>NC_138529.1:88380857-89580857 GCF_964234715.1 Podarcis melisellensis | reverse complement strand
TCTTAGCTCTCTCTTCACGGTCTGTCTGGAGTCTGGTTCCTGTTTCCAAGAGGCTGATAACTATATTTTTCTGGCAAATACAAGGATTAGTGTTCTCGAACTTTTCTGCAGCTATTAGAGCCAGGATGTTAGCTGTTCTTTCCAGTCACATGAGATATAGGAACTTGTACCAGGGTCACGGGACGCGGGTGGCACTGTGGGTTAAACCACAGAGTCTAGGACTTGCCAATCGAAAGGTCGGCGGTTCGAATCCCCGCAACGGGGTGAGCTCCCGTTGCTCGGTCCCTGCTCCTGCCAACCTAGCAGTTTGAAAGCATGCCAAAGTGCAAGTAGATAAATAGGTACTGCTCCGGCGGGAAGGTAAACGGTTTTCATGCGCTGCTCTGGTTCTCCAGAGGTGGCTTAGTCATGCTAGCCACATGACCTGGAAGCTGCATGCCGGCTCCCTCGGCCAATGGAGCGAGATGAGCGCCGCAACCCCAGAGTCGGTCATGACTGGACCTTATGGTCAGGGGTCCCTTTACCTTTACCAGGGTCACAGATGAGGGGTATATTTTGTATTGAAGTCATGCCAGCTATTCAATGCCATATTCCATAGAAATGAAGAGTCCAGACTAGCACCCAACGGCACAATGGATGCTTCAAATTGCTTCTAACCCCATGGTTCTTCATGTATCTCCACATCATTTCACAGAACATCCTCCTCCTTCTTAGTAAGGCACCCCTGCCATGTAAAAAGCAAGCAAGTATGGATAGTAAACAATACAAGGCATGACCTCCTGAATAACACCCACGGATGTGCTTACTGCTCTTTGTGCTTGCTTATATGATTGTAGCCTCTGTAAACCTTGATAGTTTTTACATGAATTGCCCCAAGCTCAGTTTGATCAGTTGATAATGTGTGTGTTAGGGAAGTGACTAAGGCTTATGGATTTTCAACGAATGTTGAGCAGCGACAGTCTTGTTACTTTTAAATTAGACAGATCGGACGGGTGGGGGGAAAGCTTACTGCCTGGATATCATTCTGTTTATATGAGCACCATATAATCCTTTCCCCTCTAAGAAGCTCCAGCAGTGACTCATATCCCCCGGATCAGAAATCACAGCTCCGATACCTGCAGCCCACATGGCCAAATTATTGCATACTGGGATGAAAGGATGATGATGCTTTTAGGCCCCTGAAGGTGGATCAGCAGTGTTTATAGAAAGTGAGTTCCAAGGTGCCTCCCTGCTCAACACAGCAGATTCTCTGGCAGCTGCTCCCTCCCATCAAGTCACCAGCAGAATGGCTCTCTTTGTCCTTTTCCTGCAGGCACTCAATTGCAAGTTAAAGAGTTTTAAATTGAAGTGAGGTGGAAATGTCTATGGAGTTTCAGTTTCACTATTATTATTTTGTAAAAGTTACCTCTAAATGTTCTTCTTCTTCTTCTTCTTCTTCTTCTTCTTCTTCTTCTTCTTCTTCTTCCCACAAACTACTGTTCTTTGGAAGCGGTGCAGAATCTCAAAAGGTTGATTTCGTCCCCTGTCCCTTCACCGACCCTCCAGGCTCTAGGCAGCTGTACAGTCCTCAAACTAGCAAAATCAAGAAATCTCCCTGACTCAACTGAACATTAGCTCTCTAGAGTTTCAGGCTACAGACACTCACTGCCCTACCAGGAGCTGCTGGCATTGAACCTGAGACCTTCTGCATGCAAAACAGATGCTCTATGATCGTTCCCTTAAATCACAGACTTCCCTTCCTCTGTCCTGTGGAATGCCTTCCTCAACCCATGTGGTTGTGCTAGAAGCAGGGCTGTCACTAGTTACACAGGCATGTTTGCACAGGGTATATAAAGGGAAGCTGGCAGGGCTTGCAAATTAGGATTAAAACAAAGCAATGCATAACTGTTCAGTGACCATTTTTTGCTCCTGAATGTGAACATTCTGAAATGAAAATTGGAAGCTATGAAATTGGTCTCTGCTAAGGTGGTCACTTATGTACCCTGCCAAAACAACATCACCACCACCAACTAACAACAACACATCACCAAAAAGAAAAAGAAAAAGAAAAAAGAAAAAAAGGACAAAGGCAGGGATGAAGATTGGCACATAATTTACTTGTGCTAATTTTTATACAAATATGAAAATTTGGAAATAATTACTACCCATTCAATAGAAATACCATAGTGGGGAAGACCTGTGTGCCTGATCTGCCTGCTGTCCAGGGTGCTGACCTTTGATGGGCAACTTCCAGGCTCCTTCTCAGGGTCCTTTCTCTTTCAACAGGACTTGGACAAGATGACACTTTGAATAGAGGACTGTGCTTTGTAAAGTAGGACAGATGAACATGCTAGACGCAGCTGCAGCTTTAAATAAACACATCCCTCTCCCCCATAGAACACTTTTTAAAGGAATACTTCTGTGCAAGACAATGGATAAGGCAACACAGGAAAACTGGTTCAACTGGACACAAAATGATGGGGTATGAGGTTCAGTCTCTCGTTCACAGGAGATTAAATTACTGATAAATAAAGATACCTGAAGGCTTGTCCTGTGGGCTCCTATACATTTTCTTCATGCAAGAGAATGTGTGTGAGAGTGTGGCCACAGAGTGGTTGGTTAAAAATTCAATCTGTGTTGGGGGTTTTATGTGCTCAAGGGGCTGTTTGTGTTTAGCATCTTCAGAACAATATCAGTTCTGGCCTGGCAATACCTTTTATCAAGCCTGGCAATAGCTCAGTCTTATGTATTTGATGGGAGAATGTACAGAGATCATATCCAGGATGCTTGGAATATAAAAACCATTAGCTTGAGAAGATTACTCTCTCCATTGAGGGGGTGGCAGTGATAGAAAGAAGGCGTAAGTGTGCAAATGGCAGAAAAGAAACAGCAGTTTGACACAAAAAGGTGAATAATGAAGGATATACACAGGACAATGAGGAGACCTGAAGGCTGGAAGGCATTTTCAGTTCAGATGCCTCTGGAGATTTTAATGAGACGTGGTGGGTTTGCTGCTTGTTTGAATGCTAAAGCAGTTTGTCTCCACCAACGCTCCACTTGTATATTTGCAAATAGATCAGATATTACAAACAGAGCAGAAGTCTCCAGTGATTTCTCCCCCAAAAGGAAACCAAACCTGCTGCCCTTGTCACATCCTGCTGCTAAGAGGAGAATGAAGCTATATGCTCTCTTGGGAATTTGACAGGTGCCTGAAGTAGGGAGCAAGCACACTGAAGAACAGAAGAAGAACCTGCTGGATGAGGCCAATGACCCATCTAATTGAGCATTGTGTCCTCACAGTGGCCAACCAGATGGCTGTGAGAAACCTGCAAAGAGGGCATAAGCACAAGTGCACTCTACCTTCTTGTGCTCTCCAGCAACTGGTATTCAGAAACATTACTGGCTCCATCTGTGGAGGCAGAGTATAGCCATCATGGGCAGTAGCCATTCATAGCTTGATCCTCCATGAATTTGTCTAATCTCCCTTTAAAGCTAAGTTGGAGGCCATCGCCCCAGATCTCAGAAGCTCCATCATGCATAGATGTGAACAGGGATGTTAGAGAAGTCTGATGGAAACTGATGGGAGTGGAAACTGCCAATGTTCTTTTCTTTGGCCTGTGTCTGGAATGAAGAATCTTGCAGATCTCCTCTGCAGGAAGAGCGGGAAGTCCATCCACGCCTCCTCACAGCAGCCACAGAAGTAGCCACAGCTGTAGCTTCTCTGCTGTCAGTGCTCCAGGGGTGAAATGGAACCATTCCTTGGGATGGGGTGGGGGTGTGTGGATATCAATGGCAGCTTTAATCCACTGAAGCCTACCCATTCCCTGACATATCTCTGGACTTTAAGAGTACAGAAACCCTGGAGCTGACATGCCGATTTCCATTCCATTAGGACCATTAGGAAGAATTTAAAAATGAAAAAGAAGTGTGAGAGCAAAATGCACCCCACCTCAGTGGCACGAACCAAACAGGACTTTGGATTTGGCAGTTTCTCAGGTTGGGGTTCTTCCTTCCCATGCATTTTTCTGTCTTTTCATATTTTTTTAATGCAAAGCCTGATCAACCACTTTTGATATGTCAGACCCCAATAAAATTATTTAGACATCATTCACTGTGGTATCAGAAATACTTCAAGCTTACTATAAAGGTACCCCTGCCCGTACGGGCCAGTCGTGTCCGACTCTAGGGTTGTGCGCCCATCTCACTTAAGAGGCCGGGGGCCAGTGCTGTCTGGAGACACTTCCAGGTCACGTGGCCAGCGTGACGAAGCTGCTCTGGTGAGCCAGCACCAGCGCAGCACATGGAAATGCCGTTTACCTTCCCGCTATAAAGCGGTACCTATTTATCTACTTGCACTTAGGGGTGCTTTCGAACTGCTAGGTGGGCAGGAGCTGGGACCGAAAGACGGGAGCTCACCCTGCCGCGGGGATTCGAACCACCGACCATGCGATCGGCAAGTCCTAGGCACTGCGGTTTTACCCACAGCGCCACCCGCGTCCCCAAGCTTACTATAGTGTAGGTCTAACTGGATTTTGTTTGTGGAGGTTTATAGCTTTCCCCCTATAGTTCAAAACACAAACATTTCCCCACCCCATTAGAGAAGAATCAGACATTTCCAACTCTGAGTTTAACTTAAGCTGAACTAAGGAACAACTACTTTGCAATGTAAACACCTGCTTAGCCCCCCCCCCCCGCTTTGTCAAAGGGCTGTTTTGAAAACTTGAATTAGCATTGAATGAGAAGGCAACTGTGTAGCCAATTAGAGATGTGAGAAGTAACATGTACGCAGGCTGCCATTTTTCCAAGCAATTAATTGATAACTAGCTTACTGTGGGCTATCTAATAATTAAATTGAAAAACATTCTCAGCAAAGTGAAAAGCAGGGATGCAAATGAGCTCAGCATTTATCCCCTCCTTTTTTTCAGATTCACTGACCACAATATTTAATCTGCCAACAACACAAAAAAACCTTCCCAAATTACACCCAAACACAGAGGCCCCTAAAGCAGTGAGTGTACATTTCTGAAAGCTTTCATTTGCTTTGGTAAAAGAACATTCTTCTTCACTTTCTTTGCAAGATTTCTTTGGCTTCAAAGTTGGCTAATGGCTGATTTCCCCATTCACCATTGATCTAACCTTGTTTGGCAAATCAGTTTTGGTTTCCAGTGTATTTTGGTGGGAGTTGGATTTTCTGATTGAATAGCTTACAGAAGCATTACCAATCTCCCTGGAAGAAAAATCTCTCCCTATTTAAAATAGAAAGGGTCAATGCTGCGGTAGCGTTAATGCTGGCCAGAGACCCCACTTTCCTCCTTTCTGCAGGACTGGCGTAACAAATGAAATGTCTGACAAAGAAGGATATGGGTTGGCAAAATTGCTCAATACATTCTTTACAGGGAGAAATTGAAGCCATTTTTCTGCTGGATGGAGCTGTGATCACTGGGAATAGGTCCTCACAGCCAAGGAACATACCTATCATCGTCATGTTGAAGCACAGCAATCTCACACCTTCTGCAAGAAAGAAGGACTTTTGCATTGCCTATTTTATGATATCTTTCTCATCTGGACAGACAGCAAAGTAAAATTGCAGGAGCTCCATTAAAGCTTAAATGCTTCCCATCCATCCAAATGGAAGACTTGCCTTCGAAGGGTATTACCTTCAGCTCCAGCAAAACGATTGCCTCCATCTATAGAAAAGCAATGGACCATTTTAACTGCTTAATTCTACTATCCTTCCGAAACAGAGAGAGACCTGTAATATATAGCCACAGTTTTAAACAAACCTCTGATCAAAGAAACATGGGGAAGAAGATACTGCATTGGAAACGGCTGCTCGCTCTAGTTTTCATTTGCAGCCAATTCACATGGATATTTGGAGTCAGATCCATGTACTAAAATACATGGGAAGGTAAACGGCATTTCCGTGCGCTCTGGCTTCCGTCATGGTGTTCTGTTGCGCCAGAAGCGGTTTAGTCATGCTGGCCTGAAAGCGAGATGAGCCCCACAACCCCAGAATTGCCTTTGATTGGAATTAACCATACAGGGTTTATTTACTTACCTTTACCTTTTTTTTTTTTACTAAAATTCACAGGTCTGATGGGCTTTTGATGGGAGGTGAGACTCTCACACATTCAAAGGCCAAGAAAAGATAAGTTGAATGAGCTGGTGGAATTTCTGGCTGTTAATATCAGAGCTCTTTCAGAATTATCTATTTCTGCCACTGTAGTCTGTAGATATCTTACATTCCATCTAGTTTTCCTTCTGCATCAGCCAACAGAAAACCAAGTACCAGTGAATGGTCTACCTAGAAGAGCACAGTAAGGGCGGGAGCAATATTTGTTCTCGTCACATTTTGACACAAGCCTACCTAATTCACACTTCCCGACCCAATACACAAATGGAAACACAGCTAGCCTTTGAAATCCACACTGCTCTGAATTTTGTGATGCAGATCTTCAACTCAAGTGCACACAGAAAAATGTGCGCCAAAACGTTTATACCATTTTATGCTGATTTCCGCCCACAAAAAAATAATAATTGCAAAGTGAGGCAGAAATAAGACAAACTGAACTCGAGATTGGAATGATGAGAAAATGAGAGAAACCAAAATTGACAGAGTTATCTATCCCTAGTGGCAAGAAATGATTTAAAGTCTGCTGCTCAGGTGCATATAAGCACGGTAACAGAGAAGTTTCTCAACACATTTCCTAAGGCTATTCCTAAGGCTTCCGAAAGCTAAATAAGTGCTTCTAAATAATGTGCTCCTTACGTCACAAAACAGCCCTGTCTTGATCCAGTTGTGTACCATTTGACCTTACTAAACACATAACTAAACAGTGTTTGGAAATGGGCAGGAGTGAAGGCTTACTCTGTTATTACTCATACTTGTCCATCATCTGAAGGGCCTTTTGCAAAATGTTTCCTATGTGGGAAGATACCAAAGCCTCATGCTCCATGGATATGGTATAAATTAAAACACAATCTAGCATATGCTCTGTGGAGGATGCAGGAATCGGCCACTACAAATATGTAGGTTTTATTAAGGCACAAGTGTTTGGCTTAATTATTCTCTCTTAAGAGGAGTGGACTCTTCCCAGCTAAAAGGGCAGGTTTGACATGAGGGGTTTTTCAATTTGTTTTTAGAGGCATGATGGTTCTTAGTATCCTGTGCTGTTTCTGTACTAAAAAGAACAACATAAGAACACCAGAAGAACCTTGCCAGAACCTTGCCGGGTCAGACCAAAAAGTATTCTGTTCTCACAGTGGCCAGTTAGGTGCCTCTGGAAATCCCACAAGCAGGAAACAAGCCATCTCCTCCTTACTATCCCCAACACCTGAGATTCAGAGACATACCTGGAGGCAATGTATGGCCATCATGACTCACTGCTAGTGGTAGTTTATTAACCATCAGTACTAATGGGCACAAGCCTGGCTAGAGAATCTTATGATCAGATGACCCTGCACTTTTGGTTCCTGCTACCTTTAGGGTTGCAGGGACGTGGGTGGCGCTGTGGTCTAAACCACTGAGCCTAGGGCTTGCTGATTGGAAGGTCAGCGGTTCGAATCCCCACAACAGGGTGAGCTCCCGTTGCTCGGTCCCTGCTCCTGCCAACCTAGCAGTTTGAAAGCACATCAAAGTGAAGGAGATAAATAGGTACCACTCCGGTGGGAAGGTAAACAGTGTTTCCATGCACTGCTCTGGTTTCTCCAGAAGCGGCTTAGTCATGCTGACCACATGACCCGGAAACTGTTTGCGGACAAACGCCGGCTCCCTCGGCCCGTAAAGCGAGATGAGCACTGCAACCCCAGAGTCGTTTGCGACTGGACTTAACTGTCAGGGGTCCTTTACCTTTACCTCTAGGGTGGAATCATCTGACCTAGTAGGATGTCCCAGTGACTGCAGGAGTGGAGAAGGAGGTGTGTATATATTTGCCAAAAGTTTTGCCTTGAATTTTGTCATCTCCTTCTCCTGCATTGAAATCTTTGTACTGTAGCAATTTGCTGATCAAATGCTTATTATGTTCAATAGGTGATTTAAAGTGTTAGTTCACACCCCTTTTAATGTGTTACTGATAGGCTATTGTAACATGTTTACTGATAGGTAATTTTCATGTTGTTTACTTTGTTTGGTTTTTGTATTAGTGTATATTATTTTGGCATGTTGTTGTTAGCGGCTTGGGGCTTTGTTTGGCAAAGAACAGTGGGAGACAAACATCGTGATAAATTGAAGAAGGAAAGATATGAATTTGAAGCTTGCGTCAAAGAAAGAGGCATTGTATTGGAGCTTGCATGTATCATACATATTGAATGCATCTTGAAACATTTCAGTAACTAGCTGAATCCTTAACCTACAAACAAATGGGGAGACTCTTAAACAGCAAATCCCTATCCTATAAAAAATGGGGAGACTCTTCATTATCTCTTTGAGAAACCCATTACAAAGACTGGGGATGCAGCTGCTCACATAGCCAAAAAAACAGCATCCACACTGTGCACAGGGTGAATCCTGCAGCATTTTCCTTTGCATATTTCTTGGTTCTCTCCCTGGGTTCCCAAAGGCTTGCAGGGCATCTCAGCAACAACCACCATGTGGCATATATCTTTGTAACAGCTGTCTCTGCTTCAGAGAAGATTTTTAAAAAGATTTTTTGCCAGTATAGCATTCAGAGGGGTTTGGAGTTGCTGTTGAGAAGATCCTATGGTTTAAAAGAATGAAATGTCTTACAATATTCTTTATACATTAAGAGCTGCATTAAAAGGCAATTAAGGGGCAGATGTGCAAAAGCAATTTCAATGAAAAATATACATATATGGGTTCTTGACACATATGTTCAGGGAGAAGACAAATCCCTGAAACTATATCTTAACAGTCCTGTAAATGCACACTCCAAAATTGTGGTTGCTGTTGGAGTGGAAACACCCTCATAGTCATGCTGTTCCATTGTGCAAAGCGATCATTTTCTCAGGGCTTCCCGCAGCTTAAAAATGCTTGCTTAATGGACTTGGCCAATCATCCAGTGACCCCAGAGGCCAAAATACTGGGGTGGTGTTCTGAAATAGAGCGGCAAAAGCCTTGTTACATCATGCAAGGGGTCCTCAGGTTTTGTCATCTAGATACATCAACTCTAACCTGCTAAGCTTCAGCAAAGTTGTTGCTGACCACTTGTTATGTGGACTTGTTGGACCTCATCCTGAAGGTGAGATATAGATGCCAGGGATGGGTGAAGATGGTAAAAATGTGGTTGGGAATCACATGCATACTGTACTTTTTAAAAGCTCTTATGCCACTTTTTAGACTCATGGCTTTGCCCAGAGAATTCTGGGAACTGCAGTTTAAGGGTGCTGGGAATTGGAGCTCTGTGAAGAGTCACCTAATGACGCTTCGTGCCTACAGTTCCTAAGATTCTTTGGGGGAAGCCATGATGGTTATAAGGTGATATAAGTGAGCTTTGAATACATGGTGTGGATGTGACCAGGAGTAGAACCAGGAAGTGTGTCCCTTTTGTCTTTTGATTTGGTTACTTTGTGCTTTTTTTCTAAAAAAATGTTTACGGGTACTCTCATTTTCCTACTCATATGCCCCTCAAAGAGGCCAAACTTAGATTAACAAAATGTTTAGGGGTATGTGTACCCCTGTGTCCCCGCAGAAAAAAATCACTGGTTACTTTGAACCAAGCATTGCTACAAGTAGAATTGAGAAATTTCCTGATTTATGCAACAAGGTGTGTTACTGGTAAAGCAGTGCAGAGTATAAGTTAAGGGATGAATAACTGCATTTGGAATTGTATTCATGTACAGTGAATTAGCTGCATGTGGTTTTCTGCAGTAGGGACCAGTCTCCTATTTTCCTTCTTATCCCTAAGTGGAGCTCAGGAAAGGTTCAGCACCGTTCAAGTACTGTGGCCCAACCCACCGAATTAGTTCAGTCTGTGTTGTTCATTTGCAGAGCCTTGGTTCTTTAAGACATGCAACAGAAAAATACTATTCAGGCAAGGCTGAACCAAATATTTCCAGTTTTGATTTTCAGGTTGAAAACTGTGGCATAAATGCTCACAAAAGCATTATATTGTAGTTTTGCCTCAAGCCTCTTTGGATTTGCGCTACCCTCCATATCTCCTTGTCTCCCCACCATCAGCCAATGTCTTGTTTTATCTCCCCATCTTTATGCCCTAATTTACAGTCTTCCAGGTCCACTGAATGCCATGTTCACAAATATGTCCGGCTTCTGCATTTTAATGTTTGCAATTTATAAAATGCATGCCTAATTTATAGCACATTCAAGTATCTTCCTTCGTCTGTTTATCCCATCCACTCTGCAACAATGATAAAAGCAACCCATGTATATAGCCACAGCAAGAACAATCAAATATTTATTACATCAGCCAAATTACAGCAGTACAGCTACCGCCGCTGCTACGTGATGCAACTGGGTGTGTGTAAGATGCACTCTACAGTTTGCCATTTGTTTTCCCTCCAGCAGGGTGCATTGTGGTCGTATTCTTCATAGCACTCCTTACATCAGCTCTGAAGAAGGCATTGTGTGTGTGTGTGTGTGTGTGGAGAGAGAGAGAGAGAGAGAGAGAGAGAGAGAGAGAGAGAGAGAGAGAGAGAGAGAGAGAGAGGGAAGGTTGCGGCTTGTTGCTTTCAGGGAAATCATTACCAAACATTAAAGAAAAGGCAGCCTGTCGTTTCTGTGTGATATGCAAAGGATGCCTCCCAGCTGAGAGGTGCCCCAGTCAGGTTTCTCTGCTGCTAGAGAGCGAGAGATGTTCTTACTGCAGTGGCTGGTGGGAATTATGTTAGGTATACAACACAGGGGGCCCCTCATTAGAATCTAGTGTGATAATTTGATAGATGCAAACAGTGTGCGAGAGCCTATGTGCTGCGAGGAAAGGCTTCGTAGAAGGCTTAGGAGAGACTCAGCATCCGATCATCAGCTTGCAGTTCCAAGTGATAAACCTTATGAGGCTTATTTATACTGAAGAGTCTGCTTCTCAATATATGTTCTGCTCTTATAACTTTATTGGCCAGGCCTTAAACACAAAACACCATATTTCTATCTGAAGCCTCTGCATCCGAAGACTGTTCTTCACACAAGCAGAGTGCATTGTACCCAAAGCAATAAATGCAATAACTACCAGAAAAATAGTGCCGGCTATATGTTCTGGGTTTCATGAGGGATTCACAGCTTCTTTTCTCAGGGCGCTTCCAAGATTAAGATTTTAGGACACATCCATTCCTAAAAAACATCAGTAAGGGGTGATGACGTATAATATTTCCCTATGTTGGTGTAAGGGGATAAAGGTGCACAGACTGGAAATCAGCAGTTTGGATGAAGACTCCCATGAAGATACATCAAAAGCAACTGAGAGCTGTACATGTGTCAAAAACATGGGTTGGGTACATTAGTCATTCTCCAGTCCCTCCCAGTTTCATATGTGGTCACCCATAAATCTGCCCTATTTCCAAATTAATTTGCAAACTTGGAGAAAAAAAAATGTGTGGAAGGTTCCAGCTAAGTTTGCAAAATACAAAATGACTATGGTAGAATGGAAAGCTGAGCTGAAATAAACAGTATCAAATTCAATAGAGAGAAATGCAACATTCTGTGTTAATAATAATAATACTAATAATAATAATATAGTTTTATTATTTATACCCCGCCCATCTGGCTGGGTTTCCTCAGCCACTCTGCGTGGCTCCCAGAAGAATAGTAAAAACATGATCAAACATTAAAAACTTCCTTAATCAGGGCTGCCTTCAGATGTCTTCTAAAAGTCAGATAGTTGTTTATTTCTTTGACATCTGAAGGGAGGGCGTTCCACTGGGAAGGTGCCACTACCGAGAAGGCCCTCTGCCTTCTATAAAACAAAATCATCATCTACATCATAAAAGGAGCATATGCAGGATGAGAGAGATGCATCTTAGCAGTAGCACAATTGGAAAGGATCTCAGAATTGTGGTTGATCAGAACCTGAACCTGAGCCAGCTGTGTCATGCAGCTACATAAAAAGGGGCATTTACAGACACCTAATGCAATTTTTGGCTAATAAACCCATCATTTCCAAGTCATGGAAAGTATTCATTGCATTTTAGTTTGCAGTATTGTTTCTGGAGTATTGTGTTCAGTTCTGGGCTGCTTGCATAAGAAGGATGTAGACAAATTGAAGTAGGTTCAGAGGAGGGCAATATAGATGCTCTGTAGGAATCAAAACCTAGGAGAAAAGATTGAAGTGGAAAATGTTTAGTCTGGACAAGAGAAGACTCAGTGCGGGGATGTTAGCACTTTTCAAATACAGTGGTATCTCGGGTTAAGAACTTAATTTGTTCTGGAGGTCCATTCTTAACCTGAAACTGTTCTTAACCTGAAGCACCACTTTAGCTAATGGGTCCTCCCACTGCTGCTGTGCCGTCAGAGCACGATTTCTGTTCTCATCCTGAAGCAAAGTTTTTAACCTGAGGTACTATTTCTGGGTTAGCGCCGTCTGTAACCTGAAGCATATGTAACCTGAAGCGTATGTAACCCGAGGTACCACTGTAACTGAAAGACTTGTGCAATAGAGGGGGACCTGCTGTCCCATAGAGTAGGATTCAACCCAATAGACCTAAGTTACAGGATGGAATCTATCAGTTGAACATTAGGAGAAACTTCTTGGTGGTAGGAGCAGGTTGATAACAGAACCTGTTATCTATAACAGAACCTTTGTCAATGGGATTGAGATGACAAGATCTGTAGTCCAAAATATCTGGAGGACACCAGGAGGTGAAATAATATTGTGCTCTTCCCTCACTGGAGATCTTCAGGTAAAGGCTAAGCAGTCATCTTTTGGGGATGCCCTCAGTGTGGAGTCCCTCCATCAAGCAGGGGGTTGGAGAAGACTCCCTGTGACTCCCCAATTTTATGAATCTCTCTGGGTACTTCCCCACTCCATTAATGCTGAATTTCCACTCTTTGCCTGTAAAAAATGACATGACAGAAGATAGGAGGACACACCTGCTGAAACATGTTAAGCTATGTAACTAAACATTGCAAGAACAATGAGTGGGCAGGGCTAAAAACCCTTAGCCTGGAAGTTGTTGTTGTTTAGTCATTTAGTCATGTCCGACTCTTCCTGACCCCATGGACCAAAGCACCGCAGGCACTTCTGTCTTCTACCGCCTCCCGCAGTTTGGTCAAACTCATGCTGGTAGCTTCAAGAACACTGTCCAACCATCTCGTCCTCTGTCGTCCCCTTCTCCTTGTGCCCTCAGTCTTTCACAACATCAGGGTCTTTTCCAGGGAGTCTTCTCTTCTCATGAAGTGGCCAAAGTATTGGAGCCTTAGCTTCACGATCTGTCCTTCCAGTGAGCACTCAGGGCTGATTTCCTTCAGAATGGATAGGTTTGATCTTCTTGTAGTCCATGGGACTCTCAAGAGTCTCCTCCAGCATCATAGTTCAAAAGCAAGCCTGGAAGTACCTTGTGACAAACAGATTCTTCTGTTGAGCAATGAATTTGAACTCTTGGTGTGTGTTGATACTTCTTCTCCTTTTCTGCTTGCATCTGTCAGGACAGATCCTAACCACTAAAAAAGGAGGAGGGCTAACTATCAGCCAACACAGCTTAAGCATTTAATCTTGTACATGCAGAAGTAGAAAGCTGAGGTTTGCCTGCCTCTCTGCATTTGGACAGATCTGCATTGGCTAACCATTCATTTTTGCAGTTGCCGAGGAAATGCGTTCTGCAGATACAAAGGGAGCTCTGAATTAAGTCATCTGTGAATAATGTGTCTGTGGTCCCTATGCTGTTTCTTTTCTTTGGAGATTATTTACTGGTTCTGCAGTTATATGTATGGCAATGAAGGTGGAACGCCAATGAATACAGTTTGGAGTGGGAGAGTGGCATTTGAAAGAATTGAGTTCCAAGTACAGTGTTGTAAGCTAAAAGAACCTTGGCATTGCAAAGTCCAGGATGAAATATTACTTATTATAGCCTCTAAATCAAAGATCCTTGACAGACTAATAATTGAGCACTCTGCTCTTAGTGACATGACCATATTGCCATGACAGCTATTTAGCTGTTGCTTCCACCACCGCAGCTGTGTATTGTTCAGTGGAAGTTTAAGCACAAATTTCCTTTGCACAGTGACCTTTGGAACAACAAAAAAAAATCACTTTGGTGAAATAAATATTAATGGAAATGGGCAGGCTAATGTTTGAAGGCAGTGGAACCTTGAACTTCTGAGGCTTAGAGCTATAACTTATTGCAACATTAGTACGCAAAATCTGAATTCACGGCGAGAGTGTTTCGCTTTATAAAATAACAAGGCACCAGACTTCATCATCGCTATCATTAATCCTTGAAGGGCTTTCAGAAATGTGCTTGCTGCACAACAGAACATGGAGGCCAGAGGTCTGCTTTAACTGTAACAAACTGTTCATGCCCAGGCCAGAAATACTCGGTTTTCAAGGTTTCACCATGGGAAGCGTGGCTTGCTTTGGGCAGATGAGGAATTTTGATCAGGCTGTTCATGTTACTAAAGTTCAATAGACAGGCCCCTTTTAAGACTCTGAGAGGCCCAGGAGCCAGAATGTTCATCTGAAGGCAACATTTTTCTCAATGGACCTTGGGTCAATTTCATTTTTTCCCAGTTGAATCTGTCCCCACCGCCCCCGCTATATATGCATATAATCTCTTTAAAAACTATATATGTTTAACATCAGCAGTATTTTAATGGCACAGTGCTAGAGCTGGCCAGTGGTTCAGATTCTTATCTCCCCTACCCCTCATGGGCCAGATCTGACTGGTGGGTGGTGTGATGCCTGCCATTAACCTGAACATCACAGTGATGTCAGGTGATGATAATCAGGATTTGAAAGCACCACACAGGGCTTGCAAAGAGCCCCACAAATTACCACTGAGCAGCAGTGCCTCTCAGCTGATGGGCAGTAACTTCAAGCCTGCTTTCTGTAGGGATTGCTTGCATAACTGAGTTCCCTGTGGGTGGTGTTCAGCTGATGGGCAGTGACCTCAAGCCTGCTTTTTGCAGGAATTTTACCCAACCACACCTCTACCTGTGCCATGTCTGACATCACATCTGACATCAGATGGGTGTAGTTTGGGGAAATCATTCTCACAGAACACATTGGAACCTGTGTCCATATTTTTCCTGCAGGCTGGACATTCCCAATCTCTGCCACAGTATATTAACATTTCATGCCACAAAAATTCATATAATAATAATAGTTTGGAAGTTGTCTTGTACTGAAACAGACCATTGGTCTATCTAGCATAACACTGTCCGCAATGACAGGCAACAACTCAATCAATCAATCAAACATTTTATTTGTACGCCGCATTTTCAAACCTTATGGTTTACAACATATAATAAATTACATTAGTACAAACATGACAAAAGTAGTCACAAAATATGAACAAGACATCAAAACATACACAGCCAAATTGAACAATTTCCACATAAATGATAAGATCCAAAATAAAGATACACAAATTGAGCATTAAACGGAGCGATAACCCCTATGAACCCCACTAAACAATATCACAGACCAGCATTCCCTAGGATTTCACATGGGGTTCTGTTCCAGCGGAGAGCCAGTGTGGTGTAGTGGTTAAGAGCGGTATTCTCGTAATCTGGGGAACCGGGTTCGTGTCTCCGCTCCTCCACATGCAGCTGCTGGGTGACCTTGGGCCAGTCACACTTCTCTGAAGTCTCTCAGCCCCACTCACCTCACAGAGTGTTTGTTGGGGGGGAGGAAGGGAAAGGAGAATGTTAGCCACTTTGAGACTCCTTAAAGGGAGTGAAAGGCGGGATATCAAATCCAAACTCTTCTTCTTCTTCTTCTTCTTCTTCTTCTTCTTCTTCTTCTTCTTCTTCTTCTTCTTCTTCTTCTTCTTCTTCTTCTTCTGTATCTGGAGTCACCAAAGACTAAATCTGACTTCTTCTGAAAACTGAAAACGCAACCTTGGCAGATCTCTCCCTAAAAGTCAGGCTGAACGTTTGAAAACTCGCCTATCAGATTAAAACCAGATAGCATTGTAAATTATAGTAATAATGGCATCATGTTTAAATTAAAGTATACCTGCCTGACAGTTATATTCTGCAAGCCTATTTACCTGATGGGTTTTTCACGGCACTTTAAATGAAATGGTCAAAAAAGAAATACTCGGTTGATTCCAATTGCTTTGAAGGAGAGCCATAGAGATAAGTCACAATGTGCTGGGTAGGTCATGGATCAATGAAACCCTTCCGAAAGATCACTTGGGCATGGTTAGAGGGAGAGAAAGAAAGAGAGAGAGAGAGAGAGAGAGAAATTTGTCTAAAATTTTCAGGAGGGAGTTCCTATTTGCCTGCCTTAACCTTATGAAATGATCGCAAGTTCTCTCTCCTCCTCCTCCTCCTCCTCCTCCTCCTCCTCCTCCTCCTCCTCCTCCTCCTCCTCCTCCTCCTTGTTTTTCAATGGTTAAAGGTTTTCAATGGCTTACTCCCTCTGCAGCTTCTTATTGGATGCACTTCCCAAACACCTTGGGAGTGACACCATATGATATCACAGTGGCCACATTTGCTCCACGCATTTAAAATACTAGGATACCATTTTAAACAGTCATGGCTTCCCACCAAAAAATTCTGGAAGCTGTCGTTTGCATTTTTAACTAATGATCAAAGGACCTGAAGGGCCCCAGTTTATGGGTGCCCAATAGCACCCACGACATAGCATGACATCATGACATCACGTTACTTCGGTGCACCACAGCTGCGTTTCTGAGACCTCGCAAGACCTCCAATCCGACTTTCTGTCAGTGGCTTCGCAGGGCCTTGGATGTCACCCTGGAGGTCATGTCAGAGCCCCTCAATGTGGGTGCCAATTTTCTGGGTGCCCAGGCACCCAGGGCTTCCTTATAGCTAGCATCAGTGCCAATTATTTTCTCAACCATGGCAAGTGCTTTAGTTAGGGCGTGGCAGTGTGAACTATTTCAGAATATTAGCAGCACCAGTTCCTCAGGAGATGCTCATCTGCTAGAGTAGAGCCACAACCACGGCCTGGCAGCACCAGTTCTGTTGCTCTCAGGTCCTGCTTGTGAGTTTCCTATATGGATCTGGTTAGCCACTGTGAGAACTGCTAGAGTGATCCACTCTTTCCTTCTTTTTCAAAACGGGAGTTTATTGGTGCAACTTGCCAAAGAAGAAGAAATTTGGACTAACCAAGACATGTCAGCGAAACATTAAGCTGAAATAAGTAAAACAGAAGATTTTCCCTTGCAAAATTAATTCTAAAGTGATTTGAATTATTTCAAATGTCTGCACATATTTTCTTATTCATCTCTTGATTATTATGTTTCTCTTGTTATCCTAAAGTGTTCTGCTTGAATGTAACTAATTTTGCTTTCAAAATCAACAATCTCTCCACCCCATAATCTTTTCTGCTCTACATTTTTGTTGTCTAAATACTATTTATCTCAAAATTAGTTTTGTGTGTCTGGCACTTTATTACCAGTGGGGAGGTGATTTTTTTATTTTTTTATTTATTTGCAGAGTAGGAGTGGTAAAGTGTTTTTAACTTGTTTTGGCAGGTCTATTAGCTTCCATTCAAAGAAATACTAACACATTCTTCTAATTGTGTTACAAATGGGTCCATTAAGTGGAAATCATGTTACAGATCATAGATGATGCTAGAATGTTCATTTCATTTGCAGATTTCAACTAATACCATGCACTGCATGCAGGGAGACAATTTAAGTTTGTATCATGAAGTATTATACAGCAGATCTGTGATTGTGGTAAAAGAGATGACACTTGTTGTGAGGATATCCCATAGCTTCCTCTGGAAAGGGCAGATTTAGATACTAAGGAAGCATTCAGAAGTGGAGAATATTGTGTTAATTTTCTTTATTGTAATGCTAGCACTTTTGTCCCATTTCCTAATGTTCCTTTCACACTGCAGTGCCTGCTGTGTTGTGAAACTGTAGCTTTTTGACCAATATACCTGGATGTCACACTAAATTTAACACACACAAGTGGGTGTGGCGTGGAACAACAATAAATGTCATTGGACAATGTTGCTGCTCTACTACTCAAGCACATGCATGCTTCTCTTTCCCCATGATATCGCCATGAAAATGGCAGAAAGCACTGTATGTTGGTATACCATCTCAAATTTTGACCACCTTGCTCCTGTGATGTTATGGTTAAGAGGACTGCAGGTGGATATTTTTCTGGAATCAAATAACGCAGAAATGAGTGCTAAACATTAGTTTTCCAGAAGTGGTTTTTATGTCACATGAAAGCTCAAAGATAACACAGAAATCAAGTTACGGACAATGTCAGGAAGACAAAATGAACTGCTGTGTGAATGCACTGTAAGTTATAAGAGAGAGAGAGTCATTGCCCTTACGGCTCTCACTGCACTGATTGCACCCACACCACTGTGCCACGGCAGCAGTGCGGGTGCAGCCACAGGTGAGGGTGCAGTTGTGGTGGCAGGGACTGCGATAGCACATGTGAAACACTGGGGGCAGGGAGGGGTCCAGATCTGTAGAGGCTGGCAGCATTGTGATGTTTTGCCAACAGCAGCAAAATGTCTTGGGCCAGCCTTGCAGATACAACTTCAGCTACCCCTCCACCATGGTGTTTTTTGTTCTAACAAGTCCTTATATTTCTGTTGTTGTTGTTTAGTCTTTTAGTTGTGTCTGACTCTTCGTGACCCCATGGACCAGAGCACGCCAGGCACTTCTGCCTTCCACTGCCTCCCGCAGTTTACACAAACTCATGCTGGTAGCTTCGAGAACACTATCCAACCATCTCGTCCTCTGTCGTCCCCTTCTTTCCATCATCAGGGTCTTTTCCAGGGAGTCTTCTCTTCTCATAAGGTGGCCAAAGTACTGGAGCCTCAGCTTCATGATCTGTCCTTCCAGTGAGCACTCAGGGCTGATTTCCTTAAGAATAGATAGGTTTGATCTTCTTGCAGTCCATGGGACTCTCAAGAGTCTCCTCCAGCACCATAATTCAAAAGCATCAATTATTCGGCGATCAGCCTTCTTTATGGTCCAGCTCTCACTTCCCCTTATATTTCTACCAGTCTTTAAAAATCACATTTCTTATTATGTGATTGTGGAAGCTTTTATGTACCTTTGCCTTCTGGTACCACAAATACGCATGCCAACCAAATCTATTATCATGTCCTTCTAGGTCTAATAAATCTGTATTTTTTAATACTATCCAATCCCAGATTCAGCATATGCAAGGAGCTGCATAACATGATTTTAAATCTGGTAAGGAGAAGCCACCTCTATCTTTAAGATCTGTTAATAGTTTATATTATATTCTTGGCTTCTTTCCTCGCAAGATAAATCTCGAAATATCTTTCTGCCACTCTTTGAAGCACGTCACATTGCTTATCACTGGGATTGATTGAAATAAGAACAACATTTAGCTAGCAACTACCAAAGTATAGCTGAGTCAATGTTGTTGTTGACTATAGTTTGGTAGCTGCTAGCTAAAGAAGAAGAATAAAAAGGATTGCCGTAGAGATCACGATAGTTAATGTCTTGCCAAAAATCAAATCCCAAATTGCAACCAACTCCATCAAATTAGCTAGGAATAGCTTACACTTGATCCCTGTGCTGCTGAATATTTTCTTATTAGAATCTCCCCCACCTGGTTGGTGCTGAGGAGGAAGTGGGACAACAGGAGCATATGGCTCCTCTCCTCCCCGAAGTGTCTTCATCCCAGTTGGTCAGTTTTAAGCATTGTTTCCGGTTTGCTTTTGTTGGTCTTCACTCCTCCCCTTTTCCTTTTTTTCTTGTCTATTGTAAGCTGCAGGCAGGGACTGTCTTGTTTTTTAATCTTTGTGTGACACCAAGAAAATATTTAAAAAATGATGAGATGTTAATGTGAAAGAGTAGGAGGACAGGCTGGGATAACAACATGGTTGCTATGATGAATATTTTCAGTGATCTTTTGTCCTTTTTTTGTAGTTAGCAAATGGAATTTCTTTGTCTTAGCCAAAAGTCTTTTAATATCGCATTGTGCTTAGCACTTGCTTGTTAGCCACCCTGGTGTTGCTACTTGGCAAAAGGAGGATATAACAGCATGCAGCAAATCAAAGTTAAGCAGACATACTTTGAGTGAAGAAATCTGGACCCTGAAAACAGCCCTCAGAGCACCATTTAGTTTTGATTCTACACGGCAGAACAGAACATTTGCAGGCAGAGACATGAAGCAGTTCAACCAGAATGATCAACAAAGCTCAGAACTAGATACACATTAAATAGGTTGCCATTTTCACAAATAGTTAAAAACATACACACCATTGCCTAATACCAAGAGAAAAGCATTTTTGAATATTCAGAAGTACTGGACTTTATTAGGATGATAAGTAGTTGTTTATTATTATTATTATTATTATTATTATTATTATTATGATGCTGAACTAGGACTTGGGAGAACAGGGTTCAAATCTTAACTCTGCCATGACACTTCACTAACATTACTATAGAATACCAACCATCTAGTGAAATTTGGAAACTTTAGACTGCCCAATATATTACTTTTGTTTATTAATAATACCCCATCCTTCAGTCACATTATCTAGGCATCCTATGGCAAGACATTCAAAAGCACAATAAAAGCTATCTCAATTCCGGGATGTGTTGTCCCTTTTCAACCATGTTGCTTAACAAACCCCAAAGAAGAGGGACAACCTACAGAAAGGAACAGTTTAAATGGTGTTGCCTAAACAGACCCTCCTTTACGACAAGATCGGTCCATTTTCCTTCAGGAAACTGCTTTTAAACTGATCACATAACAAATATGAATTGATTTTAGCAGAGCTTATTCTCGGATTTTGAGGCCAATGTTATTTTTAGTCTCCAGCCTGATTGTAAATAGCGGCTAAATTTAAAGAAGAGCCTCACTAGAGAAGCTGCTGATTTAATATCCTCTTTTGAGAGCCACGTTTCAGGGGGCTAACTGGAAAAAGTCAACATAAGCTTCTTAACCTAAAAAGATGAATTCTTCATGTTGAGTATACAATCACTGTTAGGCTTTGGGTCCCTTCTATTTCTTTAAGCTCTCGTGACAAGTGGGGTGTATCTTGAACTCCAAAACTTATTACTTTGGTTCACCCAAGGAGCATGTACAAATGCTCAAAATGGTGTACAGTGGAACCTCGAGTTGCGGACATAATCTGTCCTGGAGGCACGTCCGAAACTCAAAGAGTTCACATCCAGAAGTGGCGTGTCTGCGCACACAGTGCGATTTAGAGCTTCTGCGCATGTGTGAGTGGCGAAACCCAGAAGTAACCATTCTGGTAGTTCCGGGTTGCCACGGGACGCAACTTGAAAACATGTAACCTGAAGCGGACGCAACATGAGGTATGGCTATACTAAAGACCAGCACATGGAGACACAATGGAATGCACCTTTGGGGGTGCCTTGGAAGCCTTGAAAGTGGCTGCAGGAGAGGAACTATGAGAAACATCAGGAGAAGGCTGTTTCGAGGACTAAGGTGAAACTTTTATTTTTGCTATTGGGTGCTGCATTGCTGCATGATGTTTAAGTAATCTTGTTATATTTATATTATTGAAATGTGTTTTTTTGTGTGTGTTGTTATGTTTGCTATTGTTTTGCTATGGAAATTTGTTATGGAAATGGTTACTGTAGTGTTGGAATTGCATCCTTGTTTTTCACATTGTAACTGGCTTTCAAGATTTTTTTTTTTGGAAAAGCAACATACAAATAAAATGAATGAATGAATGAATACATGTTTGGATATGTGTTAAGCCTCCTAAATGCAATTCCAGAATCATTATTTTCCTTAACTAGCCAAACGGGGAGGAGAATGGTCCCCAAACAAGAATTCAGATCTTTCAGATCCGCTTAGCCCTTTCATATTATGCTGCTTGACTTATAATATGTGCCAATTGCGGGCAAATGGCAGTTCCTCCACAAGATCATCACATCACCATTTTGTAATCAGCACAGTTGGAAGGATGTCCTAAAACCAGTCTTTGGCATTGACTAAAGTAGACTTTTTATTCTGATCACACACCATAAAATGGAGAATACAATAGACAGAGGATGAATAAAGTGAAATAAATAGAAAGCTTTACATGATCTTATTCATATTGTCTAAAGAAAGTTGTCTGAAATCTGAGTGTGTAAGTAGTAAACACAGCCACACATCAGGTTTGTGCTGTCATTTTGACAAACATGAGCAGCTGGTGTTGTTATCAGTTTCACTGGGGCACCAGAGTGCATATCACAGTCTGTTTGACACCTTGCAATGCTTTGGGTGTCAGAACATATTTGTTGAGAAGCACAACATATTTTTGAAGCCTTTTTTCTATTCCTGGGATCACTTTTTCTTCTGCTATATATATCTTTTTAAAAATCTCTCTCTCTCTCTCTCTCTCTCTCTCTCTCTCTCCTCCCCCCTCCCTCTCCCTTTCATACTCTACATTTCTGTGATGCACTAGATAAGGTAAAACATTTTAGGGCAGATAACATAGGATATCAGTAGCATGGTGCTGTGGTCTAAACCCCTGAGCCTCTTGGGCTTGCCAATCAGAAGGTCAGCGGTTTAAATCCCAACGATGGAGTGAGCTCCCGTTGCTCTGTCCCAGCTCCTGCCAACCTAGCAGTTCGAAAACACGCCAGTGCAAGTAGATAAATAGGTACTGCTGTGGTGGGAAGGTAAACAACACTTCTGTGCGCTCTGGCACTCGTCACAGTGTCCCGTTGCACCAGAAGCAGTTTAGTCATGCTGGCCACATGACCTGGAAAGCTGTGGGCAAATGCTGGCTTCTTTGGCCTGAAGTGAGATGAGCGCCACATCCCATAGTCATCTTTGACTGGACTTATCTATCCAGGGGTCATTTATCTTTACCTTTTATCAGTAGTTTTGACAACACTTTCATTAGCTAAGTTACATAAATGCCCTTTTGCATCAACATGTGAAATCGACAACTTTATCTTGGCCTCTACATCTACTCTCTCACCTTCCAGATCTACCTTGCCAACCTTCCTGCTTTCCTGCCTGCCTGCCTTCCAGGTACCTTTAGAGAAACATTTTACCTCTCCTCAATTGCTTTTTCAAGGCCCTTTGAAAAAGCATCCCCTGACTATTGGCTCTGCTGGCTGGGGTTGGTGGTAGACCAAAACATCTGGAGAACACTGGGTTGAGGAAGGCTGATCTAGGCTGATCTAGGATAACTTGAAGACACATGCAGTTCTTTACCTGTTGATCTTCTGGTACCCATGAATGGAGGAGACCCATGAATGGAGGTGGTTAAAAAGAAGAAGGATCAGAGACAGTATCTTTGCACAGAGGTAGCTTAATCAGATGACGTGATAAATGGCCTTTTCCTTTCATTGGACCACTAATTTCAAGTTTTCTTTCCTGGTATTTTTATTCCCTCTCTATAAAAATAGATGCCATTTGGAAGTCCTTGTGGTGAAGGAAATGATCAGCACTTTGAGTTTAAAGCCCAGGTACTGAGCTGTTCAGTGCCGGTCCTTTTTGAGTTGCTCATTTCTATTGGGAGATTAGCTCCACCAAAGCTGTCATTATTTGGTTGTGTCCCATGAGTGTGCCAGTCTTATCAATGTGCTTTACTTAATATGTACAACAAGGCAACACAAATGCAAACCACAGAAATGTATGAAGGGGGGGGGAGAGTAGAATCAGATAGCACTGGATAATCAAAAGTAAGTATCCAACAAAAGGGGAACAGTGTGCTTTGAAGTTTCAGATACTTCCATTTAGATTGCTTTCTATTGGTGCTATTGACTAAATTGTAAAGCTACAGCAAGATAATATTCATCATTATTTGTCCTTTATGGAAGCTTTTTGCTCCTATTCTTTTTCTTCTTCTTCAAAAAAGAGTTTTATTCCCACTTGCATGCCATGCTGGGATAACTTGGTTTCTTAAACAACGTTTTGTGATTTGGTTTTTTTTTTATTTTCTTAAGAAAATATTAGTATGTTGTTAAGGAAGAAAAAAATACCAAAGGTGATTGAGCCATTTTTTTAAAAAAGCAGTTAAAAATCATACAACAGCAAACCTGGGAGCCTTGGCCCATGGGCCGCCATGTTTGTTTTGCAAGTGCAATTTAGATATGACTCTGGATTCCAAAATGGCTTATAGCTAATTATCTGTTTTGCTGAATGGGATTTAATTGGGAAGTGGCAAGGTGAGTGATATTTGTTGACCACAAGGAATTAGAGAAGGAAACTGGAATCCTCACAGCTTCAGGATTTCCTTAGTCATGGAGAATTGGCTGTGCTATTCCCAGAATCAGTGGTGCTGCTGGAGCATTGCAAAAACAAGGTGTCATTAAAAGGGTAATGAAAAATAACAAACCCAGCTCCTAGGAAACTAAAGAACAATGGTCGGCGTAGTTCTGTGCAGACTAGACTGTATTAGATAGAAAAATTAAACAAATGGTTACTCTTTGAAAGCAGGTGGTGGTAGAAACACATTTTATGTATTTGACTTTAAATATTTGTTTATTTAACGAGTGCATATCCCCCACCTTTTTGGAAGCTTTCTCATAAGGCAGCTCATATATATATTTATATGTATCCGTGTGAGTGAAATTGGCATTTTGGGGGGTCTGATTCCTGGCCAGTTACGTTACTAAATAATATAGTGTATAATCTAGGACTCAGCTACATTAGTAAAGAAACAACTATTTGAATGCACTATAAATATGCAACACCAGATGGTGCCAGAGAGCAGGAAATTTTAAAACACAATTTTCCCTAGCGGTTTTTTTCTTTTGTTATAAGTCCCAGGGTGGTCACTAATGAAAGTCAGTATTGAACATGGTCAGGGCAAATTCAGGTTCAAATGTCCATTCATTCGAGTAAGCTCACTGTGAGAGCTTGGGGTAGTCCCTGTCTCTCACCCTAAGACTGACTTGCAGGATGAAACTTGGAACAAAAGTGGGACTCTGCACTTCCTGCCTTTTCTGATCTCCTCCTTACTGCCAGTGTGGTGTAATGGTTAGAGTGTTGGACTAGGACCTGGGAGACCAGGGCTTAAATCCCCACAGGGCCATGAAACTCACTGGGTGACCTTGGGCATGTTGCTTCCTCTTAGTCTATTCTGGGAATTGAATGAGGAAATGGAGAACTATCTACACCACCTTGAGCTTCTGGGAGAAAAAGGTGGGATAGAAATGCTGCAAGCAAGCAAGCAAGCAAGCAAGCAAATAGTTACGGTCCAACCTTTCACACACAATCGATAATCAGTGAGGAATGGGTCTAATAAAACGAATACATCCCTTTTTTAAAGGGCACATGTTTTCTAATTACTGTTTAATAACTGACTAGTTGCTAATTGCCAGCTGGGGTAAACAGATCAGAGGCTGGGAAACAGATCAGAGGCTACCCCAACTTAGCTGGCTGACATACCGAATGCTGCCTCATGCATCTTGGACACATTGCTTGAATGTATTCAGAGAGGGAGTGCTGGGGAAGAATAAATAGTTGTGTTATATACTCAAAACCTGCTGCTGAGCTCTGCTAACAGTGAGATGCTGGTCTTTCATCCTGAGAAAGATGCAGTACTGAAAGTTGTTCAGCACATTAAATGGAAAGAAGGAAGGAATGTACTGAAAGTTGTTCAGCATATTAAACAGAAAGAAGGAAGACGTTTTATTACAGTCTGAAACACTAGCTGTAAAACAAGATTCAGACTATCGCCAATATACCCTAGGGGATAATTCAACCCTGATTGCAGGAGGAAAAGTTAGATAGCCAAAATAGGTCATTTCCATTCCTAACATGTATCATTTTACAATATTACTTCTGCTATGGTGGTCACTTAAAACAATTCCTTTGTTCTAAGATCACACTCCACCTTTAGAATATTGTTTCCTGAAGTGTGGTATGCGTACCCACAAGGGTACATGAAAGGGATTTCAAGAGTACATAGTATAATTTTTTTTATTTCACTTTATCATAATACAACTTTTATTCTATATTAATACAATACATTGAATTTGCTCTAGTCTTGATAAAATAGTATCATTACGACTACTCCCAAATTATCGTCACCTGAGAAGAGTTACAAGCACATTCTTTCTCTCCAAGAATTCTGGGATCTGCAGTTTACTTCTCACAGACTTACAATTCACAGTTACCCTTAGCAAACTACACCACCCAGAATTCTTTGAGGGAGTAACGTGCTTTGAATCTTCTTTAAAAATATAACATGTGGAAAATGCTGTTTGTGAAATCTTTCCTGTTTGCTCTCCCCTACCCCCCGGCTTTTGGAAATATACATCATAAATGCTGTCTTTACCACTTGGTAAAGATTTTGCCACATCTAATGACACTAAGAGTCCAATTTAAAAACAAGAACAGAGAGATTCAGAAGAACTAAGTGATCATTATACAGTTTAGTCACTAGGTGGCAATATTATTAGCGGCAGCTTGGACTGAGCCAGGAGTTTCCTTTTATTCTTGATCTCTTCCTTTGAAGACAATAAAGAATATCAATCTGACTGATGCTCATTAAGCCTTCTGTAATACAGCATCAGTTTAACAGATCCTTGAAAGAACCAGCAAAATGCTATTTTATTTTAATTTCCCTTTTTGCACTAGAAGGCTGCAGTTTTAATAATCTTTCAGCATAACCTAAAAAAAGCCAAAGTTACTTTGTTCTCCCTGAGACTCCAGATGAAGTAAGGAAGCGTGTAAGTTTATGTTGCTGTGCTATGGGGAAAGAGGCCGACAACATTGATCAATATTTTGTTAAAGAGGACAATAAACAGGACCATGAGAATTCCTTTGTCAAATTTGATGCACATTCTCTTCCCAACTGGGATGTGGTTTGTGAAAGTGTTTGTTTCTATCAACCTGGAGAAGCTGGGATGAGGCGCGGCCATTGATTAAAGAGATAGAGAGAGAAAACACCTTAGAGTAGAGCATTTCTAGACAAAAGCTTTCTTCGTTGAGAGAATGAGAGTCTGCTAGAGAAGCAAATCTTTGCAAGGTTATAAAGATGGCAAAAGGGTGCAGCAGCAACTTGAGTGCAGTTTTGAAGATGTAGTCTCTTCTTTAATAATCATTACCATAATGAGCTGGACCATAAAGAAGGCTGATCGCCAAAGAATTGATGCTTTTGAATTATGGTGCTGGAAGAGACTCTTGAGAGTCCCATGGACTGCAAGAAGATCATACCTATCCATTCTTAAGGAAATCAGCCCTGAGTGCTCACTGGAAGGACAGATCCTGAAGCTGAGGCTCCAATACTTTGGCCACCTCATGAGAAGAGAAGACTCCCTGGAAAAGACCCTGATATTGGGAAAGATTGAGGGCACAAGGAGAAGGGGAAGACAGAGGACGAGATGTTTGGACAGTGTTCTCGAAGCTACCAGCATGAGTTTGACCAAACTGTGGGAGGCAGTGGAAGTGCCTGGCCTGCTCTGGTCCATGGGGTCACGAAGAGTCAGACACGACTAAAACAACAACCATAATAAAACCTGGGGGAGGGGGGGAACCTTCAGCAGCCATTTTGAAAAATACATATTCCTTATTGCTTTCTTAACTGGAAAAGCAGCACAAAGGCTCAGAAAAAGCAATCCAGCCATTTCAAAAACATATTGCAGTAAGGAGCGTCTTTCAGATCCAAAACATTAGAGGTCTTTGACTATAGACAGTGGACCCCAGTTTTGTATTGTGTGTTCTATAATGATGGTGTAAGAGTGAGTAAAATAAATGATTTTTTTCTTAGGCTATATGGGGAAATAAACCTGGAAATGTTCAGTGGGGGGAATCTTAATTTTAAATTGTATTCAGAAGCTGGTATTACCATGATCTCAGAGGAATATCAGAATCATCCTAGTCTGATTCAATCAGGTGTTGTTCTGCATCATCCAGGAGGTAAATGGGACATGTACTACTCATGAAAGGTGGGGTTTCATGCATTGAAGAAGGAGCAGGCTCTTTACTAATTACTTGCCCCTTTAACACCCATGGATGTCTGAGAGGGGAAGTCTCTGCATGTAGTTCTCGGAATTCCTTGGGAAGGATTGATTGATAAACTACTCTGGCAGCTGTAGCTCTGTGAGGGGAATAGGGATCTTCTAACCACTCTTGGGACCTTCACAGCTCCCAGGATTCTTTGGGGGAAGCAGTGACCCTTAAAATGGTATAATAGTGCTGTACATATATGGCACAGATGTGATCTGTGTTCTGACCGTGGTTTGCAAGAGTCCCAAGGCACAATATCAAGAACATACAGTCTTATGCACATCTATTGGGCAGCAAGACACATGAGTTTTGATGGACCTTTGGAAAAGAGCTCAGTGGAAGAGCATGTACTTTGTATGCAGGAGGTCTCAGGTTCACTCCCCAGAATCTCCAAATTGGACTGGCAGAAACTCCATTCTGAAACCCAGGAAAGCCACTGCCAGTCTGTGCAAACAATATTCAGCTAGATGGACTCCTATGGCTCAGAATAAGGCACCTTCCTATGTTCCAGGATCACTATGGTGCCAAAGAAGGCTGTGGCCATTTCAAAACTATATTCTGCTTCTTCTGTTTCAGTTCACATTACCCAATCATGTAGCAACTAGCTGGCATTCTTCCTGTATTAGAGGCTTTGAAGGCCTCTAATACAGAAATCTCTCACACTACACCCCCCTTTCCTTCTGACTGCCTGCTATGCTGATCTTAGACACATCTCATTTTTTAAAATAATTTTTATTGATTTTACATAAAGTTATACAATTGCCATAACCATTCCAAACCATCAAAATAAAGAAGATTCTTTTGAACCTTCAGACCTCCTTCCCTCCCTCCATGGGTTCCATTTCGAAAAATGTAATCTTTTTTCCTGCATCTTTTACTGTTATCTATCTATTATATAATCATATTAACCAAAGCTCATTTCACTTTACAAGTGCCATTGTATCCCTGCCAATGATTTCAGCTGTCTTTTAAATATTTCAGTGGTCTTTTAAATATATTACAAAGTTATTCCAGTCTTTTCAGAATACTTGGTCTTCCTGGTTTCTGATCTTTCCCATCAATCTTGCCATTTCTGCGTATTCCATCAGCTTGGTCTGCCACTCTTCTCTGGTCTGTACTTCTTTCCATCTCTGGGCTAGAAGCATTCTTTTTGCAGTAATTGCATACATAAACAGTCTTTTATTTTCCTTTGGTAGTTCCTCACCTATTATACCTAACAGAGAAGCCTGTGGTTAAACCATATTCTTTAATTCATTATATATCATTTCCCAGAAAGCTTTTACCACCTCACAGGACCACCACATATGATAAAAGATACCTTCTTTCCTTTTACATTTCCAGCACAGATTTGAGCTGGTTCTATACATTTTTGCAATTGTACTCGGAGTCAGGTACCAACGATACATGATCTTAGATGCATCTCATGACTCCCAGAATGTGTACAGATAAGACAAAGGGTCCTTTGTTGTAAGATCACCCACAACTGTTGCATCTGACCAGCTGTTCACATAAAACATTTCAACAACCTTTTCGAGTGAATGATTTGAACACTCTATGTCTTTCTTTTTGCGATGTTAAAGGAATGGCCTTCCTTGTGCTCTTCTTGCCAAGTGAGTCCCTAAAGCCAGGTAGTCTGATCTCACAGCAGGTCTTTGTTGTTCCTCCAACTGCATCAGCTACCCATGCACCACGTCCTTTGTTCCCATACCTCCTGCTCTGATATCTGGCATGTCATACCATTGGGAGACATGAGTTACAGAGCTGTGTGCTTTGGGGCAATAGGGACAACTCTGATCCTGGAATCAAAATACAAGGGATAGGCTTTGTCTGTAGTTTAAAAACGTGTAAGATTTTCGAGAGAAAATAAAACAAATTTTCTGTTCACATCACAACTCAGAGGCAGGTAGAAGGTACAGAATATTACCTTGGTCGGAAACTGATTCCTGAAATTCATTTTACAAAAATGATTCGTTAACCTAAAAGGAGTGTGTGAATTCCACTGCAGAACCAACCAAGATTTCGGTTTACTGGGGTAGATTTGATCTGAGGGATTTTGCAAGGTTTCCAGTGGGTACAAATTGCACTTAAGTAGCTGCAGCCTCTTTGTAGAAATGCTTTGGAACAAAATCCATGAGGATGTTGCAGTGCACATGCCCGGATGACATTAAGCCCTAGTGTCATTCCCATCCCCATCAGCAGGACTTGCAGGACTTTATGGTGAATTGTGCTGTCAGTCTTGAAGTGAGACGGCAGTGTGCTTCGTGTAGGGAGACAGGCCTTCCCCCGTTCTTTTGTGCTTGTGCTGCCCTGCCAAAATAGCAATGTCATTTCCCTCAAGGCACTCATAAGATATCCTTCCTTCCATTTTATCCTCACAAAAACGCTGTGAGAGAAGTGAGAATACGGTGGCTGGCCTAACGTCACCCTGTGTGAGCTTCATGGCTGTTACATGGTTTAAAGGCTGGGTTGTCTGGATATCTGAAATCCAATAAAATGGGAATGAGGAACATGTGGTCCTTCAGATATAGTATGACTCCAATTTCCCTCTACTCTAGGCTGCATGGTCAGTAGTCAGGGATAACAGGAACTGCAGTCCAACACAGAATCATAGAATTGGAAGAGAACTCAATTGTCATATAGTTTAAGGTTGCCATACATCTGGGGAAACCCAAACATTTCCTCTTTTGGGGAGCCAACATGCACACTCAGGTGGATTTTTACATTTTTAAGGAAATGTTGGAGTGCCATGACTGCTGCCAGCCTGAGCCAGGGAAAGGGGCGTGCCTGCGTACCCACACGGCTGGCAGTGGCTTAGGCTGTCTTCTTTTTTGCTCTTGAAGGTATGGCAGCTGTAATCTAGTTGAACCCTCTGCAATGCAGGAATCCTGCACACAGCCATCCCTAGGTGGGCTCAAACCACCAACTTTCTGGTTAACAGCTGGATGAACTGACCCATTGCACCCCAAGCTTCATCTAGAGGGCTACTGGCGCTCCATCCCTGAAATAAAATAATTATTATAAGCAGTGATTTTTTTCGGGGGGCGCAGGGGTACGCATATCCCTAAACATTTTGTGAATCTATGTTTGGCCTCATTGAGGGGCAGTATTTCAATATGAGTAGGAAAATGAGAGTACTCCTAAACATTTTTTAAGAAAAAAGCACTGATTATAAGGATACATTTTTAGCAACATAGAAATTTCATCTCTTATACCAAAAGCAAGTACTTAAAAACTTTTGTATCTTCTGAACTTCCCAGGTTCCCAAGGAAAGAAGTGCAAGAAAAGTCTTTCAAGGTGTTGTGACAATGAACGTTGGCTTTGAAGCTGACATGAAGCCCTTTTAAAAGGATGAACAACTCACCACCAATAAAAACAAGAACACTCAGATGTAATTGTAGACATTTCTGCAGGGAAAAAATCCCCTTCCTCAGCAAAATTAAAATGAGTCTCTCTTGACAGAGATTTCTCTGGGAATTACAAAGGCCATCGTTATGTTCTCAACAGTTGGCTTCAAACCAGAACGCCGAAACCAACAGACAGCAAGGAAAATGGAAACAAAGCCCTTTAAATTACAGAGAACTTTGAAGGTGTCAGAAGGGTCAAAAATGTACTCAGAGCAACTATCTGCAAGGGCATCTGAGTTATAATTCATTGTTAACTGTTTTGCACCCTGATCAATCCATGGCGTACATGTTATCAAGGCTCCCCCCCCCCCTAGAAAAATAGGTACCAGTACTCACCATGAAGTTGTTACAGTAAGTGTCACACTTTTTAACAACAAAAATAGAGGTGCCGGTAGGGTGTACCCTTGAGTACCTCTGGGGGCAGTACTGGCTATCATGATAATGTTTTGCGGAAGCAGGCTCAATTCTACATCTGGAGGCAAAGTGGAAGTTCTAGACTGTGTTGTCAACAGCAGCATGGATAGTCAGTTGCAATGCAAGTTCAATGAGGTATCTTCACATGCCAAGCCGATGTTGGTTTCTATTTCCCTCATTGAGCAGCAACTGCAGTCACAAGACATTGTTTTGCATTCCACAGTCAGAGTTACTGTTGGATTCCCACGGGAATGGGAGACTGGATGTGACGTTCACTGGTTTCCTGTTTTTCACTGTTCTCTCGGTGTTCTTTGTTTCCGAGAGGAGTTGCTTCTCTGCTCTCACAGAGGCAAGATGCATGTTTGTATTCTCTCAGCATAGAGTGGAAATAAAGTTAAAAATGTGGCACATACTGCTTATCCTTCTGCTGTGTGGACTACTCTGCTTGGGCTCAAGATAAGACAAGCCTGTATCAGCTTCAGATGGGCCGGAGCTGGTCAAAATCTCACAGCCGAGTGGCCCTCCATGCTGTTTTGACTATTTGTGCCATGTACTAGCACCAATCCTTTTTGGTTTTTTTTCATATGGGCAGTCACAGTTTGCAAGTCCATCACACCACTTTTTGCATTCTATCACCTCAGCATTTATTTATTTTTTGGTCACCGTGGGAATCCCTTGCGGACAACCACCCTGCCTGGAGACAGACAGTCAGGTTGAGTATCTACAGCAGTGACCAGAGGAAGAATGACCACTGAGATGAATGCAGAGAGAAGAAACATCCTGGTGCATCTGCAGCAGCACAACCGGGCACCTTCATCTGCCCCAGCTGCAAGAAAACATGTCTCTCCTGTGTCGGTCTCTACAGCCACAGCAGGCGCTGTAAATCTCCAATAGTTTAACTTCATCCTCAAAAGTGCACTCCTATGTTGTCTCCTGAAGCAAATGGATGCCAACAACAACAACAGGTTAATCAGTGGCTGGAGCAACACATTCAGAATTCAGGTGACAAGTTGCTGAGGTGGTAAAATGGACTACAACACTCTAACCATGTTTCTTTCATGTAGTGGGATTTTTCCCTAGGTAAGGCTGCAGCAGTCATGACCCCAGTTATCTGGGAGTAAGCCCCACTGAATTTGATAGGACTTAGGATCTTGGGAATCACCCAGAGCTACAGTTCCCAGCACCCTGAATAAACTACAGTTCCCATGGGTCTTTGGGGGGAAACCATGTGCTTAAATGTGCATTGAATGTGCTTTAAATATATGGTCATTGTTAGGATTGTGCTATGTCATTCTTGGCGAGTTATTTCCAGTGCAGTAGGGAGGGAACAATTTGAACGTTCCTCCTTAAAAAATAAAAACAAAACAAAACAAAATTCCCAAGAAGATAGACGGTGGGAACATATTTCTTAAATAAGCTAGTTTTCTGCTTAGAGAAGGAGAGGGTTCATGTTTTCAGGCAGGAACATCAAGATATTGTACCCTACTTGCAATCTCAAGTGATACAGCCCACTCTAATGCCTTAGGAGTTCACCATTCCATCATTCTGTTGTATATCTAGACCAGGCTATGTGTCAGAGAACCATAATATCTGAAGAAGCCCAAAGGAAGGCTCACAAATGAAAATTATTTTAAACCGGCAGTGTCCAACATCCCCCCCCCCCGAAACCTCTGAAAATTTCCTATTGTTTTCCTAAGACATTGCAATGGTGAAGTTTTTGATTCTGTTGTTTTGAGACTTACCCAGAGATAAAGTTACAAAGTGCAGTCTGCCCTCATATCCTGAAATTCCAAGCATGTGGAAAGGAAACTAAATTCTTTCACCCATACTTCACGGCTTCTTTTTCACACCCGTAGAAAGGTACAAACTTCTGCTGTTGACGTAACTGATGACCTTTGCTTCCAAAGGGGATATTGTAGCTTAATATGCCCATAATCTGTAGATAAATAATCCCCAAAGAATACATTTGTGATAAGGGAGGTTTGCAGGCTGAAGTGACAACACTAAACAGATACAGAATGCCTGATATTATGCTCCAGTATGACAGAGAATCTATCTCCAGAGTGAGCAGGGCTTGTCAGCTGTGTTTTATGCTCCCGTTGTGGAAAAGATTTTCATTTAACAATATGTATGCCTCAGATACCTATCTGGCGAACACTGTTTTAATGGTCCTAAATAAATCATATAAAGTAAAGAAACTTTGGAAGGTGCAGCCTGCCGTATTGGACATGGTATGTATAAGATGGCAAATATATTATTCCTAGATGCCTAACAAATAACCATTGAGCTGGAATTTTATGTGCCTGAAAACTCAATCCAAAATAAACTGTCTTCCATGTAAGGGGCATTTTTCTCTTTATAGCAGTAAAATACTTGTTTGCTGTATTTACGCTGAAGTTTTCTGCAGGGGATGTATAAAACACTGAGATGGAGGATGGGGTGCAGTACCACAAGCATGCATTTATAATGGGTCAAGAGGCATTGTCCAAACATGGCTCCTCAGCCCACAGCTATAGTATGTCCCTGACTGTTTGGAAACCCATGCATTCCCCTAATACTTCATAGGTCCTTAGCAGAAGCATGGGGATCTGTGGCCCTTCATGGGCTGCAGGTCCTCAGGAGAGGCCCTGTTTTGGATACTGTCTTTACTGAAGCCGGGGTGGGAAACCTGTGGCCTTCCAAATGTTGCTGGACTAAAGCTCCCATCATCCCTCACCATGCTACTGGGAGCTGATGGGAGTAGCAGTCCAACAATCTGGGGGGTGGCACTTCACATTCCTCACCCTTCCTTTAGCAGGAAACGCAGGTATAAGTGTGGGAGATATACCTGCCACTACAAAGTGTGAATCGCTCCCAAATCAGTAACCGTATGTGGACATTATAGATCCTGTCTTGATCAACATGGGAGAGGGGCTAACCCAGGTAGTTGCCGCCCAGTAATGTGCACGCTCCACCCCCAGGTAAATGTTTGTAAAGACCTGTAGTTATATGGGTAAAGGCTTCCATAGGATGTGGAAGCACAAACAATTGACATTCCAGATCCCATGGTAGCCTTCGTCCTCAGACAGTAAAAGCCCAAGAGACATAAATACTGTATATGCAGGCATTGGGTATGGAGCATGTGGCAAAGCTAACCAGTGTAGCTCCACTTCTTGCTCCTGGAGAAAGGAGCTAAAAGACTTACCTAGGACTTCTGATTTCAGTGGAACTGACTTCCACACAAGGTTGACCCAGGAGCCCACAACTGAAAACCAATATTTTATGACCTGCCTTGTTAACCAGCAGCTCAAAGACTCGTGCAAACAGTTCCAATGCCAACATGAGGATACAACTTGATCCGTCTTGCAGGACCCACCACCTTGATCTCTTGCACAGCCACACAGCACCATTAAGCAGCTCTGACAGAGTCAGTATGATGTTAGTCTTGGAACTTTGAAGTGTCAGGCATAGCCCTATTGGCTTTAGCCCAAACGTAGCAGAGTTTTCCTGCACAGCGAAGAAGCTAGTTGCGGCAGTAATGACTAGTCAGCTAGACTCAGAATAACTATTTACAGGATTTATTAAAAAAGGAGAAAATAAAACCAGCAGAGTTTCTGCATACAAATAAAAGCAAAATAAATCCTCTCTTTCTCTCTCTCTCAAAACCATACACAGCACTTCTACTCCTAACACACCTCACATCAAACTGAGCTAGCAATCCCTAGTTAAGAGTTGAATGCTGGTCGTTAACCAATCAGAGTAAGCAGTTTCTAGGTCAAGCTGACCTGGGCTTTCTGCCAAGAGTAAATTGACACTGCCTTGAGTTAATTGTTTGAAGCCAGAATCTGCAAGTTTCCCATGAGAATCAATTAACAGAAACTGAACACCCCCTCACAGATTCTGCTGGACAATTAACATCAAATACACCTATGTAGAAGATCATTTTTCCAGCAAACCTAAACCCTTGCACATTCGCTTGTTCTTTACCTTTGCCAATGGTTTAGTTAACACATCTGCTACATTTTCTTCACTTGATACATAAGTACAGGTGATTATATTGTCTTGTACACAGCAACGCACATTTTGGTATTTTACAGAAATATGTTTAGAACGTGATTTGAAACCCTCTGTTTTACTTAAAGTTATACAAGCTTGATTATCAATGTAAACTTGTACTGGTTCTCCACAATTTACATTTAAATCTGCTAACAAATGCTTGAAATAAATCACCTCGTTGCACAATTCACTCAATGCGGCGTACTCTGATTCCGTTGATGACACACTTACAACGTCTTGCTTGCATGACCGCCAGCTGATTAAAGCTCCACCGACCATTATGACCAGTCCTGTGACAGATTTTCTATCCGGCAAGTTTCCCCAATCACTATCACAGTAGCAACTCAACGTTTCATCCTCTGAAGAATTTAATTGTAACATATAGCCAATTGTCTGTTTGAGATACCTCAGAACTTGTTTTACCCCTTTCCAGGCATTTAGTGTGGGTTTTGAGACCAATCTACTTAATATGCCTACTGCATAACTAATATCAGGTCTGGACCACTGTGCTAGATACAATAAACTTCCAATTACAGAGTGATATACATCAGGATGTTCAAATTCAGGACTCTCATCTGTATGAAGTGTTTTTATGAAACCTGGATCCATAGGCACCACTGCCCCTTTGCAATCCTGCATTCTGTATGTAGTCAGTAGTTGTTTAATTTTGTTCTGCTGACTAATTAGGCAGCTGCCATCTTGGGCCCAGCACACTTCCAACCCTAGATATGTCCTAACCGGGCCTAAGTCTTTCACTTTGAACTTACTGGACAATTGTTTGGCAAACCTCTTAGTTTGTTTATCTGTTTTGCAGGCATACAATACATCATCTACATAGATCAGACAAAACTCTTGATCACTGCCTGTACCACGTACATAAACACAATTGTCAGCTGTACTCTGCTTGAAACCAAATGACACTAAGGCCTCATGGAAACATTTGTTCCAAGATCTTGCAGCCTGTTTGAGACCATATAGAGCTTTGTTTAATTTTAACACTCTATTGGAACCTGTCTCATAACCAGGCGGTTCGGCTAGATACAGGTCTTCTGATATTGATGCATGTAAATATGCAGTCTGGATATCAAAATGGTTTAACAGGAGTTTTCTCTTTGCTCCAAGCGTTAGAATCAGCCTTACACTGTCCCCTTTAGCAGTAGGGGAAAAAGTCTCGTCATAATCTTTTCCAGGCCTCTGAGAGTATCCTTGTGCCACTAAACGAGCTTTGTATTTGTACTCTCCTGTCACCAGAGGTTTAAGTTTGTACACCCACCTGCAGCCTACAATCTTTGCCCCCTCAGGCGCTGCTACTGGTGTAAAGACCTTGTGCTCATTCAGAGAGGACATCTCTTCCTCCATTGCCTGTTTCCAGCGCTCTGCCTCCTCTTTTGGTAACTTTAACACCTCCTGAAAACTCTTGGGTTCTGCAATCACACTAAAAACATTTGCAGTATCAGGAGAAAAACGCACCGGAGGCACTCCTTTGTTTTGTCTTTTAGATCTTCTGGGAGAAAATTTTTCTTCTGACCCACTTTCCTCCTCAGAATTACGACCTCTCTTTTGTTGCTTAGCAACTGGTCTCTGGCTAACTCCACTTTCTTGAGAGCTCTTATCTGAACTTTCCTCCCCCTCAGACTCTGACTCCCTGTGTCTACCTTCAGAGTCATGAAGCTCCTGGGAAGGTTCAAACCAAACCTCAGTATTGGCATGTAGTCTCTCCCAGCCACTATGTTCACAAAAACTGGCATTCCTGGAGATCACAATGCCATTTGTCCCTTCAGCAAAGCGGAAACCTTTTCCCAGCTCCTGGTAACCCACAAACACTAACTGTTTGGTCTTAGGATCTCCCTTCTTTCTCATTTGTTTTGGAATTAATACCCAGGCTTTTGATCCAAACACATGCAAATGGTCAATTTTGGGTTTTTTCTGAAACAATTTAAAGTACGGGGTTGTACCTATTGTTTGATGAAAGAGCCTGTTTTGGAGATAACACGCGGTGAGCATGCTCTCCCCCCAATAAGACATGGGCAAATCAGCATCATCAAGCATGGCAAACATCATATCTTGCAAAGATCTGTTTTTTCGCTCTGCAACGCCATTCTCCTCTGGGGAAAAAGCGTTTGTTTTTCTATGCCCAATGCCACGCTTCTGTAACCAATCTCTAAAGGCATTTGACATAAATTCGCCACCTCTGTCCGTCTGAATCCTTTTAAGTTTAGTGGACAGAAATCTTTCCACAGATGCCACCCAGCCTTTAAACTTAGTGAACACGTCACCCTTATTCTTCATGGGAAAAACCCAAGAATAACGTGTGGCGTCATCCACAATTGTTAGTGAAAAACGCGATCCACCCCTGCTTACAGCAAATGGACCAATTACGTCCATGTGAACCAGCTGTAGCGGTGACTCACTAACTCTGTCACTTCTGGGGTAAGAGACTCTGTGGGTTTTAACCTTTTTACAAACATTACAATCAAGGTACTTGTTACAACTCTTTAAATCACCCCCATCAGCCAATTCAGACATTTTTAGTACACTTTTCCAGCAAGCATGCCCCATTTTCCTATGCAATAAGTGCACACAGTTGTCATGTATAGCTTTGTTATTCACTGCAGGCTGAGATTTACTGACTACTGCTGCAACTTGAGATCCTGCTTTAAGCCAAAACAAGCCTCCCTCTGACTTAGCAGTGCCTAAAATCTCACCAGCCTTCTTAATGATGCAACTGTCTCCTTCAAAATACACTTTAAACCCAGCTTTTAGCAAACAATCTACAGACATCAGATTGCTCCTTAATGAAGGCACACACAGTACATTTTGCAGGCATTCACGAAGACAAGGAACAAAAACTGCACCCCCCGAAATCACTTCGGAAGTACTTCCGTCTGCTAGAGCCACCTGGCTGCGCTGTGCTGAGTTCTTGGAAACAAACAAGTCATCTGAGTTTACGATGTGGCGAGATGCTCCCGAATCGACCACCCAGACCGCTTGTTTCTCATCAGCAATCTTGACCTCGCCGGTCACCAGCTGAGCCGACTGTTTTCGTTTGAAGAATTTCTTTTTCCACTGCTGCTGCTGATCTCGTCTCTGCTCCTGCACCGGCAACTGAGACTTGACCAACTCCGGACATTGTCGTTTTAGATGCGCTGAGGACCCACATCGGAAACAACGCCTAACAGCAAACGCTGACTCCTCACCGGTACGCTGCTTTTGCTTCACCTCTGGCACGGCATGAGAACTCTCTCCAAACCGCCCGCCTGTAGAAGCCTCTGCAGCAAACGACCTTTCTTGCCTCTTCTGCCATTCTTCAATCAAACGCCCAGTAACGTAACTGACTGATAAATCACGCTCCTGCATGCCTTCTAGAGACAAAACTAAATTTTCCCAGCTTTCCGGGAGAGAACTCAAAATAATAGCCACCTTCTCCTGCTGGTCTAACGCACAGTCTCTTTCCTGTAGCGCTGCAAACTTTAACTGTAAACTGTGTAGGTGTTCCTGCATTGTAACCCCAGGCTGTAACATTGCCTTGTACAATGCCTTGCGAATGAACAGCTTAGAGACCGCTGTCTCACGCACATGGAGTTCTTTAAGTGCTTGCCACACACCTCTAGCTGTCTTGATTCCCCTCACATACGGCAACTGGGAATCTTCCAGCCCCAAGACAATTGTGGCCCTTGCTCTTTGGTCTTTATCGAGGTCTTCATCATCAGGCTTCGCAGGAAACTTACTCACCACTTGCCAGAGACGATCCCTCTGCAGCACTGCCTGCATGCGTTCCGACCACAGCAAGTAATTGGAGTCATTCAGACGCTCAAAAGCCACCTGAACTGGTTGTGAGGCCATCTTGAGAGCGATGTCCCTGGAACCCGGAACCAGCTACTCACGACCACCGAGAGAGAGAACAGGAACCACAGCACCCAGCACTCACACGCTGCAGCTGTTGTCCTTCTGTCCGCTGCGTCACCAGCTCACCACGGTCAGGAACCAGCCAGGAACAACAACTTCTGGAACTACTGGAACCAACGCCGTTGATGCTGACACCACCGCAACTCAGGCTGGCAGCACAATACCCATAACCTCTTGGAACTTTGAAGTGTCAGGCATAGCCCTATTGGCTTTAGCCCAAACGTAGCAGAGTTTTCCTGCACAGCGAAGAAGCTAGTTGCGGCAGTAATGACTAGTCAGCTAGACTCAGAATAACTATTTACAGGATTTATTAAAAAAGGAGAAAATAAAACCAGCAGAGTTTCTGCATACAAATAAAAGCAAAATAAATCCTCTCTTTCTCTCTCTCTCAAAACCATACACAGCACTTCTACTCCTAACACACCTCACATCAAACTGAGCTAGCAATCCCTAGTTAAGAGTTGAATGCTGGTCGTTAACCAATCAGAGTAAGCAGTTTCTAGGTCAAGCTGACCTGGGCTTTCTGCCAAGAGTAAATTGACACTGCCTTGAGTTAATTGTTTGAAGCCAGAATCTGCAAGTTTCCCATGAGAATCAATTAACAGAAACTGAACAGTTAGGAGGTTCCAGGGGGGTTGGTGGCCACAAGGGAAATTGCTTACAGATCTCCATACAGTTTTCCCAGTTAGAATACCAGTTAAGTTCATGGCATCACTGGATAGACACTTGAGGAGCCTCATCTAGAGATGAGTAACTGGGAAGAGGAGGAGGCAAGATCAGCATGCCACCTATTGTATCTGAACCTCTTTCTGATCAACTAGATCAGGCAATGCAAATCATTAAAATAAAATCATTTGAACCCTCTAAATAAAGAGGTGCAGAGCAATGAATTTCACTTTGCATTTATCTCGATCACCCATGGCATGTTGAACTAATGGAAGGAATGGCAGGAAGACTGAAAGATCTCATCTCCACAATTTTGGATTTCCAGTCTCATGTTTTATGCTATTGTTCTCTAGCTGTGAGCTAATACTGGGCATATGCCACCAGCTGATAAGCACAGATAGCAAAATGTTTGCCTGATTCATATAGATATTACTTGAATGACTGATAAGCTCCCAGAAATTGTTTTTACAAGATGGATTACTCCCATTAAATTGATATTTATGACAACACTCTAGATACCTGGCTTGTCGAAATGTATCAGTGGAACAAATCCTTTATAAGGATTGTGTTCTCTCTCTTAAGTTTTGAACATTGTTCACACATTTTTACTGGTTTTATCTGAATTAAAGCAGATTCATATGAAAAATACTTGAAAGAATTGCTTTTATCATTTAGATGTCGGTTTTCTCAAGGAAGAAATCTTAAACCAACTAATAATTAAGACTATCTATAAATATCTTTTGTTACAAATACAGGTTTTTGCTGCTTGTTTCTGTCACACTGGTGTTTTAATTAATTGGACCCAAACCTGTGTCAATCACCCATCTTTAGCAAAGAGCGACCAGGCATAGCCCTCACTGCCAACCCAAGAATGGCTGAATGGGTAGCTGCACTGAGGGAAGAGAGGAGGAGAAGTTGAAGCTGCCTTATAAAGGGCCAGGCCCTATTCCCAACACTCTTCCCTATATGGGGATGCTGCATTCTCCCCCAACCCTCACATGTCCCACCCCTAAATAGGAGGGGCAAACACAGTTTCTGTCTTGTGCCATCATTTTTTGATGTGGTCCACTGACTAGAACAGGGGTAGACAACTTGTCCTTTGGATGTTGTTGGACCAAAACTCCCATCCGGTGTTGGACTTTCGGAGGAAGAGAGTAGAACTAGTACATCAAGGAGGGCTGTGTGGAGAGTGTCTCTTCCTTCAAATTCCTAGGAGTTTATCTCAGTGAAGACCTTACTTGTAAAATCAATACAACCCAGGTGATTAAGAAAGTCCAACAGAGACTCCATCTCCTCAGAGTATTGCAAAAGAACGATGTCAATCAACATTTGATGATCTCCTTCTACCGGTCCACCATAGAAAGTGTCCTTTCATACTGCATCATGGTGTGGTACGCTGGTTTGACATCAACTGATAGGAAGTGCCTACAGAGAGTGGTGAATACAGCACAAGATATTCTGGGCTCTCCTGTGAATCTGCCAGATGTCATAATGGAAGAATGTTGCCTCAGGAGAGTGAGGAAAATTCTATGGGATGATTCACACCTTGGCAGGCACTTTCTTAATCTCCTGCCCTCTGGCAGAAGATATAGAAGCATGATTAGTTGCACCAACAGGGTAAAGAACAGCTTCTATCTGTGGGCTGTTAGGCTGCTGAATGAAAAGATAACAACGGGGCAACTGACTTTCGGGTTTGGTGGGTGTGCGTCAGTAAACGAGTGGAATTAAGACTAAGAGAGCTGAGTGGGGGGTGCTCGTGTAATCTCACTGTATACAAGTTGTACAAGTGACAATAAAGTATTTCAATTTCAACATGGCTAATGGTCAGGAATGATGGGAGTTTTATTTCGAAGTTTCTGGTGGGCACTATGTTGGATACTCCTGACCTAGAGTTTTGATGCTGCAGAGGAAAGAAATGGACAAAACAATGGATAACATTGGTTATGTTTCTGTTACAGAGAGGCATGAGCCACAGGCCCACTGCATGATTTACATTGTGGCAAAAGAGATGCAGCAAAAGGTTTTTTTGAAACCTAAAGCTGTGCCCAAACTGAACCTAGGAGTTGTTTGCCTGGAAACAGGGTCATCCCCCCCCCCCGCTACTCCCAGGAAAGCTGTTCTTCTTCAGTTTTGCTAATGATATTACAGATTCCAGCTCAGGCAGCCAAGCCATGGCAAGCTTCAGGCATACAGACTGCAGGAAACAGAGTTATGCCAATGTAGGACAACGTAGCTGAGGAACGGTGTCCCAACCAACTTATTAATCATGAGATCCAATTTCCCAGAGTCACCTTCTCCTCATATCGATCTCCACATTCAGGGAACTCAGGAACAGCAGGTTTTAAAATACAGCTTTCCAACTGTGCTGCTGGTCCATAGAGAATGATACAGTTTAAATTCTGATTAAAGAAATTAAGGCAATCTTTGGGATGTGGTGCAATCCCATTCATGCCTAATTTTGTACAAAACCAGGGAGAAAAGATAGTTTTCATGATGAGCGACGTCTGAAGACATCTTAATTGAATCATGTTTTCCAATCAATACTGGAACATCCGTATCTATCAATGGAGGACAGGGCACAAAGTTCTAAGAATATCCACCTCCTGATCCTCATTTCTGAAAGAATGAGGAACAGAATTTCTTTCTTGGCCTCAGTCACTTCTCATCTTCAGATTCAAAGGGCATTATTTATAATCTTCTTTCTTGAAATTCATAAAAAAGAGCTTAATTCTCCACTGTAGCTTAATATATATTTTCCCCCACTTTTACATTGGGACATAACTGAAATACCCTCTTTTTATCACAATACCTGAGACTGAATGCCCTGAAGAATGAACACAAAATGGGTTTATTAATTTAGCTGGATCTGTCTAAGGGCCAGTGAAGAATTGTAGATGTTACATGGAAGAAATGTGTGTGTTCTTCTGATTTTTTTTTTTAACTAAGGTCTGGTTGTGGAAGGCTGCCAGTTTGAGTGGAACAGTATTGGCATTAGAAGTAGCTGCTTAACCCTTTCCATCACTTTCCTGGTGAAAATCTCCCTTCACCACAAGCTGCTTCTCTCTCTTTGTTGGTCTCTTTATAGGTAGGCTAACAACTTGAGGATGGGATCTGAGTAGAAAAATATCATGATGGACAAAAAGAATTGAAGGAAAGTTACTGCCATTCAACTAGGTGCCACCCAGCACCCTAAGTTATTGCTCCATATTCAGCTTGCTGCCTTGGACAGGAAGTTGCCAAATTAAGGACCAGCCATTTGAAACTTGGATGCTTGAGTCCTCTTTCCTAGGTCTAATACCTACCATCCATTTAAAACCCTATAAAGAGTCGCTTCATCTCTTCCATGGCCCTTCCAGAAAACAAACAAAGTTGGACGCTGTATAATGGATGACACACAGATGCTTAACTACTGCCCTGTGTGGCCTGAGCTGAAATGTGCCAGGCAATCAAGTAATGGCTTGGAAGGGAGTTGCTTAATTACTTGCAAGATATGACTGAGTAAGCCGCAGCAGATGCTAATCACAGTTGAGTTTATTTATTAGGGACTCGTGGACATTGATTGAATTGGTACTCTTCTTCTGATTTCTTCCGGGAGAATTTAAAACATTGGGGCCTACCTCTTATGTGATTAAAGTACCCATGCAAAAGAAAAGGTTGTCATTAGAAAGGTCACTTTGAAATACTGGATATTAGGCCGGGATGGGGGCCTGGACGACGTGAGGCATCTGTAATCACTGTGCATGCCTAGCCTAATGTAATTATGCTTTAGTACTTAAACACAGCTCTGCACAAAGATTAACTTTGGGATCCTGTGCAAGGGAGAAAAGCATTTAGTGGTAAGGAAACATTGTACGAAAAGTGAAGGGGGCTGGGGAGATATACAATGTGTTTGTATGGGCAAAAAACATTTAGAGTTTGGATTTGATATCCCACTTTATCACTACCCGAAGGAGTCTCAAAGTGGCTAATATTCTCCTTTCCCTTCCTCCCCCACAACAAACACTCTGTGAGGTGAGTGGGGCTGAGAGACTTCAGAGAAGTGTGACTGGCCCCAGTGGCGTAGCGTGCGGGGTGCAGGGGGGCCGGCCACACCGGGCACAACATCTGGGGGTTAGGGTTAGGGGGCGCAAATGCATGGGTTAGGGGGTGTAAATTACTTGCCTTGCCCCGGATGCTGACAACCCATGCTATGCCACTGACTGGCCCAAGGTCACCCAGCAGCTGCATGTGGAGGAGCGGAGACGGGAACACGGTTCCCCATATTACGAGTCTATCGCTCTTAACCACTACACCACAGTGGAATCGTCGAACTCCTCTTGATAAGTGATAGCTGCAGCAAAATGTTGAGGTCAGGAATGCTCCTGTTTAGCTTTCCAGCCAGTCAGCAATAAACTTTTTTAGGGTACTTCATTCCACCTCCATCCCAGTTTTACTCCCTAACCCATCAAAAGATGCTGTGTTTTTCTCAGTCTTCATTAGATACTTTATTGCGGGGGTGGAGGGGGGTGTCTCCAGCCTAGCATTTTTTGTTTGCACCTCTGCAAAAACTTGATTTTCCCCAACCCTGCTGACACTTCCTTCTTGTCATGGATGACGCCATTTTGCCTACCTAAGTGCCAGCACTGGGACAACTGATATTGCCATTAGACAAATCAAATCACTGAAAAGCACAAGTGGAGTAACAAATAGCAAATAACAAGGAATGCTATATAGAGGTTACTATTAATATATGTATATGATGATAAGATGTTGCTGAGAACATTAAGGGAACATCCACACTTCATTTTGTGCCACATTTATAGGCACAGATTTCCAGGTCTGCTGCTTTCCCTGGGAAAACCCATGCTTTACTGATGAACTGGAGCAAACAGCAATTGGGTTTTCCAAGGCCTGCTGTTTGCTCGGATGCAGCAGGAAAATGTGGGGTTTCCTAGGGAAAGGGGCGGAAGGAAGGAAGGAAGGAAGGAACTGCTAGGACCTGGAAATCCTGGACCTGTGCCTGGAAAGTGTGGCACAAATGGGAGTGTGGAACAGATTTCTAAAAACATCATCCCCACTCTCATAATAGGAGCACAAAAAGGGAGGGAGTTCCTTCCCATTCTTTGTTGGAGAGTAAGAGACTGCTGCGTCACATGCCCAGGGATGTGGAGAAATGCTTCCCAACTGGAATGAGTTATACTGAAGTTGGTTGATTTGGTTTGCAGTTCCTCCATGCTGTTATGCACTATTAATTAACCCAATGCTTTGTCTCATGAGTCATCTTTGCAGGGGTGTGGGGGCAAATCTCGAGTTCATACATCACATAACTAAATTTAATTAGCAAGTTGCACCATTTTCGCTTTAGTCCACCAGTTGTAATATGGGAATAATCATAGTCACCAGCATTCTGTTGTAAGGATGTGTGTGATGGGGTGTGTGAAGTGACTTGAGAAACTATGGAAAATGAAACTATTATTATTAGTAGTAGTAGTAGTAGCAGCAGCAGCAGCAGCAGCAGCAGATAACATAGCAAAATATTGATTTAGCTTCAAAGATTCATATAGCTTAATAAGAAGGAGAGGGGACAAATGCACCATTGAGAAAGGGCAGATCCATGCATTCAGCTAGTCACAGAAGCAAATCAGGTTGTTTCCCTAAAATGAATTATTGTTGTTGTTGTTGTTAGAATTTATATACCTCCCTATACCTGCAGGTGTTCAGAATAAATGGGGAAGAAGCTATACCAGAAACAATCTGCTTAGTCTGTGTGAATCATCTGAACTGTGATTCAAAGTTGATTCAAAAGTGAGCCATCCTGTGATTCAGAATTTGTCAAATAATAACAATCACCAGAACCAGAGTGGATGATCTATAAAAATTCCAGCTCCTTCTCCTTGTTGTGCTCCAGATTTGACTGTTTGCATCTTGCACTGGACAACTGGAACAGATCACTGTTTTTGCTGGTGTTACAAGCCATCCCACTGGAAAGCAGTCTTTCTGATTGAGCTGTTTAAAGCGATCTCGGATTTGTTGTTCCAGGGAAGGAGGGAGGTTGTTGAGGGGAACCAGAATATGCACACCAAGACTGATGTGAGATGCTCGGGACCGTTTGATGGCATATATGCTGTGTGTGCTCTGCCCCTGGTAACATTGCTCACCAACCCAACCTACCCTCCACCCCCCAAAACCCCCACTCCTCCCAAACCCTATCCCCTCACTGCTCATCAGGCCCCACATATCCTCACAGCTCCTCTGTGTCCCTCCACCCCTTCTTTATTCAAACCTCTGCTGTTGTTTAAAAGAGCCGTTTTAAAGCCCATCTTCTCTTTCACTCCCCTCTCGTTACCTGACTACATGCAAACCCAGGGTTGCAATGCAGCACTACAAATCCTCCAATGTGGACTGCGCAGCGACAGCCTTACATTTTCTATGTCTACAGGAGGGTATATATTGTCCCACAAGTCTTACAAATCCCTGCGTGAAGTAGAAATACTACATTATATGACCGGAGAATGAGACCAAATTCATGCCTCCCACGAACACTGCCTGTGCTACCACCAACTGCATTAGCTGCTCTCCAGGAAAGCCCATTGTCACAGCCCATAGACTTTCTACAGTGAAATCAAACTGGAGAATCATCTATCTATTTGCCAGGCTTTACAGCCGCAGCAGAATCATGTTTTTGCCCTAAAGATATTTTTTTTAACTCAGCCCCATCAAATGTGATATGGGGAGGGCCAGGGGGAGGAGTAAAGCTGACCCCTTGGCTTCCGGAGATGGTATCGCAAGAGTAGCCCTTGGTGCTGATGATGGCTTTATGCAGCCAGTGCCAGCTTATGAGAAATAACAACCAAGCAGGCAGCCAAATGGAGCCTTAAATACTTAATATGTGCTGCCTTCCTCCCTGTTTCTCAGTGTTTCATCCCACCTGCTGTTACTGAGTGTCACGCAGCAGAAATAGTTCCTCTTGCTGAGAGATGCCTTCAAGGCACTACTGGCTCTCAAGCGAATATCAATATCTTCTTTGAATGGCCTAAATGTATTTTAAACAAGACATTTCCAAACTGTTTCGGCACTGATTGTGTACAGTGTGCTGAAAAACAGCAATTAAGGGTCTGTTGGCACTCTCATTACCATTTCTTGGTTTTGGATGCTCTATTTTATTCAATTCCATCGCATATAAAAATGTTTTTTTTAAAAAAAACAACAACAACCAGGGCAGAACTTGGCTCATAAAACATTTTCTCTTTCTCTATCTTCCCTCCTCCCCTTCCCCAAAGAGAACAAAAGTATTCAGCAGCCTGTGTGTTTTCATTGTTGATAAAATATACCCCCGTGTAATGCTAAAAAGTACAAGACACTGGGAGTAGAACAATTATTTTAAAGCATTTCTCATGCCCAAGCACATAGGTTTAGATTCCAAGTTGTCGCCTGCTCTTCCATTCATGTAAATGAGTGGGATTTCCACCCCCTTCACATCTGCGGCCTTTTCTATACCATTCACAAGTATGCTGTTGAGGAAAGGGAAAGACAGGAAGGTCTGATTTTCAAGCACGTCTTTATTTCATTTTATGTATTTATTTTTCAAAAAATATATTCCACCCATTACTGAAGACCTCGGGGCAGATCATAGCAAAGGCTGAAATACAAAAACAATTTATATCTGCATATGTCAGTTCAGGATTAGGGGTATTTTCATTGAGGTACAGTCGTACCTTGGAAGTCAAATGGAATCTGTTCCGGAAGTCCATTCGACTTCCAAAACGTTTGGAAACCAAAGCACATCTTCTGATTGGCTGCAGGAAACTTCTGCAGCCAGTCAAGCACCATTGGACATTTGGGTTCCAAAGAACGTTTGCAAAATGGAACACTCATTTCCAGGTTTGCGGCGTTCAGGAGCCGAAATGTCTGAGTACCAAGGCATTCGGGATCCAAGGTATGACTGTAGTTGATTCTCACCAGTTTGCTTTTAAGTAGATTGGGCCAGATTCAACTAAGTCGTTATGAGCATGGGGGCCAACACAAGAGCTCCTACTACTGCAGCGGGATTTTACCCTCTTCTCTCTCCCCCTCACAATCAGCTTTGGGGGTCAGGAGGATCCCTAGGACAGCATGCAGGGGAGAGGTCATTCCACTGGGCAAGCTGAAGTACCTTAAGAATTTTAGCGTGGCACTAAATTCCTCCCTGGACCATAAAGAAGGCTGTTCGCCGAAGAATTGATGCTTTTGAATTATGGTGCTGGAGGAGACTCTTGAGAGTCCCATGGACTGCGAGAAGATCAAACACATCCATTCTTAAGGAAATTAGCTCTGAGTGCTCACTGGAAGGACAGATCCTGAAGCTGAGGTTCCAGTACTTTGGCCACCTCATGGGAAGAGAAGACTCCCTGGAAAAGACCCTGATGTTGGGAAAGATGGAGGGCACAAGGAGAAGGGGATGACAGAAGACAAGATGGTTGGACAGTGTTCTCGAAGCTACAAACATGAGTCTGACCAAACTGCGGGAGGCAGTGGAAGACAGGAGTGCCTGGCATGCTCTGGTCCATGGGGTCATGAAAAGTCGGACACGACTAAACGACTAAACAACAACAACAAATTCCTCCCATTGACCTGTAGTCTTCATACTTAAGGTTTTTATTGGTACACTGGATATGCTGCATTGAATGGTTAATGATCTGCAGTCCTAAGGCAAATGACCATCTGCAGAGATGCATGTGATGTTCTGCTTTTTGACAGAGTCAATGACTTCTTAGGAGTTTGGAGGGAAGGAGTTCTCTCCTCAGAGTATTGTCCTGATATGGTAGCATTGTGAGGGCAGGGATACTGTAGAGGGAAAGAAGCAAGTCTCTGTGTTCTCCAAGTTCCCACAGTTCCCTGCGTTCCCAGAAGATCCCAGTGGGGTTTGACTGTAAACACTGACTGCAAGATCCTTTCAGCAGGGAGTACTCTCCCAATTCTTTCCTTAGAGGTTCTGTCACCTGACGTAATGGTGATATTGGGTGATTGACAGATCAGTGGCCCTGCCCACCTGCCAAAGGGGCTTGTATCATCCTGATCCTGTTTCCCAACTCTCCACTACATCAGTTTCTGAGGGCACATCCAAGCATGGATCCAATCCATGCATAAGGCTCAATATCTGAATCTGCCCATGGAAAATCATGCAATAAGTGTATGGTACTCTCAGCCTCTCACATGGAGTGGCTCCAATATATCAGAGTTAAGTTTGTGTATGCCGGTGATACCTTAAGGTTTAAATTATTTTTGATTGGTATGCTGATCTCCAGGGAGATTCCTGCAGTATGAAATTCCTTAGGCTTTTCTGTATGAGATTATAAAGTTTCCGTACCTACCATTAATCTCAGGATTAAATAATGAAATCACACTATTCAGTGGAGCTAAAAATGACCCTGCAGTTATACTGGAGGGTTCTGAATTATTTGTAGATTTGTATTGAACAAACTCAAAATTTAAGTCTATCTAATTCTGCTTCTGCCCCCTGCTCCCTTATCAGGATAAGCTGAAAACCCACAATGATCTCATTTCTAATATGCATTAACATAGGCTCTGAGCAAAATAAGAGCTCCCAGGTGTAATGGCTGCTCAGACCTACTTCAGTTTCTTGGGAGGTTTTGCCTGACTTGTGCTGGTGCACTAAGCACGCTCTTTGCAGGAATCTAAAGGAACATTCTTCTTCTGCTATCACCCGCCATGAACATTATTTGACAAGTGAGGTTCACCTAGTCCAACCACCTGCAATGCAGGAATCCTGCTCACAGTCATCCCTGGATGGGCGCAAACCACCAACCTTCAGGCTTCAGGACTGGATAAATTTTAATTATTGGTATTTCTATAGTCAGGGTTGGCTCCAGACTTCAGCATGGTCCTGACAACGGGCTCCCACTTGATGCTATTGCTTGCCAGTGCAGAAGTGAAACTGCATCCAATCATTCATTTCACTCTCTCCACCAGTCCTTTTGATGGGTTTGAATACAGTGGTACCTCTGGTTACAAACTTAATTCGTTCCTGAGGTCTGTTCTTAACCTGAAACCGCTCTTAACCTGAGGTACCACTTTAGCTAATAGGGCCTTCTGCTGCCGCCGCACCACCAGTGCGCAATTTCTGTTCTCATCCTGAGGTAAACTTCTTAACCTGAGGTACTACTTCCGGGTTAGCAGAGTCTGTAACCCGAAGTGTTTGTAACCCGAGGTGTTTGTTACCCAAGGTACCACTGTAATGAGAAATGGCGGCACTTTTGATCCACTGCTCTGCACTGCCTTCCTGTCATTTAAATTACTCAATGCAATTGCCTAACGCAACATGAGATCAGGCATGGCAATTTTGGGTGCTCAAACATGGTGGATGGCCACAGTAGACTGGAGCCAAGTTTGGCTCACATTCCAAAGCAGCAGCCCCTCCCACTACTAAAACATATCCAGGGGGCCCAGCAGTCGGTGGAAAGAGCGATTGACAGCAAGGTTGGGCCAGTTACTGGTGGACCCTCTGAGTCTCAGGGCCCCCAGCAGCTGCCAACTACTTTAAGCCCTGATGGCAGGCCTGTACGTAGCAGTTGCTGAGCTTTTGGGGCTCTTCATGGTGAGCTTGTGGCTTTGCTGATGCTCCCCCACTTTTGCCATGTGTTAGTTTTATTCATAATTCTCCGATCTTCTTTACAAGAGTGCGCCAAAGAGATGGTTGGCATCCGTCTGTCTTGGGAAACAATAGAGGGGAGTGCCTTTAGGGGTGAGGTCAAGCTGTTGGATGGTTACTCTGCATGCTGTGACTGTAGACATCAATATGGGAGACATAGGCGCCATCTTTGCAGGGCTGTGGGGGTGGAGCTGCACAAATTTTCAATGAAAGGGCTGGGCCCCCTCAATATTCTACAGCCCATATGGTGGGAGGCAGCCTCTGAAAGGCCCAACTGTCACAGTCATGGCAGGCCCCGCTGGGCCTTTTGGAGGGCATGAAAAGCCGCGTTGGGCCTCCTCCTGCCATGTGACGTCATGTACACCATGTGCGTGACATCACACGCAAGTACCAGAAGCCCACAATATTGGGTGCTCCTGATGGGAGAGACATGTTTCGTTGCAGCTGGGGCGGATGTAGGCATCCTGCTGCAGATGTACCATGGGGTCTGTGTGCCTCCCAACTGTAATCTCTTCTCTGGTCATTGCTATGGATGCACCACTTTTTTAATAATATTTTTTAAATTTGCTTTTCAATTCTATCTGGTCTTCAACACATACCACGTAGCAATCATACATAAAGTAATGCTATGGATACACAACTTGACTGCCTGTCCATAGCACTGTGGTTGTCTTCAAGGGATTCCCACATGGCAGGGTGGGATGTTTGCAGACATCCTTGTAATGCAAAGTTGGTCTGCCAATCATCCTGGTGCCAAAGGGCAACTACAGTGTGGTGTAGTGGTTAAGAGCGATAGACTTGTAATCTGGGGAACCGGGTTCATGTCTCCGCTCCTCCACATGCAGCTGCTGGGTGACCTTGGGCTAGTCACACTTCTCTGAAGTCTCTCAGCCTCACTCACCTCACAGAGTGTTTGTTGTGGGGGAGGAAGGGAAAGGAGAATGTTAGCCGCTTTGAGACTCCTTAAAGGGAGTGAAAGGCGGGATATCAAATCCAAACTACTACTACTACTACTACTACTACTACTCTTCTTCTTCTTCTTCTTCTTCTTCTTCTTCTTCTTCTTCTTCTTCTACTACTACAGCAATATAGCAGAAGAGGAAGTAAAGATGAGCAGAGAGATGGGGAAACAGGCAAGTGATTGTTGTCGGATTTACCGTATTTTTCGCCGTATAGGACGCACCGTCCCATAAGGCGCACCTAGTTTTTTTGGGGGGGAAATAAAGGGGAAAAATTATTTTCCCCCCAGGGAATTATTTCCCCCCCAGAGGTCCCAAACAGGCAGCTCTCTGCAAGCCATGGGAGCCCAGCGCTGGCTCCCGCTGCTTGCGGAGAGGTCCGCAAAGCCTGGACGCGCTGATCTCAGCGCGCGCAGGCTTCAGCATGCAGGCAACTCTCCGCAAGCAGTGGGAGCGCTCCTGCTGCTTGCAGAGAGGTCCACGAAGCCTGGAGAGCGAGAGGGGTCGGTGTGCACCAACCTCTCTCCCCTCTCCAGGCTTCACCGAAAGCCTGCATTCGCCCCATAGGACGCACACACATTTCCCCTTCATTTTTGGAGGGGAAAAAGTGTGTCCTATGGGGCGAAAAATACGGTACTTATGGCAATATTGCTAACAATACAGCTGTGATATTCTGTTGCAATACCAATGTGACCAGCAGGTGGAAGCCAAACATGTATCGAATTTTGGAAAGACCTACATTTGTTCTAGAAATTTAAGAGGAGTTTAGTACATGTATTATTCGGGGGGGGGGGAATGCATTGAGCCAGGGAAGCAAAAGAAGAAATCAAGGTTCTGGAGTCCTGCAAATGAAGAACGCCAATTATGGGGAGGACAGCGGTATCCATGGTAGAGAATTTGCTTTGCATATAGAAGAGTCCAGGTTCATTCCCTGGTAGGGCTGGGAATGACTCCCTGTCTGAAACCACACAGAACTGCTGCCAGTCTGTGTAGACAATACTGAGTTACATGGATCAATGCTCTGAAAAACATCTTCTTACATTCTTGTGATATATGACTACATGTAGAGCTGCCTTTCAAAGTTCGAAGTTTGTTCATCACCCCTGCACAGTGCACTTTGTGCTATATATAAAATGTCAGACCTTTCTTTAATAACTGGAAAAATTGTTCCAAGTGTTTGTTCCCATTTTTTTCTCCTTGGACTTGTTTCTAGGCTAGGATAAGGTAAGGGTTGCCAACCACTGAGCCTCTTGGGCTTGCCGATCAGAAGGTCGGTGGTTTGAATCCCCATGATGGGGTGAGCTCCCGTTGTTCCGTCCAAGCTCCTGCCAACCTAGCAGTTCGAAAGCACACCAGTGCACGCTGCGGCGGGAAGGTAAACGGTGTTTCTGTGTGCTCTGGTTTCCATTATGGTGTCCCATTGCACCAGAAGCGGTTCAGTCATGCTGGATACATGATCCGGACAGCTGTCTGTGGACAAACACTGGCTCCCTTGGCCTGAATGCGAGATGAGCGTCACAACCCCATAGTCACCTTTGGATTTAACCGTCCAGGGGTCCTTTACCTTTTTGTACCTTCTACCTTGCCCTCCAGAAGTTGTTGAACTACAGCTCCTATCATCCCTGCTCACTGGACACATTAGTATGAGCTAATGTGAGTTGGGGTCCAGTAACATGTAGAGGACACCCAAAAAGTGACTACCTTGGGACTGAAGCTTAAGGGCAAGGAGGGTTACGTTAACAGGGTTATTGGGTTTTTTAATAAATAAATAAATAAATAAATAAATGTTTTGTATTCTTACTTTGCATACAAATTTAATAAATAAATAATAAAAGTATTGCCCTTTGACAGTGATTCTTGAAGAAGATGGAGAACTTTTATACCTTAAACCTCAAGCACACCCTCCCACACCAAACTCTGATTGCAGGGTGGTTTTGGTTTTGTTCTGATGTTAGAAATAAATACCTGAATTATTTTCAGGGCAATTGAGTGTACTCACGTTGTTGACTTATTCTCCATGAAAGAAAATGCATCTCATTTATTGTCTCATCTGGCTCCTCAAATCCCAGTGCTATTAAGCTTCCATATGCAGGAGACTTTGATGTAGTCTACAGAACTATACTCTTTTCTCTAGCATATTTATTTTGTCTCTGTCAAGGATAGAATGTTCTTATCTCTCTTCCATTCGTAAGGTACAGAATGGAAGATGAAAACCGCTTGGAATACATTTGTGCTCAGTAGTGATTGGAGTTCCATTTGTAACTCACGTACCGTCATGGAAGACACTTGATAAGACTGTCTCTATCTATTCATCCTACCTATATCACTCAACTCAGAATCTATCCCTTTTTATATATAATTATATTGTAAGCTTTTAAACTTTTAAATGTTGCATTTTAAATTTTTGAAAAATTTGTAAGAGCTTAGGGTGAATGATGTAATAATAATAATAATAATAATAATAATAATAATAATAATAATGCATTATTGTATATGCTGCATATATTTTGTTACATGCCACCCCAACCTCTACCGAGCAGCAGCAAGATTAAAGAGAGTTCCATGTGCTCATCCTGTTAGAAAATATCTGTTAGAAAATCAATGCACAGCAGTGCCTGCAGTGCCTTAGAAATACAGTGGTACCTCGGGTTACATACGCTTCAGGTTACATACGCTTCAGGTTACAGACTCCGCTAACCCAGAAATAGTACCTCGGGTTAAGAATTTTGCTTCAGGATGAGAACAGAAATCGTGCTATGGCGGCGTGGCAGCAGCAGGAGGCCCCTTTAGCTAAAGTGGTGCTTCAGGTTAAGAACAGTTTCAGGTTGAGTACGGACCTCTGGAACGAATTAAGTACTTAACCCGAGCTACCACTGTACTGTTTATTCATACATGTTTACACGTGGAGACTTCAATAAAAGGACTGCTGTCAGGCACCATGCTGAGGGGGGCTGCACTGAGGAGGAATGGTGGGAGCCACCCGCTCTCCCTGCTCCTGCATCTTCCCAGGAGCAGGAGGACAGTATAGATTTGGAACAGTGGTTTTCAGAGGGGCATAGTTCAGATGGCAGAAGCTGGGAAATACTGGATGGGGAACAGCTAGGAGAAGAAACACTGGAGAGAGAGAGGGTAAACAGATTCACAGTCACTGGACAGCATTCCTCCACCACCCTCCCCTGGGTTGAGAAGAGCTCAAAAAGTCTCAGAACAGAAAGCGCAGAGGGTACAAACTCAGATTACAAGGAGTGACATAGATTAACCGGGGGGGGGGGGGAGTGAACCTTAATTGGGAGCACCGCCATTCTGGGTTGACGCTTCTTTTTGTACTTTGATGTGTTTATAAAAGAAACTTACTGGTAATAATTCCTTTTGTTTGATCTTCTCATTTACGGCCACGGGGGAGGAAGACAGTTCCCCAAAGCCTGACAGCTGAAGAACATTATACCCCAAGAGTATCCCTCGTTGCCCCTCTCATAACTTCAGCATGCTTGGGTCCAAAGCAGCAGCCAGTCATGGCCCCTGGTCTCTTGGTGCAGCTTCCTCCAGCCAGTGCCACATAGAATTCTCCCAACGTCCTCCTTCTTGTCCCCAGAACACCCAGCCAAAATAAACCCTCTTGTAAACAGACCCACCCCGGTGTGACATCATGTCCACGTTGCCCTGGCAATCTCCCCCTCAGTTACAGGGTGGGGGGAGTCTACTGTAGAGTCTTCTGCCTTGTAGATGGTGTTTGTAATGGGCCATCATTTCCCTCCTCCCCGCTGTCTGGCAGGGGGAAAAAACAAGCTCAGCCGTTCAGCTCTGATTAAACCCCAACACCCAATAATCTAGAGAGGGTAATCGGTCACCCAAAAGCCTGGGGAACCCCTGTTTTCCCCCCACTAACCCATAACCAATACACAACCTTAAGCTAGCCTATGGGGGAACACCTGCCCTGCCATCAGTTTAGAAGCAGGACTTACCTGCCATCTCATGTGCCTCAGATAGCAAAATGGTTTGGACTGACCCTGGTTGGTTCCTACCATATCATCAGAAGATAGCAAGCCTTAAAGGAAGCAATAGGACAGGAGCAGAACCCTTGTTCTTTATACCAAAGGTCCCAGGTTCAATAATTGGCACTCCCAAATTTAACAAAAATAAAAGGGAGGGAGGAGCAGGTATCAACTGAGGTGAACGACTTCTCAGATGTTGAAGGATAAACCCTGGAGAATGGACAAAGGCAGCTTCCTAATTTCAAATGCAGGTCTCTTTGCTTGTTTAAAAGAAATTGCACATCTTCGGGATTGCTTTGGCTGCATTGAAATTTTCCAGGTGAATATTGAAGCTGCTGTTTTTGTTTTTAATGGAGCTGAGTGGGGAAGTAGTCTATCCAATAGGCTCTTCTTATGTTCCTATGCTCTTATTGGACCAGCACTGCCTTTTAGAAATCCACTATCTTCTCAACAAGAGAGGATGCTTCATAAAAGAGGCATTCTAAGTGAATTAAAATGAATAAAACTTAGTGCTCAATCTGTTAGCTGTGTTTTGTTTTATTTTCCATATATTTTAAAAATGCAATAGCAATCAATACTGTGAGGTGATTCCATTAACTATTCCATTAACTAAATACTGCAGCAACGTTGTAACACAGAGGATTAAAAAAAGAAAGAAAATTAAATGAGGCTGTAATTCCACTTACTTGAGAGTAAACCCAACAAAAGTCAATAGGATTTCTGAGCAGACATGGTTAGGCTTAATTCACATTTTATGTTTTATTCTGTTGTTCTTGTGTGTTTTTTTTGACAGACTACCATATTTTCCCATCTATAAGATGCCCCCATGTATAAGACGCACCCTAATTTTGGGGACTCAGTTTTAAGAAAATGGGGGTGTATAAGATACCCCCTAATTTTTGACATTATTTTTTAGGGGGAAAAACCTAATCTTATACATGGAAAAATACTATAATTTATAATAATGCGCAGCTCAAAGAAATTGGAAGTTCCTCATTTTTTTTCATTGGGAGAAGGTTTTTGGAAGTCTGATAAATAATTATGGTATGATGTGTTGATGAATTAGATACATATCAGGGCAATCTAAAATGTGTTATCCAAAATGGACTATAAATAGATCAGTTCAAGAAATGTGCGAGGCTCCTGCACCAAAGCATATTTAAAATGGGATGGATCAAACGATCCTCTGCAATTAATTTAAAATAGAATCATGATTTCAAAGGGTAAGGCTAATACCAAGACACTCTAAAATCCAATTGCTCCATATATTTCTCTGGGCAAATTCCCCAGAAGGAAGCTGAGTGCCGCTCTGTTTATAATGCATTATTGATTGGACTCTTGTAATTGCAAGAGATTTTAAGATAACACCAATTTGGTGAAAGTCATAATGTGCAAGGTATTTAGTTTATACAGAATCATTTGAATCAATTTTAGGTTTCCAAGAGCTGCCACAAATTAGCGTGCTGATATTTTATTGTTAGTACTGCAGTCAGTACTTGCTTTATTTTATTTATCTGAATTTTTATTAATTCATCAAGTAGCCATTTAATACAGTTCAGATTCTGTTTTGAGCTGGTTTGGTATTTTAATTTTTTTAAAAAAAACATTAGATCTCACTCACAAAAATATGTCTGTGTGAATGCAAGTTTAGTTTTGGTGTATACGGAAACAGTTGCTTAATTAACTAGTAACTTTGTTCTTTCAATAGAGCTGGAGAAGGCAAAATGGTACCCTCCATATATTATTGGACTACAACTCCCATCATCCCTGACCAACAGCCTTGGTGCCTGGGGCTGATTGGCACTGTAGTCCAGGGAATCTGAACAGTGCTGTCACCTTGTCTACTCCTGCAGTAAAGGCTGTAAAGATGTTTATCACATCATCACTTACTTACCTGCTCTCAGTTGCTTTTGTAGTGACTGGAAATTCAACATTTGAATATACACAGAAGCAATCACACCCTAAACAGGGTGTGGGGAGGACTTCAATAAATGCAATCATTTGAAAGGAAGTCAGGACATTGAAATGTTTGCAACCACTGGTTTACTGCAAGCCTAGAATGAATGTTGGGATGAGAACTGTCATGCACTATAGATGTTCTGGGACTTTTTCATTCCAGAATTCAAGCTGGTGTGTGGGGGGGTGTTCCTAATCCCTTGAAGCATATCTGGGGGGCGTGCAGGTGTTGACATGGGGAAATTGCATTTTGCAAGCATGTCCATTGCGCCAGTGGGATACCATGGTTAGATATCACTCAAAGGGTCTTGGTCTGAAAAAGCCTGGCTTTTCTTATGCTCTTTAATCCTAGAACTTGGTCATTGCTCTGGTTTCCTGAGCCTTGACTGCATTTGAAGAAAGAAAAGGAACGGTAACTATCTGGTACACTGGTACCTCGGGTTACATACACTTCAGGTTACAGACTCCGCTAATCCAGAAATAGTACCTCGGGTTAAGTACTTTGAAATCGTGCTCCAGCGGCACAGCAGCAGCAGGAGGCCCCATTAGCTAAAGTGGTGCTTCAGGTTAAGAACAGTTTCAGGTTAAGAACGGACCTCCGGAACGAAATAAGTACTTAACCCGAGGTACCACTGTATTTAAAATCATACCAGAATTGTAACAAATTATATTCATTATAATACGTATATGCAGCAAGCCAGCTAAAGGACAAACCCTTTAAATGTTAAGTTTGAAATCGGACTTCCGTGTCTGAATATTTCAAATGACAAAATTCAAATTTTGTTTCCATTTATTCAGTTCAAGTTCAGGAGGCACTTCAGTTCAGAAGGTAGGCACATCCTTTGGCTACAGTTGTAGTCAATGCAAGGGGACAGAACTCTAGTCCTCTTCAGGCATTATAATTAGGAGTTAAGTAAACATGTGATCGGGCAACAGGGACAAGTCACCGTCATTGGTTTTCCCTCTGCTCTTCAACTCACTGAAGGAAAGCACCTGAAGTGTGGAGCCTCCTGTGTTTCTGGAGGCTCCCTGCGCATTTTACAATCCTAGAAAACATGCTTTATAAAACCCACAGTCAGCTTCCTTGAGTACAGCTGTTAGTGTTGTTAAATTTTTATTTCACCCACATCTAAACACATTGAAAGGACATCTAAAAACTTTCAAAACAATCACTTAATTTCAAGGATTTGGGGAACAGTATATTTAAATGCCTAGATCAGGCATCCCCAAACTCGGCCCTTCAGATGTTTTGGGACTGCAGTTCCCATCATCCCTGACCACTGGTTGTGTTAGCTAGGGAGTTGCAGTCCCAAAATATCTGGGGGGCCAAGTCTGGGGATGCCTGGCCTAGATCAAAAGGAATGTTTGTAAGTTCCTCATTGTCAGCAACTGGACTGAACAGGAGGAATGGGAAATGAGCCCTCAGTCTGATCGGCTCCACTCAGAAGATGAGGGGGAGGAGGCGGAAGCCCCCTCCCCCCCCCAGTCTCTAGCAGTTTCAGGAGGAGAGGGAGACAGGGATGGTGAGGAGCTGAATGGGGAAATGCCCAGCTACGAAGCTCTCTGGAGAGTATGGGAGACCCTCTTGGTCCAAGGGCTCGTCGGTCCCTCTGCATTCAAGAACAGAGAAGGAGGAGGGATGTGACTTCTGTGACTTCCCATAGTTTTTCAGGATGTTGTGGGCAATGCTTTTTTTCCTTAAAAAATGTTTAGGGGTACTCTCATTTTGACTCAAGAAAATCATCATTTTATAGTTCAAATCAGGAAAAATAAATACAGTAAATGGACAGAACTACAAAGAGTCACAAAATGTTTAGGGGTATGCGTACCCCCAGGAAAAAAAGCACTGGTTGTGGGAGATGGAATAGGAGGGCCTCAGAGTAGCCAATGTCTCCTATGAGTGGAGACATGGATCTTTTGTCTTGCAACCAGATGACTGAATAAAAAGCCATCGATCTGCCCCGACACTGATGTCCTGTGCTGAGAGCCTTTTGGTGGCTCCCTCACTGCGAGAAGCCAAGTTACAGGGAACCAGGCAGAGGGTCTTTTCGGTAGTGGCGCCCGCCCTGTGTAACGCCCTCCCATTAGATGTCAAAGAGAAAAACAACTACCAGACTTTAAGAAGACATCTGAAGGCAGCCCTGTCTAGGGAAGCTTTTAATGTTTAATAGACTATTGTATTTTAATATTTTGTTGGAAGCTGCCCAGAGTAGCTGGGGAAAGGCAGCCAGATGGGCAGGGTATAAATAAATTATGATGGTGATGGCGATGATGATGATCTTTGTTCTTCTTGCCTCTGAGAGGATACTCCATGCCTGACACTCATTAAAGTTAATTTGAGGTAAACAGGTGCACTTTGCCAGGTAGAGCATTCCACAAACGGAGAACTGCCACTGAGAAGGTGGTGTCATGGGTCAGGTCCATCAGGCAGCTTCCAGCAGTGGCACCACCAATAAGGCCTCTAACCCAGTTGGAGGGTAATGGAAGACACAGCTGGTGTTTGAGTCCCCACTGCTCTCATACGCATTTCGTTAACACCAGGTTACAATTATTGAAGAGGGCTACATATATCATACTTCCCATGTACAGTAATTCAAGGAAGTCACAACTATTGGGTGACTAACCAAGAACGTGCTATCTTGTATGGATTTATCTTGTTTTTCATCTTAGCAGTTTTACTGTACGAGCCCTTGGACCAAGAGGGTCTCCCATACTCTACAGGCCTCACAAGGACTGTGTGGTGCTTGCTGCCTGCTGCCCAGGAGGACTCCCCTGAGTGAGTGCCGAGGGCCCTGCTCCTTTCTGCCACTTACCATCTGGCCTGGGGCGGGGCCTGACAGGCCTCATAAGGACTGCGTGCTGCTTGCTGCCTGCTGCCCAGGAGGACTCCCCTGAGTGAGTGCCGAGGGCCCTGCTCCTTTCTGCCACTTACCATCTGGCCTGGGGCGGGGCCTGACAGGCCTCACAAGGACTGCGTGGTGCTTGCTGCCTGCTGCCCAGGAGGACTCCCCTGAGTGAGTGCCGAGGGCCCTGCTCCTTTCTGCCACTTACCATCTGGCCTGGGGCGGGGCCTGACAGGCCTCATAAGGACTGCGTGCTGCTTGCTGCCTGCTGCCCAGGAGGACTCCCCTGAGTGAGTGCCGAGGGCCCTGCTCCTTTCTGCCACTTACCATCTGGCCTGGGGCGGGGCCTGACAGGCCTCATAAGGACTGCGTGCTGCTTGCTGCCTGCTGCCCAGGAGGACTCCCCTGAGTGAGTGCCGAGGGCCCTGCTCCTTTCTGCCACTTACCATCTGGCCTGGGGCGGGGCCTGACAGGCCTCACAAGGACTGCGTGGTGCTTGCTGCCTGCTGCCCAGGAGGACTCCCCTGAGTGAGTGCCTGAGGGCCCTGCTCCTTCCTGCCACTTACCATCTGGCCCAGGGCGGGGCCTGACAGGCCTCACTAGGACAGTGTTACTGCAGGAGGGGCACAGAGTGTTTTTAAAATGTTTTTAAAAAATTTCTTTTGGATTTTTTGTATGTGGGGGGTGGGGTGGGATGGATGTTTGGTTGGGTTTGGGGAATTATTTTTTTATTTTGATGTTCTTGTAATTTTTACATTTTTTCTGTTTGTATTGTTTTATTAGTTTTGTTTGTTTGTATAGGTTGTTATTTTGTTCTTAGGGGGAGGGGTCAGGGCTGCCGGGGAGTGGGCCCCAGCCCACAAAATGGCTGGGACATGTTTCACAGGGGGGAATGCACTGGGACAACCGATCTCAGTGATCACGGGTAGGAGGAGGAGTTACGCTAAGACCAGACCATGTCATTACAGAGGAGGCAGGTTTAGTCGTTGTCTGAGGACTATTCCTACCTCCGGGTCTGGTCCTGACCGGATGGATACTAGAATCAGCAAGGGATACCCACATGACCTGAAAGTGTTGCTGTGCAATGCCAGGTCAATGATTCATAAGACCACTGCCATCCATGACTTGATCATGGATGGAGGATTTGACCTGGCATGTGTGACAGAGACTTGGTTGGATGAAGCAGATGGGCCTGTCCTTGCCGCTGCTTGCCCACCAGGTTTCTCTTACGCACAGCAACCCAGGTCATGTGGGAGGGGAGGGGGGGTTGCAGTGATTTTTAGGAAGTCATTAGTCTGCACCAGGCGTCCTATTGGGAAGACCCAGTTTTCTGAGTGCATGTTCTGGAAGTTGGGCAATAGGGGCAGTACAGGATTCCTACTGGTGTACCGACCTCCCCGCTGCACCAAGGATTCCCTGCCCAAGCTGCTTCAGGTCGTGGCGGATATGCTCCTGGAGACACCTAGCCTGGTTGTCCTGGGGGATTTTAACATCCATGCCGACACGACCTTACAAGGGGCCGCTCGGGACTTCGTGGAAAGCATGGCCTCCATGGGGCTGTCCCTGAATAAGTCTGGCCCAACTCATAGCCACAGAAATGCCTTAGACTTGGTGTTTACCTCTACGGATGCTGGTGATCTGACATTAACTAAAAGCGAAACAAAAGAAGTGCCATGGTCAGATCACTTCCTGGTGCAACTGGACTTCTCCGCAACCCTTCCCCTCCGCAGGGAGGTGGGACCGATTCGGATGGTCCGCCCCCGCCACTTAATGGATCCAATTGGCTTCCAGAGAGTGGTAGGGGATGCTCTATCCCAAGTTGATGGCCTTTCAGCTGATTCCCTGGTGGCCCGCTGGAATGCGGAGTTAACCAGGGCTATTGACTGTCTGGCTCCGAAGCGCCCTCTCCGACTGCATGGAGCCCGGACAGCCCCGTGGTTTTCCCCGGAGCTGAGGGTGATGAAACAATCGTTGAGACGGCTAGAGCGCCGGTGGCGGAAAACTCATTCTGAATCAGACCGGACACGGGTTAGAGCTCAACGTCGAGCCTACCAAGTGGCAATGGCGACGGCGAAGAGGGCCTTCTTCACCGCCTCCATTGCATCTGCAGAAAACAGCAGCAGGAGACTTTTTCAGGTGGTTCGCAATCTATCAGAACCACCTGTACCACCGGGGCCTGGTAGGGACCCCAAGATCTCCTGCAATGCTTTTGCAAAGTTTTTTGCAGATAAAATCGCTCAGATTCAGAAGGAGGTAGACTCCACCGTGGGAGGAGGGCCAGGGCGGGAGAGTGCTAGAGTTCTGTCTGGTCCTGTTACATGGGATCAATTCCAATCTGTTACCTCCGAGGATGTGGACAGGCTGCTTGGACGAGTGAAACCGACCACCTGTCTCCTTGATCCTTGCCCATCCTGGCTGATAAAAGCGAGCCGGGAAGGGCTGGGCGATGGGCTCTGCGGGGTGGTGAATGCTTCCCTCTGTGAGGGAGCCTTCCCAGACCCGCTGAAAGAGGCGGTCATTAAACCGCTTCTTAAAAAAACATCTTTAGACCCGACCAATTTGGCCAACTATCGCCCAGTCTCAAATCTGCCATTCTTGGGCAAGGTGATTGAGCGGGTGGTTGCTGAACAACTCCAAGCACGCCTGGAGGAAACGGACCATTTGGATCCCTTCCAATCGGGATTCAGGCCTCACCATGGGACTGAAACTGCCTTGGTCGCGCTGGTTGATGATCGCCGGCGGGCTAGGGACAAAGGTGAGAGCTGTTTCCTAGTTCTGCTGGATCTCTCAGCGGCCTTTGACACCATCGACCATAACATCCTTCTGGACCGTCTAGAGGGGCTGGGAGCTGGGGGCACTGTTATACAGTGGTTCCGCTCCTTCCTCCTGGGCCGTGTCCAGAAGGTGGTGGTGGGGGGTGAGTGTTCAGACCCCTGGGCTCTCACTTGTGGGGTGCCTCAGGGTTCTGTCCTCTCCCCCATGCTTTTTAATATCTATATGAAGCCGCTGGGAGAGATCATCAGGGGGTTTGGACTGGGTGTTCATCAGTATGCAGATGACACCCAGCTCTACCTCTCCTTTAAATCAGAACCAGTGAAGGCGGTGAAGGTCCTGTGTGAGTGCCTGGAGGCGGTTGGAGGTTGGATGGCGGCTAACAGATTGAGGTTGAATCCTGACAAGACAGAAGTACTGTTTTTGGGGGACAGGAGGCGGGCAGGTGTGGAGGATTCCCTGGTCCTGAATGGGGTAACCGTGCCCCTGAAGGACCAGGTGCGCAGCCTGGGAGTCATTTTGGACTCACAGCTGTCCATGGAGGCGCAGATTAACTCTGTGTCCAGGGCAGCTGTCTACCAGCTCCACCTGGTACGCAGGCTTAGACCCTACCTCCCCGCAGACTGTCTCGCCAGAGTGGTGCATGCTCTAGTTATCTCCCGCTTGGACTACTGCAATGCACTCTACGTGGGGCTACCTTTGAAGGTGACCCGGAAACTGCAATTAATCCAGAATGCGGCAGCTAGACTGGTAACTGGGAGTGGCCGCCGGGACCACATAACACCGGTTCTGAGAGATCTGCATTGGCTCCCAGTACGTTTCCGAGCACAATTCAAAGTGTTGGTGCTGACCTTTAAAGCCCTAAACGGCCTCGGTCCTGTATACCTGAAGGAGCGTCTCCACCCCCATCGTTCAGCCCGGACACTGAGATCCAGCGCCGAGGGCCTTCTGGCGGTTCCCTCATTGCGAGAAGTGAGGTTACAGGGAACCAGACAGAGGGCCTTCTCGGTAGTGGCGCCCGCCCTGTGGAACGCCCTCCCATCAGATGTCAAAGAGATAAAGAATTACCTGACGTTCAGAAGACATCTTAAGGCAGCCCTGTTTAGGGATGTTTTTAATATGTAATGCTGTATTGTTTTTAATACTGATTGGGAGCCGCCCAGAGTGGCTGGGGAAACTCAGCCAGATGGGCGGGGTATAAATAATAAATTATTATTATTATTATTATTATTATTATTATTATTACTGTTCGTATGTAAGACATCTTACTCTGAAGTTTGGAATGATGCACATAATGGGACTTAGATATTTAAAATTTCAGACTGACTTGAAAGAGAACTTTTCCAAAGAAAAGAGAGGCACAAACCAAAAAATGATTAGTTTTTTTTAAAAAAATTTCTTTAAGTCATTAATATAAAGTCATTCATTTTACCTGTATGAGAAATTATTCATGGATCTCACAAAAGATGTCAGATCAAATTAACAGCATGGTATCTACAGAATTCATACTTTATAGCAATGAAGAATTGACTGTTCCTTGCCGTCTTGACTGACCTTCCTTTTCAACACATTCATTTCAGAAGGTTTATCTGCAGAGGGCTAGAAAGGTTACAGTGAATGTGGGCATCTATAATTTTTGTGATAAGGGTTGTCACAACACAGGCATCTACATGTATTATGAGTCAACCTGAGTATAAAAAAATGGTATTTGAATCATGACTATGAACTCATCTGTCACCCCCCAAATGGATGATTATTGACAGGGCAATTTCAGAATCATTGGAAGGCATGTTGAGGAGGTGATGAAGACCGCAGTATTAGCTGTAAATAAATGTTAGAGAACATGTGCATATGCAAAGTTGTGATTTGTGGCAATTTCCATTCTTATGACTAATCAGTGAAAGGTGTGGAGGCAAGTCATATGCTGTGCTGGTAAATGGTAACTAGTGCTTATCCTTTGAATTCTGCTGTGCTGATATGCCAAAGGGCAGCAAGACTCCCACAGCAGGTCATGCAAGTCAACCTGTAGGAAGAAGGAGGAAGCTGATTGGAGTGGACTACATAGGTGTACAGAGAATTAGTTTGATTAGCCCATAAAGGTTGGGTTCATTATTCAAATTGCTTTGGGAGAAAATGAGTTTGTGATTTGCCCAGATAGATGTTTCAGTTTTAAATGGGATAACTGCTATGACTTCGTGAATTCAATGAGCAGCAGATTAGCATCTTGTTGATAAAGAGAAATCAGTGCCATGCCGTCACTTCTGAAGTGTTCCCTCACAAAACATTTCACGTTGCCTGTATCGTGAGTTGTTCTTCCCCATCCCTTTTAATATGTGTGTTTGTGTGTGCATGCACATTTGAATCTTTCTATCCCATAGAAATGTTGCATCATGTGGCATAAATATTTGCTTTCTTCTAAAGAAGAAGGGAAAAGGAGAAAGATGAAGAGAGAAGGAAAGGGAAAATATAGACATATAGTCTTTATATGGGCTGTAAATTGCTTTAACTGAATTTTTAATATTGTCTTTTTGTATTGTTTTAACCTGCCCTGTGATGTTAGGTGAAGAAATCTAAAATAAAACAACAACAACAACAACAACAACAACAACGCAACATTGAACCCACTTGTTCAGTAAGGTTAAAAGCTATCAATCTAGATGTATCAATCACAGAATTCACTTCCTTGGGAGCAGTTCTATGGACAAGAAGCATGTATAAAGCAATCCAGTGTAAATTAACCCAGGGTAAAGTTGCTCTATCTGAAAGCAAGCCTTCAGATAGTGTCCTAAGCCTACCAGGTCACTTGATTGATCCACATGGGTTTAGGATCCAGCCTAAGTGCCTCCTTTCTCCTATTGCTCCCATCACACCTCCAGAGTGACCCTTTTGGGTCACTGGTCTTGGCTCAAGCAGTTTTATCTCAGCTGGCTGAGCCCCAGCTGAGGTGGGACAAGCAACAGGATTGGGGACTTACCACCAGCTGAGCTGAGAACCAGTCAGCTGAGCCAGAGATCTTTTGCAGCCTAAACTTGCCATAGAATTGCCCCCATTGTGTGCAATATAAAATTCAAGTGAAGGTCTGTGGCCTACAACCAATATTAGAGTCTTGCATTCATAGCACTCCTTCCCACTCCCTCTGTTCTGCAGTGCCATTAAAAGGCAAAGAGTTCAGTAAATTCAAGACATGGTCATATATATATATATATATATATATATATATATATATATATATATATATGCTTTCGTAGATTTTCACGGGTACAGGAATGCAGGTTTTGGTGTCCTCGGGTGTCTTCCCGTGTAAAAGTTGGGGTGTCTAGGCGACGTTTCGACGAGGTCTCACTCGTCATCTTCAGGCTGGTGCTTTCGGCTTCTTGTTACTGGAACAGAGCAGGATCTCAGTGTTTGAGTTCCTATAAATACTGTTGAGGGGGTGTGGTGTATAGCCTCCAATGTTCTGGGCAGAGAGGAAGTTCCCAGGCTAGTGTGCCTTTTCTTCTTTTGTTCCTTAATTACTCAAACACTGAGATCCTGCTCTGTTCCAGTAACAAGAAGCCGAAAGCACCAGCCTGAAGATGACGAGTGAGACCTCGTCGAAACGTCGCCTAGACACCCCAACTTTTACACGGGAAGACACCCGAGGACACCAAAACCTGCATATATATATATATATATATATATATATATATATATATGGTAAAGGTAAAGGTACCCCTGCCCGTACGGGCCAGTCTTGACAGACTCTAGGGTTGTGCGCTCATCTTACTCTAGAGGCCGGGAGCCAGCGCTGTCCGCAGACACTTCCAGGTCACGTGGCCAGCGTGACGATGCTGCTCCGGTGAACCAGCACCAGAGCAGCACACGGAAACGCCGTTTACCTTCCCGCTATAAAGCGGTACCTATTTATCTACTTGCACTTAAGGGTGCTTTCAAACTGCTAGGTGGGCAGGAGCTGGGACCGGACGACGGGAGCTCACCCCGCCACGGGGATTCGAACCACCGACCATGCGATCAGCAAGTCCTAGGCGCTGAGGTTTTACCCACAGCGCCACCCGCGTCCCCTATATATATATGCCAATTCAATTGGAATAAAAATAGAACTTGGGCTGATCTTGGGCTCCCAAATGACAATGACAATTTGGATCTATGTTTGAATACTGCTCTCCAAACATGAAAAAACCAATATGATGTCTGAGGCTTTCTGAAAACAAAAGAATCTTCTACCATGGAGGTTTGCTTCTTCTTCTTTTTGGCATACTGAAAAGATTAATTACTTTTATTTGCTTTTTAAATGAAGACTCTTGCCTGTGGTGGAGTACGTATTTGAGCATAGAAGAGTGGTGGTGGCTTCTAAAGGTCTCCCCCATCAGCCATATGACAAGCACATTCCTTTTATTTTGTTAAAACGCTATTTGGTGTTTTAAACACCATCTGTGCATCATCTGGCTGGCACTGAGGCATTTTAAATATAACCCCATCAGCTGGATGATGGGCACGTTAAAGCACCAGAGAGGGTTTAAAATATATATAATCAGCAGCTGTCTGCTGGAGAGCAGGGAAGTTTTAAATAAGCACCCATGCCTCTTTCAAAGATTTTGTTTTTGTAACGGTGACAGAAATAGTCCAAGAGCTCAATACAGCTAAAAGTCCTGCTGAAAGCAAAGGAATTTGACAAAACTGTGTCTCCTCTCTCTCTTGCATTGTGGCTCAGGGTTTGCCTACAGTTCTGAGGATAGCCGAATCTCAAACCAAAACAGCACTAGGACCAGGAACATTCCTTCACTAAAACTCTTGAGTGTCAACACAGTTTAGATATTGTGAAACCTTATAAACCAATACCACGTGAAGCCAATAGAGAAAGCTGCATGCAAGCTTTGAAAACAGTGCACCGTTCATCAATTTTTGTGGTTCTCAAAAGGGAGCAGAGGTGTTTTGCAGTGCCTACACTCCTACACCCCCAATTCAGGCACAAATGCACCCTGGTATCTGAAATTCAAGTTTGTAGCAGTGGTAGAATCTAACTGTACAAGAGGTTCTTTTTCCTGGGATCAACAGCCAACATTTTTAAAAGGATGTTAGAGTAACACTCCATGTATTATATACACTACCTTCTAAGCATATTAATGTTTTAGGACTGCAGTTCAGAAACTTCAGTGCTTAGTTTGTAAAAAGGAGGCATGCCAGCTGTCTTGGGAGCCAAGCCCAAGGACTCTATTCTACCTGTCCCCTACAGGCTGACAGCACAAGTAGAGAGTACCTCTGCTCTGTAATGGCGCTAACAGCTGAAAAGGATTTAAAAAATGTATCGGTGAGATCTGTGACATGTTGAAAGCCCCAAATATACTCGCTCTCTATACCTTGTAACATTTGCAGAAGCATCATCATTAGATCAGAACAAGCAGGAATCGTCGGAGCTGACTGTCTCAAATATCACCCTAAGTCTCTTGCTGGCTAGCTCATACCTTTCAACTTTTTCCAATGCTAAACCTGGGCACACATCTTCCAGGATGTGCTCCCGAGTGAGTCACGTGGCACGCACCTTGCTTTCACCCAGAAAAAAGCACGGGGGTGGGGAGACACAGCATGAGAGCATGGCACCCAAAATGGCCACTGAGATGTCCCTTTTTTCCTGGGGCACTTGGAAGGTATACTAGGGGTGTATGTGTGTCTTTGTAGCAACACACTTTAAAATACAGTGGTACCTCGGGTTACATACGCTTCAGGCTACATACGCTTCAGGTTACAGACTCCACTAACCCAGAAATAGTACCTCGGGTTAAGAAATTTGCTTCAGGATGAGAACAGAAATTGCGCAGCAGCGGTGCAGCGGCAGCAGGAGGCCCCATTAGCTAAAGTGGTGCTTCAGGTTAAGAACAGTTTCAGGTTAAGAATGGACCTCCGGAACGAATTAAGTACTTAACCAGAGTTACCACTAAGTACTTAATTCGTTCCGGAGGTCCATTCTTAACCTGAAACTGTTCTTAACCTGAAGCACCACTTTAGCTAATGGGGCGGGACACAGGTGGCGCTGTGGGTTAAAGCCTCAGCGCCTAGGACTTGCTGATCGAAAGGTCGGCGGTTCGAATCCCTGCTGCGGGGTGCGCTCCCGCTGCTCGGTCCCAGCGCCTGCCAACCTAGCAGTTCGAAAGCACCTCCGGGTGCAAGCAGATAAATAGGGACCGCTTACCAGCGGGAAGGTAAACGGCGTTTCTGTGTGCAGCTCTGGCTCGCCAGAGCAGCGATGTCACACTGGCCATGTGACCCGGAAGTGTCTCCGGACAGCGCTGGCCCCTGGCCTCTTAAGTGAGATGGGCGCACAACCCCAGAGTCTGTCAAGACTGGCCCGTACGGGCAGGGGTACCTTTACCTTACCTTTTACCACTGTAAATGAATATGGGGCCAAATGCCCCCGTGCTGTCCAGGTCTCAGGTCCGTGGGTTTTTCAGGTATTGAGGCTGTCTATATATATTATATATATTAGGTAAAGGTAAAGGAACTCTGGAAGGTAAAGTCCAGTCAAAGGCGACTATGGGGTTGCGGGGCTCATCTTGCTTTCAGGCTGAGGGAGCCGGTGTTTGTCCACATGTGGCCAGCAGGACTGAATCACTTCTGGTGCAACAGGACATCGTGATGGAAGCCAGAGTGCACAGAAACGCCGTTTACCTTTGCGCCGCAGTGGTACCTATTTATCTACTTGCACTGGCGTGCTTCAAACTGCTAGGTTGGCAGGAGCTGGGACAGAGCAACGGGAACTCACCCTGTCACACGGATTCAAACAGCTGACCTTCTGATTGGCAACCCCAAGAGGCTCAGTGGTCTAAACCACAGCACCACCCTTGACCCTATATATATTACCTGCAGAACACTTAAGAGCTCTGAATGGTTTATGTTGTTGATACAGCAGAGCAGAGGAGAGTTTTCCTTTTAAGTTAAAAGCTTTGTTTTTTTTAAAAAGCACATTTGCTGCTCTGTTTTACCCCTCCACCACCCTAAATCTCTAGAACTATTTCTGCACTTTTCAGGCAGCATTAAGGACAACCTGACCCTCAAATGCCCACTGGAGAACATCACCACCCTGCAACACAGCAACTGCCAATAAATTTAAGCTGGCTAGTGTGAATCTGCTTCTGCCAAAAGGGGAAAAGTCACAGCAGATACTGCTGAGCAGGCAGCCTTCCCTCCATCAACTGAGCCTGGGTTCCACTGACAGCCACAAGGGCTTCATTGGCAGAACTATATCTCTCTCTGTCTCAAGGCTGGAGTGAAACACTTAACAGTTTGATGTCACTTTTCATTTTAGAACACAGGTCCCCAAAACGGGTCTGAATAGAAGTCGGAGACGGCAATGCCAAAAGCTCCGAAAGCATGCAAAACAAGCCATCAAAAGCTGGCTGCTCCATTTGCCAACCGCATATCAGTGATTAAACGCTTAAAATGCTCAGCCCCGTTACAAATGGCAGAGCAATAAAGATTTCAAGCTGTGCAAGTGTGCCGACCCACAGGTGGCTCTACCTGCCAGTAGAGAAAGCTTGCACAGTGCTCAGATTAGATCAATGTTTCCTCTTATTCGGTACTCTTAATGCACAGCAGCTGCCATTATACTGGCAAGGAGAGCTCAAGAAATCTCAGTAAAAAGATTTGCTCACTTTGGGCTCCTGGAAAATGAAGTCCTCTTTTCTGCCTGCAGTGATGGCAATTGGAAAACGTCTGTAGTCTTTGCAGGCAGAGTTCTCAAAAAACAGGGAAGATCTAAACCAATTGAAGAGGAGCCGTTATAGGGGTTGCATAGGGGGCAGAAGGTACTATGGGTGAGTGGGAGACAAACACAGCAAGTAGATGCAAGGCAAGGGAGACATCTATGCTTTGTCTCTCCTTCCAGACCATCTTCCAACTTTGATAACATTTGGGGCTGAAATATGGTCCCCTCAGATCCTAAGATGCTTCTTCTGAATGCAGTGATGGCCAATGGGAAGGTGTTGAACATCTGGGACAGAATTCAGAAAGAATGTGCCAGGCTGGCATATATAACCAAGACAAAGAAGCAGGATGTGTATCACCACAGCTTTTTTCAGCCAGAGCTCATCAGAACTCAGTTGCGGCACCTCTCAGGCGGGCGCCATTGCCATTATACAGTGGTTAAGAACTTAATTAGTTCTGGAGGTCCGTTCTTAACCTGAAACTGTTCTTAACCTGAAGCACCACTTTAGCTAATGGGGCCTCCTCCTGCTGCTGTGCCACCGGAGCACAATTTCTGTTCTCATCCTGACATAAAGTTCTTAACCTGAGGTACTATTTCTGGGTTAATAGTAACCTGAGTAACCAGTAACCTGAGGTACCACTGTAAATAAGAGAATAAGGGAGGTGTTCATGGTAAGTTCCAGCACCTCCTTTTCTAGAAAAGCAGCACTGGTCTGATGACTTCAGCAGGTCCTTTGTTAGATTTTCACAGACTCTGAAGGGATCCGTGGATATCATCCAGACCAACCCCCCACCCAATCCTATAACACTAGTGTATGGCCAGTGTATATAACAAATAGTTACTCAGTGCAATCTGTAATAGCAATAAGGAGCACAGCATTCAAATAAAACCTTTTAGAAGATTAAGAAGGGAAGAGATAGTAAATTACTTAAGGAAAAAAAGAACCTTTAGTACTCCTTATACATCCATTGTAGTTCTTTAGATTTGAGTCTGCGATCAAAGCAGAAATCCTCCAGGTAAGCAAAACACTTGGCCCCCTCCTTCTTTTGACCCATACTGCTTTGATTTCTTTCCAGACTAAACACTGCAAACCCCCCTGACCTTGAGCTATGTGCTTTTGTAGCGATAAAGATCTGTAATCTGGGCAAGGTGGGTGAAAAGGATTCCTTATCTCCAGCGAGCCATTTTATGAAGTGCAGCCAATAAGAAATCAATAAGAGGCTACTACACAATATGATTAAGTAATGCATAGATAAAAGAGCAGAGAGAGAGGATCAGAGAGTCGAGCAAACTGGGTCCCTCAATTGATAGATCAGCTCGTTCTTATTTTGTACCTACAGCAAGGACTTATGGGGGCATCTGTCACACTTTACTACCGCGGTTGAAATGTTGGACTGAAGACAGAAGCAGAGTTTGATGATAGTGTTGTGCTCTGAACTAGATACATGGGTACAGGAATAATATCAGTCACATGGATGGTGCTTAAGATTCCAAAGCAGCTGGGTACCCGTCCCACTTAGAGCCAACATTACCACTACTTTGCTCTGCACTAGGATTCAGCAACACCAGCCTTTCCCTCAGCTAGATGACCATTAACTCGAGAAAGGACTGTTTTACCTTTAAATAGGGGAAGAGTTGAGTAACACTCTTGAATCTTGAATCCAAAGGTTCCCTAGGACTGAAGGAAATACTTCTTCCATGAAAGCAAGAGAGCTTTTTGATCCAGCCCATTCTGAGAGCCATCATTGTCCTCTAACATAGGCTATTCCTTTTAAATGCCTCCTTCACAATGTGCTTCATAAAGTATTATTATTATTACTATTATTGCCATTAAGTATGGGAAATGTAAAGATAGATAATTTGAGACCCTGAAGTTCGGCTTGTGGGGGTGGGGTAGGGTGACAACCTCTTAGCCTAACCTACCTCACAGGGTTGTTATGAAGGTGAAACGAGGAGCAGGAGAACCATGTACACCAACCTTGGAAGATAAAGGTGGTATATAAATGTAACAGATAAAAATAAAATAAATAATATTTAGATTTGTTATTTCAGTTGTGAAGTTCACAGCCCACATTTTTCTTCACTGCCATTTCATTCTTTACCATGCCTTCTACATTCCTGTTTGCTTTTCCTATTTTTTGTTAATGTTCTGGATAGTATTCAACTAAATTTTACCCAAAGTTTACTGATAGAAATTAATGAACTAAGTTAGACCCATTAATTTCTGTAGGTCTACTCTGAATAAAACTTAGTTGAATACCATCCTCTTTGTGCAATTTCACATTATAAACTCACTTAAATCATGGTACAAGCATGACGACAGGAATAAAATGGAGTTTGCTCCTGCTGCCTCAGTGAACACTTTTACTTGGGAATAAGCAGTTTTGCATGCACAGGGTCCCAGGTTCAACCCTTGGCATCTCCCAGATTTAATCCCTGGCATCTCCAGACAAGGGTGGGAAAGATCCCATCTCTAAAACCCTAGAAAGCCACTGCCAGTTAGTGTGGACAATACGGAGCTTGATGGCAGTCCCCTGAAAACCCACAAAAAGAGGTGGCCCTTTGTGAAAGCTTTGGCAATATGCACTCCTATTTCAACTCACCATTAGTCATAATAGCTCAATTGAAAATATAGCTATTCAACACGTAACCAGCAAGAAACTTTGATGCACTCATATTGGCATCAGAAGTATCATCAGTTATTTGTGGAGGGAGGAAAATACACAACGCAATCAGGCGTAATTATAGGATCAATGTTTCCTACTTTTGAAAATAATGTTTGGGTATGTTCTGATAGTTTTCCCATCAATGTCTCAGCTTCACTCCTCTTGTTATCTTTCATCAATAGGCCATTATGCTTCAAAAGCACCCTATTCAATCTGCATTATTTCTTAAACAAACCAATTGTTTTGTTGCTTTCCAGTTCTGTTTACTGCAGTTCATAGAGTTTTGCTCATACATTTCTTTACAACACCCCCCATAACATATGTAGTGAAATGCGATGGTTTTAATGGGATTGCAATAGTAAATTCTTCCTTTTTAGTTTCTGAACCTTCTCAAATCACAGTTATACAGGACTATATGAAACATTTCCAGCCCTATGCTGAGCTTTATCCAGTCAGAAATATATCAATATCCAAGTAATAAAACTCTGTCCAAATAATATTTCCCCCTCCATAGTATTACTTAACATTTGATTTCCTTGTGTGTAATATTAGAGATTATGAGATATGTAGTATCTTCAGACAGAGCTGATTAGATTCAGCACAAAAGATGGGTTTTACACCTTGGCCTTGCCATTAATGAAATAATTATGGAAGAGAGAAATAGTCCAGGGTGCTAGTATGAGACCCTTCACACAGGGCCTTGGTTGCCTCCCCTCTTCTGACATGGTCCAAGATTTTACTTCAAGCAGAACTCTTTCTGGATCTCACCCTAAACTATTATGCATCTCTAGTCTTATGCCAATTCCAGCACACACCAGCTTCTGCGGGCTGGACAAAAGGCTGTCATTTCATGGAAGTGGCTGTGGATACCTGGGACATGAGACAACACATGTAGGAAGGGCAATTGCATCTGGACGCTGTTCCAGCACGGAGGGAATGGTGGTGGTATACTGGCTTCTAACGGAGCAACTCTCCATACAAGGCAGAGGTCTGTAGCTCAGTGATAGACCACATCCTTCTCCTGCAAATGGTTCCAGGTTCAATCCCGTGTGTGTGTAGGTAGGGCTGGGAAAGACTCTTTCCTGAAACCCTCAGAGAACCACACTTAGTCAGCCAGCCAGCAGCAGTGAGATGGATGGACCAATGGTCTGACTTGGCACAAGGCAACTTCCTCTGTTGTCTGCACCTGTCTATGCTTATTTCAAAGTAGAAGTGCCTTGGGATCTCCTTTCCAAGTCCTTCAACAATCATAGGTGAAGAGTTTGTTGACTGAGGGTAAGGTCTTCCCTACAGTGATGCCACCACCTTCAGGACTCTTTACCCAGAAAGGTTTGCCTGTTACCAAGTTTGTTGTATTTTTGACAGCAAATTAAAACTCCCCATTGTCCAGGCATTTTAGATTCACTGGAATTCAAGCTTGCCTTCTTCTTGTACTATATTTTGCATTAGAAGCTGCTTTGGGAACATTTTGTTGAGGAATGGGATGCAGAATGCTTCACTATGTTTTTAAAAGATGTTTTTAAAGATGCATTTAACATTTGGCTGTGTGTTGCAATGGTTAGAGTGTTGGACAAGGGTCTGGTTCAAATCCCCAGTCAGCAATGAAGCTTTGGACCAATCATTCTGTCAGCCTAATCTACTTCACAGTGTTATTATGAGGATAAAGAGGGGTGGGCAGTGGATTCAGGTCCCTCACCCTTCCAAGATGAAGGGCTAGATAAAAATGCAATCAAGAAATAAATGGTAGAATTTAAGAATGCAATGTAATAAAACAAGAAGAAAAGAAATACTGAATAAATAAACACATAAATAAACCCTAGCATAACGGCCTGCGAGTCCTGCTCATAATGAGAGTCTTTCCAGAAACAAGCTTAATGGACTATTTTACATTCCGGAGGGGAAAAGAACCCAATGAAAACATAAACTGAGTTAACTCATCTGGACTAGGGCAAGCTGACAGAAGTTGATGGTATGAGTTTTCATTCTTAATGAGCATTATGAGTAACAGTAGAGAAGCAGCCGTGACAGAGACTCTAGTACATTATTAGCACAACATCCAGAAGGTGAGGGATATTAGGTACTGCTCTTCTATTCCAGTTATAATAAACATAAATATGAATGGCCAGTGTTGTCAGGTAAATTGACAGAAATATTGGCCGACTGGGGCGACTGAAGCATAACACTTCCAATGAGAATGCCAAGCATATATTTTTTTTTACACACCCCTCCCCCCCAAATCTCAAACCCACATGGTCATCTTCTAGGTCACTGTTCATAATGCAATACTATAGCTGGGCCCAATAGAGTGGGTCTTAACTGCCAGGGGGAAGGTCCAATGGAATCACCCATTTAACTGACACTACCTTAGTATATTCCCCTGTTGCATTAGATTCTACCATGGGATGTATATTACACATCACATTTGATAAGCCTGTAAAACAATGTAGGCAACCAACTTGATACAAATTCTGCATTTTTAGTGTCAAGTTCCTCAGAGGTCTCCTTTTCCTGGTACCCCACTGAAGCAGCAGTGATGAGTAAGTCTTGCTGAGGTGATCCATGGGTTTCTAAAAACTAATCTGAAACTAAAATAGAAACATCACTTATAAAATAATCCAAACAGGGACCAACAATCGGAAAGCAGTGAGCTAGCTGTCAAGTTTCATAAAACTGTTCCATAGTATTTATGTTGAATAGAACAAAACAAGGAAACAAAGAAAAAGAAATAGATGTGGATTGTAAAAAACATCCACCATTATTTCTAGCAAAAACATCCTCTTTCCTAGCCCATCTCTTTTTGTTGAACATTCAGGTTCTGCAAAACTTGAATCTGCTTCATTGCTTTGAGATTTTTAAGCTGGCCATCATCACCAGGGCCTGCCCACAACATTTTGCTGCCTCAGGCAAAGGCCAAGATGGTGTCCCTACCATTCAATATATAGAAAGCAATTGGGCCAGCAGTTGAATCTAACACTGATAAAAGGACAGAACATCTGAGGGAGTAGCCCACATAACTCTTTCTTGCAATGTCTTATTGCCACTCCTCAGCATCTGCTGTGTAACAATAATATATCATGTATTATTCTTCCTCTTTGGATTATTTTGTAAATTGTGGGCTGGATCCAGATTAAGTCCACCTCATTTAGCTCTTATTGAGTAAGTCACTATTAACTTCCCACATTGGTTTCAATGGGGATCTAGGCATGACTAACTTGAAACCTGAACCTGGAGTGTATCCAGATTTAGCATGACTAACTTAATCTGGATACAACCCAGTTTCATGCTGCCAGCCGCCATGCTGGAAACCCAAGGATCTCCACAGTGAGGCTTCACCTCTGCTTCAATGGAGAAGAGGGAAAAGGAGAAGAATCCTGAGGGACTCAATTCTTAAATGGGCAGAGTTTAGTTTCCACTGTTGGTTGCTACCAGCTTTCATTGCCCAGAGGTTTTCCTCCAACTAATGCTTCAAAATGTATCTTTATTCCTCTGCGAAGGATGGTGTTCAGTTGCCCAAGCAGAGGAATGATCAATAACATTAGAACAACTGTCAGGCTGCTTCTTGCTCATTAGATCATGTCATCTCTTAGTTCCAGCAAGTGCTCTCTGTGCCCTCCGTTCTACATTAACATTACTTGAGAGGTGTGAGATAAAACACCTTGCCACAGTAGCATGGAGCTAAGGCGGAAAGGTCATGGGAAATGGTTCTGGCTCCAGGAAAGGTTACAGACAGAAGATGGGAGAAGAGAAAAGCTGCCAGTCAGGGCAAGAAACTGACATGTTTATTCTTATGACAGGTCCCACTTTGATTGCAATTTTAAAAATAAGAGGTGGGAAACATGCCCAGCTCCTAGGACCATAACAAAAATATATAACAAGCTGGAGGGACAAAGTGTCACACACTAGCCTGTTCAGAATCATTGGCCCAGCTAACTCAATAACTTCCAATACTTCTGCAGAGAGCAAGAATGTCTTGAGTTACCTTCAAGACTGAACAAAATTATGGCCCAAAGCTTTCTAGACTAGACTTCATGAGATGCATGAAGTGTCAGCCTTTGTTGGCAGGTGCATATGCATGCTGATGTGGAGAAAAATAGTGAGATGGAAAGCACATGCAAAGAATTACTGTCTAGGGCAATTATGTTAAAGCATGCACTCATACTTGTGGTGCAGGTGATTCCAAGAAGACAATATATCCTATTCAAAAGACTACCCAGTCCATTCTCTGCTCCAGGGAACCACTGGTTACTGATAATTTAAATTATTTTAAACTGTTTTTAATTGCTTTTAACTTTCTTTATTGATAATTTAAATATTTATTGTCAACTGCTTAGAGCTTTATTACAGTCAGACAGTATAGAAATTCTTTTGAACAAACAAACCAACAAACCGGGGTGGCTATCTAGTGATCCACAGAGTATATATGCTCACTGAGATGCCTTGGGGGCCCTTGGGGATCCCCTGCCAATTCAACAACAAAACAGACGTGTGGGGTGTATATATATCTATATCTGAATTGCTTTGCAGTTTTTGTTCTTTTCTGTTTTGCATATTTGTTTACTTCATTGGGCTTCTCCAAGTGCCCTCTGGTATTTTTTAAGGCAATTTCCATTTCTGGGTGCTTCTAACACTTCCCCCATCTTCTTTTTAGTACTCTGTTCAAGGATCTTTCAATTTCTGGTTGCTCTGTTTACAGAGCTGCTCGGGAAGGAAGTTCCACCTTAGCCACAACCACTTTTCCATGTGGCCCTGGTGGGCTGATCATACGTCAGTGAGGTCCGTGGTCTGAAAAAAAAATAGCTTTTAGGTAATGGCTTATGTCATCCTTGACTAATTCTTATCTAAACATCAGGCTTACCATGAATGAGTTGAATTTTTCTGGCCATTATTTCAGCACCACCAAGCAATGACATGTTTCTTGCTTTTCTACTTTTCAATTAGTCTCTGTCCCTTTGTCCAGGCTTGTTATGTTAAATCGTTAATTGATGTCACACACCATTTACACATATGAGTTCACAATGGCAAGCTCATTTTGCACATGGATAATTGTCGTCATCGTACTGGATTTATTACTGGAGCAATTAGCCCACTGGTTTCAAACCGAAACCCAATTCAGTATTAAGACTATCAGTTTGGCTTTAAATGAAGTCAAGAGGCAAGCTCTGCAATCAGTTAAACAGTAAAGAACGGGAAAGCAGAATAAAAAGACTCCGCTCACAGAGAAGCCTCTTCTTGAGGCTATGTGTGCACAGTGCTACCTCACTGCCAAGGTAGGTGTCAAGAAAGAAGGATTCTCTTTCCCACAAAGGCTAATAAACGCTCCTTATGCTTGAGAGCATTTAGTGTTCTTACCGCCTTCCTGTGCCACTGTGAGCGATGTGATTTCCCCCCTCCTGTCTCCTGTACCTGTCAGAAAGAAACAATTTACTGTCTGGGGGAAAGGAAATATAAACTGTAGCCTAAATGCACTAGAATCTTTGGATGGTGTGTGGAAGAACTGAGGAGGATCTGTAAGGCTGATAAAGGAGACCAGGGAGAAGGGTGACCATCGTGCAGGTGTAAAGGGCGTTCTTCAAATGTGGCAGGCCCAAGTTCAATCTCTGAAATCTCCAGTTAAAAGGAGCAGGGAGCAGGTATTCAGAATTGATTTCTGCCTCTAATCCTGGAGAGCTGATGCCAGTCAGAGAAGACAACACTGGCCTAGATGGACACATATTGTGAGCTGGCATCAGGCAGCTTCCTCTCGGAGTGCAAAGTGCTCTCAAGAAATAAGTGCCTCTTTTGGACTCAAAGGAAATTTCACCAATATACAAGTTATGCTTGTATCTTTATCCTTAGTATATGTGACTTGCTCCTTTCCAAAGCAATAGAATGACCAATGGCAAATAAACAGTGGTGATATTACTGATTACTACAGTGGTACCTCAGGTTACAGACGCTTCAGGTTACAGACTCCGCTAACCCAGAAATAGTATCTTGGGTTAAGAACTTTGCTTCAGGATGAGAACAGAATTCGTGCTCTGGCAGCATGATGGCAGCGGGAGGCCCCATTAGCTAAAGTGGTACCTCAGGTTAAGAACAGTTCCAGGTTAAGAATGGACCTCTAGAACAAATTAAGTTCTTAACGGTCCATCTAGTCTAGCATCCTGTTCTCAGAGTAGCCAACCAAAAGCCCAGTTCCTTTTTTGTGTGATGATAATCACCAGCACAGACTGCCATCGCCTCTTTTGTTTTCCTCTACCTGACGACCATTATTTGCTGGCACCTGCGGCACTTTTGTCAAGATATGACTACCAATACCTCATTTCTTTTTTACAAAAAAAAAAAAAGCAATGTGGAAGTCCATGGGGAGCCTGCAAAGCTATAAATGAGGAGTGTGGCTGGAGAGATGGAATTTGGCATGTAGGAGCATTCAGACAGTTTCTCAGCCTTGAACATTTCCCTCAGTGATTCCAGTGGGAACATCTCTGTACTGCTGTTTTATCCAAATGGTGGGTGACATCTCACAGATGCAGAAGTGTGCTAACAGCCTATGTTCTAAAGCAAAGAAAAAGGTGCTCCACCTACCATCCCCTTTACAGAAGTATCTGGAGTCAGGTCAGTCAAGCTCAGGTACTTTGTAAAGAATTGCTTTCTTGGGAAATCCTTTGAAAGCTGGTGCTGTGGGAGATAGAGAGAGTTGGGAAGCTGTGAGTTTTCTTTTTATCTATTCTTTTTTGTTTCCCTTTACTGAGAGCAAGCTGGTCAAGGGAAATTTTTTCTGTGGTTTTTGTTGTTGTTCTGTGTGAAAGGGGAAAAGGAATGGATTGAGAGATCAAGGGGCAAGATACATTTCATGGTATTGTTGCGATTATTACATAATTTATAATTTTCTATTTATAACTTCACATTGCTTTAGATATTATTAGTGTTAGGGCTTCCTTTTATAGCACAATGTGTATCTTTTACACTCCTGCGATATAATGGTAGGGCATACCGTACAAAAATGTACATGTTGATGATGGCAGTAAACAGATGGGTTTTGAGAAATTTAGACATGAACATAAATTGACATAGAAACAGGCTTTAACTTTGATCACCTAGGGAGATTGCTTTTTCGAAACATTTTTGGAAGCAAAATGGAAAGCAAGTTTTGGGGGAATTGATGTGTGTGGGGGGGGTACACTTATCATAGTCAAGGAACTGTTATATATGTATAGGAAGATGGACACAGGAGTTGAACACTAAACATGTGGGATAACCAGCATCATATAAACAACATGCTTAAGTCTAATTAACAAATGAAGGGATTGATGCCACAAAGTAAGCTGTCCTGCCAGGCTTAACTAAGTCCACTTCCCTGCAGCTTGCAAGGAACTACATAATCAAGACCACATAACACCAGTCTTGAAAGACCTACATTGGCTCCCAGTACATTTCCAAGCACAATTTGAAGTGTTGGTGCTGACCTTTACAGCCCTAAATGGCCTTGGTCCAGTATCCCTGGAGGAGCATCTCCACCCCCATTGTTCTGCCTGGACACTGAGGTCCAGCGCCGAGGGCCTTCTGGCAGTTCCCATGCTGCGAGAAGCCAAGTTACAGGGAATGAGACAGAGGGCCTTCTTGGTAGTGGCACCCGCCCTGTGGAACGCCCTCCCATCAGATGTCTAACAGAAAAACAACTACCAGACTTTTAGGAGACAACTGAAGGAAGCCCTGTTTAGGGAAGCTTTTAATATTTGATGGACTATTGTATTTTAATATTTTGTTGGAAGCCACCCAGAGTGGCTGGGGAAACCCAGCCAGATGGGCAGGGTATAAATAATAAAATATTATTATTATTATTATTATTCCCTTCAGTCTACCTGAGAAGCTCAGCGTGTACAGAGGTTTGAACTGGTTGCTCCAGCTCAGACCACATGGCTCTGACAAGCCACTCTTGAGTTCTTATACCAATAATTTAGGAGCTTTCATCACTTTGTAATTAAGCCAAGTTTTACTGCTTGTGCAACTTTCTGAAGCTCATGAAACCGAAGACCCTGTGCAAAGGGGAATCCTGATGAGATAGTGTTCCCAGTTGCACAGAGGCTCCCAAGTGCATTTGCTCAAATGCATGCTTAAGTCCCCCAAGACCATCACACTCAACACACAAATGTCTGAGAAGAGCTTATACATATGGAGACATTGTACTGAAGGGGAGATTCCATGTGCCCTGCTGCACACTTATAACGCTTTCATGTTCAGGCAAATGCTCAAAGAGGGCTTTAATGTCGGTGAAATTGTTCCTCAAAATATCGATAGAGGTGAGCAGTGCTTTTATTCTGGGGGTATGAAGGGGTATGCATACCCCTAAACATTTTGTGAATCCAAGTTTGGCCTCATTGAGGGGCAGTATTTCAATATGAGTAGAAAAATGAGAGTACCCCTAAACATAGGTTTAGGGGGGAAAGCACTGGAGGTGAGTATCAAGATATGGTCTTCACTATAATAAATTTATGTTAAAACCTGAAACTAATATCCTATTGATCTTTTCAAGAACTGGAAAAAGTGAGAAGAGGGTCTACAATGTGTCCATAAGTGCACGCTTTTAAAATAAAATAACTCCGTATAAAAATGGCTTCTTTTTCTTACAGCTATTGATTTTTAATAATTAAAAAAAGAGACTGGCTTTCATCACTTACAGTAACCATGTCTTGGCTTTGGCCAACAACGAAACTATATTCGTCACCCCCCAGCAATGGAGTAAAATTGCAATGCCCTTATGCTTTCCAAATGGCTGGCCACACCATGTGGAATCAGCAACATTTTAGAAAGGAAAAATCCAGTGGGTGGATTTTGAGGAAAATAGTGTGCAGGGAAAGCGAATGCATAACTCTTGCTTTTCTGCCCCAAACTTTTCTCCATTGGTTTCAAATATGTGTATACCCGACTTTTGAACTCCACACAGGGGGAGACCGCTTCACACCAATTGGAGTCCTTAAGCGACTCCTAATTCATCTCAAGTCAAGGTGTAGAAAACCTTGACATAGAGTAGACATCCCTTGCCCTGTCAGTGTCCCCTGGTGTGTACACAAACAGAAACAAATGGAAGCTGAGCCAATGTGAACAGCTGAAGGGCAGGAGGAGAGAGTAAAACATGCAACTTAACTGCGCTCTAGGACCACAACTAGCAATAAAAAATATTAAAGATATCTCCACATGGTCTAGGCTAGTTTAACGATACCATTGCAAATCTTTATATATGTACAGGAAATGTCCCTAAAGTAAGCTTTACCGTAGCATATCAAAACATGCCTGAATCATTGTCCCAGTTTGGATGATCATACTGTTGCACACAACCCCAATTTCCGAGCACTGAAGGATGCTAGTGGTCCAGGCACTTCCTTGGGGTTCATGGGAATGAGGCACAGCGGAGACTGTGGCGTCTTTAGGATATGTGGTTCATTTACACATATTTACAACTTGAGCCTATGATGGAGGAACTCACAGCATAAACACCCCAAGAGGGTCTTGTTTCTCCCATAGCTGTAGCCTTGGATTCAAACAGACATTGTTCTGTATCTCTGCCTTCTCCCAGTTTGCTGCTTTACATCTTACCCATTTCACTGCATCTCTCTGTGCTCAACTCTGGCTTTTTGGGGCCCCACCCATTTGTCATCTTGTGCCAAGCCCCTTAATCCCCCATCACTTCACTAGGAAGCCAGCTTGGCTTTTCTGGGAATTAGAAGGCTCGTTTAGCTTGTAACACTTGCTGGAACCAATGATTAGAGGGGTCTTGCATACAGCGTAACACCCTAAATTCATAACAATGCTTTAGCATATTGATCTCAGAGTGGCTGGGGAGGCTCAGCCAGATGGGCAGGGTATAAATAAATTATTATTATTATTATTATTAGCCTGCTGCAGAGCCCCTATATACGTCTCTTTTTGTGAGCTGCAATTAAACCAAGAAGTCTTTAATTAACCGCAGTTTCCCATTCAATCAAAACTCCGAAATTGGTTACAAGCTTTGAAATGAGCCAAGCTCTTAAACCAACTTCAAACCATGGTTTAATATCCTTGTTTGCTCCAAAGATAGTGACTATAGGTACCTTTGAAACAGAAAGCTAGAAATTTCCTGATTTAATCATGACGGATGTGAAAGGGCTGCATATCCACGGCAAAAGGCTTGTGTAACTTGACTTAATACAGTAACTGGAGGCACCATTGTCTCAATTTGCATATCATGTGCATGGGTCATCCTAATACCATATCTATCCTCTACCACATGGAGCCATTTATAGAAGCCTCCATCAGATGGTGATTATTAACCAGCCCCTTTCTCAAGTGAGATTTAGCTTTTGAGTTGTGACCATATTTTCCCATATGTTCTAAAATGTTTTCCCCACAAAAGTTATACCTCTGCAACACCTTAGCAATCCCTTCTTTCCTATTATGTCACCCCATTTTACCTTCCTGGTTTATGGACTTTACATTTCTTTCATCTCACCCAATTTCCTTACGCCTCAAGATGTATATTTATAATGGAAATGTATTTGCTGTCAATCCCAATACAGCAATTTCACATTCACTGTGTTCTAGGCAATCTGATAAATTTGATTTCTGTTCAGTTTCATAACTTAAAATGTCTTTTCTATTCCAATCCGCCTTTTCATATATTTTCTTCATCTTCTTTCACTTCAATACCATTAAATATTGTTTGTTCCTTTTCTACTTCCCATGCTCTACTTTTTAAAACATGCATTTTTCACTGCCTCTTTCCTAAACTTTGGCATTATTTGCAGTTTTGGTCACCACAGAAATGACTTCAGATTAACCTGACAGAGGGACTACAGACTACAGAGGCTAGAGCAAAATTAATAAATGTCTCCATTCAAGAAACACACAGCAAAGTTGGTGATTATCTGGAGGGTGAATAATTTTGCTCTGCAGCAAGGATAGCCTTAGGCATTTTCAAATCTTGGGATAAGAATGCTGCCTATGCTTCCATATTTTATGAGACACCTCCTCCCACCAGCAATGGAGCTTCAATGGATACTGTGGGCAATGGGGAAGAGTAGGGGCTTCAGGTGAACCAAGAAATGAAAGATCATAGTGTTGGGGAGAGAAAGGTTTGGAAAAGAAAGCTCTTACTCTCAAATAGTAGAATTAAGCACAATGGCAATTGCTCAAATCACATTAAAACTTGGTTAGATTTAAACCTGCCCTTACCCATGAAAATACTTAGGCTAGAATAAATCACACACATGTGTCTTTATCCATATCAGATATAGCCCGATGGTCTGGGAAACTGCTTGTTAGCTAATGAACAGCTTGCAAACTGATTAACTGACCGATCAATAAAACTGCAGTCCACATACTTATCTGTCTAGGTATGCAGTACAAGGTGACTGAGAGCAACCTTGCTAGTCACATAGTTTAAGAGAAGGGGTTTGGGTATAAAAAGAGAAAGTTGCTGTCTCGGCTGAGTTGGGAAGACAAGCATTCCAGTTGTGTGTATCTCAACTCAAGCACTGCACATTTCCCTCATCCAAAGACTATGTGCTGAGAGACTTCATAGCTCAACAGCTTAGGACCTCCTTACCATGAAACATCAACAGAAAGCTGCCAAAGCATTTAGATGGGAAAGTCTATCTTATCGTAAAGTTGGTGTAAAAATGAAAGCCTACAAAAATCCCGCTCAACCTAATTTTTACTAGCATCTCTGACATTTCAGTGGAATGGCTTCAAAACACCACCGGCAAACATCTGCCACTCGAAGGCTCACCTCTCAGGCTGCCATTTATTACAGTGACATGATTGATGGCTAATAGTTGAGTGCCTGTGGCATGGCAGACATCCTCTTCTGCAGGAAGGGTCAAGGGATGCTTTTGAAAAACAGCATGTTTTTGTTTCTCAAAAATAACCACCTTAAAACTCATTTCATTTCATCTCTTTAATATTTCATGACATTGAGCCAGCAGAGTGTCCAATATAATATGTGTAAGGGGCTTTCATTCGACATACATGGCTATATTATCAATTGCCAGAGGCTGGAGGAGAAATTGCATCTGTAAGGAGGACAATAATCGATATAAAATTATTTCCACCCTCATTCTTTCTGAACTGTTTCTGTGCAGATAAGGAAGGATTAAAAAACATTTGCCTTTTGATAAATAGTCTTCAGATCTATGCTGGTGTTACCTTTCAAGGGTGGGGGCAGAAGCAGCAAGGGTGCTAAATCTGCCCCCTCCTCATTACTGGTCTTGTTGCTCTTTAACTGTGTGAAACAGAAGCTGCGTTCACAAGGCAGTTTATTCCATTTCTCCAAATTTCCTTAACTGTTAATTTCTGCATTATGTTTGAGCTTTCATGTGACAAAAAAGGAACTTCTGGAAAACTAATGACATTAATTTCAGAAAAAAAGTCCACTTGCCAGCCCCCTTTATCAAGAAAATAGTGGGCATAAAGTGATGAAATTCGGGGCGGTATACCAGCATAAGAGTTCCTTCCTGCTGTTTTCATGTGGGAATCATGGGGGAACAGAACAACACATGTGGGGAAAGGGTGAGGGAGTAGCAACACGGCCCTGTGACATATACTGTTATGTCGCACCATGGTCACTGGTGTGAATGAAATTTATTGTGATATGCCAGTATATCGGTTGCAAAGTCATGACTCCTAAACGCAACAGGTACTGCAGTGTGAAAGGATTCATAGAAAACAAGGCAGGAAAAGTCATGCAATATCCCCCATGTGTGAATATCTGTGGAGGCTTCACAGGTGAGTGGATACCCTGGAAGATCAAGGAAGGGAGTCTCTACAGAAGCACAAGTTTGCCTGTTGCAAGATTTCACTGTGAACATAAGTGGCGCCAGAGGCTCTTGATTTTTGCTTTAAAAAAATAATTCCAAGAAATTATTCACCCTAGAAACAGAAAAGTACCTGAAACACCTGCTGGAATAGTGACGTACCTGAAGTTCAGCAGGGAAAGGGCCTGTTTAATCTTGGCTGAGAGGGAGTTACACAGGATCAGGGCCCTAATACTGTATGTATAGCTTTTGGTATATATTTGCTCCTAATTAAAGCCTTGTCCCAGAGTACTATGGAAGCACAGCTGGATTTAGGTTTGATGAGGCCCTAAGCTACTGAAGGTAATGGGGCCCTTTATATATGATATTTTAGGGAGCAGGCTAGCAGGTGGGGCCCATTACTTACCTCATAGCAGCCTACGCCACACAAAACACTGTTGCTGTATGTAGGTTTGTTTGTTTTTTTATCTTATATTTTGGAAATGTACATCCAGGTTTTTTTTCCCTTTAAATTTTTTGGGGGACCCCAAGAGAGTGGCGCCCTAACCTATAGCTTGTTTAGCTTATACGTAAATCCAACACTGTATGAGAGTATTGGGAACTGTTAGCCAAACAAAAATCTGGAGTTGGAAGAACACCACCACCACCACTGTATGGTGGTACCTCAGGTTAAGTACTTAATTCATTCCGGAGGTCCGTTCTTAACCTGAAACTGTTCTTATCCTGAAGCAAAGTTCTTAATCTGAAGCACTATTTCTGGGTTAGCGGAGTCTGTAACCTGAAGCGTATGTAACCTGAAGTGTATGTAACCCGAGGTACCACTGTATTCAAGTTACATCTTCACCAGGCTACCCTGAATTCCAAAGTTTTCCTTTCCTCATACATACAAAAGAGATTCTGGTTCGAGCTCCGTACAACACACACGCAAAGAAAACCCGTCTTCTGTAGATTGTATCCAAGTTTTATGACCTCATTCTTGCATTAGTCACACTTCAAGGGGCATATAACAACCAGCACACATTTGAAAATGTATTGATAAGATAGGATACTTCATCATTGTATGAATGTGGTCTGCGCTAACAGTGCCTACACAGTACCACTGTGTTTGAATAAAAAGTTATAGCAAGTTAGTTACATTATTTCCCCCTTCCTGACCTGTTCTTTCTCTAGCTTTAGTCATAGAGCTGGCATCATCATCACCTGTGAGCATCCATTAAATATGTAATGCATATAAACACCTGGTTGATTGATTGATTGCATCTATAGCCCCCCCCCCCACAGCAATGAGCTCAAGGCAGCATACATGCTATTCCCTCTCCTCCTTTAATCCCTACAACAACCTTGTGAGGTAGGGGGTGTAAGTCAATCGCCCATCCTACACTTTTCAATGCATTTTCCTCTCACTTTACTAATTGTAAAAGGCCAGTTTCTTTTGTAATTTGATTTGTTGCACGAGGGTGACAGTGCATGTTAATCTAATGTGACTGCACAAACCAAAAGTTATTGAATCCCTCCCACAAACACTGACAATCTGCAGGCACTCTTGGTGTTACTATAGTTACTATAGCTGTAGTAGTGCTGCAGGAAAATGGGTGGGTGTGTACACACACATACCAACTGAGGACACACACACACACACACACACACATTTACTTGCACAGCTGTGTTCCTGGAGCCTACCATAGGAGCTTATTCCTCCTCCAACCAAGGATTGTTAAGGCTGCACACGTTACATGGAAGTAAGTTCAGTTGAACTAAATGGGTATTCCTGACTGTTTCTGCAAATTCACCACCCCCAAATTCACCACTCTCTCATTCCTGACAAACCTGGCCTTCAACTAATGTGATTTATATTTTTATAGCCCACTCTATTCTCTTGACTGTAATTTATTTTAAACTTATTTGAACATTATAATTTTTAATTGCTGAAATCTACCCTGGGAACTTATGGCGACGGATGGGTAAGAAATTTAACAACAGCAACAACAATAAAAACAATGTGTGGCTTGACTTGCTGTGTGCCTGAGTGCTAGCTATTATTATTATTATTATTGTGTATTTTTAATGCCTCCTCTTTAGATAATGGAGGCAACTCATCTATGCTGGTCTTTGGGCTAAATATTGGTGCATATTAATGGTTGACTATGATATTGGATGCTGAATTAATTCCCCCCTTTAGTTTATGCAACAGAATTTAATTAAACCTCAACATAAACAGGGCAGGCAGTAGCTATTAATTCTCCCAAGAGAATCTATCATTGTGTTTTTGCAAATTCTGATTTCATTTGCATATGTACTGTTGAATTGTAAATCACAGTTGTACCAGATAAAGTATTCTCTGTGTGGCTGAATTCAGTTTTAGCTACATGCATTAAGGCACTTCTTTGGACAAAGCTGAATGGGGGGAAATGAGGCTTTGTGAAAGAACTGTAATCCTTTCTTGAGCAACTCCCATTCATACCAGTGGAACTAGCAGGGGGGAAGTTTCTCCTGGAGTGCATCCAGTGTAAACCTCTTTAGTTATTTAAGGCAAGATGAAACCAGCAAACACAGTTGAAATTCAGTAATGACCAGCTACTTGCTGTTCTATTTGCACTTTCATTCCAGCAATTATGAGGAAACTACTTCTGAATACTAAATAACTTCTTTTAAAAATGGCCTCAGATGGACAGTAAAAGAGGTTAACTGTTGCAGGCATCAGAGACATAATTTACTACAAATTATGGCCCCATTAATTCAAATAGCTATGTGCATGAGTAACTTTATGCTCATGCACTTAATAAGAGTGCTCATGTGTATAATATTACATGTGTAAGTATTAGCGGCCTCAGGAGATAACAACTCAGTCTCTAATTGTCTGGTGACAATGCGGCCCTTGCTTTTGCTCTAAAGTTCAGGCCATAGCTTGTGGCACACCCGCCCACACCCACACACCATAAGTTACTCTTCTATGGCACAGACTGTGTTAGTGAAATTCACACTCAGGGCATGCCAGTACAGGTGAATAAGTGACTCTCCCATTATCACTTAAGCAACACATCACTACCTCCCCATCTCTCTGTGCAGATTGGACATGGGTATCACACATGCAGCGGAGAACTGTTCTGGAAAGACAGCCATGCCACAGGTAATGCTTTGATTTTACACCAAAACATGAATCAGCTTCTCATCTGAATTTTTCTCCAGAGAGTCGAATCTCAAATTCTCAGATCTTGTTCGCCCAATATTAGGTACCCTCCCATGTTTACGTACAGTTTTTGTACGGAGCGTTGCGCATGTGCAGTTTGCAAGTTTTACGTTTTTCCTGTTCTTTCGTGTCTTACAGACACGTCTGTGTGTGGGGGGGTGTTGCATCCCGTTTCACCACCTGAGGTGAAACAAGAAGTGCCATCCTGTTCTGCTGTGCCACCTGCCTCGCTGCCCGCCTAGTCCCCCGCTAGCATTGGTGCTGATTTCTGGTGAGATTGAAGCTGATGCTGGTGGAGCTTCTCCAGCAGCAGTGGGGTGAGTGGGGTCACACTGCAGGAGAGTCTGCTGCCTGAGGCAGCTGCTTCACCCTGCCTCATGGGTGGGCTGACACACACACATTGTACAGATTGAAAAAACACTGCAAACAGTACACCCTTTATGTGATCTTACTCATGATTGCAGGAAGTTTATTTTTGTGTGGTGTTTTACTGGTGTATTTGTGCCTTCATCATGGAAAGCAAAGAAGAATACATAGGAATTCTCAAGACAGAACACACAGGGTCCAAAGCAGGCACATATCTGTCCCAGACCTGTTCAGCTTCAAGAAGGTAGGTGCATCACTAGACTAGATGACCCGGGAGTTTTAACATTAGCTTTTATCAAGATTCTTCTTGTGTGGTGTTACAGCATACTGCAGGAGCACCCATGCAGAAGTAAAGTAAAGAGACCCCTGAGCATTAGGTCCAGTCATGGACGACTCTGGGGTTGCGGCGCTCATCTCGCTTTACTGGCCAAAGGAGCTGGTGTACAGCTTCCAGGTCATGTGGCCAGCATGACTAAGCCGTTTCTGGTGAACCAGAGCAGCGCATGGAAACGCTGTTTACCTTCCCACCGGAGCAGTACCTATTTATCTACTTGCACTTTGACGTGCTTTTGAACTGCTAGGTTGGCAGGAGCTGGGACCAAGCAGTGGGAGCTCACGCCCTAGTCTCTGTGGTTTAGACCACAGCACCACCTGCGTCCCAGAAGTAAAGTACACACATGCAAATATTTGATTTAGTCATATGTATGATCAAGTTTGCTTTTTACAGTGTTTCATGCTCTCTGCGTAAGCTTTATGTGTTTATTGTCTTTGCTTTTGTGTAGGGAGCTGTCTTGTTAATCAGAAATATTTCTTCAAGAACAACAATGAAAACATGATTTAATGACTAGTTGGTCAGCAAGAAAGACCAAGCTAGGAATAAAGGGATACCAAGAATGAATCTGCCAATAGTACAAACAGCGATTCCTTATGGCACCTCAAGTCATGTTTTGCTGAACAAAGATGACTTATCCTCTTTAATCCTCTTGTTTAAAATCCTAGAATTATTTTCTTTGGATAATAGAATATCTGTTTGCTGACCACTGAAGCTGAGTGATTTTGTAAGTTAATAAAAGTTTCCACTGCAGTCTTAGTGTAGATCTTCTATATTAGTGTAGATCTTCAATTTGCATGGCCTCCTTTTTCCACCTTTTCCTCACCCAAGAGGATGCTCTTAACTACAGAAGCAGCAGGAAATTCATCTTTAATGAAAAAGAGTCAGGGAATACAAAACCCCCAAGATGCTGATATCACATTTGCACTTTCAATAATTCCTTGGATGTTTGATTGACCGGAGGCTAGAATGGAAAAAGCTGAGCAATTATTAACAATGAAGCCACCAGTGTGATCTTTTCTAAAGAACTACAGAAATTCAAACAGAAGAAGGAAGGACAACTGATTCCATGCAGAGAACAGGGTATTTCAGACCTGTACAATGTGAACATTATACATCAAATAAGACTTACCCCAATGCTTAAAACGAAAGCCAAGGAACCCCACTTGTCCTGCACTGAAAATATTTCTAATCTGAATGCTCCTATTTCAGCATATCTGAGGACGCTTGCCTGGCAGGGTAAATCAAGAGTGTTGATAGATGTCATTTAGCCCAAATGGATATTTATTTGTTTATTGTTACATTTATATTGTACCATTTTTCCAAGGAGCTCACAGTGACATACATGGCTCTTTGTTTTTATCCTCACAACAACTCTGTGAGGTAGGTTAGGCTGAGAGAATGTGAGGGACCCAAAGTCACCCATTGAGTTTCATGGCTGAGTGGAGATTCGAACCGTGGTCTCCCAAGTCCTAGTGCAGCACTCTAACCACTACACCACAGAATGCCAGATATACCCTCATATTACAGTAGTATTTTATACATGTCAGAAATACATATTTATGTTTTATAGTACACATAGGCATGTACAACACATACAGTCATACCTTGGAAGTCGAATAGAATCCGTTCCAGAAGTCCGTCGACTTCCAAAACATTCAGAAACCAGAGCACACCTTCTGATTGGCTGCAGGAAGCTCCTGCAGCCGACCGGAAGCTGTGGAAGCCCCATCAAATGTTCAGCTTCCGAAAATTGTTCGGAAACCAGAAAACTCATTTCCGGTTTTCGATCGTTTGGGAGCCAAAATGTACGAGTTTCAAGGCGTTTGGCAACCAAGGTACGACTGTACAGTGGGACCTTGGGTTACAGATGCTTCAGGTTACAGATGCTTCAGGGTACAGACTCCGCTAACTCAGAAATAGTACCTCAGGTTAAGAACTTTGCTTCAGGATGAGAACAGAAATCATGTGGCAGTGGTGCGGCAGCAGCAGGAGGCCCCATTATCTAAAGTGGTACCTCAGGTTAAGAACAGTTTCAGGTTAAGAACAGACCTCCAGAACGAATTAAGGTCTTAACCTGAGGTACCACTGTACATGTGTATATGCAAATAGGAAGAAACACATTTTATCCTACAGCAGTCAAGTTCATATATATATATATATGATTTATATAAACATTAGGAAGAACTTTCTGACAATAAGAGCTATTCAACGGTTGGAACGGGCTACCTCAGAAAGTGGTGGGCACCCCTTCATTGGAAGTTTTTAAGCAGAGGTTGGATGGCCATCTTTCAGAATTCTTTCATTCCTGCATTGCAGGGGGTTGGACTAGATGACCTTTGGGATCCCTTCCAACTCTCCTGCTCTATGATTCTATGCTTAGTATATTAGTGTCTTGCACAGAAGCAGATGACAACTTTATAGGAATGTAAGCCACTGGGATGCCTGTAGCTGCAAAATAGCATCTAATTCCTAGACTGACAATAGCATTCCTATAACATCTTGTTTGAAGATACTTCAGTAACACAACTTTCTCTGTTCAATTTGTACAAAGTCAGTAGTTTAAAGCCTATAGAATCTATGCTCTGTGTCTGATATCCTCCCTATTCCTTCGGGACAATATCTTTGTAGATATATAATGATTATAAAAGGAAAACTCCTAAAAGTTTTCCTATAGCTCTGAAGGGTTCCTCGAGTGTTACTGTCTTTAAAATATCATGGCACTTGGGAACCAATTAAAACACAAGCAACAGTTATCTTTGGTTCTCTAGCATAAGGTCAGAGGTCTGGGTTAGAATCCAACTGCTTGTAGGATTTTAAAGAATCACTAGAAGAAACTCTGTTTCTTTGGTTAGTTACTGAGGATAGCTTGTGGAAGTGGAAAGGACATTCTGTCTGCGACGTGTAAAACTTTCCCCCATCTTACTGCAGCTTTGAATATTCAGAGCACTATTAGGCCTCATGGAATTCAATTGGTAAGTTAAGCAGACATTTCAATCTCTGAGCTTGAAATCAAAGTACTTGAAAGTGCTTTTACAGTACTTTGGTGGCATGATGCCCCTGTCTTCATAGAATCATAGAACTGTAGAGTTCTCGAGGCTCATCTAGTCCAACCTATGTAGAAATGTATTCTTTATTGAATGCCAAAACTGAATACTCCAGCAACAAGGGGAAATCTACGAGGCCAGTAGATTATGTCTATAGTTTCTTCAACTAATACTGCAAGGAAACAGGACATAAAAAAGAGAGAGGTAATTAATCATAAACCTCAAAAACTAGCAATGCTGCAACAATACTCTCCTATTCAAGTCATAGACACCCTGAAACATAATCACTGTCCAAAATTGCATGGCTCTGTTGCAGGTGATTAGATAGTCAACGTACAACCAAGACAAAGCATAGTTGGATTTGATTAATTGCTCATAGACATAAGCTGAGCTGCGTACCTGTCACATATTCTCATTTTACATATTTTGAAAGTTAGCAGTGTTTTATTGTCCTTCACTTGCTAGTGGTACAATGAGAGGCAAGCTATGAAGATTGTAGTTACCATTTTTTTAAAAAGTAATCTCGTTCTATTATCTGAGACAGTTTGAAGAACTGGAACTTTGTGCTGGAACTTCCAGCTACCAGATCCTGTCAGTGCAAGGCTTTCCACTGGTTTGGAAAGATGTATTAATTCAGTGTGTTTATGAATACAGCTAGCTATTTTCTGTAATCCAAATCTCACGTTCAGATTTTGTTCATAGGTGTGAATATTCTTAGTACTTTTTAAATCAATTTGCACAAACACAGAAGTTCTTGTCACAATGTATTACGTTTGAATATGTGTAACTTCTCCATTTTTAAGTTTTGCTAAACATTTATTCTAAAATTTCATTACAAGAGATTAGGATAAAAGTTCAGCGGTTGGAAAATGCACTGGTTTCTTATAAAAATTAATCAGTCTACAATATTTATCTTATTTTCTTATGCCTGCCCAACAGCAAGATCAACACAATTCTCAAGGGAGGAGAGATTATTTTGAGCTTCACCTAGTACAGCGCTGCGTGGCTGAAGGATAAGCCTCTCAAAATAGAGGCTTATGGGATAACCAAACACAATATTAACTACTGCTGCTGTGCTAGAAGGGACACTTCTCTCTAAAAATTGCAATCACAAATGGTGCTGGGAGATTAAAAATTGAGACTCACACAAACAAGGGGTTGGAAGTGACAACACAGAATGCTTAGTGCAATCCCTTACATTTGGTTCCAGATGCTTGTCAAGTCACCTCCTAGAAGCATCAAATGAAGAATATTATACACCAAACTATTCATTGCTGATTTGACTATAATATGTAGGTCTGCAAGACCAAGCACACTTTTCTGGGAGAAAGTCCTCCTGAACATGATGAGGACATACACTGAGTAGACATGCACAGGATTGCATAATTAGTTTTTATCTAAGAAAACTAACTGCAGAGACTACCAACTAGGGAGTAAGCCCCATTGAACACCTGGGAAACGTGCTGTCAAGAAAACATGAATAAAATTGTTCCCCATAAGTCAACTCTCTTAAATGTTATGTACTCTTGTTCTTTTTTCACACCAGCTCTCCCATGATCGGAAGACGGCTTGAATTGCACTTAAATATCTAATTTATATGCAACTCTTCTAGTTTCTCTAACTAGCAGCCTGATTATTTAAGAGAATAAATGCCTTCAGAGAGCTTCGCCCCTTGTTCCCATAATTCAGAAGGAAGGCAGGACACAATGCACAGTTAAAATATAGCCAAGGCAACATGAATTGACTTGAATATTACCTGCAATGTGATTTATTTCTCAGCTCCGCCTCCCACCTACTGCTGTTCTTGCCATCCTAAAAAGGCAGAAGAGATACTCCTACCCTTACACCTTTTCCCTAGTTGAATGACCCCGCCCTGGTTCTGAGCCCCAAAACATTCTCTATTGCTCCTCTTCACCCTTCAGTGCTCACAATCTACACATGTCTGCTGAGGGAGACCTACCCAAGATGTGAATGGTGAGTCCACCAGGCCTTGAGGAACCCAGCCAGCTCATCCCATGAATAGAAGCATAGTGGTCCAGGATCATTGAGGGAAGGGGTCAAAGACCCATTATCATTAATGAATTACTATTTCTGCAGCAGGGCCTCTGTCTCCAGTGTCCTAGAGTCACCCAATCAGCATGAAAGGGGAGGCTTTTTAGCCACTGAGAAGAACTTGTCTTGCCCCTTTGCTGATTAGAGCCAATTGGGGGAAAGGAAGTGAGTCAGCCACTGAAGATTGGCTCAGTGGGTTGCCAGTGACTGAACCTGGGACCTTCTACCACAGAGCTACAGCCCTTTCCCCGTACCAAATGCAGAAAGTTACATTTTTCCTTCAGCTCTTTTGAGCCCCATGTTGGGCAATTGCATTGCAAGCAGTTGGACTAGATGACTTTCGTGGTCCATTCCAACTCTACAATTCCATGCTTCTATGTCACCTGAAAGTACAATATTCAATCCACCATTTAAGAATCACTGACGTAAATAGAGCCAAGTGGATTTCTAGGAGACCATCCTATATGCCTAAAAAAAGAGCATAAATATCTAAAAGCCAGAATATTCCGAACTATGAAACTATTGGGAAATCATCCAGTGAGATCTACTTTATTGTATTTGGAATGGAAAATGTGTACATAAAACTAGCAATTTTAGAGAGGTGGAAAAACCAACAAAACTATAACCCCTAATGTGATTTTCATAGCGTAACCACTTAAATCTCATGATTGACAACATATACCAACGTTCTAGACAAGTCTAGCTTTTATTGCAGCAATAAACAGCTGTATTTTATTTTTATGGGCATTATAAAACAATATATTTTCCTTGAGAACTTGGCATTAGGAGATTATTTAATGCAATCCTGGAGTGAATAAGACCATACCTGCTTCTGTTTCTGGGTTTCTGGAGAGTGGTTTCATTACAGCACACCTCATTTGTCCTCAACCAAAGGAGAATATGTGAGTAGTGCCAGGAGAAGGGATGATAAAACTTGGTTAATAAAGAATGAAATACATCGTTGAAGCATTGTAAAGCAGAAAATATTCAATTTAGGCTCTGATGAAGTGCTAGAAATGTAGATATAAATATGCCCATGTACTTGATCATATTTTTTACTTTTTCCTGTTTGGACTTTAGAGTCATCAACTGGTTGTTCAGGGCTCCCTGCCCCCCACCCACCATAACAAGGCAAGTTCCTGCACTTCTTCTTCTTCTTTATCTTTTAATTCTTTTTAATTATTGAATTTATATACCACCCTATACTCGGAGGTCTCAGGGCAGTTCACAGAACAAAATCAAAATACAAAACCACAGGATATATAATCAAAATAAAAACAACAACCAAATGACTGCCCCCTGCCCCATGTAGAAGATTTAGGTTGTTGCAAGTAGTTCAATAGAGAAGAAGAAGAAGAGAAGAAGAGTTTGGATTTGATATCCCGCTTTATCACTACCCGAAGGAGTCTCAAAGCGGCTAACAATCTCCTTTCCCTTTCTCCCCCACAACAAACACTCTGTGAGGTGAGTGGAGCTGAAAGACTTCAGAGAAGTGTGACTAGCCCAAGGTCACCCAGCAGCTGCATGTGGAGGAGAGGGGAATCACACCCGGTTCATCAGATTATGAGTCCACCGCTCTTAACCACTACACCACATTGGCTTTTAACCACTACACCACAACACCAGAAGTCACTGAAGGGCTAGCGAGTTGGTTTTCTTCTCTCTTTTCTCCTGCCTTTTCCTAAGCTACCACCTCTCACTTTACCCTTGGGCATTGCTTAGGCTCAAGCATAGTAAATGGCTCATGCTGTTCCACTGAGCCTCCCAACTGAGTATGGGTTTGAACTCACTTCAGGGTGTCAGTACTAACATATAAGGCCCTATAGAGCTCAGGACCAGGTTACTTGAGAGACTGCCTTATCCCTTACACACCCAGCAGATCGCTGCAGTCTGTGGGAGAGCCTCTCCTGAAACTTCCAAAGATCTAAGAAGCCATATAAAGTTGTCTGCCAATTGATTCTGGACTATCACTTTTTAACTCTTAGCCCTAGAGAGCCTGAGAAAAAGGCTAAAACCCTAAAACTTTGGGTCAAACTCTGAGCCTAGTGACCACAGCAATGATGTCTCAGGATATTCTGTGGGTGTGACATCCCATTCCTGTGTAAAAGGTCTACTTTGTTGGACTAGGACTAAGGGGACCCAAATCCTCACTCAGTCATGAAGCTCGCTGTGTGACCCTGGACCCTGGCCTAGTCACTATCTCTCAGCCTAACCTACCTCACAGAGTTGTTTGGAGTGGAAAATGGAGGGGGAGGGAGAACCACAAGGGCTGTTCTGAGCCCCTCAGATGCAGGTAAGATATAAATGCAGTAAAAGAGTCAATGCTGGCTAATGTTCCGCTCCTTTGTAATTGAAAAATCTCCAAATTATAATAAAAAAGAGGTCAAATCAATTTAATTTATTTTTTTAGGTCTACAGATTTTTGCAGGGTTCCACTCGTACAATCTTATATGCAGCAGTTCCGAATTATGAGGAGTGGGATCTTAAAAGCTTAGTGGGGAAAAAGCTTTGCCTCTCAACTATCATGCTTTCATTTGCTATGGTATTTGTTTACATTCCATCCAATGTTTCCTCTAGGTATGGAAATAGAAGACCCCATTTTGATGGGATCCTCCATGGATCAAACACCCTTGGTGCTCAATTTCTAAAGCAAACACAGCAGATTGCTTTATTTCAAATGGGGAAATGAGGTCTTAATTAGCTGGACTCGGCTATTTATCTTTCATAATGGACTTTTATAGGGTAAGTGATAACTAACTACCACGTTGTTTGGAAGATATATCTGCATTTGGAAGAGGACTCAGGCTTATTACCCGAGAAAGAAAACTTAAAAGCTTGCATAGAGCTTCACCATGTATATATTTGAGATGCTATTTAATATACTCCAATGATAACTCTCCAGGAGAGGGGGGGGGAGAGAGAGAGAGAGAGAGAGAGAGAGAAAGAAAGAAAGAAAGAAAGAAAGAAAGAAAGAAAGAAAGAAAGAAAGAAAGAAAGAAAGAAAGAAAGAAAGAAAGAAATGCACTGCAGAATGTTTTGTGTCAGGGCTGAACTGAACAGGAAGGCTGGGAGCTGTCCCCTCTGTCTCCTGGGCTCTTACTGGAAGAGTAGGGGGAGTGGGAAGATTACCCCCCCTTGTCTCCAGCAGTTTCAAGAGGAGAAGGAGACAGGGGTGAATTACAGCTGAATGAAGAGTTGCCAAGTTACGAGATAGTGAAGGAGGAGGGAGGAGTGAGAGAGCAGTCAGCAGAGACCTCCTTGGAAAGTCTGGGAGAGCCTCTTTCTCCAAGGGTTCGTCGATCACTTCGCATTCAAGAACAGAGAATGCAGAGGCATGTGACTCCCAGGAATTTCCATAGGGACTCAGGACATTGTTGGGGATGGAAGAGGAGCGACTCAGAATAGGCAACATCTTCCTTGCGTAGAGACATGGATTCTTTGTCTTGCAACCAGATGACTGAATGAAACCCATAAATATGAACTTGCTTGTTCTTCTTGCCAGGGGAGGAGAGGATTCTCCACACCTGACATTTTGGGATATAATACATGTCACACACAGATAGAGCTTTTCTCCCTCTCGGAGCAAGTACACATAGACCTGTGGATGGCAACTTCTCAGAAAAACCTTGTAACCCTTTTGAAAGGCTGTGGAGGCCCATGGATCCAATGTGGTTTTCGGGACTCTTCCCAGGCTACATACCATCTCATGCTACACTCTTACCAGCCCTGCTTTTTAATCCTTTTGCCTGGCTGGAATGCGTCCTTGAGCTCTGATGATGCTTCTCGCTGTTTGGATGGAGGACAAGAGCATACCTTCCAACATTCCTCAGATGACAATGCTGACATTTCTCACTCCCCACCAATTGACCCTCCTCAATCCCACATTTCTGGACACACACACCCCGAGCATTTCTGACCAGAAGAGCAAGTGCTACCATCACTACACCAACGGGACACAGCACACACGCCCTCCACCATCCTGAGAAAAAAACCCCAATCCTGATTTTATTATGTTCTTTGGTACATTTGGTAAAACTTGCCACTAGTGAATTGATGCTTTTGAATTATGGTGCTGGAGGAGACTCTTGAGAGTCCCATGGACTGCAAGAAGATCAAACCTATCCATTCTGAAAGAAATCAGCCCTGAGTGCTCACTGGAAGGACAGATCCTGAAGCTGAGACTCCAATACTTTGGCCACCTCATGAGAAGAGAAGACTCCCTGGAAAAGACCCTGATGTTGGGAAAGATGGAGGGCACAAGGAAAAGGGGACGACAGAGGACGAGATGGTTGGATAGTGTTCTCGAAGCTACAAACATGAAGCTACAAACAGCGGGAGACAGTGGAAGACAGAAGTGCCTGGCGTGCTCTGGTCCATGGGGTCATGAAGAGTTGGACACGACTAAACGACTAAACAACAACAAAACAACAAGCGCAATTTTTGTGTTTAAAAACCACTTTTTGAGTTGCTAATTGTGCAGGGAGGAATAAGAAATAGGTACAGTGGGGGCAAAGCAGTGGGGGACATTTTTATCAGCAGAGTGGTATGGCTCAAAATGTTCATAACCTCTCACTATTAGAAATTCATGCAACTGTTGAGATTTGTAGCTGGGGAAGACCTTAAACATTTGCTTCAAATGGCAGTCTTTGAACTGTAATCTTCAGCTGGACCTTTATTTTGGCACATGGCGCTTCTGAATTACTGAGTGAATCACTCTGGGTACAATTGTAATTAGCTAATCAAGTCAATAATAGCTCCCAAGAATTTATGAATTTGGCACACAGCACACGACTCAGATCCGGCAAAACAAATTATGGGAAGGGGATGGATGATGAGGAATCTTCTCACATTGTTTGCGGAAACGCCAGTGGTATCTAATCAAAGTTGGTAATTATGTGTAAATCTCACATTATTTAAGTGTTAGGGAAGCCTTATGCATCTGTAGCAAACTGATTGTGTAATTCCACCATTATTGCTTCGTACAGAAAAATTAAAAGACAATTTAATGGCAATTTAGGAGTTGTTAGTACATACTTTTGCTGGACTTTTGCCCCCCCCCCCCCCGTTATATCAAGACCTTGAAAAGACAAAGATGTTTTCTGGAGTTTTTTTCTTTTGGGATAATCTGAGTAAAGCTCAGGGCTCATCTCATCCTCAAAACATTTATATGTACTTCAATTGAACTAGCACAGGCGATTGTTAAATGCTGCTCTGTGGTGACTGCCCTGTCTGCTTCATCTACATGGCCCACCACCAAGGCAACTGCCTACAGACACACTATTCTGTGCTCTTTCTTACCTACGTCTGTCGGGTGGAGCTGTCCAGCTTTCTCTTCTTACCACTGCAATACATGACAAGCTTTCTCCCCTGTGATCACTCCTTCTTACGTCACATACTACAGTCTTAACGGCACTCTCCACGTTTACTCTCCCTGCCTTCCAGTTACCCAGATGTTGTCTTACTCACAGTCCCCAGCCATAGTGTAGTCCTCTGAACATTACAACACTGTTTCTGATGCTAGAAGGGATGTACATTCAAATGTACAATGGGTTGTACATGCCATTCAAAACAACAGAACAGAGCCTTGGATGACATGTAAGTGTACATTAGAAATAATGTGAATCCAATTTATGCCTGCATTTCCTCATTCATTATATGCAGCGCATAAGCCTGTTTATTCCTATGTATGTCCTTAGCTCAGGAATGGGAAACCTATGGCTCTCCAGATGTTGTTAGACTCCATAAACCCCAGCCAGCATGGCCAGTGGACCGGGATTATGGGAGTTGTAGTCTAACAACATCTGGAGAGGCACAGGTTCCCCATTCTTGCCTTATGTGTTTCAAAGTGTTTCTCTGTCTAAATATCACTTGTTTTGAAATAGTGTATTAAAAAAATTCTCAGTAGAGGTACGTTTCTGGATTTCTATTACTTTAGGAGTAATAAAAAGATTGTATACTTAATTTTCCTGAGTGTGCAAAATAAAATGTACATTGATTATATTTAGATTGAGTGCTTTGTGTCCTCCTGATTTATTTTTTATTTTTTAAAAACAACAGCAGCAACAACAACAACACTGCAATGAATCTCCAAGCAGGAATTCAAATGCTAGCTGGCCAAAATGGAATGAATTGAAGTTATAGAACTCATTGTGCATCTCCTTGGAAAATACACAGTGGTAGATATATATGTATTCCAGTCTTGGCTAATTCTTAATATCCATGGGTAGTTTATTCCACCCCAAGGAATGCAGCAGTCAGAACACGCTGTTAACCACCCTTTCCCAATTTTAGATCTGTGCTATTTAAGTATACAATCTACTGGTGTCAGTACAGAGAAAGCACAAGGGGTTTGATGCAGTGCGGCCCTTTGCGACGCTGGGGCAGAAATAAATAGAGAAAAATAGTCCCTCAGGTGTAGTTTTCTCTGAAGCACATGGCACACTACAATAGAAGGCTACAGAACAGGCAATTATCTTGATGGATTTACTGCACGAGGTGTGGTGAAATGAAAATGCTTTCCCATTCCCCTGATGTTTAACCACACCATTTGATTTACCATTTGTGCCATTATGCGGTTTGCATAGGCAGACACAGTATACGGCATATATTTATGCAAGACTAGCTGTGCAGCCCCTCAGAAATGACTGCCCTGTAATCAGCCAGGACTCCCTGTGCGATCTCTACGGCTTCCTGCTCCCACTTACCCACAGTCTGTGAGAAACACCAGTAAACCAGGAACTCTTGCTCTTCAATTATATAAGACAAAGGCTGTTTACACGCCATACATATAAAGCACTTTAAACAGTCACGGCTTGCCCCCAAAGAATTCTGGAAACTACAACTAATCCAGAATGCGGCAGCTAGACTGGTGACTGGGGGACCACATAACACCGGTCTTGAAAGACCTACATTGGCTCCCAGTACGTTTCCGAGCACAATTCAAAGTGATGGTGTTGACCTTTAAAGCCCTAAACGGCCTTGGCCCAGTATACCTGAAGGAGCGTCTCCACTCCCATCATTCTGCCCGGACGCTGAGATCCAGCGCCGAGGGCTTTCTGGCAGTTCCCTCACTGCGAGAAGCAAAGCTACAGGGAACCAGGCAGAGGGCCTTCTCGGTAGTGGCACCCGCCCTGTGGAACGCCCTCCCATCAGATGTCAAAGCGATAAACAACTACCTGACATTCAGAAGACATCTTAAGGCAGTCCTGTTCAGGGAAGTTTTTAATGTGTGATTTTACTGTATTTTTGGTTTCTATGGAAGCCGCCCAGAGTGGCTGGGGAAGCCCAGCCGGATGGGCGGGGTAATAATAATAATAATAATAATAATAATAATAATAATAATAATAATAATTTCAGCCCTTACAGAGCAATAATTCCCACCACCCTTAAAACAAATACCCCCAGGATTCTCTGGAGGGAAGTGCTTTAAATGTATGGAGTAGCTGTGACCCAGAACTCAGGAGTGCCATCTCTGTCTCTGGCCTGCAAATTTCCAGATCCAATGGTGGGCAGAGTAAGAACCTTGTTTCATATAGGCCAGAATGCCAGGAAGGTAGAATCACTCTCACAACACTCTTGGTTTCTTATTCCTTTTCAGGTGTGTTCTTTTTCTCAGAAGTAAGTCCCATTGAGATCAATGTAAGTATGTCTGAGCACAGAAACAGATAACTGCAGAGTTGGAAGGGATTCCAAGGGTTATCTAGAACAAACCCACGCAATGCAGGGATCACATGTACCGTATTTTATTTACTTATTAAATTTATATACTGCCCTTCGTCCAAAGGTCACAGGGAAGTTTACAGCATAAAAACACAAAATGAAAAGAGAAAATAAATATCAACACCAAGAACAACAAGCCAATAACTCCTCCCTCAGACACTTTTTAAAGGCCATAGATTGTTTAATTAGCCAAAGGCCTGATTATAGAGGAAACCCCTACAATGCAGGAATCAGAGACAAGCATGTCCAATTCACCACAAATTGAATGCTCAAAGTTTTAATTGGCTTTAGAATAAGAACACATGTGTATAAGGGACAAGGGCAAGATGGTGCATATGTGTGATGGCAAGAATGCTTTTGTATTATTTTATTATTAAAACCAAAATAGGGTTACATTTTCCAGTGCAATGTATAATATGAAGAGAAATATTGATGACAAAACAGCAATTAGGATCATCTTGATTCTTTGATGATGGAGTGGTTTGTTGTCTAACTTCAAAAGCATGCCAAAACAGAACTTGCTAACCCATCCGTTCTAGTCATAGTCTCTTTGCCAGCGGCAGAATATTTGACAAAAAGACAAACTTAAGGTGACATAACGCAGTCAGACCAGTCACACTCCTTCCTAATCATTCGCAAACTGACCTTGACATTTTAATAATAAATAAGGAGAAAGCAAAAATGCAGTGTGCAGAGAAAAAGAATATTAATGTGCAATTAAAAAAAAAATCACCCCAGGAAGGCAAGCTACACCGATGTACATTTCAAATCTATTTAAAGCAATGCTACATGGATACCAGATTGAAATACCTTGAAAATTCAGTTTGGGGAAGGCAGTATAATTAATGAAAGCATCTGTTTATTCTTATTATACTTATGGAGAAAAGACAAGCAGGAAGACCATGCACAGTTATCAGCTGTCTATTCTTGGGCTGAACAGGATGGCCAACTAGATTTTCTGAGCCCAGCCCACTGTCTGTGAATTGAGCCCTCCACTGCACTTGCCAACAGTTCAAAAAGGCTTGTCACACCATTCATACTACTGATCCAATGCCTACCTTCCCTTTCAGGCAACCTTCTAAGGGCCACAGGGTCGGGGCAAAAGTGGGTGCAGCAACGAATGCAAGAGTTACCTTTCTCCAGTAGACTAGTATCTACACACAGTCACACATCCCTCCAAGTGTCCCTATTTTCCAGGGACAGTCCCGGAATTACAAAAGCCATCCCAGCTTCTAATTTGATCCTGGAATGTCTCTATTTCCCCTGCTAGTGTTACCACCACCGAGCTTGAGGAGGAGTCAGAGTAGTGCTTGTCGGTGTTGTGGCTGCGAGGGAGCATCCTGTTCCCTCTCCATGGCCTCTGCTGATGGCCTTCTCCATTGGGCAGCTTGTAGTGGTAGCTGGAGAGAAGGTGAGGAGAAGAAGAGGCTACCATCGCCAAGGCCCGCCTCATATGATGCACCAGCACTGAGGTGCAGGCAGAGGGCAGGGCCACCCTGGGCAGGGAGATAGGGCAGTGAAGGGCAAGGAAGCTTGGTTTTTAAAAATTGTTGTAACTCACCCTGCAACGTGCTGGTAATGGACAGGTAACAACCACCTCAACAACAGCAATAATTTCCCGACTTGTTTGTCCCACAATAAAGCAATATCCCTGTTAATATGCAGGAAACAAACTTTATATTTTTAAAAATGTCCTTGAATGCATGACCTAAAGGATTGTTATTTTGGTTTTTGGTTTTTTAAAAAACACAGTCAAGATTTAATACATGAACAACACCACATAGGGATTTCAGTGCTTCTCTAGAAGAAGCTTGGAATTGATTCAGATATTACGAAAGTAAATGGTGGGACAGTTTACCTCAGAAATGGCAGGTTGGTAGCTTTTGGCTCTCAGCACTTAACCTCATGCCTCAGTACACAGCCACATAATGTGAACATTCCAACTTCAAACATCATGGTAAATCAATATAACTTAATTAACGTTATAGGTCAATTACTGAGCAAAACAACTCTATGAATAAATTACTGCAGGTGCCATTGACAGAATACCTTGAATGGCCTTATTAAAGCAATAAAACTGAATTCCCTCTCCAAAGCATATGCTAACATACAAAATGCAGTGCACAGGAGTGGACTTCAGTTGCAGAGTACATGTTCTGCATGCACAAGGTCTCAGGTTCAATACTTTGTGTTTCCAGTTAAAACCTTTCAACCTTTGGCAGGGCTCCTGTGTGGAGCAACACAAAAAATGCCCATAAATCTTTTTTTGTTTGCAATTTGGCAGAATTAAGCTACTCTGAAGGGGCACCTGTACCTGCAAAGTTTACCCACTTTGGCCAAAAGAGGGAAATCATGGAATCATAGAATTGTAGAGTTGGAAGGGATTCCAAAGGTCATCTAATCCAACCCTCTGCAATACAGGAATCTCAACTAGAGGCATCCATGACAGATGGCCATCCAACCTCTGATTAAAAACCTTCAAGGAAGGAAAGTCCACAGTCTCCCAAGGGAGTCTGTTCCACTGTTAAACAGCACTTACTTTCAGAAAGTTCTTCCTGATGTTTTGTCAGAATCTCCTTTCTTGTTACATGAATCCATTGGTTCAGGTCCTACCCTCCAGAACAGGAGAAAACAAGCTTGTTTCATGTGACAGCCCTTTAGATATTTAAATATGATATGGCTATCATATCTCCTCTTAGTCTCCTCTTTCCCAGGCTGAACATACCCACCTCCCTCAACTGATCCTCATAAGGCTTGGTTTCCAGACCTTTATCATCTTGGTCACTCTCCTCTGCAACTGTTCCAGTATATCCTTCTTAAATTGTGGTACCACCACTGCACACAGTTTTCCAGGTGTGGTCAAACCAAGGCATAACAGAGTGGGACTATTATTTCTTTTGACCTGGACATTATACTTCTTTGATGCAGCCTAAAGTAGCATTAGCTTTTTTTCCCCTTCTGCATCACACTGTTGACTCATGTTAAGACCCCGAGATCCTTTTCACATGTACTACTGGCAAGCCAGATGTCCCCCATCTGATACTGGTGCTGCTGGTTCTTCCTGCCTAAGTGTAGAACCTAACATTTTCCCCTACTGAAATTCATTTTGTTATTTTGGGCCCAGTTCTCCAACCTGTTAAGGTTATCTTGAATCCCAGTTCTCTTGTCTGCAGCATTAGCTACTCCTCCCCGTTTGAGTCATCTGCAGATTTGATGAGCATTCCCTTAATTCCTTCACCCTGTCATGGCTTAAAATTGGCTGCTTTTTTTTAATACAAAAAGAAACTGAGTCAGCATGACTCATGAAACCTTTCACCTACATACGCTTGTATACATAGGGTGGTCATGAATGGTCTGTTTGTTGTGTGGTGGGTTGGGGTGGTCAGATGGTCAGAAGCTGGTTGCATTAATATTTATAAAGCTGTCAGTCGTGGTGGGATAAGAAGACTTTTAAGAATAAAAGCAGCAATACTCTGCAAAGATACTCTTTTTCAAGGACTCTTTTGTGCCAACTAGGGTCCGAGGACCAGGAGAAGGAGTCAAAGGAGGTCAGAACCTTTTTTATTTTTACAAACACTGACACACCCAAGTTGTTTATAAAGATGTTGAACAACAGCGGGCCCAGGGCAGAACCCTGTGGCACCCAACTTGTCAATTTTTCCCAGGATAATGAGGAACTATTAATGAGTACCCTTTGGGTTTGGTCAGTCAACCAGCTACAAATCCAGTTACCTTATCCAGGGCACATTTTACCAGCTGTTCTGCAAAAATCTTGGGGGGGGGGGACTTTGTCAAAAGCCTTAGTCTTTTGTAAGTGCTCACAGATTGACTGTTGAACTATCTGTTCTTGGACCTTTCCTGGTAGCAATGTGAAGTTTACTGGTTGGTAATTTCCTGGATCTTATTCCCCCTCCAAGTTTTTTTTTTTTTTTTTAAACAGGACTACAATCCCCAAGGTTTGGAAGAAGAAGTAGTTTAGATGAGGACAATATTTGCCCACCTCCGGTCTGCAGGAACCTTACCTGTTCTCCAAGAATTCTCAAAGATTATAGACAAAGGCTCTGAGATTACATCCGCAAGCTTCTTTGGTACCCTTGGGTGCAGCTCATCAGGCCTCGGTGATTTGAATTCATTTAAAGTAGCTAGGAAGTTATAGCCATTTTAAAATTTGGCTTTATAGTCAATAGTGCAACACAGAGTTTCATTTTAAACAGAGCAACTTGGAATTTGAAATACAGACTGAAGCAAAGAGAGCCCAGAGTGACTCGGAAACAGAGTAGATTAAAAAACAACAGACAAATACAGATAGTAGCCTCCACTGCTCCAAATAAACACCCATGTTTCCACCACTTTTCACAATCTATAAACTTTACAAAAGTTTGTGGGCATTTTGCTTCAACAAACTCAAGGATGCACAGTACTGCAATGCCTTTGCCAATTTTTATTTTTCCACATTTTCAGCATCAAGATTGAAATCCAGCAGCTCTGGCTTTGTCCAAAGAGCTTGGGTGCAGCACAGGGAAGGCTTTCCTATTATTTCCTATGGAAACACTTAGCATATGTGATGGGAAATCAATAAAACAGTGTGGAACATTCCTCTCACTGAAGAAAATGGAAGGCACTTAAATGTGTATGGGGCATTGGATAATAGTTTGTGTGCATTTAGAGGGAACATGTATTCCTCCCATTGCATTCAGCTTGCAAAATTGATTTTCTGCTGCTCACTTGCTTCTCATCTTGTCATCCACATTCAAGATAGTTCAAATTTGAATCGCCCATTGCTATGATTAAGCAACATACTACTAGTGCTATCCTGACTAGGGATGGTGATGATTTTTACAATAATCAAGCTGGCACTCGAACTCAGCTCTGTTGGCTCACTCATGGCCATTCATGAGCTTTGTGAGCCAATCAGGTTTCATGTGATCGTTAGCCATTTTAGCGGTACAAATTTCTTCAGTCGTGAAAAAGAACTGACCAGCAACTTATCAAACCAGACCATTATAACTCTGCAACCCATTTCGACCTCAGATCTGTTGTGTTGCTTGGAGGTTTCATTTGCGTGTCAAGGTCCCCAGGTCCACCCCAATAACTCACACATCACACAGAATTTTTTGTTTAAGATTTTTTGGCATAATTTTGGCCACAACTTTATTAAAATACAAATTTGTGAATGGTTGTGTAGGCATTGGTTGCGACTATCTGCCCCCACCATGGGGGACAGACTGACATTCCACACGATGCGAAAGTCAGAATGGGGGAATACGCTTGGGGGTTATGCGGAGCAGGGAACCTGCCCTCACTCCAAATGCAACCAGGAGCTCATTGCTATGGCCCGAGCCCCCTTGACAGAGTGGACAAGCCCCCTTGACAGAGTGGGCCTGGTAGGAATTTTCCATCTGGCTGATTGGCTGGGCCATTTGGTTTTTGCCTACTGCGTAGCAAATTGTCACAACTTGTAAGGTTGTGGTTAGGCATTGGTTATAAATTGGTGGAGGAGGGGTTAGGATAGGCTGGGCCTGCCCCTCCATGGAGGGGTTAGGATAGGCTGGGCCTGCCCCTCCATGGTTGCTGCGGAAAGGGAATTCCGTTAAAGGAATCCTGGGGCTTGCCATCTTTTTGTCCAATCCCTGGAATGGGACTAGGGCTGGCAAGCCTTCGGAGAGCAGGCGGGTGAGAGTTGAGGGTCTGTGTCTCAGCTCCAATTCTTCCCCGACTTGCTTTCCCCCGCACTGTCTTTTGGTGGTGCCCGGAAGTCAGTTCTGTCCCCAGGCGGGGGGACAGATAGTCTTAACCAATGCCTAAACAACCAATCACAGTTTTGTATTTAAATAAAGTTGTGACCAAAATTATGCCAAAAACCTTAAACAAAAATTAAGTGTGCGTTGTGAGTTATTTGGGGGGTGGCTTGGGGACCTCGACACGCAACTGGGTTAGCCAGAAATCCATTCCTAACTGTGTCTATTCAGCAATAAGACCCCTTTAAATAAATTATGCTTACTCCCAGGTAAGTCAGGTTAGGTGTTCACCCCCCTCTATCACTCACTCACTTTTGTACACAAGATGCTGTTTTGCTACCCCACTAACTTCTGCCTGTGGCAAGTGCCCTTTCTTGCCCTTGTCCTCAATCTGGACCTGCCTAGACTAAAGAGAATGCAGATTCTCCTGTGGAGAACTCCTGGAGAACCATGAGTCCTAGCTGGGTTTTCACCTCTCATGTGATCACAGTTGAGCACATAGTAAAGTAGGTCTGCACTGGCTGGCTCCATCCCTGGGATCATTTCCCTCACCGACTCATCTCATGTGGGGCACCTACAGGAGTAGAGTGAGCTCCTGCCTTCATGCTTTCATCCAAAGGAGTGGGCCAGTGAATGGAGCCCATAGGGTGAACCTGTGAGTACAGCATTTGGATCAGGGCAAATGTGATTAATACTGGGAAATCCTTTGAATCCAAGCAAGGCAAGAATGATTCAGAACAGGCTTTAAATGGGCATGGTGGCAATCTGATTTATCTCCCTGTTAACTCTTCTTTTCTGTGAGCTACAGGGAAAGGTCAGGTTGCTTCAAGCTAACAAGACCTTACCCTTTTCTGAAGGATCTGCAACGTTTCATTCCAGAAGCGCAGTTCTGCCACTCCAAAACAATAGCATCATGGAAAGAGCCCCGCTAGGCCTTTTAATCTGTCTTCTTGACAATTCACGATTTTCCCTTCCAGGGTATTTTTCTAATCTTTTGTCAACTCTAATTTTAAGTGTCTCAAGTGATGGGGATACCAAGGTTTCCCCTGGGTAGGCTGCTCTATAACTGGATTACTGGAAAAAGAATTGTGACCTGACTGCTAGCAGAAGTTAAGCTACCCTAAGGGTTCCTTTGAACAGCTCCTCCCTCCCTTCTCCGCCATCATCTATGGGAAAGCAAGCTAACGGGCAGACACTGGGAAGCAATTTGCTGCTTGAATGTGAACTTTAACACGTATCATTGAATTTTAAACTGCACTTTCCGCAATTGTTTACTGAAAGGAAAATGTTTTGGGCTACTAAAAGGCCTTTAAGGCTGTAAACCAATGCAAGTGTTAAGGTATAGAAAGTGAAACAGTTTGGGGTGATCCTCTTCATGGTTCCAGCCAGCCTAATGTGGGTTCTTTCAGGACATTCCAGCAGCCCCCTTTTGGCCCCAAATTTTTATTCTGCCCTCCAACCATCAGTCAGCATTCCGTGCCTACTGAGCATGCTCAGTCCTTATTGGGCTATATTTAAATTTCTATGCTGTCCTTAATTTGAGGATCACAGGGTATGAAAACACAAAAATACATAACATAGTAGCCAACAACAACAAAAAAAAAAAAAACACCCATCCCAAACACAGTTTAAAAGGCCATTGATTCAGTGGTGTGTGGTGAAATTTTACATACTGTAGGGCCACAGTTAGGAACAGAGGTGCCAGCTTGTGAGGCCGATTGTGGGGATGTTGCACACATGAGCATTGTGCCTCCATCCCTAAGCTGGGCAGAAGCTTCCTGGGCTTTGGGAAGGAGGCGCCAGGCTTTAATACTTTAGTCCCCTAAATGTTTCCAGTAAATCAGAGTATTAATCTAGTCCTCCATGTTCACTACTGCATCAGTTGTTTAATTAGCCAAAGGCCTGGGAAAATAATGTGTTTTTTTTCCTGGGGAGAGCATTCCACAACCAGGGAACCATACTTTTTGCACTTCTTCAAAACTTTGGGTTCCTCCAAGCCTCTCCTTTGTGTACGGATGGTGCTGTTTTGGCTGCCATATAATCCATATGCAGAAAATTGAATTCACTATTAGTATGCAGTGTGGATGTGCATTTGCTGCAACAAAGTAGGCTGCTTCAGAGATATTTGGGTCTTGTCAAAAAGCAAACAGATGTTCTCTGCAATGGCCTAAACTGAACTGTGCTCTTCACAAAATTTGGGACTAATTTGGAGGGACACAGAGCCATTTGCAAAATTAGATACATTTCCTCTTACGATCTCCATTAAAAGAGAGAAAAAAATTGGGAGTGGGGCAGAGAAAAGAGAAGGGTGTCATTTTGTGATCTCTTTAACTTCAATACACGGTATAGTTGTACCATGGCTCTCCTTTAAACTTCCAGTCACAGTACTATGGGAAGGGATGTTGAAGGAACTTATTAGTCACTGTGAATTGAGCAGAAAAACTCCTGCACCTATCTCATTTTTTAAAAAAGTGAGGGGCACCTCTACTATGTATGCATTTTTCATACAAATTGGCCCCCAGATAAATCATGGGAAGGATTAGATAAAGAATTCCCTTCCAAACTTTAGAGATTCCCTTGCACAATATACCCCGTATCCATCTATCTGAAATTTGGCAGGCTTCATTTATTTACTAGTGACATCTATATCTTATGTGATCTGATGCCAAGCATAAAGAGGCATCTATGCCTAGAAATTTCATGAAATTCTGCTTAAAAAGTTACATGAAGTTTTCTCTTTCTCTTTTCTTTTTTATAAAAGCCAAACAAACCTTAAAATATATAAATTGCTTTCATGAAAAACACCTATTTGTCTGGAATTTGGTATGCTGTCCCACAAAGGATTTTGTTAAAAATGTTTAAAAAGTTGCCATTTGTTCAGTTCTCCATATATGTCAATGTAACCTCAGATTTTCCAAAGTGAGGTTGTGTTCTGTATTCAATAACAGCAACAAAACCTACCAATGAAAACTTCTAAACAATACGCCAGCCAAAGAGTCTGTTCAGCAGCCTGAGCTTTTGTAGATGAAGTCAGTCAGGAACTACCTTCCCAGGTTGGTGGGAAAGTCCTGCAAGCTCCCAGTTCAGGAGGATAGGAACATCTGGGGAGGCTGCTACTGTTGATCCTCAGCATCAGCTGCCTGAGGCCACTGCCTCACTCTGCCTAATGTAGGGCTGGAACTGGCCTAGTTCCACATACACATTTGCTCTTCTTTTTGAAGAGGAGCACAGCCCATTTGAAAACATGTTTGGCTTTTGCAGTCACCAAGGGGGAAAACTGACTAAGTGGAGACTTTGAAGTGCTGGCATTGTGCATTAGGAGCGACATGTTTCTCATCAGACTTAAGGCTCTAGCTGGGTCTGTTGCTCTTTAGAACAAAGAAAAATTGCTTAAACAATAATAAATAATGAGGTCAGGTGCAGAGGTTTCAAGTTACAAAAGCCCCAAAGTAAAATTGATAAGGAAATAGTGTAGGAGAGGAATCAATCTTTCTTCAGTAGTATTTGCATCTCGAGAGAAACTTGAATGGAAGAATGTAGAAGTGATTATGCATGCCTTCCCTTTTCGAGATATTCAGAATGAAACGCTTAAATGTCAGAATGTTTGCTTGTTTCCTGCAATTTTGCACACATTGAACTGGGTTCAGTTCATGCTAGCATAGGATCTTCCATTACATTGTAAAACCTGAGACTCTTTTCACTTTTAAGCAAAATAATGATAGTGCCAGTAAGTGGTAGAAATAAATCTGAAATCATGAATTATGTGACTAAGAGACAGATTCTCAGAATCTGGGAAGCCAAAGCTTTTGGTATATTCTGCTGCTGCATGTTATGTTCCTATCTCTAATTACATGGGTGGTTCCTTCGGGACAGAAAACATGATCATTTCTCAATATGCAGGTTGCAGCCTTCCCAGAGGCCTCTAGATGTCAGTGCGCACTAACAGCATCATCAGTGCATGCCAGACCTCAATGGCTTCTCTGGACAGGCCTAATGAACTTATCAAGAACTGATAAGTTCCCCTGCATTCTGGTTTCTCTTGGATGGGCTAAATCTGGCTGCAGATTCGGCAAAAATCCATCTAGTTATGATGTTTTTCCACCTTGTTTTGTCCATTCTTAATCATGGAGAAAGAGGGAAAAATCCTTGAATAACTGTTGATGCATTAAGAGAAGGCATCCATATGGGACACCAGGCAGCCTAGGATAGCAACAAGCAAGCATCACCATTGCTGGGGCTCTAGCTTAGGAGGATGGAAACAACTGGGAGGTGTTGCTGCTCGCCCCTATATCAGCCACCCAAGGCAGCCACCTTCCTCTGCCTAAGGGTACGACTGGCCTGATCCTTGCTCTGCCTCTACCTTGCTTTTCCCAACTTCATATTGCCGATATTAAATCATGACTATGTGCCATTTTTTTGCTGATGTACCTAATGACCTGTTAAGCATGTTAGCAATGCATTAGTATAAATGAGTGCTAGAAATCAACACACCACTTCCCTTGTGAATCCAAACAAAGAGAATGCTACTATTTATATTCCATTAAGCCTGATGTGTTTGCTTACTGCTCATATTAAATCTTAGCTGCATTACACTGTTGTAATGGGTTATCTCTTTGATAAATGGGTTATTTCTTTAATAATTAAAGTGCAGCAACAAGGGACCCTGAGCACTCTTCCCTACAAATTAATATTTGCCAGCTACCATAATGATGAAGAATGCTGGACAGTCATTGGGCTGGGATCTACCTCTTTCTCAGATGAGTTTTTCTAGGGGATACTATTTGCTTTTAAATCCAGGAGAGGCTATTTGAATCAGCTGATGTTATGAAATCATAGAACATGCTACTGTAATAGATGCTACATTTTATCATCTTGCTGCCTCAGGGAGAACAGAACACTGGAATTGCATCCAGAACATTTAGATGGTTCCAGAAAGTAAATTGCATCACATTCACTTTTCATCCAAAACATCTTTAGAGAGGCAGAGAAAGGCCACCAGTTTCATAGAACTTGGGGGAAATTCCTGCTTGAATTCAAAATTTACAACAGCTAATTCTAAGCATGAAATCTATTCATTTGCTTATTTAAAATATTTGTATACCACCCTTAATCCAACTGGGTACAGGACGACATAAAATACTAAAATTTATAACAGAACCATAGCATTCAAAGTATTGATTCTCTATGACAGGAAATTACCTTTTCAGATTAGCACAAGAGCATCTTATCTGACAGTCCATCATCAGTTCCATCTCCGAATTCACAGTAGTAATGACTTTTCTTTAGTATCCTTAGGGGCATTTGAACTTCAAATGATCTCTCCCTCTCCCTGCTCTAATGACATGCTGCTTATAGACTACTAGTTGAATCTGTCCTGACAGTGCAATTGTACAATTGATGGTAGGACTGTTTAGGGAAGTTTTTAATGACTGATGTTTTAATGTATTTTTAACCTCTGTTGGAAGCTGCCTAGAGCAGCTGGGGAAACCCAGCCAGACGGGTAGGATACAAATAAATTATTATTATTATTATTATTATTATTATTATTATTATTATTATTATTATTATTATTATTAGCAATTGTAACTAAATCTCCCCCCAGGCACTCCTATCTTCCACTGCCTCCCGCAGTTTGGTCAGACTCATGCTGGTAGCTTCGAGAACGCTGTCTAACCATCTTGTCCTCTGTCGTCCCCTTCTCCTTGTGCCCTCAATCTTTCCCAACATCAGGGTCTTTTCCAGGGAGTCTTCTCTTCTCATGAAGTGGCCAAAGTATTGGAGCCTCAGCTTCACGATCTGTCCTTCCAGTGAGCACTCAGGGCTGATTTCCTTAAGAATGGATCGGTTTGATCTTCTTGCAGTCCATGGGACTCTCAAGAGTCTCCTCCAGCATCACAGTTCAAAAAGCATCAATTATTCAGCGATCAGCCTTCTTTATGGTCCAACTCTCACTTCCATACATCACTACTGGGAAAACCATGGCTTTTACTATACGGACCTTTGTTGGCAAGGTGATGTCTCTGCTCTCCTCTCCATACACTGCAATAATACTCACTTTGCTCCTACAAAATATTGCTGATTATTTTAGCTCTGGTTTCATCCAGTGAAATTGTCCCATTAGTGCAAAGACTTTCATCTGTGCGATGGAACTTTTTCTTCCCATGTGGTCCCAAATCTTTTCTGTGGGTTTCCCCAAGTCTCTGGAGCAGATCTGGACAGGATATAGAGAGCCTTTGGGGAGATAAAGTACAATGGCACAAGTGGAAGTCCTTGTGCCAACGGGATAACTGGATGCAACCCTACAATTGCACTGACACAACTTGCTTAAGATATTATTCTTTTCATAGACTCTAATGTAGATTTCAGCCTTCAAAGACATGATTCAGCATGGCTTCATTCCAATACTTCTGCCTTTGTGCATACCAAATGTCCTGCTGATTTAAGGAAGGCTGGGAAGGAACTTTTCCCTGTGGAGACATTGAACAAGTGATCTAACAGATAGGAGACAAACTGGCTAAGAAGAACAGGGATTTGAAACCCTAAAGCATGCCACGAGTCAAAGAGGAGATGATAATTAACCCAATTTAAGGGAACAGCAGAGAGGTCAAAGCAGACAAGAACAGAGTAGATTTGGCAGTGAAGAAATCACCTCTGAGTTTGGCAGTTGGGAGTTTGGGTAGAATAAATGACATCAGCTAGACCATGGACTCGGAAGGGAGAAAGCCGAGACAGCAGGACTGAACAACATGCTCCAGGAGTTTTAAGGAAAAACTAAGAGGCAAGATCAGTTGGCAAAGAAGGATGCTTTGAGAATGAGGGAGGACGTGTCATATTTGAACCAGAAAGGATGGCTATGCTGATAATGTGGCAGTATAATGGGGGTGGGGAAGTGGGCAACCAAAAGTCAGAAGGCATCTGGAGAGGGTCAATGAGGAGAGTAGAGTGGCTGTCTCATTGAAGGGGAAAGAGGGCAGGCGTGAGGAAGTTTGGAGGAGGGATGTTGAAAAGGGGAATATAGTGGAAAGTTAGCGAGATTTTGGTGCATAGTTCCAACATTATCACTGAAGTAGGAGGCATAGGGCTGAATCCAATGAAGAACTTTTGCAGATGCAGTGGAACTTCTTTCCAAACTCTTTCCCCTGCACACTACCTAACCTCCCCCCCCAACACACATCTACCCCAGAGGTGGATTCCTAAAGCAGCTTTCTTTGGGGGAGGGCAGTGAACAGAAGTTGTCCTGCTTCTGCAATGACCATTGATTACAACCCACTGAATTTCATTTCTTTCTGGAACTGTACCCTGAAATCCAAAAGTATGGCATGATGAAGAATCCAAGCAAAAGATGCTGGTTTGGGTGGAGAAAAACAGGAGTGCTGTGATTAATGAAGTATCATTGGGAAAGAATATCTGTACACAGCTGGGCATTTTCTATGTATCAAACTACATTCTGTGTAAGGATCAACAAGGGTTGTAAGCTTAATTATGTTTTCTTTGTTTTTTGCTGCAGCATAATCCACCAAGATTTTGAGATTCAGTCTTAATTGCCTGTAAAATCACAAGTGTAATGACTGCACACAGAATAAAAGCATATAATCCAAGTAGAATCATGGCAGCATACATCTGGAACAAACTTCAAAGTTAATCTTCTTTCTTTGCAATGCAACAAGATTTTCTATACTTAGACTACAGTAATGGACCCTTAAAATCTCTGAGACATAATGAACTTTAGGAAACCATTTTTAACAGATTTACTGCTCAATATATTATCATTTAAAAACAACAACAACCAAAAGACACAACCTTAAAGATAAAGATCGTAAATGAATGCTGAATAGATTAAGGGGTTTTTCTAACATATGTTGATTTTCTCTGTACAATAGATGCTAAACTTTGCAGGGGATGGATATCATTCTTGCTTGGAATGCTTGAGGGTCAAAGTAAAATATCCAATGTTCTTACCAGTTACAGAAAATGCAATATCACAAACTCCTAGATTTTCTTATAACTGGCATTTTGACTCCCCTGAAAATGTACTATTTCACAACTGCGCTTTTCAATTTTTTTAAAAAAAAAATCTCTCATACTAAAGCAAGATAGTAGTTTTATTTACACCTAATTCAGAGCAGTAGTGGGGACACATGATATTTCAAGAGACTATAACAGCTTCAAGTGTTCTAAAATGGACTATTCTTTTATAATTATTAATGTTTTCCAATATTTGAGAAGGACTCTGATGCCATGCCCACCTGCAGGAATTTCTGGATTTGGCTTAGCATTTGATGAAATGCTAAGAACATAAGAAGAGCCTGCTGGATCAGGCCAGTGGCACATCTAGTCCAGCTTCCTATTCTACAGTGGCCAGCCAAATACCCATGGGAAGCTCACAAGCCAGACCTGAGCACAACAGCAGTCTTCACAACTATGCTTCCCAGCAGCTGGGATTCAGAAGCATGGAGGCAGGAACATAGCCATCAGGATTAGCAACCACTGAAAGCTTTATCCTCCATGACTTTGTTTAATCCTGTTTCAAAGCCATGCTGATTGGTGGCCATCACTGCCTGTTATGGAAGCAAATTCCATAGTTTAGCTACACACTGTGTGAAACCACAGAGCCTATGACTTGCCGATCAGAAGGTTGGCGGTTCAAATCCCCACGACGGGGTGAGCTCCCGTTGCTCAGTCCCTGCTCCTGCCAACCTAGCAGTTTGAAAGCATGTCAAAGTGCAAGTAGATAAATAGGTACCACTCTGGCGGGAAGGTAAACGGCGTTTCCGTGCGCTGCTCTGGTTCGCCAGAAGCAAATTAGACATGCTGGCCACATGACCCAGAAGCTGTACGCTGGCTCCCTTAGCCAGTAAAGCGAGATGAGCGCCACAACCCCAGAGTAATCCATGACTGGACCTAATGGTCAGGGGTCCCTTTACCTTATGTGAATAAGTACTTTCTTTTGTCCTGAATCTTTCAACATTCAGCTTCATTGAATATCCATGCCTTTTGAGTGGGACAAAAACTTCCCTCTTATCTGCTTCTCCATACTTTTAAGAATCATGACCACATGCTAAGGAACCTTGAAGAGGGAGTTCTGTGTTGTGTGCATCATGTGAGCCTGTCCAACCTGTGAGCCGTTCGTATGAATGCAGACCCTCCACCCTCTATCGTGTAGCAACAGAACCACTCTGCTGTTTGTACTCAGTGTATTTACCCTGCCTCCAAACTATGCATTGCTCTTTTCATTCATAATTACTCCAAAAGAACTCTCTCATTGAGGCAAGCCTTGTAGCCATCTAACTAATCTGTAGGAGAGCGATCCCCTCCAAAGTGGGGAAGCACAGATATGTAGCCCAACCCAGCCCTCAGGTGGCTTGCATTAACATTATTGCTCATGTTGCCTCGGAACCAAAATAGCTATAAAGCTCCAAGTGAAAAGCCCGCTCAGATTCAATATGGGGCTGTTTGTGTTTAGATGGTTCATTCAGTTTCCTGCACAGAAGCAATAGTTCTTCTTTACAGTGACACCAATGGAAGCCATTAGCAATGTACCAGTGCTGTCATTGTTTCAGAGGGATTTGTGGAGCCAGGGAAAGAGAAAAATGAGAAGGCAGTATACTTAATTTATTGCCTTCATTGGCTTTTGCCTGCTTCAGTGTAAGAGCACTCGGAAGGCACGTTGCTGTTAATAGTGCAGGGAGGAGGTTTGGAATCCATGTAACAATACCAAATCAGTGTCATTACTGAAGTGCAATAACTTCTTCAAGCATTGGGGAGGGGGAAGAAGGGGGATTGTTACTGGCCTAGCCAATCAACGCTGTCTGCAGCTTCTGCTACCTTTTTAGCTCTGGAGCTCGACACTGGGGGGGAAGATCTATGTGAATGTGGTGAGTGTTTTTCTCACCGCTCTATAAATTCCATCTGTCTTCACCTGAGCTGGGTAACAGTTAGATCAAGCTATACTAGGGTGGAGGAGGGAGGTCAGGCTGCACATGATCCCCATATAAGATTTTACTACCTAGGGATGCAGTAAAACATCTCATAAATGTGTCTATGATTATGAAACAGAACTCCACATCAGTGTAATGCTTTACCCATTGTTTTGTTTCTCTGTACAGCAGACTAGAGCACTGCATGCTATGATAACTGCAAGATTCGTGGATGGCAACTATGGGCATCTGAAATTTAACCAAGAGTAGACTTGCAGTGGCCTTCCGCATAAAAACAAAGCAAGCCAGTTGAGGGAGAGCAATCTCCTTCTCCCAATAAAAGTTTCTCTGGAGTTGCTCATATGGTGGCAGATGCTGGTTGTGTATGACGGAGCCTTGAAGATTTGGAGGGAGGCGAGGTTCTAATAATGGTCCTGTGTGAGTGCCTGGAGTGCCTGGAGGCGGTTGGAGGTTGGATGGCGGCTAACAGATTGAGGTTGAATCCTGACAAGACAGAAGTACTGTTTTTGGGGGACAGGAGGCGGGCTGGTGTGGAGGATTCCCTGGTCCTGAATAGGGTAACTGTGCCCCTGAAGGACCAGGTGCGCAGCCTGGGAGTCATTTTGGACTCACAGCTGTCCATGGAGGCGCAGGTTAACTCTGTGTCCAGGGCAGCTGTCTACCAGCTCCACCTGGTATGCAGGCTAAGACCCTACCTCCCCGCGGACTGTCTCGCCAGAGTGGTGCATGCTCTAGTTATCTCACGCTTGGACTACTGCAACGCGCTCTACGTGGGGCTACCTTTGAATGTGACCCGGAAACTGCAATTAATCCAGAATGCGGCAGCTAGACTGGTGACTGGGAGTGGCCGCCGGGACCACATAACACCGGTTCTGAGAGATCTGCATTAGCTCCCAGTACGTTTCCGAGCACGATTCAAAGTGTTGGTGCTGACCTTTAAAGCCCTAAACGGCCTCGGTCCTGTATACCTGAAGGAGCGTCTCCACCCCCATCATTCAGCCCGGACACTGAGATCCAGCGCCGAGGGCCTTCTGGCGGTTCCCTCATTGCGAGAAGTGAGGCTACAGGGAACCAGACAGAGGGCCTTCTCGGTAGTGGCACCCGCCCTGTGGAACGCCCTCCCATCAGATGTCAAAGAGATAAAGAATTACCTGACATTCAGAAGACATCTTAAGGCAGCCCTGTTCAGGGAAGTTTTTAATATGTAATGCTGTACTGTTTTTAACACTGATTGGGAGCCGCCCAGAGTGGCTGGGGAAACTCAGCCAGATGGGCGGGGTATAAATAATAAATTATTATTATTATTATTATTATTATTATTATTATTATTATTATTATTATTATTGGGGAGGGGTCTTATATATGGCAGAGGAACTGTTGACAGATGGATGGCATTCCCTAGTCATGCTTACTTCTGGGGGTGGTTATGGATTCTTTAGGCCTACGCATCACTTCTTCCATAGAAAACTTAGGACCTTTCGTTTTACACTTTTTTTATTGGAATTTTGCAACACAGAAACAATGATGACATGGATAGCAACTGGCCAACAGGAGCATAAGAAGAGCCTGCTGGACCAAGGCAATAGCCCAACATCTGGTTCTCACAGTGGCCAACCAGATGCCTGTAGGAAACCCATGAGCAGGATCCAAGCGCAAGAGCACTCTCCCTTTCTGCGGACTCCAGAAACATATTCAGAAGCATTGCTGCCTCAAACTGTGAGGCAGAGCATAGCTATCTTGGCGAGTGGCCATTGATAGCCCATTCCTCTATAATAACAGGAAATGGGTTACACCAAAACATGTCAGTAGAGCATGAGACTCTTAATTCCAGGGTTGTGGGTTTGAGCCCCACATTGGGTGAAAGATTCCTGCACTGAAGGGGGTTAGACTAGATGATCCTTGTGGTCCCTTCCAACTCTACAATTTTATTCTGTTTCTGTTATATGCAACATGTGTAGAAAAGTACTGAATGCAATAAAACGGTATAAAGTGGCAGTGTAAACAAATAATATGAAAGAAAATTGGTATGTAAAGAACATTACATACAGTTGTAAACATAATTATGCCAAGCCAATCATGTGGTTTAGAATCATAATAAAATAGGGTATTTAACGCGTGGGGGGATGCAAATAAACAAGTTATTTAAATGTATGTTGTACAATCAAATAGAATGCGACAGGAATATATAGGATATTTAGCCTACGGTTATCTTTCCATAAAGAGCCATGTGCCAACAAAATGGAAGTAAAATGAGGTTACTAAGAAGCAAGAGGGAAGTATGAGTATGCTTGGGGAATCCTAAGATTTGCAGAAATAGGTTTAAAACAAACAAACAAACAAACAAACAAACAAACCCCAAAACCTAATGGAAAACCACCACCACCAAAACAAACTCTTCTTATGTTCTTATATAGGGGAAGTGTCCTCCCTATTTTGTCCTCATAACAATCCCAATAAATATATGAAGCTCTGGGAAAGTGAAAGGTTCAAGGTCACCCAGTGAGCTTCATAGCTGAGTAGGGATTTAAACCAAGGTTTCCCCCCCAATTCAAATATGAAACTCTATAAATTATGCTGCACTGTATACCTTTGGGCAAAGAAACATGAAGCTAGTAAAAGTTCTGACATATTAAAAGTGTTATTTATACAATAAAAACGATAACCTGAAGGCAATTTACCTGTGATACAACAGCCTTGTTAAAATCTTTGTGTGCGATTTTGGCTGAACACTATAATCTATTCTCCCCCTGCCACTCATATATAACTTTACTTCACCTCATGCCATATTTCATACACAATAAATGACAAGTAGCACAATAAGCCACGACTATATAAATTATATTTGGTTGAAATGAAGAATATGAGCTCTTGTCTGCTGCTCTGAAGCTGTGATTTTAGTAGCTGCTTAGTTGTTAATTCAAGGGAACATGTTGCTTTCGAGCATATTAATCTTATTGTTCATATATCAAAGAGCAAGATGCTACACAGAAATCTAAAATACTCTCCTTGCATGAATTTAAAGCATTTCTCTGGCAAATGATATACATCTATCACCTCACCATTCTTTTGATTCTAATAGCTGGAATCGAAGTTGCAAGACCTGAGAAGGGACTTTCCTCTCCTACAGTTTCCAGAAACTGGAACCCAGAAGCATAGTTCCTCTAACAATAGTGAAACCTAGCAATGCCCATTTCAGGCGTCCAATAGGCCTCTGGTTGGCAACTGTGAGAACTGGATGCTGGAACAGGTATTTGGCCTGATCCCTCAAGGCTCTTGTGTTTAACTGAGACTCTTGATTGCATCTTCAAGTGACAGTTTTCTAGATATCTAGAACATATAGAGAATTCAAGCAGGATATTATTTAGCTGCAGTGAACGTGGTTAGGTTTGTGATTTGAATCAACATATGAAGTTTCAGAAAGATGTTGGATTTCTGAAGTGAATACACTTTCCATCAATATGCTCCTCATTTTTAACAGTAGCTACTCACTGCAAGCTACAGCTCCCACAATGCTCTTTCCTTCCCTTTCTCAGAGGATATAACGGCAAGAGCTTGAGACCGTATTTCTGTTCCTCCAGTTCGCACACTAAACAAACTACAATCTCATTAATCTTTCTCACCAGAGTGGACTAAGACATCTCAGGACAACTGAATTGAAAACGGGGAGAGGGGAATTGGACACAGCAAATAAACTTTAAAATTAGCAGTCATTTTGGAAAATACAGTAAGGAGATGAAAATATTGATGGCAGTCCCCCCCCCCCCAAATGCTGTTTTCCCACTGTGTTTTCAGTACCGTGCCCAAATCAATGTATGGAACTTTGAAAGCTGATTCATATGTCACCATATGACAGCTATGTAGGTAACTGAACAATTCAGGTGCCAAGTGAGCATTGCACATAACATTGCTGTTTTGCCACACTGCATCATCCACAATTAGAGTTTACTCATCCTGTGCAGCACAATGAGAAAATGACATTAAATGTTCCCCCTGTCAAGGTAAACGAGACACGGTGCATGAATTTCCCACATAACCTTTTTAAAAAATCTTGCTACATTTACAGAAAAAATATTTGCTCATCGAGTCACAGGCACTATTTTGTTTGCTCAAAATAGGGTGGATTTGATTTATTCATATTTCTTTATGGTACCCCTTGTGGCCTATTCCATTCAAACAAAAGATCACGTTGAAGACATGTTTGCCACCATTGCTTTATGGTAATGTGCTGGGCAGCAGCTTTGTTGAATAGCCTCACTTAGTGTTGTTTTCCTTTCACATCCGTCAGTGTTTAAGCTAATGGCACAAATCAATAGCACAATTAAAGCATCAATTTGCTGGTGACCCATCGAGAAATAGGAATGACAAAGCTTGAGAGAATAAACTTTCTTCTTTTTCTTCTGGGAGAAAACAATAGTCAGCACCGAAGAAAGGAAGAAATGCTATTGCTATATCTCTGTCATGAGGGAAGTGGGCTTCAGAAGAACCTAAGAAGATGTCTGCTGGATCAGGCCAATCTTCTATCTATTTCAGCATCCTGTTTGCCCCAGTGGTCTATCAAACTCGTTTGAGAAGCTCACAAGCAGGACATTGTGAGCATCCCTTCTCCTATTGGCATGTGGTAAAATACTGCATATGAACTTGGAGGAAGCATATATTTATCATCACTAGAAACTAGTGTTTGATTTAGCCCCCATCAATGTGTCTAATCCTCCCTTAATACTGTCTAAAGTAGACAGGGAAAGAGTCTTTTGAGAGTATTGCTGGGTTCTTATGATGAAGACTCACTGCATTGTTTTCCATGGCTGGAAAACAAAGGTCGTCATGAGCTATTTATAAATGGCTTCCAGACTGAATGCTAGACGTTGGGAGGAAAATCCTGGGTACCCTGACTTAACAGGATGGGTTTCCACATGTGAACAGGAATTTAAGGGCCTTTTGCCCAAATGTCCATAGAATACACTTTCAGACTTTCTTCTGAATGTGGTCTTCCAGTTCTCTATCTAGCTCTGGAGACTCTCTCTGGTCCTCACCCCTCACTAGCCCTTGTTCACACCTGGAATGGTGTTTGCCTGGCTAGAATGTCTCCTTGACCTCTGATGATGCCCCTTGCTCACCTGGATAGAAAACAGATATATATATATGTGAGTAGAAACTAACCTTCTGTTAAATGGTAAAACGTACAATTGTTTCACCCACTTCTGCTTCTGGCCCCACTTACTACTGGCATGTAGCTTCTGTAAAGTTTTCCGTAAGTGAAGGCAGCCCCCAGGCTTAAAGAAGTTCCTGCAATACGAGAAGGTCTAAAGTAAAAGCAGAATACACTGGGGTGTTGGGGAGAGGATTTGTCGGCATGTAAATGAGTTAATTGTTTTAACTGGTATAAGATACATGAATAATGTTTTCCCCCAAGAAAGGTGGTTTTCAAAACATGTTGTGAAATATTCAGATAATAGTAATTTGCTCTGTCCCAAATGCTAGACTTTGTCTCTCGCTTAGTTTGTATTTGGTTCCGGGGGATCTGTTCCTCCTTTCTCTGCCTGTTAATTATGAGTCCTTTAGACTAAACTTTGACCTTGACATATTGCAAATTCCTAGCACTCTTTATTTACCTTAGCCTTTAACTTTCTTCCTCACAGGCAACTTTATCCAAATGTGTGCAGATATGACTAATTGCATTAATCAGAATTCAATGGACACTTCTTACTTTCCTCTCTATGTTTCACCTGCATGTTAAACTGCTTGTTGTTAATTTGCAACACTTAAACCAGTGCTGCTGATTGGTTTGTTTCAAAGCAGAAAGTTACCCTAGATCAAAAACCCCACCTTAATGCTGAAGAACCCCTTGTATATGCAGTTTTTGTGCTTGGTAAATCACTGTTTTCAGAGTTGGAAACTAGTTGTAATTCTGCAAAACTGAAGGCAGAATTAGCAGTGCTTCCAACACCCACAATGATTGAGTTCAGAATATTAATTTCGTACACTTGTAATGTGCGCCTGTTATCTAAACTGGGTGTATTCCCTTTGACGTTTCTTCTCTGCTTTAGATATCAATTTGAGCTGGGGAAGAACTGCTCCCTCCTGTATTGTGATGTCATCCAGTATGAATAAGAATTTTGGTGGTTGCCTTAAATATGGTTGCCTTGATTCTTGCTCTGATAGTGGCAGAAGGGAGTGTCCATCCAATCCTTTCATCTAATGTTATGTGAGCAACTTTAAAGGACTGGGGGGGGGGGGTCATTGCAGGAGAGGCTGATCCAATACAGACAGTAACTGGACAGGAAGAGCAAACAGTCTTTCGTGTATTATGGATGTATGAGAGGATATTTACTATTACTGGTATTCAACCAAGTTTTACTGTTGAAAGCAATGAGCCTAATTTTGTCATGGCCATTGATTTCAGTGGGTCTATTCTGAGTAAAATGCAGTTGAATACCATCCTGAGTCTTCCTAGGCACCATAGGAAGTACTGTTGACCCACAAGCACCATGCTTATGACACCCAATTATTCAATGGGCAAGGCAGACCATCAGGAAAACTCATCATCACCCCTGGCAATCTAGCACTAAAAGTGAGACAGAGAGAAGGGCTTCTCCTTCTGGTCTAGGGAGAAGGCTGTAAGATACTAAGGAGGTAGGCCTTAAGGTATCCTGGACCTAAGGTGTGGAACGTCAAAAGCATTTAAAAAGCAGATCTTTAGTTTTAATATCTATATCATCTACAGTATCTATCTATCATCTATCTCTATCTATCTATCATCTATCTATCTATCTATCTATCTATCTATCTATCTATCTATCTATCATCTCTATCTATCTATCTATCTATCTATCTATCTATCTATCTATCTATCTATCTATCTAATCTATCTATCTATCTATCTCTATCTATCTATCTATCTATCTATCTATCTATCATCTATCTATCTATCTATCTATCTATCTATCTATCTATCTATCTATCTCTATCTATCTATCTATCTATCTATCTATCATCTATTTATCTATCATCTATCTATCTATCTATCATCTATCATCTATCTATCATCTATCTATCTATCATCTATCTATCTATCATCTATCTATCTATCTATCTATCTATCTATCTATCTATCTATCTATCATCTATCATCTATCTATCTATCATCTATCTATCATCTATCTATCTATCTATCTATCTATCTATCTATCTATCTATCTATCTATCTATCTATCATCTATCATCTATCTATCTATCATCTATCTATCTATCATCTATCTATCTATCTATCTATCATCTATCTATCTATCTATCTATCTATCATCTATCTATCTATCATCTATCTAACATCATCTATCTATCTATCCATCTATCATCTATCTATCTATCTATCTATCTATCTATCTATCTATCTATCTATCTATCTATCTATCTATCATCTATCATCTATCTATCTATCTATCTATCTATCTATCTATCTATCTATCTATCTATCTATCATCTATCTATCTATCTATCATCTATCATCTATCTATCTATCTATCTATCTATCTATCTATCTATCTATCTATCTATCTATCTATCTATCATCTATCTATCTATCATCTATCTATCTATCATCTATCATCTATCTATCTATCTATCTATCTATCTATCTATCTATCTATCATCATCATCTATCTATCTATCATCTATCTATCATCTATCTATCTATCATCATCTATCATCTATCATCTATCCATCTATCTATCTATCTATCTATCTATCTATCTATCTATCTATCTATCATCTATCTATCATCATCTATGTATGTGTGGAGAGAAAGAGAGAGAGCACACACTATCAATTGTAGCACTATGTATTTCACCCTGAAAAACTATTTGGCTGCCTTGAGTAGCGTGGTGCGGTTGAATTTTGCACAGTAGCGTCGCTGTAATCAGCAAGCTCATATGAAGTTTCCTTTCAGAAATTACCTAATGTCACGTGTTCCCTGCTTCCCTAAGCAGTAAGACATTCCAGCGGGCCATGCTTACTCACTTTTGATTCCCTTTGGAGGAGAGATCATTGGAGATGTAATATGTGAGTTAGTGTTCAATTATGCAAATTGAGCATAAGCGGAGACAGACATTGCAGTGTTTCTACAAGCAGAAAATGCACTGTCCCACCTCAGATCTCCAGAGTGGTAACCCAATGTGCCTTTTAGGCTTCAGTTAACTATCTTCCAGCACCCTCTTTTTGCCTCTACCTGCATTTTCTCCTTTGTTTCTTTTCACAGACACATGCAGATACCTGCCAGACCCTCCACTAAAATGAACATGGCAGGTACTGTTGACCCATGTTGTGTGTTTGTACGCACAGTGCAGGAAATGTTTGCAACCTTCCTCAATCTTCTGATGGCTTTCCACACCCACCCACTGCGTTCTAAACATTGCAGAAAGGCTTCTGTATCAAGAAACATATTTGAACAATCATATCCCATAAAGACACATTCATTTGCAATCAGTTGACATCAACCACTCATTAATTTTCATGGCCCAGGGTGGCTGATGTGGCTTGTCCAGCATCTAGACTAGAGCAATATTAAGACAAGAAGAAAATTTCCAAGAAGACATTCCTCCCTCACCCCCCCCCCAATCTAAACTTGCAGTGACAGTGAGGGAAAGCCTACTTGCATTAAAGCAGTTTCCCCATATGGTGGCAGGCTTTTGAAAGAGATTAAAGAAAGCCTCCCCTTCGGGTTTTGATACAGTTCTGAGGCCTATTTAAATCCACACTATAATTGTAGTGGAGAAAAATCTCATCTCCTGATTTGCATCAATATAGTGGATTCCATTTCATAAATTTCTATGTTGCAATGTCATGCACAGAAGTTCATGACAGCTTCCTAACTGAAAAAAATAATTGCTGCATGTGCCATTGTGAGTGATGCACTGTGCATATAATGTTATGCTGCAATCGGTCCAGCAAATGCATGAAAGCATGCTCCTCTTCCATGTGAGTTCAGTGTAATGTTCCATGTGAGTTTGGTGATAGCATACAAATGTCATAGCTGGCTTTTGTTTCATCATGAGACTTATTAGAACCACAGGTCAACAGACTGAGGTTGAATCCAGACAAGTCAGAAGTTTCTAGGGGACAGAGAGCGGGCAGGTGTGTGGGGTTCCCTGGCTCTGAATTGGGTAACTGTGCCCCTAAAGGAACAGATGCACAGCCTGGGAGTCATTTTGGACTTGCAGCTGTCTATGGAGTTACAAGTCAATTCTGTGTCCAGAGCAGGCATCTACGAGCTCCATCTGGTATGCCAACTGAGACCCTACCTGCTGCGCCAAGTGGAACATGTTCTGGTTGTCTCCTGCTTGGACTACTGCAATGTGCTCTACATGGGGCTACCTTTGAAGGTGACTCAGAAACTACAACTAATCCAGAATGTGGCTACCAGGCTGGTGACTGGGAGCAGTCTCCGGGACTATATAACACTGGTCCTAAAAGATCTACATTGGCTCCCGGTACATTACTGAGCACAATTCAAAGTATTGGCTCTGTGTACCTGAAGGAGCATTTTCACCCCCATCATTCAGCCCAGACACAGAGGTCCAGCTCCAAGGGCCTTATGGCAGCTGCCTCATTGCGGAAGTGAAATTACAAGGAAGCAGGTGCCCTCCTTGTGGAATGTCCTCCCATCAGATGACAAGGAAATAAACAACTATCTGACTTTTAGAAGACACCTGAGGTTTACAGCTTTCGTCACGAGTCAATGGTGGTCGCTCCCCACTGCACTCTTTTAGAAGACATCTGAAGGCAGCCCTGTATAGGGAAATTTTTAATGTTTGCTGTTTTAATGTGTTTGGTGTTTTAATTTGTTGGAAGCCACTCAGAGTGGCTGTGGCAACCCAGACAGATGGATGGGATATAGGTAATACAGTATAATTATTATTATTATTATTATTATTATTATTATTATTATTATTATTGCAGTTTGATGCAGCTTTTTCTCACAGGGCTCCTGTGCTGTTAATAACACCACAATAGGCACATATCTGAATAATTAAGGGTTTTATATATTCATTTATCTTGCATTTATTCCCAAAAAGCTGGCACCTGTTGAACTTTTGCTTGTCTGCAAATTGCCAAAGGCATAGGAGGCCTGATTTGGGAATGGAGAGTGGGGGGGGGGGTTAGCATAGGAGCCATTCCCACCCCCCTTCTCCTTTTATTATTGCTCTTTTAAAAGGATCCCCTGCCAGTGGCAAATGAACTGATGCACTAAAACGTGTAGCAAGCAGCTTTTTGCCAGAGATTTAAATGCTGGAAATCAAGACCATGTTCTGTAAGGCACACTTGGGAAATACCTTCTAACTCTTTTATCTGCCCATTAGGCTCACTTTGTTCATTTTCAGCAAGTGTGTCTGATTGCTTCCACCGAGTTCTTTTGCTAGGGAAACCCTGACACTGCTAAACATTTTAGCTAGGTCCTCTTGGCCCTTTTTAAATGGCCAGCTGATAAACGGCACAGCGGTGCTCAGGGTGGATGTAGTTGGAGGGTGTGGAGTAAGGAGGTTTCTAAGAGTTCTTTGAAATGAGGAAATGGAAGAGGAAAATCAATGCTAATTTTATAAACGGTGACAACGGCTGGTCGAGGAAGAAAATATTTTAAGGCAGGAGAGGGAACAGAAAAGAAGCAAAGTGCTGTAACTCTGGAAGCATTCTCCCTTTACAATAGGCTGCTCAGCCAGGAGCTAGCAGTTTCCAAATTGCAGTCTTCAGATCCATCTTTCTTCACAATTGCTCCAAAGTGGTGCTGGGATTTATACCAGCCCAGGTGGTTTGTTTGGCTGCTCCAGTGACAATAGGTGGGAGCAGTTAACTCCTGGGTTGCTAGATGTCTCCGTGTCCAAACAAAATTGCCTTTAAAAATGCCATCGGTCACTTCCAGACAACCTGTTTATTGAGTGTTCATTTTTTACTTGCTTGTGGGGAGATTACAGGACATCGGCTATGGATTGAGCATTCATTTCGCTTTGTTTTGGAATGATTAGACACATTCCAGTGCTTTCCCCGTCACTTTCTTTATTGGAAAAGGGCCCAAAGAGCAAAATGAAAGTGGCAATGTTAGGCATGTGTTTAATATAATGTGTAGTTTGGCCTTAAAGACTCATTGCCTGAGACTGAATATTACATGTACACATGCAGTTTCAGAGGGGATATTCATTATGCCCATCTTGAAATAAAAAATAGTTCACTGTTTCCAGCTGCTGCTCTTTTGTTAAGTGACGGAAGGGCTTTTTGTTTGTTTTCCCCTGACCTTTCCCCTCCTTCTTCCCATTCCTACTTTCTTCCCACCCAATGCCTGCCTCTCGTTCCTGTCTCTTGCACTCAACACCCTAATATCCAGGGCAATTTGAAGTCCAGATCCCCTCCCCCAATCAGCTGAATCCTGTGCACAGCACTAAGATGATGATGCCCAAATGCACCAGTCCTCTTGGGGGTTGGGTGTCAGCCTAAGAAGCACAAGTGGCCTTGTCTAGCCTAGCTGTGTTGCATACCCTCCAACATTTCTCCAGTGAAAATAGGGACATCCTATTTCATCATCATCATCATCATCATCATTTATTTATACTCCGCCCATCTGACTGGGTTGCCCCAGCCATACTGGGCATCTTCCAACATATATAAAAACATAACAAAACATTAAACATTAAAAAAAAATCCCTATACAGGGCTGCCTTCAGGTTGTATAGTTACTTATCTCCTTGGTCTGGGGATCACATAACGCCAACATTTCTCCAATGAAAATAGGGACTGTTGTCTTCTTCTGTCTGTTCCAGCAGAAACCAAACACTTATCCATCAGCTTGCTAACTTTGAGCCTGCAGTGATTATCTGTGACTCCTACTGCCTGCTTGGCAGAGTGTGGGTGGCCTGTGTGGAGATTGCTCAGTCGGTAAAGCACAAGACTCGTAACCTCAGGGTCGTGGGTTCAGGCCCCATGGGAGTTGAACTAGATGGCCTTGGGGGTCTCTTTGCAGTAGGTTGGCCATAGAGAGAGGCCTGGGAGGACATGTTTGGCTCCTGGGCCCTGAGGTTCTCTACGTGGGCTTGATGCTACACAATAGTCACAGGAAGAGGAGTTTTCCTGCAGCTTCAAGTGTGGGTGAAGCTGTGTGAAGAGGAGGAGTTTGGATTTGATATCCCGCTTTATCACTACCCGAAGGAGTCTCAAAGTGGCTAACAATCTCCTTTCCCCTTCTCCCCTACAACAAACACTCTGTGAGGTGAGTGAGCAGCTGCATGTGGAGGAGCGGGGAATTGAACCCAGTTCACCAGATTACGAGTCCATTGCTCTAACCACTACAACAACAGTGGCAGTGTTCCCTATTAAATATAGTCCGGTGGGAATAGCTGCCCCAAGAATGCCCCTGAGCTCTTATCAGTGACAGAACTCTTTGATTGCTTCTTATTACAGTTCAAAGAGAAACTGACTGCAGCCCCTGCTGCTTCATATTCATTAGATGACCCAACAGTGAAAACCTTTAAGAATTGCATGAAGTTTTTTTGTCATTAAAAAAAAATTGTAGGAGACAAATGCCTTTGGGGGAGAAAAGGGGTGGGGAACATTTCTGACTTTGCTGGAATCTTTGTGCCTATTAGTAAGTAGAGACCTTACTAGGATGCTAAAGGGGAGTTTTTGGGAACAATGAAGATATTGCTATGTAAATGGCCCTGAAAGATGCTCTTCCTCATTAGGTTAGGGCTGGGGATTGTTTGAAAGGAGATGCAGAAATCCCAGTCTCCAGAGGAGCTGTGCAATTTGTCTTGTCTCACAGGCACCTCAAGACTAAGACCAATCGAACAATGCAGAAAGCAAGCACAGGAGACAAATGGTTTATGACACTTACGTTACCTTTACTGTGCAAGGTGGGCGTGAAATGTTTTATGGGAAGACAAAAAAAGATGATGGGCAATTAACTATAAACTCATGCAGCAGGTTTATCATAGGCCTTGCTCATCCATCTGCGTCTCCGTCTCGAGTGGACTCGTGAGTTTCATCAAGAAAACCATTTTCAAGGCAGCAGACCAAAGCAGATCATTTTCAGCTCTGTATTTGCTCAAGCCTCTGCCCTACTTTTGCCTGTTGTTTAAGAGTCACGGATGCAGCAGGCCCGTGTGCTGGAAAAAGCTCCTAGGATTCATTTTTGTGAATTCATCTTGCTGTGCGGCTCATTAAGGGGCTAATATTGACATCTGCACAAACACCAAGTTTATTGACAAAGGTCCTTTTCTGAACGGGGTGGAGGGAAGACATAACCATTTGTCATTTAAATGACTTTTTCTCTCTTGTTCTTTCTGGGTTTTGGTGATAGTCGAATACCCCTAAGTGGAAAAGAATGAAATTCTGTTTGGTATGTCCAGTACTAATCTTAGACTCTGAACTTAATGGTCCTATATGCCTCCCTGCACCTTATGTTTCCTTCAAGGAGATTATGTTAGTGTACATGCAGGGCCATCTTACCCATGCAGGGTACCTGGGTGCCAGGCTCTGAGGAATGCCAGGCTGAGAGTCCGGGGCTCATTAGTTGAGTCAGGGGAAGAGCCCAACCGTCAGTCGGAGCACTGCAGTGGGCTCTTCTGCTGCGAACGGCTCTCCGCCCCAACCCTTCGCCTTCCTGCCCAGCATCTGACGGCGGAGTCGTCGTCAAAGTCTTAAGGTGCTACGGCGCCGTGGGAGTAAAGTGAGCGGGTGCTCCGGGTCCCCGGACAGGCTTTCGTGAACCACCCGCAGAGGCCTGCCACTTGGGTGCCCGGCGGCCACCAGCCTTAACTTTGCTCTTTCTCTGCCTCCCAAATTTTAGGCGCCTTGCTGGAGACGGAGGGCAATGCAGGTGACAAAGAAATCAGCTCGGCGGAGTCCCTGGCCATTTTATTTTATTTATAATCCCCTCCCTGTTGCCAACACCAGGCATCTGACTGAGCACCGGCCGCAGCAGCTCCATCCAGAAGGCAGGGGGGGAGTGCTGGGCAGATTTTTGCACCCTGGCACCACATATGCTTAAGATAGCCCTGCATGCATGATTGTCCCCACTCACCATTTTATCTTCACAATAACTCTGTGAGGTAACTTAAGCAAAGAGACAGTGACAGGCCCAAGGTCATTCTGTGAGCTTCGTGGCTGAGTGGGGATTTGAACTCTAACCTCCCAGTTCCTAGTTCAACCCTCTAACCATTACACCATGCACAACAATCTGGGGGAGGGGGCTCTTTAGATCGTAATCCATATTAGATCGTAAGCCAACAAAAGGAGCAGGATGTTCCCCAAACACAGCACCACTGGCTCACCACACAGTAAGAGTTGGTGCAGGGATGTGGCTGGCACTGTGGTCTAAACCATTGAGCTTCTTGGGCCTGCTGTTCAGAAGGTCGGCAGTTCGAATCCGTGTGATGGGTGAGCTCCCTTTGCTCTGTCCCAGCTCCTGCCAACCTTGCAGTTCAAAGGCACTCCAGTGCAAGTAGATAAATAGATACTGCTGTGGCGGGAAGGTAAACAGTGTTTCCATGCGCTCTGGCTTCCATCGCAGTGTTCTGTTGCACCAGTAACGGTTTAGTCATGCTGGCCACATGACCTGGAAAGCTGTCTGTTGACAAATGCCAGCTCCCTCGGCCAGAATCACCATAACCCCATTGTCGCCTTTGACTGGACGTAATCGTCCAGGGTCCTTTACCTTTTTACCTTTAACGGTTGGTGCAGGGCTCCCTGCTCATTCCATTAATTGGGGCCCCAGACCTCTGCCCCAAATCATGCCTTGAGTGCCCCATTGGGTGCGTCAGAGTGCAATGGACAGGAGGTGAAAAAAATTCAAGCTCAAAATTAAATCCAGTGCTGCGGAGCCTTGAGCAAGCCTCCTAAAACCCGGGCCTTCTCATTCCCAATTAGTTTGTCAGTCTTTTTAACTGAACAGGACTCTCTCCCATCCTTAAACCAACATGTCAAGCAGAAATTCAGTGGGTGAGCTTTCTTCAGCGTGCTTGTGAGATGCCTTCTGGCACTGCAGGTAAATGCACAGAAGCTGTGCTGAGGCGGGAGGTGGGGGCTGTGGTGAGCCTCTTATATATGGCATGGCTGGGAAAAGCTGGACTATTTTTAGGGACACCAGATTTTTCCTTGCAAGCTTTTTAGAAAGGAAATAAAATCCGGTTCAGATATGCTTGTGTAACACACTTGCTTCTTGGGAAATGATTGTTTCATAATACCTGCAGCATTAATTCCTTCTCTATTGCAGGCCTGGAGACTCTGTTGTTGTTGTTTTTGAGTTATTTGCAATGCTTATTTGAGTCTCAATAGTATTTTAAGAAATATATAAAGCTAATGATAACACTGATTCCTGTAATCAACCTTCATTTTGGATCTGAGGACATCTGTAGGAGTGACGACCTTGGATTGTACAATTATATTTGATTAAATGTGGCTACAATCCTACACCCAGCCTACCTCATTATTATAAGAACGTAAGATGATCCCTGCAGGACCAGGCCAAAGGCCCATCTAGTTCAGTATCCTGTTCTCATTGTGACCCCCCAGACGCCTATGAGAAGCCTGTAGACAGGACCTAAGCAAAACAGCTTTCTTCCCACTTGTGATTTTCAGCAACTGACATTCAGAAATATGCTGCCTTCGACTGTGCAGGCAGAACATAGTCATAATGGCCAGTAGCCAATGAAAGCCTCATTCTTCATGAATTTGTCTAATTCTCTTTTAAAGCCATTTAAAGATCTTGTGCAATCACTACATCTTGTGCAAGCGGATTCCGTAGTATAACTGTGTGAAGAAGTATTGCCTCTGCCCTGTATCTTCCAACATCTAGCTTTTTCATTGGACGTCCTTGAGTTCTAGTATTCTCCATTCAGTGCATAATGTTATTCACCTCTATCATGTTTTCTTCTTCCTCACCTTCCCTCCCCCTACAAAAATTTTAAAAGCTTGTGCTGTAAAATGCCCATTAACTGAAGCAGGAGTGTTTAGTTTTGCACAGGCCAAACTTTTCTTTTGCTTGATTTTATTATTTTTTTTAATTGCTTTTTTTCTCGCAGCTGCCTTCATGTGGACACTCTGCATAGCCAAACAGAGCCTAAAGAATCCAGGTCAATAAACTAGTCCCAGCGTTGTTTCCAGCTTGCTTGCAGAGCGCATACAAATTTGTCAAGTTCATTACCTCCTCAACTCGCAAATAATCAATCAGTCAATGTTTCAGGAACTTCAGCTGCAGTTAATCTTTTAAAATAATTACCCTAGGACAAGAGACTGCTTTGTGAAGTTTTACAGTGTACCTACTGGACTGTTTCTCCTCAGCATTTATAGGGAATACTAATTTGCGCAATTCTAAATGCTGAGCATTCCCACAAAGAAGAGCTTCATTTATTTCCTTCGGGATTACTCAGAAGTCAGTGGTTTACACAGGGAGAACTGAATCCCATGAAGAGTCTGGGTATTCTGGGCTTCTTTTAAACAATAATTTAAGCACAAGGGCTGGGATCAAAAGCTTTCTGGAGTTTCTATGTGGACAAGAAGACCCATATAAATAGGACCAATGTTTATTTTTCTGGGGGTATGCATACCCCTAAACATTTTGTGAATCTAAGTTTGGTCTCATTGAGGGGCAGTATTTCAATATGAGTAGGAAAATGAGGGGAAAAAGAGCACTGAATGGGACCTATTCTTTATTGTGGTTGTTAATAATGTTCAACAACATTTTGAGGGCCAAAAGCTCCCCACATATGCTTTGTTAGTATTGTGCTCTTTTAAAAGAAATTTTTATTGATATTTTTTTCAAAATCCACAAAGAGGTGTAAATAAAATTTTAAAATACCCGAACATATATACCCTTAAACTATCCAAAATAATCACGCAAAGGAAAACAGAAATTGGTGTATCATGAAAAATGGGAAGGAGGCTTCTGAGGGGATGTTGGGACGAGCTTGGATGCTCACATGCGGGGGGTGGAATAGGTCAACTGAACTTGAAATAGGAAAGGTATTTCCCCATTTAATTTAGTTATAAGGAAATGGCACAGTTTATTCTAAACCAATCCAATCTGAGCCTGGGGGAGCTTGCTAATCTCTGTTCCTGTATTGAGCAAATGCGTGTTTTCTTCATACTTTCCTGTGAGCAACCGATAAAGCAGTGAAAGCTGCACATTTCAAATTAATTTTTCCAAATATGAAAGCTTTCTTAAGCAAGTGCCTGCAGTTCACACAGCAGATAAGATGCAGTAACATATGTTTTGAATCATTGATTTCCTGTTTCATAGCACAACGCATAACTATCCCATACAATTAAGTTCTAAACATTTAATTACTCGATAGTTCACTACTGTGGGAAATGATGGTGGATATTTTAAAAATGCACATTTTTATTTAAGAGAAGCTTGCAGTTTTGCAGTTTAAGCCTCCTGCTCAGCTCTTGGACAGTTGTTGTTGTTTTAAATCACACTAAATATTTCAACAAGAAATGAGGCATCTGCTTTCCTAGACATGAACAAAGCATGTGAATCTTTGTGGATTACCACTAAGAGTGGATACAACAAAGTCTTGAATGAAAGAAGCAGAAGTCTGAAACTATGTCACAGAGATGTTTATTTTGCCTTGGTCTGTGATCACATAAACAAGGGGGAAACAGATCACACCTCTGTTTCGTACTGTTTACTGGCCCAGAGGCCAGTTTGCCTTCTGAGGGTGTGGGGGTTTTTTTGTGGGTTTTTTTTTTGAAGTAGTAAATGCTACTGCAGTACTACATTTTGTGACTGGCCATACCTCAGTGGCAGACTCATATTTTGGGGGCCCTGAAGCTTGAACTGTTATGGGACCCTTACGCAACCAGCAATGAGGTCTGGGTAACCACTGTTATCTTCTTCAGTGGGGTTGTTCAAGGACAGATCACCACATTTTTTTTTTTAATTAACTACTGCATCTCAGATTTTGATTACAATTGCTGTACTGGATTACCTCACACGTTAAAGCCACTGGTGTGAATAAATATTTCCTATTCCTTGTAAGTTTCAATTTATGGGTGGGTGAAAATCAGGGGCATGATATATACATGCATGAATTAAGTCGCTTCTGGGGTCCCTGCCCTACCCTCCCAACAGCCATTTTGTAACTGCCCACAACACTTTCCCAGAATTCCAAGTGCATCCACAGGTCCAAAAGAGGTTGGAGCCTCTTGCATGATCCCAGGAAGAAAGGAAGGTGAATATGCTCAAAGAACTGATCAAAATTCTCTTTGACTCCTCGCTACTTCTGAAGCAGAATAGGATAAAGCTTCCACTTTTCTACTGCATCCGTGGCTTTGTATCGAGAACTTACATTTATGTTAACATAAATGGTCTTCGCCATCAGAATCCAGATGGTAAAATCTGGCCATTTAAATGGCCGTGGCATTCTGTCCACTAAATAATTCAGGACCCTCATGCCAATGTGTCTCTTCATGTAGACAGCCATAACATTGCTTAGCCCAATAATGTGAAGCGTCTTCATTGTACTGCTAGCCACTACCAGGAGCATGTGGCACTAGGCTGCAGTCTCACCTAATAGTGACCGCCACGTGAGTGGAAACAACAGGGCCTTGTCGGGGGTGGCACCCTATCTATGGAACATTTCTCCCTGAGAGGTTTGCCTGGAACCAATATTGATGTCTTACTGGGCGAAACCCCTCTTTAATTTTTCCAGCTGTTAACATCTAATGGAATTTAATATGAATTCGGGCATTCTTCCCCGCCCCCCTACTATATTCCCTGCTGACCCATTCTTTTTCAGTGACTAATGACTATATATCCTTTGTTGGTAACTGCCCAACCATTTTTCTTAAAAAGTGGTATATAAACTTATGAAACATAAATAAGTACATCTCTTCATCAATGGTAGTCAGTGAATGGCCAGTGGTGGTGGTCACTATTCTGCCAGTGCTGTATGCTCACAACTAATCTAGAGCAGGAAAACGGCTTACCAAAACACTCCCCGAAGCTGGAGGCTAAGAGCCATTGGATCTCTATTATTTGCTTCAGTGATTCCTGGAACAAAGCTACTGTACGCTGTTCAGAACTGTATGCATGATTACGCAGGTAAATGCAAGTACCAGCACTTGCCTTGGTAAATAATGTTATTGCTAAATTAATGGCACCACTGAACATATGGCTAACTCTGAGTGAAGCACAGCAAAGTGGGAGGGAAGGATAAGCTGATTAGAGCAGAGTCAATTTGTGTCCTGCTCCTGATGTACAGTTTGCTTTTAAGCCCTATATGCCTTCAAATCTCTGAGGAATTTGACTTAAAACCTTTGAAGGATCTGATAACGCCCACAGGCTAATTTGTGCTCTCATTACACCTAACAAATGCTGTGTACAACCATCAAAATCACATGAATGGCCGGAAGCAAAATGTTTCTTTTTGACTTTCTAGTATGGCGATGCCCACGGAGGGTTACATTTCCAAATCCCTATTCACTTTCTGCACCACCACCACCCTGCAAATGCAGTTAACGTTAGTCTGCATGAGGGTGGGTTATGCAAAGAAAAAAGAGCGTTGCACAAACACCATCTCAGTGGAAGAACATGACACATGAAAATTGGAGGGCACTATGTTTGTTTTTGTTTTGTTTTTTGCATACCAACTCCCGTTAATGGTGTGAGGTGAACTTATGGGACCTAAATATGGATAATGGTGTAATTGTACTGATAATCATTTCAATTTAGAGACGCATTATTCCAGGATCTTTTGCTAGGGAGATAGGAGTTTGGAGAAAAGCTGTAATCAAAAGGATATATGAGACTCTTAATGTGGCAGTGGCGTCGCAAGGTGGGGGTGGGGTGGGGGTGGTGCGCCCCGGGTTCCATGTTTGCAAGGGTGACAAGAAGACAAGAAACTACCTAATTCACATGATAGAACCAATATGTGAGCTGAAACATAGCTGTCCTTTGAAATTTGCACTTCCCCAAATATTCTGATGCAGTTCTCCAGCCAACCAAGGTGTAGAAAATAGTATTTAATTAAGGGAAGGTGTACATCAAAATGCACCTGTTACTGAAAGCAACAAATGAGAATGCATCATATTTGAGGAAATTTCTTGGGGGAAAAATGTGTTTCTCAGGAGAAAGTGACACCAAAATGCTGTCAGATTTCCATGGGGATTTAAAACAAACCGCAAATGGCTGTGGGAATGTGGAGAACTGTATTTAAGACGGGAAATATGAGAAGCTGAGAGAAATCAAAACGGGTGTATCTTCCCATCCCTATAACTAACCTAGGGCTGAGCAGGTATAGGGAAGCTGCTCTGTTGGCATAGTTATTGTGTATTTCCCACCTGTCCTGTAAAGATGCAGAAAACAAAATACATTTGGAACAAAAAGGGGTTTCATAACACTGCTGATAAAAGCGTCCTTTTATAGCTAGATTTTTTTTGCTACCTAGAGACAAATGTAAGTTATCACTTGGTACACCTGCCAAAAGGCTGACTGCAACTACAAGCTGCCTGTACACATGTACAAGTGTTTGTGTGAAAGGGTGTAGGCTTGCTGGTTTATACAGCTCAGCCACTGCGTACACAGAATGTAACATGCGAACACCCCTGGTTGCCTAGGCAAGAAAAAACACACCTCATGGCCCAAACCATGTTGCTATTATTCTGTTACAGCAAAGGCAAATCATTTCTCTGAATTTCTCCACTCCTGCCAGCCACTTATCTGCCTGGCTAATAATGAATAATATACTTGGCACAAAAAACATGCCCTAAACGCCAGCTCCTGCTTGTCCACCTTCCTTCCCATCTTGATCTCTGAAAGCTAAGACATTATACTATTTTAGATTTGGGCAGGGAAGGTGGGATGCTGACCTGTTTTCATGGTGGATTATGATGATGAATGTTCTTTATTTAGACCGAAGTGACAGTTGCGGTTGGAAGTTGTTTGTGAGGCACCACATGTGGCAGCCCAGGAACTGCTGAGGTGGATTCCAAGAACTTTGAAATGCTGACAGAACGCTCTGAGCGGAGCCAAACTGCACAGACTGTGTGTGGGGCGTTACACTTCACACATATGTGCCTCGCAGCAGCAAACTGTAGAAGTCTGGCTATTTAAAGAGTTTAACCTTGAGCAGCGCTTAGGGGGTTCTGCCAGTTTGGGGACTTTGGGGCTGGTGTCTCCTGAGGGGGTGTGGTGTCTGTTCTGGGGTTTTTTGTTCTAGAAAAGAAGAACAGGTAGACAAGTATTATTATTATTATTATTTTTAAAAAGATGAGCTGGCTTTTAAGCAGAAATTATTTGCATAAGAAGGCAGAGCAATTTGGCCACCATTGGGTGCTAATAGACGAACCTCTCCCTCACTTTCTCCTGAAACAAAACAATATTTTCTCTTCTCGTGCTCTTTTATGCAGGGAGCCAGTCTTTTATGTACTTACCATTTGTTCTCATCCCAGTCTGCTTTACACACCAACTGTATTTGCCACAGAAGGGCAGATATGCCAGGATTTCCTTCTCTTTAAAAAAATGGTGTTAGCCAGTGCTATTTTGCTAGAAAAAGAGGTGCCAGAATTCACCATGAATGCCTCTCTCATTCTCTTATAATGGCAATGGTGCTCACTGAAGAATTGCTGGAACTGAGTTCTGGCAAGTTCTGGCTGAAAAAAAGTCCTGGTATTAACCCTGATTGGCTAATTGTTAAACAATGAGAGCCTTGATTGGTCCAGGGTTCCCTGAAATGTGTACAGATGGAGTGGGATTCAATGAAGTCCAACTAAGCAATGAGATGCCTTCATGCAATGGGACTTCCCTCCCTGCATCTTACTCCTGCACCCCCTAAATCAGCTCTGAAGGGTTGGGGAAAGCCTTGGGGGTACAGCATGCATGTACCTCACTTAGCACTATATTGAATTCCACAGCATGGTGCTTAAAGACATGGTGCTCCACAGTTTGTGCTGCACTGCCTGGGGCTGATGGGAGTTGTAGCCCAAGCCATCTGGAAGGCACCAGGTTAGCAAAGCCTAGGTTAGCATGTAGGATTGAGATTTACGTTCAATGCCCCAGCAGTGCTGCTCTCTGTGTGACTTTGGGCCCTTCACTGCCTGTCCACTTTAATCACCTCACAGTAGTGAGGAAAAAGCAACGGCGTGGGGGGCTGTAAACTTGCATGCAACACTGAGTTCCTTGAAAGAAGGTTAGGACAAATGTATTCAATGCAGTTGTATTCAGTGTAGCACTAAGTAAATACAGTGGTACCTCGGGTTACATGTGCTTCAGACTCCTCTAACCCAGAAATATTACCTCAGGTTAAGAACTTTGCTTCAGGATGAGAACAGAAATTGCACAGCAGCAGCAGGAGGCCCCATTAGCTAAAGTGGTGCTTCAGGTTAAGGACAGTTTCAGGTTAAGAACAGACCTCCAGAACGAATTAAGTTCTTAATCCGAGGTACCACTGTAGTGCTCTCAGCACAAGGATTTCTGCTTGCACAATGGAATTTTTTCCCTCCCCTCCCCTGGTGTGCTCCCTAAATCTGCTCTAGGTGTTTTCCCCAACCCTCCATTGCAGATGGTTAATGATGATGATGATGATGATGATAGTATTTTTTGCACGACAGCTGCAGAAATCCAGCAAAGGGCGAGAAAGGGCAGTCTCCCTCTGCAGTTTAAATTACCCACAGACCAGAGGCAGAGCTAGCTGTGCACCCGCCCATGGGGGCAGGGCTGTGAGCATGGGGGCTCCGCCGCCTGCGGTGAGCACCCAGGGGGCAGGGCGGTGATGTCACCCCCCCAGGGATGACACCTGGGACAGACCGTACCCCCTTCCTCTGCCAGTGCCGTGGACACCCCCCCACCAACACTGATTGGTCAGCAGAGCCCGCCCATCTGGGCAGGACTCCATCCAGTGCCATCGGCATGGCCAAGCCCTTGCAAGGAGGGTGGCACTCTCCAGCCCCCGGCCAGATCACCATGGATCCTGCCATTCAGCCACAACACCACCCATCTAACAAGGTAAGCAGACTTGTGATAAAGCGTGTTCACATAAAAGAGAGCACGTGTTGCGGTTGGGGCCGAACAAAACCCCATTTTAGTGGCTAGGCCATAGATGGCTAGAGGCCTGGGAGCAGATAGGTGGATGTTGTTACTGGGGCAAATTTGATGTTGCCAATTTAGGGGTGGGGTCAATGGCTTTATAAGCAGGGTCCACAGCTTTCTCTTTCTCTTTTGCTGTGGACACCGGATCACATGGAGCGCTTGGACTGTCTGGAGGACAGTAATGCAATCTTCTCATTGTCTGGTTACATTTATTTATTTCCCCCTTCTTTTAATCCTCTTTAGTCCCTTAAATAATTTAATTCCCCCCCTTTTCCTGTTCGATTTCCCACCCCTTACCCTGCCCTGTGGGAAGATTCTCCCTGTATCTGTGGCTTGCCTTTCCCAATAGGGAGAGGGCCCCTGGTAGGGGCTTTCTTTCGCAAATAGGTTTCCCCCATTTCTCCTGTTGTAAGTTGTGGGGCTAGTCAGGGCTGTTCCCAGCTTGGCTGGAATCATTTTCGTTTATAGCACCCCCGAAGGTTGGCTTTGTTTGGGTGTGTGCAGCGCTGTTGGCCAAGTATTGATCTAGCCTTGGGCGAGAGCACTGTTTTGAGTTCTTTTAATATTGCTATGAGACTAAGATTCTCAAGAGCAGAGGCAGGGAGGCCTATTTGGCCTGCACATTACTTCCAGGCCTAAGTCTGCTACAGGTAGCAGTTAATTGTTAAGTCTCTGACCTCTCTATAAGAATGTACCTGCTTGCAGGCTCAGTTGCTGCTAATGTATATCTGAGGCAGACAGGGCGGCAGAGGCTCCCTGTGCCTCCAATGACTATGAGCACTCTGTATATGCTCTTGAACTATGCTGTTTCTGAACAAGTTTATTTTCGTTAAGTTTGTTTTGCCCTGATAGTGGCGACTGCCATTTTAGAGACGAGCCAGTGTGGCTTAGTGGCTAAAGTGTAGGACTAGGACCTGGGAGACAGGGTTTATATTCCCCTCTTAGCCATTGTTATCACAAAACAAAACAAACTGCTCCTTTTGGGCTATTCTGTAGTTCGGCCCATTTGTGGCAAAAGAGCTTTGGGTTTCTTGAAGGGGTGCTTCCCTCTAAAAGGGCAAGCAGGGGTACCTGGACAGGCTGTGGGCTACCTCAACTCTGCTATTTCACTGGAGACATTTATGCCTGGCCTAGCAGGTGATCCTAGGGCTTTGCCCTAGAATTCGATGGCCTGGAAGCGTTTCCGGCCTGAATAGTGTCCCCATGTGGTCCATGAAGCATTAGTTTCACCGGTTCCTTACATGGTTTAGTTTTTGCAGACTATGACAGGGTTTTGCAGATGCCTCAAGAGCTTGCCTCTCCTGCAGGGGATGATTTGCGGACGCCCCAGGTGCCTTCTTCCAGAAGGAAGCATTTTTGAAGGCTGCAATCCAGGAGGAGGGCAAAGAGGAGCAGGGATGATAATTCAGACATCACCTTGGACCTCTACAGGGGTCAGGCTGAGGCTGTCCTGCGTCTTTAGGGATCATCCTAGATAGCTCAGCTGGTCAGTGCATAGTGCCGGTAATGCCTAGGTTGCAGGACTGGTCCCTCTGCGGGACAGCTGCATGCTCCCCCATTGCTCTACCTGGACACTTAGGCCCAGTGTCGAGGGCCTGTTGGTGGTTCCCTCATTGCGAGGGATGTAACAGGCGCCATGTTTGCAATATGCAAGCGGGAGAAAGCACCTTTGCCTGCCTGCATTGCAGTTTGCTCTGTGCATTGCAGGGCACAGCGCTGCACGGGCTGCATTTGCATTGCTTTGCGTGAGAGATTTGCATTTGCATTGCACAGAGGTGTGCATTGCACGGAGGGTGTGTGTGCATTGCACGGAGTGTGTTGTTGCATTGCACGGAGTGTGGGTGTGGGCACATTGCACGGAATGTGTAGTTGCACTGCACCAAGTGTGTGAGCATTGCACGGAGTATGTAGTTGCATTGAACAGAGGGTGTGTGCAGCGCACAGAGTGTGTAGTTGCATTGCGTGGAGCATGTTGTTGCTTTGCACGGAGTGTGTAGTTGCATTGCATGGAGTGTGGGTGCATTGCACGGAGGGTGTAGTTGCATTGCACGGAGTGTGTAGTTGCATTGCGTGGAGGGCAGTTCCATTGCTTGAAGTGTGTTTTTGCATTGCACTGAGTGCGTTTTTGCATTGCACGGAGTGTGCAGTTGCATTGCACGGAGTGTGTAGTTGCATTGAACGGAGTTTGTAGTTGCATTGCACGGAGTGTGTAGTTGCATTGAACGGAGTGTGTAGTTGCATTGAACGGAGTGTGTAGTTGCATTGCATGGAGTGTGTGTGCATTGCACGGAGGGTGTAGTTGCATTGCACAGAGTGTGTAGTTGCATTGCATGGAGGGTAGTTCCATTTGCTTGAAGTGTGTTTTTGCATTGCACTGAGTGCGTTTTTGCATTGCACGGAGTGTGTAGTTGCATTGCACGGAGTGTGTAGTTGCATTGAACGGAGTTTGTAGTTGCATTGCACGGAGTGTGTAGTTGCATTGCATGGAGTGTGTAGTTGCATTGCGCGGAGCATGTTATTGCATTGCACGGAGTGTGTAGTTGCATTGCATGGAGTGTGTGTGCATTGCACGGAGGGTGTAGTTGCATTGCACGGAGTGTGTAGTTGCATTGCATGGAGGGTAGTTCCATTGCTTGAAGTGTGTTTTTGCATTGCACTGAGTGCGTTTTTGCATTGCACGGAGTGTGTAGTTGCATTGAACGGAGTTTGTAGTTGCATTGCATGGAGTGTAGCTGCATTGCATGGAGTGTAGTTGCATTGCTTGAAGTGCATTTTTTGCATTGCACGGAGTGCGTTTTTGCATTGCACGGAGTGTGTAGTTGTGTTGCACGGAGTGTAGTTGCATTGCATGGAGTGTGTGTGTGCTGCACGGAGTGTGTTTTTTGCATTACACAGAGTGTGTGTGTCGGAAAAGGAAGCTGGCTTGGCAGCTTTGTCGGAACTTCTTTAGGGGTTCTGGCCAGCGTCGGCCCTGTAAATTTACGTATTATGATGGCAGCACAAGATGCCCCCTGCCCAAGAGGGGGCTGGAAGCTGGCATGCAATACCTCAATACCTTTTGCCATATTCCCATTTTATTTGGGATCCAGATGGATATCGTTGCTAAAACATGCCACTTGCCTATGGAGAAGCTGTCTGCCTTGAAGGAAGTTATTTTGTAATACTTCCTCTGTAGCAAGTGATTCTTCATCAGATCCGATCTTGCTGGGTCACTTAATTAATCTTGCATGCAGAGTGGTTGCCCCAGGCCGCCCCTTCCCTTCCCACTAGGCCAGGCTGCCTGCGGCCTGAGGTCCCCTTACCTTTCTCATGCAATGGTTGCAATTCCTAAATGTCGAAGTCCCCTTGCCTTTCTCATGCAATGGGATCTCATGCAATGGTTGCAATTCCTAAATGTATGCAATAGTAGTTGGACATGGCAGGATACCTGGAACTTGCACAGGGATTTTCAGGTTCATGCTGATGCTGCTGGATCTTTGCCCTTTGGGTTTTTATTTATTTATTTTATTTTATTTTATTTTATTTTATTTTATTTTATTTATTTATTTATTTATTTATTTATTTTAGGAGCTGCTGGTGTGCAAAGCCATGGCCTCAAGCCCGGTGTGGTGAGGCAATCATGTGACCTAACTTTTCTTGAGTTTTCCCCATTGTAGTAGCAGTTCACATGTGGCCCGAGGAGTTCAGTGAACATCGGATCTGCTTTTGGTCTGATAACCAGGCAGTGGTGAGCGTCTTGGCAAAACGGTCCTCACGCTCTAGCTGAGTCTCCGCCCCTCCGCTCACGCTTCCGAGCTGCACCGCTTAAGGTTTAATATTGTGCTTTCTGCTCCTGATTACGGGATCCTCTAATGAGGTCACTGTCACTCTATCCCATTTTCAGATGGAGCGGTTCAGATCCTGGGCTTCAGACACTCAGCTACTGCCAGACTTTTCCAGACCACCTGTGGCATTTTGGCAACAATTAGTAATTACAGAGAGCAGCAGCTTCCATTTCCCCTTCTGCTTTTAGCTCTTATGGGAAGGCCTGGATGGATTTCTTAGCCTTAAGCTGGCAGCCCTTGGCCATTCAGATGAACTGGCCCCCATCCTCTGAGCAGATCCTGTAGTATTTGGTCCACCTGCTGCAGATTGGGCGTGCTGTTAGAACTATAAGAATTCAGTCCGCTGCAATGTCTGTTATACTGAAGCTTTATTTTTCAGAGACCCTTGTATAAAGTTTGTTGTGTGCAGGGCCTTGGAAGGTTGGAATAGGCTCCAACCTCATAGGACAGTGGGCAGGAAGTCGGTCAATTTTACCAATGCAGTATCTCCAACAAGATAAAACTTATCTGCTGGTAAAAGATCAAGGCGAGACTCCTTTCAGTATTCCATTGCATTTTGGCGCACTGAGGGTTGGGGAAATGGTTGTTGGAGCTAGCACGGGGCTGAGAGTCTGGAGGCTTATTGCTTCAGGACTTTTCCTTATCTGCTTTGGAGCTTGTCATTAGAGTCGGGAACTCTAAAACAGACTTAGTGGGCAGGAGTGCCACAATCTGGCTTCCTGTCACAGGTAAGGAGGGCCCTTGCCCAGTTATGGATACCAGAAATTTGGCTTTTCATTCCCCTGGGGGCTGGCCCGCTCCTAGTGCGTAAAAATGGGTTCCTGTTAGCCAGGCATCAATGTGCTTACGTCGTGCACCAGTTATTACGGCCTGCGGCTTGCCTACCGCTGAACACGCCTCATTCCTTCCAAATAGGGCTGCTGCAAAGGCTGCACACTGGGGGCCTGTCAGTAGACAGGATTGTGAAATCATTGAATGTCCGATGCTGAGAAGGGTTATATCAGGAAGCGTCACAATGATGTCTGTGCTGATGCTTGTCTGTTATTTCCTTTTTTTTTTATAGGAACAGCTGTGCACATTTGGGGCACAGCATTGTACGCTGGGCTGGCAAGCGCGCTGACGAGTCTGGACTGGGCGCCATCTCAGTCTTCCTGCCCATGTGAACATATACTGGATGTCCAGATGGGGAAAGCTTTGGGAGGAGATCCTTCCTTTGGCGGTCGAGTGTGACCTGTGCTGGTCCTCCCGCAGTGCTGGTGGTACAGCTGGACAAGAATGATTTGCCATCTTTCTCCAGCATAAGTTTGCATTCCTGCATGCAAGAGGGCTTGGTTCGAGTTGATGGCAGCTCTCCCTGGACTCAAAATAATTAAAGGCATTGGTTCAAGGTGATCTGGAGGAGGGGTTGGAGCACCTGTCCCCTCCAACCGCTAGATGCGGTTGCGTTGGAATTCATTGCTCCCCCACAATGTTTGCTTGTACTGATGATATGGTGGGGCCCAGTCGTCAGTGCTGCCCTGCTGAGGTCAGGTGCAGCTAGTCGGGAACCAATGCCTAACAAACTACCACCATTTTGGCCCTCCTTCGGCGATTGTGGTGCAGCTTGGGGAGAATGATATGGTTTCCTCTTCCTGCTATGAGCTGCGTGCGGCCATTTTACAGGACCTGAGGGAACTGGCGGCACTGGTGCCGACCGCTAGGTTAATTTGGTCACAGCTGCTTCAACGACGCACTTGGAGGGGTAGCCCTTGCCCAGCTGCCACCGAACGAGTGAGGAAGCGGATTAACTCCGCTGCGAGTAAGCTGGTGGTCGATTTGGGCGGGTGCGTGATCCCTCACCCTCTTATTTCATTCCGGGCGGTTGAATTTTATAGGGATGACGGGGTTCATCTCTCGCCAGTTGGGAATGATGTGTGTTTGGATGCGATGGTGTCCAGGCTGAGGGTGTGGCTTAATTTGTGAGTGGTTGGCGGCGAGCGTAAGGGCTCGAATGGCGGTTAGGCATTGGTTAAAATTGGTTGGTGGAGGGGTATGGATTGGCTGTGCCTGCCCCTCCAATGCTGCTGCTGACGGGTATTCCGTTAAAGGAATTCTGAAGCTTACCATCCCCTTTGTCCAAACCCTGACGGCAGGGTGCGGGCCGCGTAAGCTTCAAGGAACATGCGCGGAGTAGCTGAGGGCCTGTGACGCAGCTCCAGCTGACTCTGTCCCGTGTTCCTCCGGGACTGACTAGGGAGTCAGTGCTGTCCCCCATGGCGGGGGGTGACAGATAGTCATAACCAATGCCTAAGCAACCACTCTCAATTTGTATGCAAATAAAGTTGTGGCCAAAATTATGCCAAAAACCTTAAACAAAAATTACGTGTGATGTGTGAGTTATTGGGGAAGGGGTTTTGGGGGACCTCAACACGCAATTCTTGGGCAGGTGGGACGGTTTAGTTGGATACTTCCCAATATTCTATTTGTGTTCCTGCAAAACCTTGCAGGTTGCAAGACAGTTGCAAAAATATTCTATAGGCATATGAAGAAAGGGAATGAAAAGCTCGGTCAAACTTCCTTTGCTATGAAAATCATCTCTTTCCCTCAAGTCTGATGTTGCATGAAGGCCATTTCAACGAGGCAGAATTTAAAAAATTCTTCAGATTACATTCTACAGGCTCCTGCTGACCTTATGAATGAAGTAGAGCAAAGCCAAGTCACTAATGAATTATGAAAGGTCAGCAATAATGCAATAAATTATGCATCTGCAGCTAGTCCGCAGCATTTGTGCAGAAGTGTTTCAAGGATTAATTTCTCCACTGTCTTTTCTTTTTTTAAATTTTTGCAGTTTAGATTTTATGTCATGGGTTTTCCACTCTGCTGTTGCTGTGCTAATCTGAAGGGAATGATTTGCCCATGGGAAAAGGCATGACTGATAAATAGAATCAACAACATATTCACTAATCCCCCACCCCACCCCCGCTCTGCTGAAGCCATCATGATTTGAATAGCTTTATGTCTGTTTCCACAAGTGAATTATCATCTTGCTCATCCACCCTTCTATCAGGGAGATGAAGAAGAAAAAAAGCAATGTCACAGGCAGGGATGGAAACATTGATGCTATTTTGGTTTTGCTCTGTTCACCCAATTTCTGCATCTGCTTGTGGTCTTCTTTTTAAATAAATAAATGCCTGTATGAAAATGCATAAGCATTTTTGTGTGCATTCTTTTACTATACAGATTTTTGTATGCACATTTTCCAAATATATGGATTTTTGCAAGCATTTTCCCCCTAACATAATGTGTTTCTCCCCATGTTTTTGTTGGGGTTTTTAAGGTTGTTAACAGCCTTGCGCTCTATATGAATATTGGTGTGATAAGAGATGCGAGTGGTGCTGTGGTCTAAACCACTGAGCCTCTTGGGCTTGCTGATCAGAAGGTCCGTGCTTCGAATCCCCGTGATGAGGTGAGCTCCCGTTGCTCTGTCCCAGCTCCTGCCAGCCTAGCAGTTCGGAAGAATGCCAGTGCAGGTAGATAAATAGGTACCGCTGTGGCGGGAAGGGAAACGACGTTTCCGTGTGCTCTGGTTTCTGTCATTGTGTTCCATTGCACCAGATGTGGTTTAGTCATGCTGGCCACATGACTCGGAAAGCTCTCTGTGGACAAACGCCGGCTCCCTCGGCCTGAAAGCGAGATGAGTGCCACAACCCCATAGTCGCCTTTGACTGGACTTAACCATCCAGGGGTCCTTTACCTTTACCTTTTATTGGTGTGATATAAGAAATACTACTATGAATAAATGCATTTGTGTGCATTTTTACCCAACACAGACATATTTGCATGCATTTTGTTAATTGAAATACTGTACTGCAACACAAAATTTGGAGAAGTGAATTTTTGAACAATAGCTGTGCTTCAGTTTGCACAGTGATTCAGGATGAGCTCATTAGGCCAGTCTGCACTGAGATGTGAACTAAATGGATGTATCTTCCACAGGAGCACCAGAACCTTCCTGTACAGTTATAACGACCTGCCATCCCTCTGAATTGAATAGGCTAGGTTCTTGCACAAGAAGTCTTCCTGTGAATCTGGATCCTTCTTAGCTGGCGACAAATTAAGTAGCAAGAGGGGCACCAGCACAATAGGAGCCATCTTGAATGCATTTATCCTGTTCCGTCTTGTCAGCCAAAACTTAAATAAGACATTTATGCTAACATAATCAGAAAAAGAAGCTTCAAGGAAGAAAGACAGAAAAGTTTCTTTCATGTTTCTTTCTCAAAGACAATTGCCTCATGTGTTCTTTCATCTATCTCAGAGGCTGAGCCTGGGAAAATGAGTTCCCGGGTGACTATATAAAGAAGAGTTATGTCAATGATTTACCATTAAATTAATCTTTTTTTGCAGGATGTACAGATGACTTGCAACACTGAGGGCACCAGATGGACAATAGGCAGCAAATGTTGTCCCACAGCAAGTTAGTATAAAAGCTGCACTTAGATTTGGCAATTCTGTTGTCATTTGCAATTTCAAGATCATAGCTGGCATTCAGCTAAACAGTTCTGTCAGCGTAGTGATTATAGCTAGAACAATGGGATTTCCTCACTCTGCTTCCTGCTCCCTGCCCCCGCAGGCCTCCATATCCTAATCTGCAATAAAGGCTTTGGGGAACCCCCAGAACAGTTTAAGGGGGTGAAGTTCCATTGCACAAAGAGATATCCTGTGCTGACAGATCTGCTTATTCAGCACTATGTTAAATACAACCCTACAGTGGTGGGGAATCCAAAGAAGGAATTGGCCATCCTAGAAATTGGGCTTAATTGAAACTGGGGAGGCTGGCTGCGAAGGGCCTGTGAGCAGTTCTAAATTCAATCCCTGACATCTTGAGGTAGGTCCAGACCCCTGTTTGAAATCCTGGAGAGCTACTGCCCATCAGAAAATTTGGAACTAGGTGGACCAATGGTCTTTCAGTATAAAGAATCATGTGTGCACATGCTTAATTAAACTTGCGGAAACAATGTCATATCTAATTCTGGTAATTTGGTCATTAATTATCCTCTTTGAGTAATGGATTTCTCCAGTGAACCTATTCCACCCTAATTACAATAAGCAGCCCTGTTTGCATTTCTGGAGAGGTACAAACAAATTCCTATACTGGACACAGCAATATAGCTTGACCAGATTAGCCTGGACACTCCTCATGACTCTGTCATCAAGTGCTAGGACTAGTGACAGCTCTCCACCATGTTCCTTCCATCCAGCCCTGTTAATAGTGAGATATTGTGCTTTTCAATTAAGTAGATAAACATGTCCTATAAGCAGATTCTTCTTGTAGCTCCAAGTTGTTCAGCTTTTGGGGAATCTTCCTAGAGATTCCACGTTACTCTTTTTCTAATTGTGCTGACCCTGCAGTTTGTTGTGGTGTTCAGTTCTCTTCCTGGTGATATGCAGCACAATCCTACCCATGCCTACTTAAAAGTAAGTACTGTTGAATTCAGTGGGTTTACTTCCTGGTAAATGGGATTAGGATTGCAGCCCTACAGTATGCTGTGAATGACCAGATTCGAAACAGGCTATGAATTAAACAAATAAACTGCACTGTTCAGCAGCACTGGAAAATTAAAATTGTATAGCTCTTTATATTTAGAAAATAACAGCCAACCCATTTAAATGGCATCATAAACTGCATCTACACTCTTATATTATAGCATTTACTTTATAGATATAATGTAAAATATGCTGTTGTTTTATTTTATTTATTTATTTGCTTGCTTGCTGCATTGTATGTACAGCGGTACCTCAGGTTACAGACACTCCGGGATATGTGTTTTCAGGTTGCAGACCGCAGGAAACCCAGAAGTACCGAAAAGGGTAACTTCCGGGTTTCACCACTTGAGCATGCGCAGAAGTGCTAAATTGCGCTTCATGCATGTGCAGACGCAACACTGCAGGTTACGAACGGTGCGGGTTGCAGACATGCCTTTGTCACAGATTACGTCTGCAGCCCGAGGTTCCACTGTACTGCCTTTTTCTTCAAGGAGCTGAAGGTAGAGCACATGGTTCTTTTCCTCATTTAATCCCTGCCACAACTCTGTGAATTGGCTAGACTGAGAGGCAGTGACAGGCCCAAGGTCACCCAGGGAGCTTCCTTGCCAAGTGGGGATTTGAACCCTGTTCTCCAACATCCTAGTCTGACACTCTAACCACTGCACCATACTGGCTCTTTTAATTATTACTTGCATTTTTTTAAAGCTACATGTCATCATCACCATCACTGGAATGGTTTGATGTGTATGTCTACCAAGATCCTGTGCTCCTCTGATTTTCTGGATATTTTGCTGGAAGTACACGCAGAAAGAACAGTGGGCAGGCAGGAACATGTACTGCTGCTGAAACTTATAAATTCACTCAGCTCACATGATGGACACAAACACGATTCTAGAATTTCCTAGCTCTGTCTGCTGATGTCCCCAAAGGTCTATTGACTTTGCTCATTGGCTAAAAAAGTCCCTGTAAGGCGAGGACTACCAACCAGTCTAGGTCATTTCACATAAATTTTGGTGGGTGAGTGGAAGTTCACATTTCAGTTTGTATCATTTGAACTAGAATAGGAACTTGCTTTTTTATTTTTTAAGGAAGTTAAGACTCCAGGGACCCTGCTGGCTGAAGCCCCCCTAAAACCCAACCCTTTCCACCCACCTGTCAAAGGCTGTAGCTGCATCCTAAACTAAGAATATTGGAATTTATTGGCTGAGATAAGCCATTCCATTGTGATGCTTGCTTCTTAGACTTCTGTGTTTGGTATGAGAGGGAGATACACAACTTTCTCTTCAAAGCTGGCATAATAATATTTATACCAAGCCAAGGCTCTAAAAACTTTGTTGTCCCAGCTGAATTTGGTCTGTTTAGGGGTGAACTTAAGCATACTGGAATATTAAACAAAGGGCAAGAGGTCAAAATATATTACAATGGAATAATCATGAAACAGCAGAAAATGCCATAGCGATGCTATGCTCACTTATACAAAATTACCCAAGATCTTTCTGGCAGGGAGCAACATTGCAGATAAAACTAGACTTAGGTTTTGCTGCACACAAAGCAAACAAGTACTATCTTGAAACTCTCACAAGCATCATCACATGAGGGAGAGCATGAGCCTGTTGTTCCCTACTTGTATCCACACCAGCAAGTTGGGAGCTGAATGTCTGCAGCTGGAAGCCTGAAATAATCACATAGTCTGGCTTCACTGTTAGAACCCCTGGAATACCAGGATCAAAATAGTCTTGGGAGCTGACTCAAGAAGAAGAGGCACCCTGCTGAAAACATCAGCTCCCAACTTGTGGGGATCTACAGGAAAGAGGGGATGGGAACATGTGGGATGGGGCACAGACCATGAACCAGACACTTCTCTTCCCCTCTGATGATGGTAATTGTGAAGTGAAGAAATGGTTGGTTAAGGACGAAAGTGACTTTTCCTAGTTTTTTAAGAATAGAAATCTATTGGCTACAACCGGCACCAATACCACCAGTGTTGAAGCAATGATTCTTCAACATCAACTTTGTTGGACTGGTCATGTTATGCAGATGCCTGATGATCGTCTTCCAAAGCAACTACTCTATTTCGAACTTTAAAATGGAAAGCGTAATGCTGGTGGTCAACAAAAGGGGTTTAAAGACTGTGTCAAGGCAAATCTTTAAAAAATGTAGTATAAACACTGACAACTGGGAGACCCTGACCTGCAAGCGCTCCAGTTGGAGAACAGCCTTTACCAAAGGTGTCATGGGCTTTGAAGACACTCAAACTCAGGATGCAAGCGAGAAACATGCTAAGAAGAAGGCATGCTTGGCAAATCCACACCGTGATCAACTCCCGCCCGGAAACCAATGTCCCCACTGTGGAAGGACGTGTGGATCCAGAATTGGCCTCCACAGTCACTTACAGACTCATTGTTAAAACCGTGTTTATGGAAGACAATCTTACTCGGCTAGGAGTGATTGCCAAAGAAGAAGACGAAAAAGATTCAGGCCCTGGAATAGCCTGTGATTCAAACCAAGCACGTATCTTTGTGACTGCCTGGTTCCTCATCAGCAAACTGCAAGGGCAGAGAAACCTGCTTCCCCATATATCAGACCTTAGCAGAGTTATAAGGGACCACAAGTATCATCTAGTCCAACCCTTTGCAATGCAGAAGACATAGCTAAGGTGCACAGCTAAGAACTGATATGAGAGATCTGCATCTGAGCACTCAAAATCCAAATTGGAAAGCCAAGTTGCGCTAAACAAGCACTATTGTTATTGAGCAATCTTTTTGGCCCTGCCTTCAAGAAATGCAAATGTGTCCAAATGGCTCTGAGCAGCCATAATGGTAGGTATCCTAGAATCATAGAGTTGTAGAGTTGGAAGGGATCCTAAGGGTCACCTGGTCCAGCCACCTGCAATGCAGGAATCTCAGCTAAAGCATCCATGAGCATTTGCATTATATTGTAAGAGGTTTGAGGGATTTCTTTTGAGCTGCCTTCCTCATAAACCTCAGATTTCTCCTAAAGGACACGGCAAGACGGGGGGCGGGGGGAGCTAGTGCATTATCCTCTAGTCACAAATCCCCGAATTTTGATATTTTGCTTCTGTTGGTTATATGTTAAAAGTGTTGGTTGCCCTTGCTAACTAGCCGAATCGCAGGAGCCGTTACAAAAACGCAGTGTTGGAAAGCTGGTAAATGCAGACTTTATGTGCACAATTACATCTATTTATTTTTCCCTGGTATTCAAACTGCAGCGCAGGAGGCCACTAGCAAAGCAGAAATGAATGCATGCCTTTTACACAACACTCACATACTTCCTCCTAGCTTGTCAAATGGCTTTTGAATTTATTATGCATTTACTGTCTGCCTCACCAGTTTCTATCCAACTAGGGAGCTGCACATTTGTTTTTTGTTTTCCTGCCCCCTCCCAGTACCTTCCACCTCCGAGTGCTGAAGCTGAGCTAGTGAAGCATATTTGATAATGGATTTTAGCACCACAGGGCTGCAAATCTCAGCCATCGTTCAGAATTCAGGGTGGAGGGCGAAAGGAGAAGGAAGTGGTTGAAAATGCAAGTAGCATAAAAGAAAAATCCAAATCGAAGGAAGTGTGGAGTCTTGCACTCCACTCTGGGTAAACTAAAGGCATAATTGTCCTCTGCATATGAATTGCAGATTAATGGTCCAGAACATCAGGAGGCTAAAAATCATTAGGACTTATCCTATAGAACAGATCCCCCAAGGCAGATCCTATACCAGCATAATCCGTAAGAAGGGGGATTGGCATTCCAGGGGATTGACAGGCATGGGACTGAGGAAGGGGGACTTATGCTGGAATCGTCTAATTTACATGAACTGGCTACTAGCAGAATTTACACCTGCAAAAGAGGAGGGGTGTATATGTCAAGCTCTGTTTTAACTGTTCCACTGTTTATGGAAGACCATCTTATTGGGCTACGAGTGATCGCCAAAGAAGAAGTTAGTAAGACAGAAGACCACTTGCTTTGGTGTAGGGTTGCATTTTGTCTGATATAAGCAAACGGGGAAAAAAACCTAGCAGTTTGGCAAGCCCCTCCTTCAGCTATGCGTTAGCGGACAGAGACAAGGAGGTTTTTGGATTTCAGTTTTGAACGACGTGGGCTGGGAAGCTTTAGTTTTCACCGTGTTAGCAGGGATAATGAAGAAAAAGTAAGGAGAACAGCAGGTGGGCTGGCTGGGATAGGCTGTAATGAAGACACAGAAACTGATTTCTCTGTGCCAGAGAGAGGTGGGGTGAAATTCTATGCAGCCCTCCATCCCAGGTTCAGGGATGGTGTGTAAATAAATCATATGCCTCAAAGATACCACAGCCTCCTTTGTGCCTCATTATCTAAAAGGAAACACAGATCCTGGTAAGCACGCCTGGTACCCCTGGAATCTCACAGCACTTGGAGGCTGGGGTGGCATGTAAAAAAATACATACATTAAAACCAGTATTAAGAGAAAAAATTAAACAATTGCATTAAAAAAAGATTTAAAAATCCCATTCATACAAAAAAGCCATAGCTAAAGGCCTGGCGAAAAAAGGAATGTTTTTGCCTGGCTCTTAAGATGTGTAATGATGGCACCAGGTGAGCCTCCATGGGGAGAATATTCCACAAATGGAGCCACCACTTGTTCTCTAGTTGACACCCTCTGGGTTCCCACTGGGGGGGGGGGGGAGCTCATGAAGAAGGGCTTCAGGTGATGATCACAGGGTCCAGGTCATTTCATATGGCGGTGGGGTTGTGGTCCTTGACCAAGATGAAATCAGGATTGATGCTCATTGTCCTATAACCTCCCTGCAAACAAATCAGAATGAATGCTCAGTCAATAAAGACTGGACGTGGTCGAGCCTCAATGTAAGCTTTGTGCGAGCAAATCAGGATGAATGCTCAATATAACCTCCCTACAACTTGAGGAGTCTTTGGTCTAAAAATATACTAAAAATATCCCTCCTATATTTACTTAAGAGTAACCATATCAGATTTGGAAAAACCGTGCAAGGGAAGCTTCTGGCTGAAAGATGGACAAATTTAGTGTGGGAATAGGACAAGAGAAGGCACTGGAAGAGCTAAACAGAGCCAGCTAGTTGTTTCCTGCCCAAAAGGCCTCACCCAAATCTGAAGCCTGCCCTGACCCAGGTCTTCTAGCTTGAAGGTTGGGTGCTACTGGTATTTGACAGAATCCCTGCTTGGAGAGCCTGACTTCTCTTCTGAGCACAGCGCAACAGCGGCAAACAAGCTCAAGACCAAACTGTGTTAACAAGGAGTTCTTTGCTGGTAGCAGATTTGGATGCCTGTGAAGAAAAATCCGGAATGCTAGAGACATCCCATGAAACACAGAAAGTTTCGTATTACTTTGATGAGTCGTGACAGCTCTGTACTCCACTGAAACCAATCGGCATTTTTCCAGCATCTTTTATTGTATGCTTGTGGCAGTGAGGCTTTGCCATGAACAACATGTGCCAGGCATGAAGGGAAGAGGAAGAAATGAACGGAAAATGCTCCCAGTGTCCTTCAACCAGTCTTTACTGTAGTTTGCTAATTCTGAGGCTAAACAGCAAGGTGGGTAGGTGAATAGGTGAGGAAGAGAGAACTCATGCCTTCGGGGGCTTTTACTGACTAATGCTGTATTGTGTTTTTAATAATGCTGTATTGTGTTTTTAATATTCGGTTGGGAGCTGACCAGAGTAGCTGGGGAAATCCAGCCAGATGGGCGGTGGTTGTTGTTGTTGTTTCCCCACCACAAGCTCTGCAGAGCTGCTTTCCTTCCTGTGCTCACAGTCAGAGAGAGGTTTTATCAGCTAACCTTTGGTCACCAAGGGAGCACAGAATGGGCAGCTTTCAAGCAGCTGTTCTTCCTTGGAATTACCTGTTTTAGGAATAATTCGGCTGCTTTCACACAACTGTAACCCCATTAAACTGAGGCATTAACATTAATAATAAATAATACTATCTGAAAATTTACTTTCAAACAACCAAGAGGAAGGAAGGCACATAAGGATACAATAATATGACAAATTAAGGGGAAATAGGGAAATGTACACTCACATGGGTGAGACAATTAGAGTAAAACCACTTGAGGAGAGACTCCTATTGCATATACAGTGGTACATCGGGTTAAGAACTTAATTCGTTCTGGAGGTCTGTTCTTAACCTGAAACTGTTTCTAACCTGAGGTACCACTTTAGCTAATGGGGCCTCCCGCTGCCGCCACACCACCGCCACACAATTTCTCTTCTATCCTGAAGTAAAGTTCTTAACCCGAGGTACTATTTCTGGGTTAATGGAGTCTGTAACCTGAAGCGTTTGTAACCTGAAGCGTCTGTAACCCGAGGTACCATTGTACACCATACATTTAAAGTGCACCCCCCCCCAAGAAATAGTGTCATGGGAACTGTCATTTGGTAAAGGTGCTGGGAACTGTAGCTCTTTGAGGGATCAACTTCAGTACCTGGGATTCTTGGGGGGCAGGCGGGGCAGGCGGGGCAGTAGCAATGTGCTTTAAATGTATTCTTGCACACCACAGCTTTGACATCAAGCAGAAATTAAGCATGGCTCTCATTCTCAGGCTCCAGTGGGAGGAAAGGAGAGACAGAAACCATCACCACCATAATAAAAAACAACACCCTTTTTGAAAATCACTTCGATTTTAGACCCAGATGTGTCTGTCCTAACACTCCCTAGAGAAACTGGTGCAAATATTTCCCCAGAATTCTTTGAACAGATATGGATTTAATAGTTGTGGTTACCACAGTAACCCCAAGGAGTTCCTTGTCTTTATTGCTGTGTTGTGACTGTGCTACAATGAAGAGTGTCCCACTGGTTGCTGATGTCCAATGATAGCTGAAACAGGGACAAGGACTTTTCAAAGACAGTTGCATATTGAAACTTCCTCTCATACAGGCTAATATTGTTTCTTCTTCCTACAGTGTCCTTCTGGTATTGTTTAGTGAACCCAGGGAACCAAGGACGGTCCAAGTCAGACAGTTTGTACACCTAGCCCAGTATTTCCTCAATCAGGCAGAGTCTCCCTGGGGATCTTTTACAAAATCTACTACCTGATCCTTATAGCTTGAGATACCAGGACCTGAAACCAGGACTTTTTGTCTACAGAGCATGTGCTGTACTACTGAGCTATGGTGATAAACTGATGTTGCTGGTACTTCTGCCTTCATGGGGCAGGTACATCCATCCCATAGGAAAAGGAGGTGATTGTGACCCTGCACTTCTGAATTTCCTACTACAGTATACTACTGACTAAAAGACTAGAGGTTTTCCTCACTACTTAAAGACTGAAGATGGAAATGAAATGGTCCTGAGGGGAGTGGAGACCATTACATTCTCCTCTGAAAGACTGAAGGTCATACCAAATATGCAGGACACCACTGTAATTTTAGAAGAACTGGGTGTTTCAGTTGCAACTGAAGAAATATTGAATACGAGAGTATGTGAATGTTAAGAACTCAACAAGAAGTATATTCATTGTCCTGAAACGTCACATTTTCATTGCAGGGTGTGATTTCGTCTGCAATTGCTGAAGAAGAAATTGCCTCTTGACTTTGAAGGCACTTGTCTTATTTTTAAGAATAAGAGGATCTCAGAGGTTATAGCTGGAGGAGCTGCCAAGGTTTTGTTGTACATGACTTGGATTTTAGAGGAGGCTCAGGAATAACAGCAGCTTGAGCTCACAATGTGCTAGACAAAGAAAGAGCTAGATGAATTTCACCTACTAAGTTCCACTGAAGTCAATTAGTTTTCCCAGGGCAACTGAATGATATCAGGTACCTTGGAAACAGTATGTCCCAGACTCATGCATCATGGGGGAAATTATTTTCCCAGTGCCCTTGGCACCTGTGATTCCCGCATTGGAGCATTCAATATGCAAAGAATGGAGAGTCAGACAGTGGCCAGCAGAATTTTTTGGTAGACTGGTTTCACAACAAATAGATATTTGTAATCACAAGAAGGCAACATATGGTGTATGTGAAGGGGAGTTGACATGCATGATACCATTTTGGGTGCTGTGATCTTGCAAGATTTTGCACCAAGATCTTGCCAAGAAAAAGCACTCTACCCTGAAAAAGTGCTGTGCAGTAAAATAGCACAAAAAGCTTGGGCTCAACACCAAAGCAATACAGAGATATAAATCACTATCCAAACAACTCTGTGTGTGGTTTATAAAAAATCATTAAGAATAATGCACGGCATTTCAACACCTTTTTATATTTCAACACCTTCTAATACATGAAATCTTAAATAATATATACAATGCTAAAATAATAATGGAATGCGTAACTCAGTATCTCAAAGCCAAGCAGTACAAATATTCCTGAAATAAGTCCATATGTCTGATGGCCTTTTCAAAAAAGGAGCCAAGTGCCATTCTAAGGTTGGAGCTGACCTATTTGGTGGAGCAATGAATTGCCATTGTATAATTCCTTTTTGGGCCAACCAGAAGAAGTAGATTCACAAAACACAGATTGAAATCCAGGTATCTCATTGTTGGAGTTCCATTGGGACCACACCAGCACAAGTATAGAGAGTTGTTTTCAGGGACATATTTCAAGAATATGTGGACTGTTTGGCTTTGAGATACTGAGTTACACATGTCATTATTATTTCTGCATTGTACATATTATTTAAGATTTCATGTAATAGAAGGTGTCGTACATGATTGTTAATGAATCTTTGTAAACCACTAAAAGCTTTGGCAGCAAAATGTATCATCCAGCATATCATCCTAATCCATCAGGTGTCTGGGAGAAGATATAAATTTTTACCTGGAACCCAAAGGATGTTAAAATTGGAACTGTTGTCTGAACACCATTGTCTACATTTGCAACTCAGTACTTTACAGGGGTAGTTTGATCCGAATCATGTCGTTAGTCATGTGAAGAGACAAAATGGCAGGATATTTCACTAGTAGCAATTGCTGCTGCCCCCAATAATTTGTATCTTTAACACTTGTAGGGATATTTAAGGAACCTTGTGGAGCAGGGAAAGCTTGAACCAAACCAATCACATTCAAAGATTATGTTCTTGACTTTTCAACCATCCTATGCATTATAAACCCTGGACTAATATTGGCTCATTGTAATAATTTGTTTTGTGCAAATCAGCGCTGCTATGAAGTTATTCCAAGTCATGATGAACTGAACTGGTCAGAATGACTGTAATATAAAGCAGGGGGAAATGGAACCCATACTGTGGAGCTGAATGTACTCAGAAGACCACTTTTTGAAGTAAACTGTGGATAGGTTTTTTCTGAGGTGAGCTACTGACAGACAACCAGAGATTTTTGGAGCCCTTTGATGGAGCTTAAACAATTTGATACAGATGGATGGGAAGGTAAAGAGTAGTTGCTAGAGTTTTGTTTTGTGTATTTGTGTGGTACTGTTATATTATGTCACTTGTTTTTTTATTTTGTGACAGGCTCTTACATTCAGGCAAAAGTAGATTTCTCAGATAGAACTCTTTCCCACTGCTGAGCAGTTCACGCTATAGGAAAGCTAATAATTCCATGAGCAACTACTCTTCACTATCATGTAGGAATAATAGCCCTACCATTTAACACATCTTAATATTTAGATGCTTAATTTACATACAAATTTATTTGCAGTGCAAGGCTATGCATGCTTAATCAGAAGTAAGCCCCACTGTGCTGAATGGCTTGGATTTGGAGATATTTTGTGGGAGTGGAAAAGAACGTTGTGGAAGGTGGCCCTGCCAAATTTTTCCAGCTATTGCCCACCATGTCTCATCACATACCATTCCAATGGGCTCCTCAACCCCAGGTGCAGCTTTGGGGGTGGATGCATGGTACTTAAGAGGGAGAGGAATAGCTCTGAAATACCACTGCAGGTGAGTGTTCATAGGATTGCAGCCTTATAGTGCAATCCCACTCATGTCTACTCAGTAGGAAGTCCAACTTAGTTTACTTCTAGGTAAGTGATAGTAGGGCTGCAGGTTTAAAATAGTCAATAAGCAATTCCTAGTATTTTTTTCTTGAGAATTGCCTGCAAAAATCCTTTGATGTGAGCCTGTGAGCTTACTCTGAGAGGAACTCATACTGTGATAGATTACATTACCTTCAAAGCAATGTCAAAAGTTCACAATTTGAACTCTTTAAATATTTCTGAGTGTCTTGGTTCAAGCTTTATTTAAGTGCTTCGTTTCACCTTCTGACGTATGCATTCCTACATTCCTTTTTTTTTAACCGCATAGTGATGTAGCCTCCAAACACATCTTCACAAAGCAGGAGTCCACTGCAAGATGTTTCACATTTTGCAGAGCTCTGCTTGATACTAATAGGACTGAATGGAGGATGCAAATAAATTTCTCCTCGACCAGGAAGGAAGACATGAAGCATGTTCTTGGGCTAAGAGTCGCTAGTTTATTAACTGACAGGACAAAAACTACAACATGGATAACACACAAGGCTAAGTGTGGGCACCCTCTTGGGTTCAGCACATCATTGGAACTGAAGTGGGTATGAAAGAATCAGAATTGTAGAGGTAGAAGGGACCTTGAGGGTTATCTTGTCCAATCCCCTGCAATGCAGGACTCTCAACTAAAGCATCCATAACAGATGGCCATCCAACCTCTGCTCAAAACCTCCAAGGAAGGAGAGTCCACCACCTCCCAATGGAGTCTGTTCCAATTCCAAACAGCTGTTAATACCACCCTGGCTCAAGTAGCCATTTCAGCTAACTGGTTGATACATGCCCTTCATAGGTAGCATAACAAAAGGTGAGTTGAGGAGTCTTTCCCACCTCCTGCCCATCTGCCCTGGGTACCATTTTGCAGGTAAAAGCCTCCACAGGCCAAGGTCCACCCCCTTCCCTCCATCATTACAGCCAGCAATGAGAGGTAGGTCAGGCAACTGTCCCTTCACACTCTAGGTGCCTGCAGGTACTTGCACAGGCGTCCTTTCCCTGCTCTTGGCTACCTATATTACCTGCTGGTTGTGGCCAAATTGTAACAGCTGATTAGCCAAATCAAAACCCAAACCACCCTGAAGTGAAGAGTCGGTAGAAAAAAGTACCTCCTACTCAGCCCCCGAAATGGGCAGCTAGTTAATGGGATCCCACAGTTGGTGAAAAGTGGTCAAATATCCCCACCTTAAATAGACATGGTCCCCACCCAAATCCCAACAACGTTGTCATGAGTATCCAAAATCCACGTGTTTTCCTCTTCTTTGAAAATCACCCCCAGTTCTACTGGGAAATGAAGTTCTGAAGAAGCTTGCCAAAAGATCTGCCAACATTACAAAATTAAGCCAGATTAAGCCCATTTCAGTATCATAGTTCTCAATCAAGGGAATTCAGGGAAGGCTACATTATTATAGAAGTACTAGCAACTTCCAACAAAGAATCTAATACAAGTTCTTCACAAAGCTGCTATTACCAGACATCTTTGACAATAGTACGACAGTTCAGGTAGCGCCAAACCATTTGGGATTTGAAGGTATGGATCTGTAAAGCTCCTGGTGAGCTATGATTTAACTGAATTCGGCTTGCTTGTGGATTTCAGACCTCTTTTGAGCATCCAGTTGATATATGTTTCCAGGCCATGAATGCCCTCCAAGCTTGTTGCTATATACTGTGCCTTTCCAGGATGATTCTGGAGTGTTACTGGTGTAAAGGGCAAAGCATTTGCAGACCAGGAGAAGCACAGGAAAGGTCTACAGATTTGAAGACCTCTAAGCCTCAGCACACCTCCAGCGGCATCATTTGTTGCAAGGAAAATAGCTGCATGGATCTCTTCCTCTGCACACAATTACCAACACAGTAGGAACATAGGAAACTGATATATACGTAGCAAGTCATGTCCTAGTTCTTCTGGCTCAGTACATGTAATTTCAATACATAAATTCCTTTACAGAGGGGAAAAGATCTTATCTACTCTTTTCCAAATATTTATAATAAAAAAATATGCAGGGCACTAATGATTTCTGCCCTTCAGATACTCCCTCAAAACAGCAATATTCCACTACTTGTTCCCATATAATTAAAACACTCGCTAACCTGTCAGACGGCTTGAATTAACTGCTGCTATGAAGGATGTTTGAACAATTTATTCCCATGTTTAAGGAATGAATGTAGTTTAGTGTTTTAATTATATGGGAACAAGCAGTGGGCTGCTGTTCTAGGGAAACTTAAAGTGATATTTTAAGGGCAGACATCATTAGTATCCTATCTGTTTTACTTCCTGCTATAAATATTTGTAGAGGAGAGGGTGAGAATTTATTTCCCCTTTGAGTTGATTCTATATCACAATGAACACCACAGGGCCATAGCCCCTTTCACAAACTCCTTCTAGGTATAGAATAAATATTGGAAGGGAGAGGGAGACTATGCCTGCAGGTTCCAAAACCAATATCACTGTGCCCCACAGACACCACCCTGACCTTTGCATATAGAGTCAAAGACCTGAAAAGGAGAATTTGCATGCTTGCAGGGAATGTGGATTACACAGATTTCCTCATTGTGTGGAGCAGGTAGGAAAAGGTAGGTAAAAGACCCTGGATGGTTGAGTCCAGTCAAAGGCAACTATGGGGTGTGGCACTCATCTCACTTCAGGCTGAGGGAGCTGGCATTTGTCCACAGACAGCTTTCTGGGTCATGTGGCCAGCATGACTAAATCGCTTCTGGTGCAACAGAACAGTGTGACGGAAACCAGAGCACACAGAAATGCTGTTTACCTTCCCACTGCAGCAGTACCTATTTATCTACTTGCACTGGTGTGCTTTTGAACTTCTAACTTGGCAGAAGCTGGGGCAGAGCAACAGGAGCTCACCCCGTTGCGCGGGTTCGAACCGTCAACCTTCCGATTGACAAGCCCAAGATGATGCTCAGTGGTTTAGGCCACAGTGCCACCTGTACCTACATGTAGGTGTTTGCATGTAGGCACCCCTTTTTGAACCTTTGGCTGCATACGTCAGAGCCAGTGGGATGGGGGAAGATAGTGGGGATATGTGAAGCAGGGGAAATCTTGGAATGCTTCCTTTTGAGGCAAGCTTTGCAAGTCCCCCAAAGGACTTTTCAGGAGAAGCTGGCCTGTATCTCTTCATTTTGAGCTGTTGGCAACACCTTCTTGGCTTTGAAAACAACTGGGATGGACAGGGTATTTCAGAGTAAATTATTATGGCAGACAGCAGTATGTAAGGGGGGGGAGGCCCACAGTGATGATGATGGTGGCTATTCATTTAAGAATTGCTTTCTATGAACATCTCAAAGCAATTTCACAATAGAAGTAAAGCCATATACAAAACAATTGCATCCATAAAAACAGTTTAAACAACTTCAAATATAAAGCAATTTTCAGTAAATTTAGATACCACCAGGCATGTTATAGTGGTGCAAATGTCATCATAGTTTTGTAGGGTGACAATGAAAGTTATTTGCCATCTTCTTGAAAAGGTCTTCAGAGCAAAGGGATTAAATGTCCACAAACTCTGACAGAGAGCACAAAGCAAGAATAATTTGCTCCTTTAAAAAATCAAATGTATATTCTGAGGTAGTTTATTCACTCAATTCACATTCCTAAGACATTCCCTGAGCCAAATATCTTCTTCTTGGTAAGTTAGGATCTTAAAGATGAAGCCTGATTTAACAGAGGACAAGGGAGAACTATCAGCAACATTTTTTGATTTCTGATGGTGATTAAGTTGTACCCTCCTTTTCACAGCCTGGGGAGGAAAGTCTTAATACAATATGTGCCACATAAGCAAGGAAGGTAGTTTTAGAAGGCATGTGCTTTCCTTTTTTTATTATTACTTTCGTCTTATTAAGTACCATGATTTTGCTTGAAGGGAGAAGTAGCAGCTGAATAATTTATCTGCTTATGAGCTAGCTGTAGAAGCCTTATTCTTCATTACCTAACAGCATTCACCTTCCAGTTGCAATTTTCATAAGCAAATACAGCATCAACCTTGTATATTTATACTAATTTTAGTCCTACAGTGTGAATGTGCAGGCATTCTTACTTGAACTTGAAAATTAAGTTCCATCCAAGTGTTTAGTCAATGTATTTATTTTTTCAGTAGTGCAGTCTTTGAACAATACAATTTAATGAAAATATGCCAGAAATTCAGGGAATGCATTTATCTTTTCTCCCCTCTGGCCTTATGAGCATCTTGGGGGTTTTTCGGTCTGTTTGCTTTGTCTGCTGTTTTGTTAGTGGAGTGTTTCCTTTAATTCCATCAGATTTCCATACCTAAGGTTGCTGTTCTACCATAGTTGCAACCATCACCATCCTGTTGTTGTAGTTGTAGTTGTAGTTGTAGTTGTAGTTGTAGTTGTAGTTGTAGTTGTAGTTCTTCTTCTTCTTCTTCTTCTTCTTCTTCTTCTTCTTCTTCTTCTTCTTCTTCTTCTTCTTCTTCTTCTTCTTCTTCTTCTTCTTCTTCACTCTAAGGTCCCAGCACAGGCTAATAACAACAACAACAACGATCTTTTATTTATATCCCACCCTCCCCGGCCGAAGTCAGGCTAAGATATATAACATCAGATATACAGTAGTACCTCAGGTTAAGAACTTAATTCGTTCCGTAGGTCCGTTCTTAACCTGAAACTGTTCTTAATCTGAGGTACCACTTTAGCTAATGGGTCCTCCCGCTACTGCTGTGCCACCACCGCACGATTTCTGTTCTCATCGTGAAGCAAAGTTCTTAACCCGAGGTACTATTTCTGGGTTAGTGGAGTCTGTAATCTGAAGCGTCTGTAACCCGAGGTACCACTGTATAACATTAGTATAAAATCAAACAATAATTAAATTACTTCCTAAAAACAGGTCAAAATCAAATTAAAGATGGCTTTCCACAGGGTTAGTGTTGGGAACAGTAATACACAAAGTCCTAAAAACATGCACCTCAGGTTTCAAAAACCAGGGTAAAAGGGTGTGTCTTCAGAATTCACTGAAAGCTGTATAATGAAGATGTGAGACACACCTCCGTGGGGAGGGAATTCCACAACATAGGGGGTGCTCTCTTCTGGGACACTGCCCCTGAGCTTCTATGGGCAGCAAAACAACAAATAGGACCCCCTCTGCCAATCTGCATCCCCTCAATCTTGAGGGTCTGTAGGGAAAGGTGTCTAATGCCTTTGACTGAAGGTAGATTCAGGCTGCTGCAGATGTTATTATTGGTTATTCTCTTCAATAATGGATGCTGCTTGTGATATGCCAGCTGGCATCTTTCAAGTACTTGCTGTATCATCTTACATGATATTTAGGAAGTGGTTGCTGCAATGCTCCTCTAGCTTTCACATAACATTGTTAAAGTGGGCATTGCTGTGGAGACTAATAGTCCCTCCATATCAGCAAGTGGCAAGCAGCTCCTCCCTGCTCCCTCCTCCTTATTCCCACCAGATGCAGGAATGGGTGAATGCAGGATGAGGAAAAGAGTGGTGGCAGAACTCCTTTCACTGGTATCAGGCAGTACCCATTGTAATTGCCCATAATGCACGGAGCACTGCAGCATTCCTTGGGGATGCTGGCTTCCCGGCACTGTTTGAAGCATCATAAAAGGGGGCCTAGGGCCAGCAGTGATGGATATTGCCTGTTGAACTGTTATTGTGGATCTCTAAACTGACCCCTCTGATAAACTGGAATAAAAGAAGTTGAAACAGAGATGAAAAAAGTGGTGTGAAATCAGTCATCTGGAAGAGGTCCTTGCAGGAAACAGCTAATGAGCCTGTTACATTTCCCAGCAGATCCCAAGAACTGTGTTTTAATTGTTCCAAGCCTGTTAAATTCCTGGCTAAATGTTTTCTCTCCTGCTGGAAGGTTGCAATGGCCAGAATAGCCAGAATGATAGCTTGCCTCACTCTTTTCTTCATGTTGTTGTGGCTAAGGAAAGCTGAAGAAAGGGTCTGACTTCAAATAGGGAGGGCGAGCAGGCAAGCATTTGGAACTGGCAAATTTTCTCGCTGAGAATTATCATCATCATCATCATTATTATTTACTTACCATATACCATAAGGTACCAGGGTGGGACACAACAATATAAAAATCAGATAAAACAATTTACATTCAGAAGAATAGATTGGGTCCTAAAAACTATATCTCGGATGTCAAAGGCTGGGGGAAAGATGTGTGTGCTCAGTACATGGTAGAAATTATCTAGTAGTGATGCTAGACTTTGGACATAAGGAGCCTTCAGTTTTGATTCTCTCAGCTTCTCATATTTCCAATCTTAAGTTCTGTTACCCACATTTCTGCAGCATTATTATTTTTTTTTAATCCTCATCAGTCCCCTACAGTGCCTCAGTGCAAATTTCTCCTAATAAACACAATTTTGTATGCGGTATTTTCAATGTACACATAGTTGCTAGCAATATAATTCTTTTTGTTGTTGTTGTTATTTTCAGCAGTAAACACATTCTTATCAATATTGTTTGGTTGGAGAACTCCCTTCCAAAATTACAATAAGTGCAAATTTCAAAGGATAGCTAGGCGTTGATTCTCCTACTGCTTCAGATCATGTGAAACTTTTAACATAAATAAAAATTTCTAAAGATGCACTTCTGCAGATTCCCCAACTTAGGAGTATACTACAGAGAAAACCACTTCCTGGACTAGCCCGTAAGTTCCAGGATTGAAAGATTTAGAGATGGAGTTCTGTCGTACCTTGGCTCTCAAACGCCTTGGCTCCTGAACGATCGAAACCCAGAAGTGAGTGTTCCGGTTTTTGAACGTTCTTTTGGAAACTGACTGTCTGACGGGGCTTCTGCAGCTTCAAAAGCTGCACTTTGGTTTCTGAATGTTTTGGAAGTCAAACGGACTTCCAAGGTATGACTGTATATATGTCTGGTGGCAGGTGGCAACTCTAGGGGGTGTGGGAGATGTATGACTCATTGTACCCAGCTGAGTTCTAGAAGAAGCAGCAAAATCATTCTCATCCTGTAGGTTTTATGAGGCTTATGACAGAAAAGCAGAGCAGTTTTTAAGATCAGGCCTTTCAAATGTTCCAGCACAGAACTTTTAAAGAATTCACATTTAGAAAATAAATAAAACACTTTTGCCATGATATGTTCTTTCTTCTTTCTCTCCCCACAACTTATACCATATGCAAACTTGATCTGTAAATTCAGGTAAAATCCATCCTGTCTAAAACATTTGCAAACCCTTTTTACACTGCATATGAAACATTTCTCCCACAATATCCTGACAGACACAGTTGTCCACGCATATGCTATTAATATCCTGAATGCCAAACAGCTCTTGTGGAAACTGGTACACATTTGGGTTAAAAGACTTTGTTAGCAGTGTTATTTCACAACAGTGATCTTTTAAAAAGAGAAAGATTCTGTGCACCTTTGAGAGAGGTATGATTTCATAAAGATGTGCTTTTTGGAATGAAGATGAAATGATGAAGAAAGTTTTATCTGCTTAGCTTTCTGTTTTAAATCATCATACTATTGCAAAGGTTAAGGCGGAGGTGCAGGATCACAGAAGATAAGTTGGCAACTCTAGTAGGATTAGCAGAGGTCTATCTTCCTCAGGCTGTTTGATACTCCACCTGCGCCTCCCACCCTGGAGATATGACAACCAATGCAAAGTTCTTGTTTATAGTCTAATTTATCCAGAAACTGCATTTTTTTTTTAAGTTCTCCTTTTCAACCTTGGTTTTATCAACACAATCAAAGGGGAAATCGACCTTTAGCTGACATGTTGCCATTTGAAGCTTACAGTATTATGTTGTAGTTTACATTATGTCCTATACTCTGTTGCTTAGTAGGCGCCTTTGTCTGAAGATTGGCAAACTGCACGTTTTTGAAATAGACACAATATCCCAAATCTGCCCGTAGAGTGGTTAAGCATGAGACGAGCTGTCCCTCCTTATTTTCATTGGATTTTAAAAAAAGAATACTATAAAAATAGTGCTCCACATTTTAAGAAGAGAAAGGAAAATCAGTAGGGATTTTAAATCTCTGGAAAGGCAGTGTCAGGGAACTGCCATCGGAGCCAGGAGTGGAGGGAAGGCTCTCCAGCGATGCCGGAGAAGGGCCCAGCAGGGAGAGAGGGAACTCATCCACTGAGGAAGGAAATCAGCATGACACCAGGAAGAAAGGGGAGTAGGGGAGGGCTTCGGAGAGATGTCTCCAGAACTCTTCCACAGAAACTAGCAGGGAGAGCACAGGTCCTCCGCTGCCCACGCCCACCCTGCGCAGAAGACTTCCGCGCAGGGAGGCTAGGCGGAGACTTGGCGTCAAAGAACTTTTATGCTGGAAGAAGTTCAGGAAACGCCCACTGACGGATTCTGCCAGTGACTGACACAGCCGCGGAGTAAGGGCTGCGCAGCCAGGGAAAGGTTTAACCAGGCAACTTTGCCAACAGTAGAGGCAACTTACGCACGAGCAACCCCAATTCCCATTACAGGCAGCCTTCCACATTTTATTTGAATTCCAGAATCAGTTCTTTACAGAATGAAACAAAAATAATTGTAAAAGTCGGGAAGTTACTGATTTTTCATACCTAGTTTGGCCCTAAGATTGGATACAAACAAAATAAAAATAAACCTCAACTAATAATTAGGCGTAATCCTCCTAACATTTTGGGACCATAACATTCAGTTAAGACCAGCCCATCTATTAGACAAGCTGAGGCAGCTGACTCAGGTGGTGGGTGCAGGAGAGCAGAGAATTAATGGCCTCTGGTCCTGCCATCCTCCATCATTTCTGCCCATCTGGCAAGGCTTATCATCACCCATCCCTATGGCAAGACTCACCAACTCCTTCCTCACTCTAGGAAGGTGACCTCTCCTCAAAGCGAGACATTGTGGGCAAGGTGGTCATGCAGTGCTGCTGTGGTTTGCCACAGACCTTTGAATGCAGTAAACCATGCTAGGCAAGCACCTTCATGACCAATCCTCTCAGAATGCCTCACTTTGTGAGGGAAGGAATCCCTTGCCAAGTTCTTCCTAGGGCAAGCCACAGAGTCAGGAGGTGGAAGTGGAGGGCCTTGCCACCGCCAAGGCTAAAGTGATGAGAGGGCCTCTGTCACCATAATGAAGAAGAAGAGGGAACGAAGATGCAAAGAAGTATGGTGGCAACTGAGGTGGTGCAATCACGGGGAACACCGTAGCTCAGTGGTAGAGCATATTCTCTGCATGCAAACCAGGACCGGGGAGACCAGGGTTCAAATCCCCACTCATCCATGAAGCTCTCTGGATGACCTTGGGCCAGTCACAATCTCTCAGCTTAAACCACCTCACAGAGTTGTTGTGAGGATAAAATGGGGAGGGGGAGATGTTTGCACACCACCTTGAGCTCCTTAGAGAAAAGGTAAGATATTAAACAAACAAACAAGAAAACAAACAAACAAACAAACAAACAAACGCAGAAGGTTCCAGGTTCATCTCCGGACAGGAATGTTTCCTGTCTTGAACCATAGAGTACCATTGTCAGTCAGTGTAGACAACACTATGGTAGGCAGATCTCAGCATAAGGCTATCTCTTGTGGAAGCTCTGAGTTAAAAAAATGATCAGGGCTTTCTGCTTTTGACATTGCAAAGGAAGGGTCTTCGATTTCCCCAACACTTCCTTGAAGACACCAGAATATTAAATACCAAAAGTTCAGAGATGCTTACTCTGGTGCATTTGCAGCTGCACAACTGGACACCTTCATCTGCCCCAGCTGCAACAAAACATGTCACTCCTGTATCGGCCCCTACAACCACAGCAGGTGCTATAACCTTCCAACAGTTTGCCTTTATTCCCAAAGATGCACTTCTCCATTGTCTCCCGAGATAAGATGGATGCCAAGATGAAATACTTACTGAAATGAAAGAGGTCCAATGTTGGCGTGTAGCAGCTGGTGCACTGAGGATGGACTTGGGCAGGGGAATAACAGTTTCATATCCTCATGAAGCTCACTGGGTGGCCTTGAGCAAGTTTCGCTGTCTTTTAGCCTAGGCTACCTCAGAAGGTTATTGTGAGGATAAAATGGAGGGCGGGGAACATCTTGACTACTCATGTTCCATCAGTAGAAGCTCAGGTTCAGATGAGACAAATAGAGAACAGAAGGCCTAACATTAGAAAACCACGGGAAGCAGAACAAAGAGATCAACACAATCCCCACATTTTCTTTTCAATCGGATGTAAGAACCCACACAGTTATTGTGCATTTAATTTTAGATACCTGCACGCTACTTTCCCCCAGGCTCTTCAGTGAAGTTAGAAGTATGAAAGCTCTAGGATTTGAACTTCTCGACTATAACAATATTGCTTTCTATTTGCTGGAACAGAATGAATAATTGATTCCACTAGCCTCTTTCCCCATGCACAAGACATTTCTAAACGAGCAGTGTTTCTCAAACGATGTATTAGCGAGGTTTCCTCAGGGAAGGAAACGGCTGTTCTGGCAGCGCAGTTTAGGGCTGAATCACATCGCTCCATCCTCAGCACATCTATGTAGCCCAAGCCCAATCAAGTTTACTCAAAAGCAAGTCCTGCAGTGTTAACTGGGGCTTCCTCCAAAGTAAATGTGCATGAGATTGCCACCTTACTGTTGCTGCGAGTTTTGGAATGGGGATTTTAGTTCCCTTGTGCTCCTTCGAGAGGAATTATTATTAGAGCCTTTGTTTAGCACACCGTTCAATAGTCCAATGTTGTTCTACTATCATTAATTTCAGGGGAGAAACCAGCAAAATCTGTGTGCACCCTTATGTCTTTTCCCTTATTATTATTTTTTAAAAAAGAGAGACCTTTTATGAAGAGTCACTCCAAAATAGCAAATACTTTCCTCCCATTTTTAATTAATGCTATTTTGTTCCCTACTTGACCTAAATTAATTTGATAGAAGGAGGAGGGAGAGAAAAAGAAAATAAAAAAGTTAAATCACTTCTTAGCAGAAATTGCAGGCAACGGACACTTCTTTATGAATATTTCATTAAAAAGCTATAAATAATTCTGTTGGAATTTGAAGATCAGAGAGTGACTACTTGTATGATGTAGGGCATTTATGTAAGACTGGTTTTGCTGCACATATTATAAGAAACACTTTCATTCATGCAATGCAAGTCATGTGTGAGCAGAAGTGACACCATCAAATTCTTTCAGACTGACTTCTGTGCTTTATTTTTGAATTAAGATATGCACCAGCGCGGCACGTGACTCCTCTACCCATCCCCTGGCACTCACATCTAAGAATGGTTTATTAAGACATCCCAAAATGTGCAGATAATATTTGAGGAATAATCATGGAATGTTTTATTCATTAACGTTAATAAAGTTTTGGGATTTATTGAGACAGACTTGCTAGGTTTTAGACATAATGCTAAACCACGGTTTAGCATTATGTCTAAAACACAGCAAGTCTGTCTCAATAAACCATGGTGTAGCATTACATGCTCAGCTCATACACTCCTCCCTCTCCTAGGGAAATAAACTGGGATTAGAAACCATGGGTTAAATCGTGGGTAGGCAAACTAAGGCCCAGGGGCTGGATCCGGCACAATCGCCTTCTAAATCTGGCCCGGGGATGGTCCGGGAATCAGCGTGTTTTTACATGAGTAGAATGTGTCCTTTAATCAAAATCCATCTCTGGGTTATTTGCGGGGCATAGGAATTCATTCATTTATATATATTTTTTCAAAATATAGTCTGACCCCCCTCAAGGTCTGGGGGACAGTGGACTGGCCCCCTGATGAAAAAGACCCCTCGCTTAAATTAACGTTGCTTCCAAATGCAGTCATCAGACACTCGCCAAATTGCTCAAGGTAGGTTGTTATTTAGCACCCTGTTTCCTTTAGACTTCTACAGATGCTGTGACTGAGAAGGAACCTCCAAATTTGCCTTAAACTGAAATTTGGCAGCAGCTATAGAAATCAATTTACCACGTGAAGTGCTTCTTTACATGCTGGTGATAGTCAGATTCAACCCCCAGAAGACCTTAAATTAAGAGCCTGCAGTTGCTGAATTTTGCATATTTTGTGTGTGCAGAATATTAGCACCATTCTCATTTGTGGATGAGCACAGCTTGCATTACAGGAAGTGCCTTGTGGGCTCAAGTATCTGCTTCTCTTCTGCTGCTAAATCTCTTTTGTCTTGCACAGAACCAGCATCATGTCATCCTCCAATAAACTCAGTGGGTTAGGCTGAATGTGAGTGAATGGCCCACGTTCAGCTCTGAACTAGCCCAGCACTCTTGCCCCTGCTTCACACATCTTTTTCTTGGTCAGTGACACTTTAGTCTATGAAATACAGACATTGAGCTAAAGAGTCCGTATTAAAATGGTACTTAGCTTCTTTAGATCATAGGAACATAGGAAGCCACCCAGAGCGGCTGGGGCAACCCAGTCAGATGGGTTGGGTGCAAATAGATTATTATTATTATTATTATTATTATTATTATTATTATTATTATTATCATTATCATTATCATTATTATTAGGCTTTATACCGAGTCAGACCATTGGTCTATCTTGCTCAGTATTGTCTACACTGACTGGCAGTGAACCTCCATGCTTTGGGGCAGGAATCTCTGCTGGAGGTTGAATTTCAGACCTTTTGCATGAAGGAACGATGTTCTACCACTCAGCTATGGTCCTTCATCAATATATGTGATTTCTTTCTTTTTAAAAAATGGTGGTTTCTTCTTTCTTTGTCCTCTTCTGCATTTCCTTCATGTGTAAGCGCTCCTCTCACACGTTCACCATGCTGGTCTTTCTTATTGAGCGTCAGAAATGTGCAAGCTTTCTTTTCTCTTCCACAAAGGGGCCTTCCATTTTTCATTACATGGCCCCAACAGCACCACATGTAACTCAAAATATACATCAAGAAAATACGAGCCCTGTCTCATCAGTGAAGAGTCAGCGAGAGGGCAGCAGAAGGCTAAACATCATTTCAGAGGAATACTTGGCTTGAACTATCTTTATCACCATTACACTTTTGTGGGAAGAGGACGTCATGGATGTTAGGCTGATTTAGAGGAGATGCATGGGAATAGTGAGTGCTATACTGTATATCACATGAGTGCCTTGTGACTATTTTGGAAGTAGTAACTGATGCGCTCAGTGGTTAAGCATCTGTCAGTCCCACTCACTTTGAATATTGCTGGTAAAAAAAATAAACAAAGCAAGTGAAGGGCTCTACATATGTAAAGGAAAATGAACCGGACACAACATAATGCCTCTTCGGTCTCAGTGAAATCAATGAGATGTAAGACACAATTAAATGCTGGTTTCAAAGGGATGTTTCCTGATTGCAACCTGAGTTGCCCTCAACCAGGTCACACACAAATGACCGTCCCTTATTCATTGCAAGGGACATGAAAACTCTTTATGCATCTCTTTGCCAATGCAAAAGTTCCCCTTCACTAGCCTGAATGGGAAATTTCTGAGGAAATGCAAGAGAACTGAATTTATTTTCCCATTTGCTTCCAGAACTCATACAAAAAGGCAAGGTGGAATAATGCTCTCCAGGGACAGGACACTGTTTATCAGCTCCATTTCGTATGCAGGCTGAGACCCTACCTGGCCATGGACTGCCTCACCAGAGTGGTGCCTGCTCTAGTTATCTCTTGCTTGGACTACTGCAATGCTCTCTATGTGGGGCTACCTTTGAAGGTGACCCAGAAACTACAACTAATCCAGAAAGCGGCAGCTAGACTGGTGACTGGGAGCGGCCTCCGAGACCACACAACACCAGTCTTGAAAGACCTACATTGGCTCCCAGTATGTTTCCGAGCACAATTCAAAGTGTTGGTGCTGACCTTTAAAGCTCTAAACAGCCTCGGTCCAGTATATCTGAAGGAGTGTCTCCACCCCCATCATCCTCCTGCCCAGACACTGAGGTCCAGTGCTAAAGGCCTTTTGGCAGTTCCCTCGCTGTGAGAAGCCAAGTTACAGGGAACCAGGCAGAGGGCCTTCTTGGTAGTGGCACCCCAAAACAACTACCAGACTTTTAGAAGACATCTGAAGGCAGCCCTGTTTAGGTAAGCTTTTAATGTTTAATAGACGATTGTATTTTAATATTCTGTTGGAAGCTGCCCAGAGTGGCTGGGAAAACCCAGCCAGATAGGCATTGTGTAAATAAATTATTATTATTATTATTATTATTATTATTATTATTATTATTATTATTATTAATTTGGAATGCATGAAACTTCCTCTGTCACAAACTGCTTAGGAAGACCAAACACCACCCTTAGCTTCAAGCCAAAACACATTATGCCTCAAAAGTACTTATATAGCTGAATCATTGTTACTGTAAACAATGTAATGGTTCTGTTGAATATATGTATGCCAACAGCATTACCTCCTTAATGCATACACACACCTGACAGTACAATTGTTCTGTTGCATATTTTTGCAATATACAGCGGTACCTCGGGTTACAGACGCTTCAGGTTACAGACTCCGCTAATCCAGAAATAGTACCTTGGGTTAAGAACTTTGCTTCAGGATGAGAACAGAATGAGAACTGCTCTGGTGGTGCAGTGGCAGTGGGAGGCCCCAATAGCTAAAGTGGTATCTCAGGTTAAGAACAGTTTCAGGTTAAGAACGGACCTCCAGAACGATTAAGTTCTTAATCCGAGGTACCACTGTAATTTTGAATGCTTTGAAACCAACCTTTTTTTACCTTTACTGAAACATAAAAAGGTGCCTCAGTAAACCAGTGGTCACAGAGCAGTGCTTGGGAAATTTGTGAACCTTCAGATGTGATTGAACTACAACTCCCATCATCCCCAGCCATTGGCCATGCTGCCTGGGGCTGATAGGCACTGGAGTCCAACAACATCTGGAAGGTCATAGGTTAGATGTCCTTAGGATAAGGCAACCTGTCCTCTACAAAAATTGAAATTCCAGAAATAATGCTACTGACTTTAGTAAGGCATGTGCTTGCTTTTTCTTCTTCATATGTAAGAAGCTTTTGCTGTTCACTGACACATAATGGAGATATTCAGCCCCTGTATCCCCCCCCCCCCAAACAGGGATGTTGAATAAATAAATGAAGTGACTGTTCTCAACCTTTTCCTTCATTATTTAAAGGTCCTAGATCTCAGAAACTGACACAGTCTATGTGAATCTATAATGCACATTAAACATGATTCAATGCTCTGTGAAGTCATAACTGTGTTGTGTTTGATGCTCTTGTGCTCATCATTTTTTACTTTTGAAAGAAATGTAAATGGTAAATGAATGTACACTTTACTGGAGGGGCATAATGTTCTCTGCTGAGTGCATGTAGTTTTTTTTGGGGGGGGGTTGACCCAATACTGTTCCGTGGTATGACCCATACAAACACATTCAGGTGAGGAGGAGGGTTGAGATCTGGTAGAGTAGTCATGGATTTCTGTGGCAGCTTGGAAGCATGCTTTGTCAATGACACTGAGAAGTCCATTGAAACTGCTGCAGTTTCCAGTAGCTACACATACAGAATTGATGGCAAAGGAGCCTAGGTATGTATGGCCCTATGCACGCAAGGCAATTCTGGACAATCTGCAATATTTGGCATTACAGGATAGAGTCCAAAGAATCTAAGAGAGCATTTTCAGTACAGCACAAACTAAATAGGCAAATATATGTCATTTAGCTGTTTCATCCTCTACCCAACCATCTTCTGCCACCCTAGTATTTGATCAACTCTCATCCAGCTGCAGTCCCCGAAATACAACTTACTCAACCCATTTGTTACTTTACATGTATGAAGATGCATGGATCCAGTTACAGATTAATAATAATAATAATAATAATAATAATAATAATAATAATAATTTATTATTTATTATTTATACCCCGCCCATCTGGCTGGGCCTCCCCAGCCACTCTGGGCGGCTTCCATAAAAACCAAAAATACAGTAAAATATCACACGTTAAAAACTTCCCTGAACAGGGCTGCCTTAAGATGTCTTCTGAATGTCAGGTAGTTGTTTATCGCTTTGACATCTGCTGGAAGGGCGTTCCACAGGGTGGGCGCCACTACCGAGAAGGCCCTCTGCCTGGTTCCCTGTAGCTTTGCTTCTCGCAATGAGGGAACCGCCAGAAGGCCCTCGGCGCTGGACCTCAGCGTCCGGGCAGAATGATGGGGGTGGAGATGCTCCTTCAGGTATACTGATAGGTAGCCGTGTTGGTCTGCCGTAGTCAAAACAAAAAAAATTCCTTCCAGTAGCACCTTAAAGACCAACTAAGTTAGAAGATGCATGGAGTTATTTTGTGTCATAGACGGCCTGAATGCAGAGGAGTGGTTGGAAGCACTAGCTGGGGTTCCCCCAAGGGAAGAAGGCTCAGAGCCAGGAGATTGGTGTTGGGACGATGATGAGTGGTCCGAAGGAGAAGAGGGAGCAGACTAGGGCAAGGAGGGGTTGGAGGCTGAAGAGGCAACAAGGTTGACCAAACAGGAAGAGGCAATCCAGAGGCAGAGGCAGAAGAGGAGGCTGGAGAGGAGGGTGGCTAAGAGGCAGAGTGGAGGCAGGCTGCTGATGGAGTCTCCCCCTCCTGCTGTGACCAGCTCCCCTCCCCTCTGGTCTCCCAGAACACAGAGTGAAATGAAGAGGGTGGAGCAATGAGAGACATGATAGTGGAGCCTAAGATTGCTTGGGAAGGACCTCACAACTGCCTCGTTGGGGCAAGACCCACTGGGAATATTTGCTGTGATCACTAGGCCTGTGCTGTTTTATTTCTTTGAATGAAGAATTCACTCCACTGACACTTTGTGAGTTATTGCTGACCTGCTCGCAACACCTGCCCTGACATTTTTCTCTTGAACAATTGGCCATTATTTTCTCTTTTAACTGGTCGGGTCACATTCTTGTCTACAAGACACTGGCCTCGGAATGGGTCTGAAAGGAATGACCGCTCCCCGCTTAAAACAGGGGGCGCCCTTTGCATGGACGCGTGCAGCCCTGGATCTGGAGTGGCCCCATCAGCATAGGCTTTGCCTTCCCTCAGGTGGGATACCTGGAGGTCCCCGCCTACCTCAGTGAGTTGTCCAATCCCACCTGGGGGAAGCGTTGCCAGGGAAACCAGGCCAGGTAGGGGGAGGGATTACCTGCCCACACAATAGAGGGAGGATCTTACCTGGTAATCCTCACTTGGCTCCAGAGCTTCTCCCACCCTACCCGCCCTCAGTTAATGTCTTCTTTTGCAGGTTAACTTTTCTTCATAGGTTTTGCAGGTTAACCTTTCTCCACAAGTATGCGAGCGCTGCTACGATAAGGTCGCTGTTAAAGGGCTGGAAAGGAATTTCCCTGCATTGGCAGGGTTCGCCTTTCCCATAGCAAAATGTCACAACTTTGGCGGTATCAGGCCTTGGGCGGAATCCTTTAGTCCATCTTCCTCTTTGCGGCGGCGATACCAGGGTTCCCCGTTAAAGGGGTTTCTGAAGGGAGGCTTTGACCGTACGCCGGAAGGTCGTCATTGCTCTCCCCTGCGGCGGCGGCGTAACAGGGGCGGCTATCTCTGCTTGAACATATGTTCTCCAGAGCCAGCCCATCCCCCCCCCACACTGGATAACCCTGTAGCTCCCTAGGTCCCCGGCTGGGGACTGGGGAGGGAGAACACCCAACGCCTGAGCCAAGGTCTACCCACATTTGAAATTTAATAAAGTTGTGGCCAATTTAATCCCATAGCACGTTGTCTAGAGTCGTTATTCCACATGACGTGGGGGGGGGACCACTCGGGATCTGGGGACTCCGCCTGTCCATGCAATTCTACCTCAAGGGCTGGCTATGGCTCATTCCAGAAGGTTATTACTTATATACTATATGTTGATAATGAGTATCTAGATAAACACACTTTTTATTCATTCCCACAGTGGGTTGTGAACGTGGAGCTTGGGTGATGTCACAAAATCAGTGTGCCCCCATCAAGGTAGCCAATACTGTTAGTATTTACATTCTCCATTGCCACTGGATCTTGTGATCTACTGTTTACATTCATTTGTGATAGGAGTGTGGGAACGGAACTAGACACTGTGCTTCCGTCCTATGTGCTTCTGTGGTCTTTTTCTTTTTTCGTTGCTTTTGGACAGAGCAGATGTGTGAAGCTGATGCTCACACCAGCCATGTTTGTTGTTTTGATTTGTAAATAAAGGAAGCTTTCACAATGCCAATGCCTTCACAGCCTCGCCTCTTGCTGTTACCCTGCTGATGCATTAGCGTGCCCACAGCTCCACCAGAGGTGGGTCGCTGGACACCTGCATGTGCTCCTGGACCGGGCTGTGGCCAAGGCCCTGGCACGTTCAGATGTAACCATTCAGGCCACAGTGAGCCTCTTGAACAGGAGCGTGCCCAAATGAGTCATGTTTTAAGGGACAATCCTCTTTAAAACTTCTGGGTCAGGTTTACTCTCTCTCCTAAGGAATAAGGATACTCTCCTGATATTTTTCTCTCTCTCTTGCTGAAGATCTGCTTCACTCCACTTCTTTGTGTTCAGTTTTATGTTGCTGCAAGCGCCTTGCCTCGGACTTGACAAGTGCCAAGTCTTGCACTTCCTCTAATAATAAATGTGTTGATCTTTTAATACGACATGGAGTTACATAAACTACAGATGTGGAGGCTTAAGGGTTGGTGGTGTGAATGTGCTATTGAAGTCAACACAATCACCCACACCAAAGGTTGTTGAAACAGATGGAGCATTCAAGTGGTAGTTGGGGGGGGGGATTTTGTGTATGTATTACTAGCAAGCCCTGTCAACCCTGATTTAAGGGGTTCTGCACCTTAACAAACCCGCTTCAGGACTGCCTACGGCCCTGTGTGAAATGGATCATTCCCAATTACACCACAATCATGCACCATCACTGACATGCATCCTCAAGAGCTTATAGACTCTTGTCTTGGTGGGTTTGGGTGGAACGCTATTTGGGGAACAGGGAACAGAATGCTACCTTGGTGATGGTTGATTTGAGGGTATGAGGTTTTGCTTGGGTGGGTTTGTCTTTTATATAGACTGTTGCTGGGTTGTGTTTATGTGACTGGTTGGAGTTTTAGTTATATGTTTTGAGGGGCTTGGAATATTGTCTAGGTTGGAGTCATTTTTAGCAGGATTTGTCTAGGTGGCCTTGATTTTGGGGGATGGGATTTCTTCCTTGGTGGGTTTATGCAAGTGGGTATGATTTGAGCGGGGGTTTACCTGGTGGTTGGCTTTGTGGAGGGGGCAGGCAGTTCTCTGGGTGGGTTTCTGTGTGCCCATGAGTCCCAAAAGGTTGACAACCCTTGTTCTAAGCCAATCCAATGTTTGGGAAATAAACCTAAAACTTCCTTCCATGATAGCCCTTTCCAGTTTCCAAAATGTCACACACATGCCCTTCCCCTTAAACTTAGTGGTCACTGGTGGTGGGAGTAGCATGTGTCACAACCAGAGAGTGAAAGTGAGATCTGCCCCTTCCTCCCCCGTCCCCCACTCCTGCGTCATTGTAGTAGGCACTGGTCTTGGGGAAATTACATCTGCCATGAGTCTGGGATGAGTCTTTGGATTTGAAAGCTTGTAATATTTATAGTTTAATGAAACATGGTATTTCGCTTATACAGTGGTACCTAAGGTTAAGAACTTAATTCGTTCCAGAGGTCTGTTCTTAACCTGAAACTGTTTTTAACCTGAAGCACCACTTTAGCTAATGGGGCATCCCGCTGCCGCTGTGCCGCTGCTGCATGATTTCCATTCTCATCCTGAAGCAAAGTTCTTAATCCGAGGTACTATTTCTGGGTTAGCGGAGCCTGTAAGCATACCGTCATCAGTTAGCTCAGCCTTCACCAACTGGGCACCTTCCAGATATTTGGGACTATGGCTCCCATCAGCCCCAGCCAGTATTGGCTGGCTGAGTTGTAGTCCAAAACATCCGGATAACACCAGGTTGGTGGTGGCTGAGCAAGATGCTAGAACTTTGAATCAGAACTCTTTTGTTACTACCTGAACTGTAAAGCATTAAAAAAAGAAACCTCACCAAAATTCAATTTCTGAATGAATTCATGGCAGAGCTGTGTCATCATTCTATAACACAGAAGCCTTTAACTGGCCACAAGTGATTAATCGGTCATGGTTCTGCAGCTTCCTGAACAGTCTCGTCACCCTGCACCCCTCTGAGCAGTACAACCCCCATCCCAGTTCCTAGAATCACACTGTTCCTGGCTATATATTTCACAATAATATGAAAAGTAGCTACACAATGCAAGTGAAGGAGAATGATTTCTTATTCTTGCCTTATTAGTTAGACTCCATATTGGGTTAGTTGAAAGATTAAATGTGTAATGCAAGACCTGCTTTCAAATGGGTTCAGATACTTATAACCATCCATGCTAAATCACTTTTGACAGTTTTCCAGTTGCCTCCATTAATGAGCACCATACTGAACTGAGTTTCACAGTCTTGAGGCAAAGGAGAGCTATCACCTAGCATACTAATACGTACCCTACAGAACCAGCCAGTCGTCTAGCTCCAACATGTCATAAAGTTAGCAGTGCACAGAATGGCTGTAGTCATATATTCATTGTGGCAGAATGGAGGGGGGAAGGTCCATTAATGAGCAATTTTTAATTTTTTGTGGCAAACAGAACACAGGGATTTCCTGACAAGGTACTATGTGGTGTGTTGTTTTTTTAATAACACAAAAAAGAAATTTACAGTGGCATAAATCAGCTCAAGCTGCACCTCCCTTTTCTCTTGTCTGAGGACTAGTCAACATGGCCTAGCTCCCAATTCAATGCATCATTGCAAACACTTCTGAAAAGAATGGTTGCTGCAGTATTTTAAATTGTGATCGGAGCACCTATCAAACTCTTCACTGCATTTGCATTGAGTCTGATTCACCCAGAATGAACTTGAGAATTATTTTGAATCCTTGGTTACCCTGAATCCTGATATTTGTATTTTGAAGTAGAGGTGGTGCTCAAGTCAGATGTGGTCTATGAAGCAATTTTATCTGTACCCTAAATTTGATTTAGGTATGGTAAAGAACAACAAACCACCATTCCATTAAGAAGGAGAAGGAGAAGGAAAAGGAGAAGGAGAATAAATGGTGGTTTTCAGAAGGGTGAGAAGTTGAGCTATTTCACATGTTAATGTTACACTTTTCTTGGGTTTTTACATACAATTTCATACCTTGAGACGCTAAACCAAAAGTGTAATAACCTGGTTACTATTGTTATCTCTTGACAGTCCCAGCTTTAATGAAGAGACTTCCTCTGGCCATTGAAGGGATTCACTTTTCCTGAATCTGGAGGTCTCCAAGAAGACAGAAGTTGGCCACCCTGCTCTAAAGTTTAAGAGTTATTAGTCAGAATCTTCTTGGCACTGAATCATAACAGTAACCCTTCACCTTGAAATGTTCTCACTGCTGATGTAATGCTATTTATAAATAATAACAGGTCACAAAACAGATTGGAGTCTGGAGAGGAGGGGGAAAATGTAATTATATGGACAGCTTTGCTTGACAAATGTAACATCAGGGTAGCAGAAGTTCTGTTCCTCATTAATGTGAACCCTAATATCATCTGTTAACTTATAAACTAATTACTGAGCTACCTTTTACCAACAAAACACATCTTGCTCTTTGCTAAATATGTTGATTTTAGTGCCCATAAAATGGTGGAATTCTATCTCCCCCCCCTAGTTTTTTAAAAGAAACCAAATAAAGTTAGATCCTATTACACTGAATATCCATTCCAAAGTGATGCCTTTTTATATAAGGCAATGTGGCAAGCCATATTACTTCCAGAAAGTCCACCCACATATTAGTATTGATTAAATGAAAGTGACCTTCCTTTTTATAATACAGCTCCTAAGATCTTAGATTCATAGCAGGTGTAGCAAACAGGATTAATAGAAGCAATTTGTTATTCTGAGATGAAACCCTTACACAGCGGCAAAGGCTGGGTTTATATTATAAAATAAGCTAATGGCATTGCTTCGAAACTCAGCTTTGGCCAAAGTTTATACTATATTAAGCGAGCTATATTAATGGAAGAGCTGTGGCTTAGATGTATTGTTTACCTTTAATATGAAATTAGTTGATTTTAATTGTATCATGTAAAGGCACTGTGAGAACACATCAAGTTGCTGAGAGTGGAGTTGCAAAAGTTAAAAATAAATAGATGTATATCTCCATGATGGCACCCTGTTTGTGGAATGTCATATCCTTAAAAGGGGCACTGGACATTAACATAGTCATTTCAGTGTCAAGTGAAGATCTACCTGTATACTTAGGGTTTGAACGAGTGACTGAGTTTTCTCCTCAGTTCAGCTGCTTTTGTTTTGGGTTCCTCTCCCACAAGAATATGGTCTTTGTTTTCCTGGTGGTTTTTATAATTTAGTTTTGTTATGCCTCACTGTGGTATCAGTACCAATGGAAAGCAGCTATATGATGTAGTAAACAAATGATATTTCCCTGTGCAACCAATGAGGCATCAGCACTAGTTGAGAATTTCTCCAAAAGGGGAGGTCATTTGCTCTACCTCCATGGTAAATTTTATCTTCATCCCACACACTTTAGAACATATATAGTAGGAGGGGAGTTTAGGGAGGCACAGATGAAAGGTGTACTTCTCATGAAAAGTGTTCATGTTGTTTCATGTACAATGTTATAATGATCAAATACAAAATATAACAAAAAGAGAGGAGGTCATATGCATGTTGTACAGCTTTCAGATTTGTCAAGGGCACCAACAAACACCAAATAAATAATAGTATCCCCAAATACTTTTTTTTTTAAGGACTCACATATTCAAAACATCTAATGAAGCAGAGATTGTTCTGCACTGGTGTGTGAACGTGTTATATTGTTATATTTTGAATTTTACTTTTGGGGATTATTATTATTATTATTTGCTTTTCTAAGTTTTTTTGCTTATCTGAAAATCAATAAATATATATATTTTTTTAAAAAAACAAACAAACCAACAACAACAACTATCAAGTGAATCCCAGTGATGCGGGCTGGTCAAATAAACATTTCAATAAAATAAGCAACGCGACAGAAATGAACAATTTGTGTCCTCAGTTCTATGAAGCTGTAGTGCACTGATAGCCAATGTGTGACCCCCCCCCCGATGTTTTGAACTATATCTCATCCCCAGCTGGCATGGCCAAGGGTAAAGACTGGTGGAAGTTGTAGTGTGAAACATCTGCAGGGTACTCCTGCTGTGGCATTTTGATTAGGGACGCAGCCATGAGCCACGAGACACATTTGCTGTGAGTCATGATGGAATGATCATGCAAAATGTTGGTTTGCTCATGTGTATGAGAAATTTCCACCAAACCGCTGCAAAATCCTCTGAGTTAGTTTGGCCTTGTTCCGAGGGCCAGATCCAGCCCAATTGCCTTCTAAATCCAGCCCACAGATGGTCTGGGATCAGCGTGTTTTTACATGTGTAGAATGTGTGCTTTTATTTAAAATGCATCTTTGGGCTATTTGTGGGGCATAGGAACTCGTTCATTTTTTCTTCAAAATATAGTCCGGCCCCCCCATAAGGTCTGAGGGACAGTGGACCAGCCCCTTGCTGAAAAAGTTTGCTGACCCCTGTTCTAGATCTTTCCAGGCTGTAGTATTATTCCCCTCAGACACCAGTGGTAAACACAGTTTGGGGGTTTAGGGACACCATTCCCCCCCCCCAATAACATCTCCCATTACCACTCGTTCCTCCAAAGGGCATCTGAATGATCAAGTCCACCAAAGGTACCCCTTTCATTAAAGTTCTACCAACACAAGAAACTATCTAACTGCTGGATATGAGCAAACTGGAACAGAATATAGAACCAGTGATAAACTGTTTTTAAGATACAATGATTGTTAGAAACAAGATTTCTAGGAATAAAGTTGAAAATGCTTTTGTGGATTTTTGCAGGCTTAGATGACTGCATAATAGCTAACTCTTGTCTTTTCTTATTGTTCCAGCACTGCCACCATAGGAATTATGCAAAGAGAATACAGCGGCATACTTACTTCTATTTTTTTTTTTAACTATTCATTTACTAAAGAAGGTCTGTGCACCAGACCAAATTGTAACATAAAGCAATGAAATATTTACCCCTTCAAAAAAACCCTAAACCTTGATCCATATATTAACCCCAGTTTTGTGAATACACAAAGTATATAGTAACGTGCGGTGGGGGGAGGGGGGGAGAGAACTAGGGATGTCTGTATCTAGTTGTCAAGGGGATGCTAACTTTGGGAGTAAGTTTCCCTGCACAGCAGCCAAAGCCTTACACATTTCAAGAAGGTATCTGACATTTAGATGAAACATTGGAGGAGAAAAGGATATGAAGAATTTTTTTTATGTAAATGCGGGTTATCTGAAAGATTCAATTGTATTATCTCCTGCACTTGCTCCAGGGATGTCAGGAGAGATGCTTCAAAGCATAAGGAGGGGGGAAATGAGCTTGACAACCTGAAATATTGGGGAGAATTGCTAATCAGGCGGCTGCATTTAATTGACTCTGAAATGAGCAAAGCAGGTGAGGGGATTTTGCAGTCAGTTGCATCTTAGAAATGTGGCGGCTGTAGAAAATAACAGCGAGCTCAGTCTCAACGGACTCTTGAAGAGCACACAGAGTTCTCACAGAATAAGAGTCCAGTTATTGCTGAACATCACCCAACCAGCTTTATTCCAGGGACAACAAAATTGGTTCTGGACCAGAAACCAGTGCAACAAACCAGCCCTCCCACCCTGCCAAAGTCAGGTCGCTGCGAGGCAGCTAAATAAAGTCTGAGATGAAGAATGATGCAAATCACTTTGCACACCGAGTAAATATGAGGTTTAAAGTGCTTTGGGCCCCCTAATTATCTCCTTTGTCTTTCAGATGCCAAATGTGTAAGAGAAATTTTTTCCATTGCCTCAGTTAATAAATCATCCACCAAGAGCACAGGGTGGTAGTCTTTGCACAACATCATTAACCAGCAAAGCCATGTGTGTACTGCACATCCAGGTGTGGAAATGATGTTTAATTAAAACTGGGACAGCTTCCAGTGATGTGTTTTTGTTTCTACTTGCAATTTCAAGCATTTCATATATTACAATGCTAAGCAGTGTTTTAAACCCTACTGAGGTATAAATTCCAAGAGTCCCTGAAAGTAGCAATGAGTTTCTCGGTAATGTTATTATTTTTAAACCCGCTGTTATTAGTCACTATAATCTTATAAACTGTGCCTTATTATTTTCTGCGAAGGAAGCCCGCAATCAGGTGTGGGGGCGGAGGGCTGCTATAATACAATGTGAAACCCATTTTGATGACTGGGTTAGGAAACAGCCTGCCAATAGCAGGCACTGGGTGGGCGGGTGCAATTCTGATGGGGACGAAAGCATAAAAGCTTCATTCCCCATGCTGCAGGTGACAATCTGGCTCTGGGGACCCCATGCCAGTTATTTATTTTAACAAAAATTATTCAACCCCCAACTATGTAACAGAGGTCATGTCTTAATGGCTCCTTGAATGGAGTCCTAGGCAAACCTAATTGGAATGAATAGCTTGGTGGCAGATTTGTGTAACACTATCCACAAATGTGGATGTGAGGTGGATGGCATGTTGGTGAGGGTGAAAGGAAGCTTTCAGTGCATTGAGCCAACCCTTTTCCACTCCAGCCTCACACCCTCTTCCTCCCTCTTGCTCTTCATCCTCCCCTATTTCCTCACACTGCTTCTGATGCTGCACCACATAGTACTGCCATTGCCTCCATGGGCTGGTTCACACATCACTTTAAACCATAGTTTTAACTTCACTATCATTTAAAGGTGAGAACACAGCTTGCTGGTTGTTGTTGTTTAGTCGTATCCGACTATTCGTGACCCCATGGACCAGAGCACGCCAGGCACTCCTGTCTTCCACTGCCTCCCACAGTTTGGTCAAACTCATGCTGGTAGCTTCGAGAACACTATCCAACCATCTCATTCTCTGTCATCCCCTTCTCCTTGTGCCCTCCACCTTTCCCAACATCAGGGTCCTTTCCAGGGAGTCTTCTCTTCTTATGAGGTGGCCAAAGTATTGGAGCCTCAGCTTCAGGATCTGTCCTTCCAGTGAGCACCCGGGGCTGATTTCCTTAAGAATGGATAGGTATGATCTTCTTGCAGTCCATGGGACTCTCAAGAGTCTCCTCCAGCACCATAATTCAAAAGCATCAATTCTTCGGTGATCAGCCTTCTTTATGGTCCAGCTCTCACTTCCATGGGAATAAAATTGTGAGTGCTTCACTCCTCCTCCACTCCTGCTTCTTCCAGGAGCTCAGGCTTAGTGTTACAGCCAAATTCAGGCTCATGGCTTGTTTCTCTCCAGACAAGCCATGAGCAGTAAACAAAGTTTGTTCTTGGATAACTGCTCCTGGTTTGTTCAGGGAAAACAAACCATGAACCCAGGTTGAGACATAACACTTTGACAAACCATGGCTTTACGCCTGGCAGCAGAGGAGCAAAGCTCCCATGCTTTGAGCCCTGTGCACCACCACACTGCACCTTTAAACCATAGTCAAGTTTAACTATGGTTTAAAGTGATGTCCAAATGAGGCACATGTCTCTTTGGGGGAAAGGAATATTCAAGATGGTGGCAGTGGTCACTTTGCTTTCCATTGGGTGGCACCTCTTTTTCTTTTCCTTTTGGAAGAAACTCAGATTATACAGCATATCCTATAATTTCTGTCTCACCATTCTTACCTTCTTCCTTAGTCTCTTTGTTGTTTAGTCATTTAGTCGTGTCTGACACTTCGTGACCCCATGGACCAGAGCACACCAGGCACTTATGCAAAAGTGTTACCTTTCCTCATGCTCTAAGCCAGTCCTCCCTGAATCATTCCTAGACAGCATCGCAAAACTCTCAGGGATGATGTCGGCCAAAACAGTGTGAGGGCACCAGATTGAAGGTTGCCCTAAACTAATGGAAGCATGTAGATAAGCTAAACATTCTGTTTAAGAATATTGCTCTAACTAAAGCAACACCCGTCTGTTCTTTGTGAAAAGTTCCCTTTAATTGGTATCATCCTTTCACACTTTCTTAGCTGACGTGCCGCATGTCATCAGCGTCAACAGTAACAACAAATTATTTAATGAGGAAAACCATTTGAAACAAACAATCCCCGAGCGGCAGTTTGACACAAGACAGCTTGCCTTATACCCGAGAGCTTACTGCAACTTTAAAAGGGGAAATTTCAGGGTTAAAATACAACAATTATTAGATCCTTATAAATTTATTTATGATGCAGAAAGACAATTGGGTGTTTTAAATGTATTAAACCAACCAGTGATTTATCTAATCTGGCAGTGTTTTTTGAAAAAAACATTTTTAAAAAACCCAAGGAATCACTCACGCAGGACTGAGCATCTTAACAATAGTTAATAGCTGGATTGTACTCTATATATGCTGTCAGTTTTATTTTTCTTAACCACAAGACAGAAATATCTTGATTTGTGCACAGAGGAAAGAGCACATAATAATTTATGTTAACAGGTAAGTTTTATGTTTCCTTCACTTTTTTCCTCTGCTTAACATTTGCCCAGGGATGTATTCTACTGTGGGAAAGTACAAAAGTCACCATTCTCAAAATTAGAAGTACATTTCCCAATAGCCCTATTCATGCATTCCCAAAGAACACACATGGACATGAAGTTTGTAGGGAGACCAGGTATGCTTAACAATAATTAATGCATGAAGGGTTAAGACCATAGAGTAATCTTTCCAGCCAGGCTTAGCTAGGTCACGCTGCCTCACCTTGGGAGGAAAGGTTACCAACCATTTTGTTTTCCCATGTGAACCCTACAAGTAAAGAGGTCTAAGCTGGATGCTCGAAGCCTAGATAGCATGGCTTAAGCAAGCCATCGTTGTTTCTGTACAAATAATTTAGAAACATTTACCATTCTGGAACCTACTGCCTTTCTTTTCTTGCTGCTAAATGGAACAGTACAGGAATCTGACATTTGAAGCATTTATAAGTAAACCATTTTTAACTTACCAAATGTGTGGTCTTTGGAAACAACTTAGAAGGGGATATTTTTAAAGGTCTAACAGCCTGTATTTCTACATTTAACTCGGCTGCATGTTTTGTGATTTTTAAATTCTTCAGGGGCTCTCTCACCCAAGAGTATTTGCGCCAAACCTGGGTGTCAATGCATTTGCAAAATAAAAATAAAAAATAGTGTGATGGAGAAGGAGGTGTTTACACCTATTCCCAAATTTCATGTTCTCGCTGCCTGCTTTTTCTGACCTATGCAGTGCTTTTTTCGGGGGGGGGGGTACACAGGGGTATGCATACCCCTAAACATTTTGTGAATCTTTGTACTTGTGTCCATTTACGGTGGTACCTCGGGTTACATATGCTTCAGGTTACATACGCTTCAGGTTACAGACTCCACCAACCCAGAAATAGTACCTCGGATTAAGAACTTTGCTTCAGGATGAGAACAGAAATTGTGCTCTGGCGGCGTGGCAGCAGCAGGAGGCCCCATTAGCTAAAGTGGTGCTTCAGGTTAAGAACAGTTTCAGGTTAAGAACGGACCTCCAGAACGAATTAAGTACTTAACCCGAGGTACCACTGTACTGTATTTATTTTCCCTGATTTGAACTATAAAATGGTGCTTTTCTTGAGTCAAAATGAGAGTAAACATTTTTTTAAAGAAAAAAAAGAGCACTGGAGCTATGTAACATTTGATATGTAAATCTTGTCAGGAACTACTGGAATCTATGCTTGGCTGCTCTGTGTGCTGAGCCACTAGGCAGCCATCTCACTGCAGAACCTTCAGTTACAGATAGGTAGCTGTGTTGGTCTGCCATAGTCAAAACAAAATTAAAAAAATCCTTCCAGTAGCACCTTAAAGACCAACTAAGTTAGTTCTTGGTATGAGCTTTCGTGTGCATGCACACTTCTTCAGATACCAGAACTTCAGATACTGCAGAACCTTCAGGTTTGACTATGCCCACACAAGCTGACCACTGGATTTCCCCCCCCCCCCCAGCAGGAAGGAGAATATTGAGCTTCCTGTTCCAACTGAGCCACGCCTGAGCAACATGGGGCACATCACATATTTGAATTGGTTTAACAATCAATCCTTCTTGTGACTGAACTCTGGGCACTGTTAGTTCTGTGATGGGAATAATAGCCTTCCAACTATTCCCAGCACCCTTGAACAAGCTATGTTTCTAAGGATTCTTTAGGAGACACCATGAGAGTTAAAGTGGTGTGAAATTGTGGTGTTGCTGAGTTCTTGGTGGTTCTGCCAACTTGAATCCTGGTTTGCTCCTTGGTCCTGCTTTGAGGAGGAGGATTAAAATAACTTCTGTATCGCCTTTCATTTTGAAAAGAAATACTGAGGTGGTTCGCAGACAAGTAAAAGCCAACAGCAAAATAAAAAGTATTAAACATATTGTAAAGCTATAGTGACCCATAATTAAAATTCAGAGTGAAACAATTTCATCAAAATGTTAAGACATTGTTTTTTCCCTGAACACTGGCCTGTGTCACAGCTCCTGATTTTCCACTCCTGATTCGCCTCACAGTCCTTTCTGAACAACCAAATTAACTATCCAGTTTCATAGCACCTCTAACCTTTGCAATGAGCTTGTACAATCAAAGTAATTGGGCAGTTTCCCTGGCACCTACTAGCAATGAAGCAAGGCTCATAAAATGACAACAAGGATGAATTTACAAATGGAAACTTTCTTCCTTCAGCATATTTCATTGTTCAAAAATGAATTCCTTTGCATGCCCTTAGCAATGCAAAGTGAAACATATTCCTCTGAAAGATGAGCCTTGTATTGATTATCCAACCAAATAAAATTATTACTGGCAGGGAGGAAATAATGACTTAGACATAATAGTGGCTGTGAGTCAGATGAGTTATGCAAATGTCTTATCACCAGTAACAATCTGATTTTGTTCAGATTCTTTTGAGTCCTCAGCAGTGAATGACAACAAAAGACACTGATTTTTTGAACAGGGGAAAAAAAGAAAACTTTCCCATTTTTCTTCTTAAATCTCAGCTTGAAAACTTCACTCATTATAAACATTAATGAGGAACAAGCATTCACCTTTGAGACCATGTTGGTGTTGTGGTGAGCAGTGCTTCACAACTAATTTTATTCATTTGAGCAACAGTTATTCCTTCTTTTGAACTTTGTGTGTGTGTTTAAAAGGGCAAAAGGAAAAGTGTGCTATAAATATCTTTAATTAATTAACTGGCTAATTAATAAAATAAGTCCAAGTTTACTCTGGTGTAGCAAATATCTTTAGAACATTATACATTGTTCTTTAAGTGAAACTGAGGTGGACTTTTGGAGCTCCCGGCTATGCTGTGACCTTCAACACACTTTAAACAATACAAGTGGGATCTGGGCTGACCCACCCATGAGGCAAGAGCCTCAGGCAGTAGGACTCACATGGGTAGCAGTCCTTTATGTCATTCTTTCTTCTTCCCTTGTTCCTGATGTAGCTCTTCCCTCACTCCTTCCCTGGTGTGGAGGGGTGTGTCATTTGGGGGTCTGTCTCAGGTGCTAAAATGTATTAGGCTGGCCCTGGATGGGATCCAGTAGAGCTCATAGTAGGAGCTAATGGAAGAGGAGGAAACATCAAGTTTCAATGGGTCTGCTCTAAGAATGACTAAGGGAGCAATCCAAGCCTTCGCCCCCATTCACCAGTCAGACTTTATGGAGCAATGAGCCCACACAGCAGCCAGGGTAGTGAGTGGTAAGATTGCTGCACTAGCCTGGAGCTGGCACAGAGATTAGGCTCAATAATGCCTGGTGCCACTGAACAGTGGCAGTGAATTGAACAATGAATCCTGGGCGACCCTAGCCCCACCTTGCCTCTGGAACAGGGCTGACCCATCCATGAGGCAATGTGAGGTGACTGCTTCAGGTGGCAGGATCCACAGAGGCAGCAGATCCAGCTCCTGAGAAATGCATTGCCTGCTGCTGCCGTGCTTTGATGGCAGTTACAGGTGTGTCACACTCCTTGGAGGCTGGATCTGTCCCCACAATGCCACCTATGCAACAGACTCTTGGCTCTGCTGCTCTCCTCCCATTCTTGTTCCTGATGTTGATCTTCACTCACACCTTCTTCCCTGGTGGAGGGAGCACTGTTTTTTGGTTCACCTCAGGTGCTCAAATGGCTGGCCCTGCTCTGAAATGCCTGCTGGCTACTGAATGCAGGTATGGAACACTCTTCCAAGAGATCCAACATTTAAAAGACAGTTCAAAGCTTCCTGGTTCAGAAGGCTTTAGGACTAAAATGCTGCCTGATGCTCAGCTTCTGCTGCTGTGCTGTGTTTTTTTTTTCTTTGACTGCATTTTAAAAAATATTTATCACTATAAATAAAATAAACAATTCTCTTCTATATATGAACCAATAGAGAGCTGGTGGGCAATACACTGTCCAGAATATTGACTTAGACCATTGAAAGGCAATGCTTTTGATCAAATACAAAACATAAAAGAGAAGCAATCCAAAGTATCCATGCTGCTTTGATATGGTAAGCATATCAAATATCTCAGCTTTGACTACATTTTAACCTCTTCTGTGTTTGCAGTTCAAATTAAAGCTCATCTAGTCTTCATGATTTTCATGTCAAAATTTGCATTTTCCAGAAGATATCATCGGTGATGGAACAGGTTGTAAACACTGTATAAAACCTGGAAATATTTCTTGATTGCAGATACCTGTTTCAGATGCCAAATAAATCTCACTGTACAAAAGGCTCCAGGAGATTGAACAAGTCTCACATTGCATTGGCTGGACAGTATACAAAGGGACTCTAACATTTTTGCCAAGCTGGTTTGAGTTTGATCTTGTGTGAGCTAGATCAGGGATTGCTGCCGGGCTTCAGGTGTTATTTTACCTGCCCTTCAACATGAGTTCCCAGGGCAGGATACAACAGTACAGCACAGAATTATAAAAATAGACACAACCATTACAATTATGAAATAAATACAGCCATCTCTAATGGAACAGGACAGTATAAATGCAGTAAAAGAGGTAAGTCCCACAAAACAAAATATCTTCAGCACCTCTGTGGAGAGAGAGAGTTCCAGTTTAGGAGCTGCCACTGAGAAAACTATATCCCAGGATGTCATTTCTTCCACTTCTGTGTGTGACAGAGCTACCAACAAAGCCACCTCTGATTTCTTAACACCTGAAAAGGTTCATAGGAATAGAGGTGGTCTTCAAATATCTGGGATTGTTTAAACACTAGTGTTATGTACTAAGCTTGGATCCTAGAACAATAGGCAAGTACGCTCCTAGAATGCAATAGCTGATTGGCTTGCAGGAAAAGACCAATCAGTCTCCAGGAGGAAGTTAATCAACCTGTTAGGCTGGTAGGATTGTAGAATGCAACAGCTGATTGGCCTGCAGGAAAAGACCAATCAGGCTCCAGGAGGGAAGCAGAATCAGCCAGTCAGACGGGACTCATTGTGTAAATAACGTATATAAAAGCCTGAGGTTTGGGGGGCAATTTAATCACTGTTTTACAAGCTGCAATAAAGAGCATGAAATCACTACAGGACTTCGAGTATACTTCAGCTAGTGTGAACACCTACGGCTGGGCATGGATACAAAGCAAATGTTCTTTATTTTATTTGTTGTTTCTATTGCTATGTTCTGTTGCTGTGAGATGTGGTGAGATATCTATCTCTCTGACTGGATTCTGGCAGGACTCCAGAAACTGCTGTGCTGTGCCCACTTATCTAGGAGTAAGCCCCACTCAATTCCATGTAATATACTTCATGAGAAGACATATATGAGATGGCACTATTAGGAGGCAGAGCCTGGAAGCTGAAGGGCAGCACCAGTTACAGTATGGAGTAGAACCTGGTTTAAGCAGAGACTTCAAATCTCTCCTTATAAGTGATCCCCAGTGTAAGCTTATCACTGACTATACAGTGTGGTTTCAATATGAATTTATTATGCTTGTCCTGGAGTTTGTTTCTTGGTTACTCTTGGTGCCACCACTGAGGGTGCCCTGTCTTGGGTCTCTTCTCTTTGTGCTATTTCTATCATGGGAACATAAGGAGGGCCTCTCCCCCAAATTGCAAATTTCAGGTGGGAATACATTCCTACTTTTGTTTGTTTTTAAAATGCAGATGGATGAGAAGAAACAGGATTTGGACAGCCTAGGATTGAACACATACAAAAGTGACATGCTGTAGTTTGAGTCATCAGTATCTTCCGTGAATGAGGCTAACAAGCTAAAACTTCAGCTTAGAATCCTAAAGACTGGAGTTCCTTAAGAATAAGACCAATTATCAAATCTGACTTTGTGTGTCAAAATATTGTTCTGATATGTGCTGCCCCAAAGCTGTTGTTACACTGCTGCCATTTCTTCCTTTCATTATCTGTCTGGAACAAAACCTTGGTGAATCCGAGCATCTGGATGAACAGAAATGCCCAATTAATTAATTTTTGGCATTTTGTTATACCCCATATGCCAGTCTGCTGCATATCATAGAGGGTCATCTGAAAGTATCATCTTGTATTTTCAAGTTGCACACAATAGCCTTTTACCAAGAATATTTTGATGGAATTATCTTACTTTTTGACACAGAGAGATTACCAAAGTGTATGTGTTTCCCAAACACAGTTTCTGTGATTATTGTTTAAAGTAGGCACCTTTCTCTAAGAATGAACAGCATTCCCAACTTGGGCCTGTGAAGAGTTCCCTGGAAAGAGGAACTGACTCGTCAACCAATCTGGAAGTTGTAGTTCTGTGCAGAGAACTTTAGCAAACTGCAGTTCCCAAGATTCTTTGGAGGAAGCCATGACTGTTTGTAGTGTAAGTTACCACTTTAAATGTATGGTACAGATGGGTCTTAAGCCAGCCTGAAGCCTACTGTTGCTACTACTACAGTGGCACCTCTGGTTGCAGACGGGATGTGTTCCAGAGCTCCAGTCGGATCCCGAGGTTTCCGCAACCAGAGGGACTACTTCTGTGCATCCGCGCGCGACAAAAACCTGGAAATATACCATATTTTTCACTCTATAAGATGCACCAGACCACAAGGAGGAAAACAAGAAAAAAAAAATTCTGAATCTCAGATGCCAGAACAGCAAGAGGGATCGCTGTGCAGTGAAAGCAGCGTTCCCTCTTGTTGTTCTGGCTTCTGGAATAGCTGCGCAGCCTGCATTCGCTCCATAAGACGCACACACATTTCTTCTTACTTTTTAGGAGGGAAAAGGTGAGTCTTATAGAGCAAAAAATATGGTACTTCCAGGTTTGCCGCTTATGTATCCCAAAGTTTACATAAACAGAGGGATACCTAAGTGGAGGTATGACAGTATAGCCACCACAAGGAAGCAAAAATACTGTATTTTTAAAAACACACCCTATAGAACACTCCATACTTCCACCCCAAGACAAATCCATGAACCCCCCCCCCCCCACATATACATACATCAACACATGCATTTAGCAACTATAAATGGTGATAATGTTGCATACCCTCCAATATTTCTCTGATGAAAATAGAGACGTCCCCTTCCACAGGAGTGACCTTTCTCCATTGGAAAAAGCAAGGCATTTCTCATTCCCATCCTTCCACCTACATTTGCCTCATGACTGCCTAGTGAAGAAACAAAACACTGGAGATGTTGGCATGGTCTTGAGCAAGCAGTCCTTTCAAAGTCACCGACAGAATTGGGAGTGAACCAAGTGCTCCTTGTGTTCTTTATGTATCAACCAGCAAGGTGCCCATCAGCACCAGGCAAACATGCCTGCCATCTTCATGTCCCAAATTAGGAATTTAAAGCTGGCCAGCACAGTTCTCTGTGGAGCATTGCTCCCAGGAGAGCAGTGCAGAAGCTCTGCTCTGAAAGAGTGGGAAAGAAGTTGTGGGCAGTGGGAGCTGGTCCACTTGGGTGAATTAGGCACTTCTCCACCCATCTTAATCAGCCCTCTGCTAGCACCCATCTGCCTGCCTCCTTCCTTGCCATCCCTTCAGAGGGTGGCTGTGAGTGTTCCTCCTTCATCTCAATGTTGCCTTTGAGTGGCAAAATTAGAATTAGTTGGCATTCTCTGTAATCCGGTTTGGCTGCACCAGTTGGTCTCCCTGCCTTCTGCCATAATGAGCGACAGTCACCACTGGCTATAGGTATTTTGGGTTTTTGGGCAAACCCAGATTTATGCCCCATAATCCAACCCTATCAGTGCCACTGGGTGCAGCATTTCTCCCCCATAGGAGTGAATAGCATCAATGCCTTCCATCTGCCAGAAAGTACAGGGATGTACTGGTCCATCATGGGGAAGAGGTCAACCCTGCTACCACCCTGTACGGCAAATGCTGCCGTTGAGAATCCTTCTTCTGTTTAATGGCCTCATATTTAGGGTCTTGATATTTGGTCATTCTACAGTGTCAGAAAATGAAAGGAGACAGCTAGAGTCTATCTCCACACTCAGATCTGCTGAGCTTCACCAAAGTTCCTGCATTTTGTGTCTTCAGACTATACTCTGGGCCCTTCAAGACATTTCACATGCTGTTCTTTCCTATTGTAAAGACAAACACACATTTACCATCCATTCATCACTGGGAGCCAAGGTTAATTTGCTAATCCCATTACGTGAATCTCTCTGGTACACAGACAAAGAATTACATGATGTGGAGAAGTGTTGCTTTTATGCCATAACAAACAACCAGGGAAAGAATTCATATCTGCCAGCTGGAAGAGAAGAAAACCAGGAGGATTAAAAAAATATGAGCGAGAGAAAGCCTGATTAAGAATTGAAAGCAAAAACAAAATGTAAGGGTGCTTAGGTGTGTCCTATTACATTTGATAAAAAGAGCCTGCATTTAAGTTGATTTTATGCTTATTGTTTCCCTTGCAGAGTGCTGAGTTCTGTGCAAATAGGTAGAACATGTTGGTAGGAGCTTTATCCATCAGATCTGTAATGAATCCTGGGATGCTAAATAGTCACTAAGGAAACGCGGATTCAAAATGTTCACTTCTACAACCCCAAAGAGAATAATGATGTTAAAGCTTTTGTCTTGTGCTGAGAGCCTGGAGTGACTGACATTATCTTTTTATTGCTACTGTACTATTATTCTGCACTGCTTTATTATAAAGAAAGGAAGCACTTTATGATGGGGGGGGGGAGCCTACTTCTTTCGATACTGAAAATTGCTATTTAACATGAAATATTGCAGAAAGAAAAGAAAGACAGCAAAGTAGAATCCAGAGGCATATGCAGTGATGCAGTCCACTGTGTCTATATACATTCTGCACACATTTTGCTTTTTTCAGTGGTAGTTTATTCCTGCACTATCAAGAAGAATTATGCAATGAGGCCAGTTGTCATAAGTGGTCATACAAACCTACCCAGTCTGGTTATTTCTGTGTGGAAGCCTGGCTTTTCAAAATTTTCTATCCTGCGTGTAGGTCTCTAAATAAGGATGTTTGGAAATCACCCAGGATTCTTCCACCATTGAACCTCTAAACACTGTCCAAGGTCAGATAAAATGGCAAACTATGGTTTGCCCCAAAGCAGGAACAGGAGCTTTGTATATTTTCTCATTGAAGACTCTGAAAAGGAGGAGTGAATACATGCTTCCAATGCTCATGTCTGCTCATTCTCATAATAGTACATTACAAGTGTTGCTCAAGACATTTTGCTGCCTGAGGCAAAGGACAAGATGGCACCCTCCCACAAGGCATATACAGAAGCCATGCTGGACTAGACGGGCCATTTGACTTCTAGGCTAGTTTAGCGAGTACATGGTACTCACAGCTCTATCTCTTCCCTTCACCTCAGCATCTACCACCTGAGGTAGCTGCCTCACTCTGCCTCATTGTAGCACCAACCCTGCTACATCCTTATGGTATTATGCCAGAACAGTTTGCCATATCTCAGTCTGACCCACCACACATAATTGATGTGATGATGAAATAGCATAACACATCCCTGTGCTCTTGGAAGAGAGGTGCATTACAGATTTGAAAATTAAATTACCTGTAATGCACAGTGTAGGAAGCTTATACTGCTCTGCTCTCAAGAGATGCAACTCATTCTTCGTCTAGACATACAATCCTCAGTAATGATGAGCTACACACATTTCAAGGAATTCCTGAGGAATGTCCTGTTTCTTTCCTTGAAGTTTACAAATTATGAGCATAATATTAATTTGCTGGTGGTGTCTGTTACATTTTCTTCTATGACAACCATAAACCTAGCCATCATGATCTGCTGAGATAATGGGTCTTTATATGCCTCACCTAAAAATAATAATCTTGGAATGGTTTACTATAAAATTCAATTATAAAAAACCCACCACAACTTAGCATTAATTTATTTACATTTATATTACTTCAAGGTTTTCTCTCTCCTTTTACCCTCAGTTTTATATACAAAACAACCAGGGCTTTTTTTCCAGCCAGACCTCAGTTCCAGCACCTCTCATGTGTGCACCATTTCCATTATAAGAGATTCATGGTGAGTTCTAGGACCTTTTTCTAGAAAAATAGTACTGTACTGGAAACAACCCTGTGAGGTAGGTTAGGCTGAGACAGTGACTGGTCCTAAAAAATAATAATAAATAAATAAATAAAATTGATTCTGGATCTCCCTAGCCCTGGTCCAGAACTCTAACCAGTACAGTACATTGGCTTTATAAGCATCGAAGTGTCCATCTACAGTGGTACCTCGGGTTAAGAACTTAATTCGTTCTGGAGGTCTGTTCTTAACCTGAAACAGTTCTTAACCTGAGGTACAACCTTAGCTAATGGGGCCTCCCGCTGCTGCCACACAATTTCTGTTCTCATCCTGAAGCAAAGTTCTTAACCTGAGGTATTATTTCTGGGTTAGCGGAGTCTGTAACCTGAAGCATCTGTAACCTGAGGCACCACTGTATAAGGATAAATGATTATAACCACACACACACCTCAGCAGCAACGAGTAAGACAGTAAAACTCAAGCTTGGAGTTCCTTCTTCCATTATAGGATCAACAACAGGCAAGCCCCAAAGACTTGAATGGCAGAGCCTTCATGAACATACCCTGACTTTGACTTCCTCACACTGCGCTGATGGTTATTGTCCATTGGGACTAGTGGGGCGTAAGGCAGGAGGCCAGCAGTAGGTGGAGCCAGACCGAATGACAGTAGCAACCACAGCCAAAGCTAGGCAAAGCCAATTAATTTTGTCCCCATCCTGCTCCCTGCTAAATTCCACCAGGGAAAATACTAAGACCAATGAGGAGGGAGCTGACAGGCAGTGCCATCCTCTGGACTGGTTGTAGGTAAGAACACAGGCATGGTTGCTGACTGATGGCAGACTGAGGCTGTTGGGGCAGTGGACCATATGCCCTAACTTACCATCCTCCACTGTCACAGTGCCTCCCTCTCTTTGGCAATACAAAAGAGCCCAGCATGCCTATAATAAAGATTTTCAGTGTTATTAAAAACTCCAAATTATTCTCTGCCAGTTACTTTCTTGTGATAAAGATAGGGTGCTTTGTGGTCTTTCGTAGCAGCAGGAAATTTATTATAATTAAAGTATCTGAATAGCAAATTTATTAGCGAGTGTAATGGAAGCGTATTTGGCTGTACGTGAAAACAGCATGCTGAGGAAAGGGGGGGAAAGAACAATGCGAGTGGGAACTGTTGTTAAGGAAATCAAAAAGTGTTTCCACAAAGCCAGTGGCAGGCGGCGCAGCTTTAATTGCATGTTTAACGTAAGGTAGCTAAACAGACAACTTTCAATTAAAACTATTAGAACTCTTAAGATGCTTGAAGAGGTGAATTCCACCTCAAAGCCATTCATAATTCTGCATGGAGGGGAGACATGAATGTTAGCATTTTGGAGGCAGTGTGTTTCAAGCCTTCCAGTGGTTCAGTTGTTCTCTTTTCATAGCTAGGCATTTTATTTTATTTTTATTTTTAATCACACTTTTCAAAAATGCTTTCTTTACTGCTTTATCCAAAGACAATAAATATACCAAAGCAAGTTATAAGCACTGCTGGAGTCATAATGAAAGGAAGTAGCAATTAAAGGAGGTGGGGAAAGGCAAGAGTAAATCATGGTCCCTGGTTGCTTCATTATTATTTCTACAGATGAAGACTAACATGTAACGTTTTGACATCCCTATAGTAGCATATATATTTTTGCTCTAGAATCAAAAGGTGGGCCAAATAATTACTACTCTGCACCTCCTTCAGCTGGTATGACAGTTTTATCATAACAAAATCCAAAGCCGTAATTAGTAAAGAAGGTTTTATTTCTTCTGTTTTCCATGGTTTGACCGTAATTTTATATTGATCCAACTGTTGGCTTACAAAGTTGCAGGATCTTAACAATTTAACAATGCAATCCAATATCAATCCAATGCAATCCAATGCAATTTAACAATGAAAAAAAAAAGGTCCCATTGAATTCCTGGAACTTACAGTCGTACCTTGGAAGTCGAACAGAATCCATTCCAGAAATCCATTTGACTTCCAAAACATTTGAAAACCAAAGCATGGCTTCTGATTGGCTGGAGGAAGCTCCTGCAGCCAATTGGAAGCCATGGAAGCCCCATCGGATGTTTGGCTTCCAAAAATAGTTCGCAAACCAGAACACTCACTTAAAAGTTTGTGGAATTTGAGAGCCAAAACATTCAAGAACTAAGTTGTTCAAAAACCAAGGTACGACCGTATTTCCCAGTAAGTGTGCATACAGTAATACTTTGCATACTTGCTAAGCATATAATCCATTTTGAGCCAAGTGGAACCTGCTTCTAAGTACATATGCATATGGTTGTGCTGTCAATCTAGCAAGATAGAGGTACATAGACAGTATTTATTTATTTTTAAAAAGCAAGTCTTGTACTTTCCGCTAAATCCCAACACTCTTCTGCCACACATACACTCTAATTGCTTAAAGGATTTTGGCATGTTGACATAATGCGAGTAACCCTTTTACCTTTTCTGTCAAAATTATCTAGACTGACACCAATGACATAGGCAATTATTTTATTTAGTATGAAATTTAATGGAACAGAGAGCTGGACCTCAAGCAAAGCAGAATAAAACTGATCATCATGTGCCACAGAAATTAACTGCAAGGCATACATTTGGGAAACAGGCCAACAGTAAATTAATTAGTGGGACATGTTTTTCAAAAGAAAAAGTTGAAATATCTGTAAGTGGGACAAGAATTCTAAAGAGCTCAGCTCTCATCTGGGTAACTAATTAAGTATCTGGCTAGCAGTTTCTATGTAGTTCAAAATCCATGCATAGTTTGGATGTTTCTGCGGGAATTGAGTGCCCTTTGGCCTAGCAGGAACTCTGGAAAGCTCAAAGAATTTAAAAACCAGGCCACTCTTCATTTACCTTGTTATTGTAAAACCTGAAAATTCAGAGTTAGTTGATGGAATGTATTGCAAAGCAACTTGTTAGGCATACGATGCAATCAATGATTCAAATGTGGGATTGTTTACAGCTTCATACTCTTCACTCCTTAGGTTGTGAAAGTTCAAGTCTAACTATACATCATATTCAGGGGGGAAAGTGCACTGGAAACTGAAGAAATAATCTGAAGGTTCTGCATTATTGTGGTACATAATCAAGTAGTACCAGTTCTTAATAAATGTCAACCTAAGATTTTGTGTGTGAGAGATTGTGTGTTTGTGTGGGGGTGGAAAACCATGGTCAGCATCCAGATTTCAAATATTTACTACCCATTCTACCAACACTTTGACTCTCAGCAGGTCAGAGGTACTCTCTAGTCTTCAATAATGTCTGGAGGACTATCAGCTCCTTAATCTGAACAATGTATCATTGGGGAAAGCTACTCTGTCTCTTTGCCCGCTTGCCCTGAAGCTTGCCCATTGACTTATCTCAGCCTATGTTAATTGCCTTTGGTTTCTTGTCTTCCTACTCTGGATCCAGACTATCCCCAGCCGCAGCCTGAGATCCCTAACTTGACCCAGAACTGATTGACCAATACCCCCAGAATCTCAAACAAGCTCCTTAGATACATTTAAAAAGCCAAAGTCCTTCCCAGTCTGATGTGGAGATGCCAGGGGTTGACACCTGGGGCCTTTTGGAAGCAAAGCAATCACTCTACCACTGAGCCCTGTCCACCATCTTAAATCATTCAATCATTGCATAATAACAAAATACAGAGTGAATGAGCTTCTGACCTAGGTGACAAGGAACAACTAGCAGAGCTGTATCTTCTGGCAGCTGTAATAACCACAAAATGAATCCTTTTGAAGATCTGAAGAGGAGGGAGAGAGAGGGCTAATCTATTCCCAAGTGTAAGGAGAAATAAAGTGAAATATCCTTTGGTCTAGGTCAGGCATAGGCAAACTCCAGCCCTCCAGATGTTTGGGACTACAATTCCCATCATCCCTGACCACTGGTCCTGTTAGTGAGGGATGATGGGAATTGTAGTCCTAAACATCTGGAGGGCCGGAGTTTGTGTATGCCTGGTCTAGGTTGTGTTTTATATGCAAGGTGGAGCCCTATAATCTTTCCTTAATATCTAAGGTATTGATCATTCCTATGAATAAGAAGTATGTGCTGGTGTTGTTAGGGCTGGATTATGGGGTGCAGGTCTGGGGGCCCCAAGCCCAGGGTGACAAAAGGCAGTGTGATGTCAGCAGTAGTTTGTCTTTCCTCCCTCCCTCCTTTCTTACATTTTCCTCACTAGCTTGGACTGTAAACCTTTAGGCAGGAATGCTGCTTTCTTCCTACAGTGCCTAGTCTTTCTGCTCTATAAAATGCATATTCTATTATGCGTTATCTAAATCAGGAATTTGACAATCCCAACCCTGTAAGATTCAAGCCTGTGATGTTGTTTCAGCTATCTGAAATCAATTTCTGCAAAAAGTGTAGTTCAAAAGTTTTTAAAAGTATGCTAGGATAATTGGGGGGAAAGCTAAAACTATATCTAAGTATGGCCCTTCGGAGGTTCATAGGTTTTTCAGTGTCTGAACCGAGATGTGCTCTTAAATAATATGGTTTCGATGCAATAAAAGCAATGATATCAGCAGCCATTCCATCTGGCTGCAACAGAGGCAGAGGAGGGGAGCAGACAATAATGGCTGGTGGGGTGACACATGTAGGGCTGCACTCATATCCCATTACCATGGAGGTGGGGGAGTGAAGGTTGATGTTCACAGGGCATATTCCAGACAACTGAAAATGAATTTGCAATGTTCAAGTTCAAATTCATAAGTTTATTGTTCTAGCCAAAGGCCAGAGGCACCAAGAAGCTCAAATCCAGCTTGATTTCTGTTGTGGTGTATCTGCTTGCTTGTGAGAACAAAGGTTTCAGAAAGCGATCTCTTGGGTCTCCATATAAGGGGCCATATAATGAGTGATGTCTTCCAACTGCAGTTGACCACAAATACAAAGTCTGTAGGCATACAGGACCTTGTTATAGTGGCCATCCAAAACCGTGATGATCATCACTTGGAAACACAGTTCAATAAAGGCATTTCTTAAGGAAGTTGGTGTGAGTTACGTTAGATAACTAGCTCTAGAATGCTCTGCTCTCAGGAGGAAAATTTGGTGTTTCTAATTAGTTGCAAGTCTTTTTTAGATTCTGTCCAGAAGACCTAATCCCTTAGTTGACACTTATTCAAGGTCAATACAGAGCTTAGTTCTGAAAAATAATAATAATAATCATGACAAGCTGCTTTACAGAGTTGTTTATTACCCAGTTCCATAAAGCACAGAACAGGAAAATGTTCCATAATCACAGAAGCAATTATTTTCACATACTTTAACTGAGCACAGTCTACTCTTACCTGAATTGTTGGCCACCCAGATTCTATACAAACAAGAGCTGCTGGCAGGGCTGTCTTAAGCATATGCAGTGCCGGGATGCAGAGATCACCCCCCACCCGGCCAGGTTGACCAGTCCCAAGCCGCCTCAGCGTCTCGCTGGCTCGGTCACCCCCAAACTCATGGCACAGAGCTGCCCGCAGCAGAAGAGCCCACCGCAGCGCTCCAACCAACGGGCAGCCTTTCCCCCGGAATAAACTCTTGGGCCCCGGTCTCTCGGCCTGGTGCCCCCGAGAGCCCGGTACCCGGGTGCCCCACACCCCTAGCACCTATGGGTAAGACGGCCCTGGCTGCTGGTATTCCTGATGGCAGAGAATATAGCTCTGCCCCCCCCCCCCAAATACAGCACAGTTTCCAAAACTTTGATGGAGTTCGAAGCACAGCCTCAGATTTCAATGTCATGGAGCACTTGAATAAGCACTTTGCTACCAAATATCTTTAGGGCAGGTTCAACCAGTTGCCCTCCCTTACTTCAATAGAACTTCATTAGTGTAATTGTCTAATTCCCAGTACTGGAGGAAATAAATCCCAGTCAAGATTTTGATTTATTCAAATCATGGAATTAGTTTTCCTGCCTTGCAGCATTTCCTTGGAGATCATTCCAACTGTGACCTCATTAAAAGTTTGTGATTTGATTTTTGCTAATGGCACATCATTTTGTTTTCGATATTATATATCAATTGATAATATGCAATATATTATCTAGTAATTATTTCCCTAATAATCTCATTACAGTACCAGACCAATGTACCAGTTACCATAAAATGGAAACCAAATTAAATGTAATAACAGCACTGATGGTAGGTATATAAATATGATGTTTGGATATTAACTCTGCCTTAAACATGTTGCTCAGTTCTTTGTTCTGGAGCATGTAGATTTACTGCTTAAATTGACAGGAATGGATGGCAGCAAACAACATCCTGACTTTGGATTTTGAATATCCTACTACATGCATACTGATATGAGACTGAGGTTTTGGCACTTCTTCCTCTTCTGAAGGGATAGCTATGTGGTGCCAGCCAGGTTATTTCTGGACTCCAACTACCTTTAGCCCTCATGGCCAACAGTCAATAATTATGGGAACTGAAACCCAACAAGATATGGAGGCCACCACGTTGGCCACCCCTGCGGTGTTGTAACTAATCCTAAGTAAATGTAATTGAAACAAATTAGTATTCTTCCCATTTACCTGTGCCTCCATTTCTTTCGATTACTCGGTGATCTACCTTGCATCAAATTGTAGACTGCAAAGTCATCGGGGGGACGATGCTGTTCTAACGTACTTCATAAAACACAAGATGGATCCACACCATACACTGAAAGCCCAGGACTTCCCCCAAAGAATCTTGGGAACTGTAGTTTGTTAAGGGTGCTGGAAATGGCAGTTCTGCAAGGGGAAACTACAGTTTCCAGGATTCCTTAGGGGAAGTCATGTGCTTTAAATGTGTGTTGGGTGTGCATAGTGTGGATCTGCTCAATGGTTCTATGTAAATGACAATAACACCCCACTTTATGCTGATGCCACAGGGCCAATAAAATGTTCTATATACGGCAGAAAATAAAAACGTGTAAATAAAATGTCAAATTAAACTGCTCCTTAAGTAAGGTCAGGCTAGGGTTCCAATTAATCATTTGGGGAATGCATTTCAATATATAAATGTGTGGATTATAGTCCAATAATGCAAAGGAAACCCATATAAATAGAAATGATGAATTGTAGTTCAACAGTTGCACTTTACTTTGAAATCCCTTTCAAGTGTGGCCATCTTAAGATCTGTAGCAGAGTATCTTGGTAGATTGGTGTAGATGTTCTTCTACCGCTTTCTGAACATTTCTGTTTCTGATGTCATATAGAAACCAGTAGGAAAATGTTTCAATCTACCAGAACACTCCATTATTCTCCGATGTGAAATTGCTGAAACACAATTCATCAAGAAGTTCAGTTCCAGTCATGTGGAACTGAGTAAAGACAGTGGTCTTCTGTCTCGCTACAGATGTTAAATTACTCTGCATTACCAAACCGTTGTTTTATCACCTGTCACTGCTGTTATAAAAGGTCACTGTGTTTCTTTTGCCTACATTCTGCCTCTAATTGAATTGCCGCTGTCAGTAGTTTTGCATTTCCTTTACCCCTGATGTCACTGCTTACAATCCCTCCCACCCCATGCATATTTGAGCATGCAGCTGAGAGATAAACTTTAGGCAACTGAAGAATTGACTGGTATCTGCAAGAACTTATATTACAATTTCTCTCTTTCCAAGTTGTCACAGGATGCTGTTCTGTTTGTGCTGTTTGTAATGTGGAATGATGCAACCTAAGCTAAGCTGGCATCCATCTGTCTCAGGAGACAACGGAGGAATGTATCTTTGGCAGTGAGGTCAAACTGTTTATGGAAAATACGTTGGTGAGCTACTAAAATGTATCCCTCTTCTAACCCAGTGCAGGTAAGGTACTCGTTGTCCAATGTAATTCTTGGACAATGTTCATGGCTGTGGCTGTGTATAGCAGTAGCCACAACTCAGGGAACAATTTAAACATATTTTAGTTTCATGTGGACCATACTATACTCATTTTCAGGAATTTACATACGCAAACACACACAAATGGAGGCAAGATGGCGCCAAAGTAAAATGTGTTTATCAGAGCTCTGCATATTCCCTTTCAATTACATGATGGGGGTTTGCTTTGCTGGCTCTCCCCCCCCCATTCTTCTTAAAATCCCTCTTATCAAAAGCAAGGTTGTTTTATGTGTTCCAGCAACCCCAGGAATTTGCACCATAGCACTTTGTGAAACCAGCATCGTAAATTAGTTTTACGAAGCCTAAAAGCCTTGCAGTCACTGCCCTGACAGCTATATCTCCACATTTTTAAAAAAATAAAAATTAAGGATTTTTAACCTTCAAAACCTTTTAATCTCTTAAAATCCTCTTTCATTCCTTTGACCCCCTATATTTTAAACAAACTGAAAGACAGGAAAAATGGCTGTTGCCGAAGAGACTACGTTGAAATAACGCCCCGTTTGGTTTTTGGTTTTTATCTTTTTCGCCCCTTCCCTATTAACTTCCTGCCCACAAAGTAGCTGTAGATCAATCTGGACTAGATGAGACTGTAGATTTGGAACTCAACCAACTGATCCAAGAAGTACAGCTTGGCTGATACATGTAGAATCCCAGAAATGAGAAGAGCAAAAAGACTTAGGTGTCCTGATATGGACGGTGATTCACGGTCCTCAGTTCTCAAGCAGAATAACTTGGACACACAGACATGGAATATGGTGTGCATCTCTGAGAGCACTATATATATATAATGTCATTTCAGATATAAGCATTGCCAGCTGCTATTGCATGCCCAGATGCACTGCTTACCCCACACTAGCCACGAATTAATATAACCTCCTTCACACCTTGTCATATCTTATTCCGCCCAACCACACACTTAAATAGTAGCTACAGCTATTAGCCAGGTAGCTAGGTCATATTTGACAGGCTCCTCCATCTGACTTCACCCCATTACGCTCCTCTCCGTGTTCTCATCCTTTGGCCTATAAATAGCAAGTACGTTTCAGCCCACTTTCATTCTTATTACACTTTGGTGATCCTCTTTTATACTCATTAAGCAGCCGCTATGTTTTGAAAGCAAGAAAATGATAACTGAAAAGGAGTGTGTGAGCCTCTTCATCTGACTTGTCAGCGCAGTATAGAATGGTTTAATGATAAATGTGTTCATAAGCATCTACAGCTTCATTTGCATAAGTAATCCCATTGATTCGTTACTTACTGTTGCCATCAAGCAGGCAGAACTGGCATCTTTGTCAGATAATTGTAGGTTGTAGCTCCTTTTCTTGAAAGCAAGCTGGAGAAGCATTTGTTATTTGTTTATTTGTTACACTTGTACAGCACCACTCCTCCAAGAATCACAGAGAGCAATGCTTTAGTTTTGTCAAATGCTCTGTTAACTAGGCTACGCTGGCATATATTAGCCAGCCCAAGGCTACCCAATTAGATTGATCGGTAGGGATTTAAACATGGGTTTCTCACTTACAGACCCAATATGCTAGCTTTTTTATCACATTGGTTCTCAGTGTAAACATTTTTGCTGATTTTAAGCATGATCTACTTCCTATAACATCTGTCGGCATTAGAAAGGAGAATTCTTTTTGCTATCAAACCAGCTGGTCTTCTGAAACAGTTATGTTTATTACTCTGAGTAACACTTAGATGAATAACACCAAACAAAAGTAAAGATATAGGTAACAATCTAAACATTTTTTTTGTTAAAAAAAACCACATCAAATCACACAGTTTCCATATAGCATGCAATATAAAAGGACCGAGCAAATTTACACCCATTGATAAGTTTTCAATAGCTGCCTAAAAGCAAAAATGTTAGTTGGTCATCTAAGTTTGCTTGGGACCTGATTCCATAGGATGGGAGCTGCAACACTAAAGGCTGTTTTTTAATTGATGTTAGAATGTTAGATTCATCTATTTTGGTCTTCTCAAAGTTGATTTTTGAATTTGTTGTGTTTATGCAGGCTTTGGACAATATATTGTCTGGGAAGCTGCTCAAGCATGATATGTGCATGAAAACTGAAGGTCATGAACACATTGTGTGGTGAAAATAATGGATCCTTCTTTTAAGGCTTTTTATTTTAGCAGTAACCAGAGTTTAGGGAACTTCAATTATCCAAGTTGAAAAGTGTCCCAACTTCCAGAGTTGAAGTATTTATATATTTTGTGCACCTTCCACAATTAACATAGGGGGAAATCAACTTAAGTTCTGAATCCACTCAAATATATAAAATCACATATTTTCACTCAAATATATAAATCATAACTAAATGCATTAGTTATGAGAGTGTTTTAAGACACACTGCCAGCCTAGACTCAACAGGTGTATGCAACCTGATTCCAATCACAGAGATTGATTTGATTTGGCCTGTTTAAGAAAGATAACAAAGATTGATGGGAGATCTGATATTTGATGTTAATTTATCATCATGAAATTTAGTGATCCTTTGGTCAACTTGTGCTAAGCATGACTTCATTGATTCATGAGCTACTGGAATCAAAGGACAGCAGAAGATTAGCTGTGTGCTTTCAGTTCAGCGTTTCAAACCTGGCCATGGACAGAAGAAGACACGCTGGCAGGCAGGCTCCAGGATTTGCCAATTGCTGAAATACTTGAGGCTGAGTGCTATAAAATAAGTTCAGACTATCTATTAATTTTGGATTGAAAAATAATGAAGATCTTGAATGGAATACATTTGTCACATCCAAAATAATCAATTTAAACTAAAAATATCCACAACAATCCACTGACAATAATTTTCAATCTTGCCATATGCAGCTATCCATTTAAATTAATAAAGTAGCAGCACTTTCACAATTAGAGACACATTAGAAATAATTAGCCCATATTGTGGACATGAATTTTGATCTCTGTTGGATAAGGATTTTAGTTTTTTAATTGAATTGAATTGTGTGTCATTTATAGCTTTCCTTCCCAGTACAATACAAAAAGCTCATAAAAATCAATCAAATATAATTCCAAAAAAAGAATTAGCACATTTAACAACAAAACACATCTGATAAAGGGGAGAAGGCGTAGCTGGGTATTTTGTAATAATAGTAACTGTTACTTCTGGTTTCGCCAGAAGCGGCTTAGTCATGCTGGCCACATGACCCGGAAAAACTGTCTGCGGACAAACGCCGGCTCCCTCGGCCAGTAAAGTGTAAAGTGAGATGAGCACCGCAACCCCAGAGCCGTTCAAAACTGGACTTAACTGTCAGGGGTCTTTTACCTTTACCTATTATAATTAGAGCATGTGTAGTGTTATGAAAACAGAGCAGCATCTTGCAAGAATTGAGTGTATCTTGCCCCATCTAAATCTATGGACTTCCTGATTTATGTCATTCCGGTTGCTGTAACTTCTGTTGATTGACTCATGCTATTTTCCTTGAAGATATTTTCATTCATGTCTTAATCTCATTTGGTAGAATGATCTAATCTCAGAGGACACATGTGTGCGTGTACACATTGTTGCTTTTGTTTCACAAAGCTAACATAGCTAACCTTCTCAAATGCATTATTATTTCATATTTGAAGCGGCAGAATGTATACCTCCTATATTTTTATCACTTTAAAAATTTACCTGTCAAGTTGATCTTATGGAGTTCAGACTATTAAGGCCATTTCACAGCAGGTTGAACCAATCATACTGTGTCATAATGGCTGACCTTTAAAATTCATCTTGAAATTGCTTGATACATGCCATCTAGGAAGTTTAAAGACAAAATATGCGTTGTTGTTATGTTTTCATCATCTTGCTAAGAAGACTTGGGAGTTCGGAGGGAAAATGCTAAAAACAAGCAAACAAATTTTCAAACCACAACCCAATGCACAGTTTAAAGCACTAACCTTGTTAATTGGTAAAAGCTTAAGGGTGCCTATTCTTGGGGTTGTGGCTTCTTGGGGAATGTGCAATGGCATAAGTAATGTGCAAAAGTTACAATTTTTGATTCCATTCTCTAAATGTCAAAACCGCAGAAAGTGCATCAGACTAGCTGAACTTCAAGTGATGCAATCAGAGGTGCCATTTCCCTGCAATATTGTCAACTGCACATTTTTGTGCCTAACCTCAGATATCTTTCTTTGTGTATTTTGACTTGTAGATGCATGCTGTGAGTGCATTGTGTTGGGTTTTCTTAATGTTGATGTGGTCAGTGGTGCTACACATAGCTGTGGGTTTAGAATTATAACCTGCATAGCAGCACATCTGTGAGCTCTTAACAATTCAACACACCTGTGGTATCTTAACAATTTAACTAATTAGCGGGGGGGGGGGTTACATGCTGCATCGAATGCAGCGATGTGATAGGGTACTTGATTATTTTGAAAACTATATTTAGGTTGACCAAATGCTTTGTATGGTACTGGCTGGTGTAGAGTGGTGAGTTGCAACTGTTTGATTATTATTTAAAAATAAAGATAAGCAAAGATGTTGCAGGCAAGTTTTTATTCCATCGCCCCAGTTGCTGCGCAAACTCGGTTGGTGAAGAAAGTCCAACACATTGAACACACACATTCTGGTTACGAAGCTAATCCAAAAAGAAACACCCCCCAAAAACCAAGACACAGAAGAAAACAATGGCATGGCCCTCCTTCCTTATATCAAGGGCACTACAGATAAAATTAGCAAAATCCTCCATAAACACAATATCAAAACAGCCTTTTGCACCAACCAAAAAATAGCCAATATCCTCAGAAACCCCAAGGATAAAATCCAGTTGGAAAACCAAGGGGTCTATGAAATACCCTGCAAAGTCTGCCCAGCCACGTACATTGGACAAACAAACAGACGAATAAATGCACGTATCGCAGAACACAAGAATGCCGTCAAAAAAGAAGAAAAAACTTCCTCTCTTTTCCAACACATGAAAGAAACAGGACACGAAATTAATTTTGCAGATTCCAAATTGCTCTTTAACATGGAACATCACCACAAGAGAATAATCATGGAAGCCATCGAGATAGAGAAACACCCTCACAACATGAACAAGCGTGACGACACATCCCGCTTGCCAGACATCTGGAAATTAGCCCTCCCCACAAAAACTGACACCAGATCCAGAGGCACACAGAACGCCATCACCAATCAACCACACCAGACCCAAACCCAGACCCTCTCCACAGATAAATTACAGACACCATCCAGTAGCCAAACCATGGTGGCACCTCCGGATGCTGCACCCCCCTGCAATCCCTACACAGATCTGGCTGACACAAGCCACAAAACCACAGCTCGCCCCTATACACGAAGCCAAGCCAGAGCACAACTAAGTGCAGTACAGCCATCTTCTCAGAAAAACTCTTCACAAAGTTCAAGAGGTCAAGACACAAAGACTTTAGCAACTAATCCACACCTAATGACCCACCTAAGTGGTACTCAGGATATCACTCAAGAAATCACTCAAGATATCCCTCAAGTAATTAAGGAACAAAAGAAGAAAAGGCACACTAGCCTGGGAACTTCCTCTCTGCCCAGAACATTGGAGGCTATACACCACACCCCCTCAACAGTATTTATAGGAACTCAAACACTGAGATCCTGCTCTGTTCCAGTAACAAGAAGCCGAAAGCACCAGCCTGAAGATGACGAGTGAGACCTCGTCGAAACGTCGCCTAGACACCCCAACTTTTACACGGGAAGACACCCGAGGACACCAAAACCTGCATTCCTGTACCCGTGAAAATCTACGAAAGCAAATATATATATATATATATATATATATATATATATATATATATATATATGAGAAAGTTAGAGAAAGTTGTTGGGTACTGTAATGTTTAGCATCACTGCCTTTGACTTAACTTGATTTCAGTACAGTAACAGCATTTCAGAGAGGTACTTAATTTCAATTAAGAAATGTCAAACGAGTATTACAAAATATGTGGAAAAGATGTTGCCAAGAGAAATCAATTTGTATGGGAGGGGGAATAATACTTGAATGGGAAGCATAGAGAAATAATGTAAATAAATTGAAATGAAAAAAGCAAGAAAAGAAATGAAAGTCATTTTGCCAGGATAAAGAAAGATGAATGGGGCAAAAGAAATGAATGGATTGACAGAAGCACTGTGCCTAAGAGCTGTATTTGGCAATCTCCAGAAAGATTTAATGTAGCATCTATCTAAAAGCAATGTATCAAGACCTCTGAAGTATCATGGATAAATGTATTATTGCGTCCACTTAAGACTACTTGGTAACGACCAACAATTTTATAATGTATCCTTATCATCACCTCTTAGGATTATGAAGAAACTTTGTATGAAATCTTTTAGCTACAAATTGGGCGAAAAGAACAAAATCTGCTGAGTTTTGCAGAATTGCTATGAAAGAATGTAGTTGGCGACAAAGTACTACAATGTAGCTTTGATAGATAAGAGGACACGGCTAAGTAAATAGTCATGTTGTTACTTCTTGACATCACAGATACCCAGAAGCTTGCTCACAAAGAAGTTTTTGAGTGAATGAATGCAGGTGTGAAAGGATTTACATTACAGGGGCCAAAATAATATAAAGCACAGCGACCCTGTTTCTGAAGGAACATCAAGTAAACAAAAGCAGCTAGCAAGAACAATGTGCTAAAAGGATGTAAGGGTATGAGATTTTGAGGTGCAATTAAAGAATGAGTAACCAAACAAGCTCTGAGCATGCCCAAAGGATTTATAGAGATAAAGAAATGTCCACTCTTCTTGTGGCATGTGAAGGGGCAAGCTACCCCCAGCATTGGTGGTTGTCAGGCATCAAGGCAGCAATGGACTATGATTACTAAAAACATGCCTTTATTGCCACATGATTCTGATGGGGAAAGAGCAATTTATTACATCTAAGTTCCTGGGACCCTGGGACATCAAAGAGCAAATATTGTGTATAAGCACACAACTTCCAACGGGACTTGGAAGAATGAATCTAAACCACCAGCACTCACAGTCCTCCCTGGCTTTAGCCTTGGCTAGTTTCATGCAATATGTGAATGGGACCTAGGTAACTAAAATTTTGATATGCCTCCCTGGCTTGCGAGGGAAGTTTTATGCCTTTATTCCAACCAGGCAACAGTATTCAATCAAGCTTTTCAGACTATTTGAATGGTGCAGTATTCAATGATCAGTCATCAGCTGATCTCAATTTTCCATACCATCTCAATACAAGGGGTAAGATGATCTTTCAGGTATCCTGATCCCCAAACCTGTACCTTGAACTTACCCCATTAGTTAGCTGGCAGCCAGATGGCCATTGAAGAAATTGTTATCCGTATATGCGGGAAAACTGACCTTCTCTAGAACATAGCTCCAAGAGTTTGATCTTGAAATTGAAAGAAGGACAGATTTCCCCTAGGACTCTGAAAGCTGGATTTATTTTATCCGTAAACTGCTGTGAATAGCCCGAAGATATTCTATTTGAAAACCCTGAGTCGAAAACCACTTACCACAGTGGTTAAGAATGGAACAAGGAAGCAGAGCTGGCTTTGCTGGAATAGACAACAGCAAAAAAAAAAGTAGATAAACAACAGCATGTAGAGGAAGAAAGAGAAACCGTGAGAAGACTTATCAGCAGGTAATAAATGACTGCATGAGGAGACAGGTCAATATTGGACAGGGGATTCCCAGGGAGAGGCAATGCTGCGCATTTCATTTGGGCTCCCAGCTTAATTAGAAGAAGCACCTGTGGGGGAAACGTGCCCTCACAACAGGAACCCTGAACTGTTTGGTTTCTGGTACTATAAGAAAACAGAAGGCTAAGGGGTGAGGGAACAAAGCTAATAAAGGGCCCAGCATCTCCTAAATGCTCTTCAGAGGGGGGAATCACTTTTGGAGGCAGTCATAAAAATGTGAGTGTAAAGCAGAATAGATGTGTTTAATATAGAGCTCACTGGTGAAACTTTAACATCTTTAAAAGGTATGCAAATGTGGGGGATAATGGATCCTTTGCATTTGTTCCGCTCAAAAATGACCTTTCACCGTGCTTATGAATGCCGTGTTTCATGAGCAGGGCCAATATCAGCCAAGGTAGGATGCTATCTTCTTCCGAGATAGTGACATATTTTGTCACTCTATTGTTTGGAGGCCCTCCTTCAATTCAGCTGCCGCCGGTTACTCTGCTAGAATACATTTGCAGCTGGATTCAACAATACTTGTCATTGTGATACAACCAAAATAAGGTTTGCCAAGGTGAGATATGAGCACCATCGTAAACATCTACATACAAACATTTATTTGAAGAAATGGAGTTGTGGATCAGGAAGTCCCATGCCCCAGTTACAAGTCAGGCATGACAGCCGACACATTCAAAGCCGCAAATTGGCCCACATGAAATAGACTGCTGTATCCCAAAAGCAGAGAGGTGGGCTGAAGAAAGCACACCATGGAATGAGGGATGCCTGAGGAGTCATAATTCTGAGGTGAGCTGACTGGATCTGTACCTGCCAGACTTACGAGTGGGTCAGAACAGGTGAGTTATCTATGGGTTTCTGTACTTCCCAAATGGTTTGAGAAAAATCATACATCTATTACTACTTGTATCTTGCCCATCTACTGTGTTGTCCCAGCCACTCTGGGCAGCTCATTTAATATGTGTCTTGTGAGAGAAAGTGCATTTAGAAATATTTCTTGAAATACACATTTATTCATTTAATAAACTGTAGATATTGCTGTGAGATAATTCATTGGGGGGTGGGGGAAGCCCTACATCTGAAGGATACAGACAGTTCCCAGCCGCTGTTGGTGTGGGGTAGTTGGTGAGGAACAGAGAGGGGCACGACTTAAGGCTTTTCTTTTTTCTTTCTTTTTTAATGGAGCAGGACTCCTGACATCATGTGCCAGAGCCCCAGGGATATGGATGGACCCGCTGAGGTGCTAATGAGGCTTTCAAGTTTGTGACAGATCATAGAAGATGTTAGCAAATGAGGAACAATTCAAGCAGAGACTAGATATCACCTGATCCAGGTGGCTAATTCCTAAGATCATCCAAATCATATCGTGGTTGCTGTAGGCAGATCATGGTTTTGGGGCAGAAGTCTAGGGTCCACCCAGCAAAATGTGTAGGAACATCTCCAAATGCAGCAGACAGACTTATGACAGCAAAGTAAATACATATTTCCATCTACGGAGAAAGCCTTTGTAATTCTGGACTCTAAAATTATCTAACAGCACCACCGAATACATCTTTCTTTCTTTTTTGATGGGGCTCCTACTTCAGGATAGCAGTTGAAATAGTAGCACGTTGTTGTAAGATTGCATTACAACTAGCTCAAGAGGTTCATAGAATCATGCTCATTGAGGGTCATCTAGTCCAACCCCCTGCCATGCAGGAATCTCAACTAAAGCATCCATGACAGATGGCCATCCAACCTCTATTTAAAAATCTCCAAGGAAGGAGAGTCCACCACCTTCTGAGGGAGTCTGTTCAACTGTTGAACAGCTCTTACTATCACAAAGTTCTTCTTGATGTTCAGTCGGAATCTCCTTTCTTGTAACTTGACTCCATTAGTTCTCCTACCCTCCTGGAGAAAACCAGCTTGCTCCATCTTCCCCATGACAGCCCTTTAGGTATTTAAAAATGGCTGCCATATCTCCTCTCAGTCTCTTTTCCAGGCTAAACACACCCAGCTTCTTCACCATTCTATGGCTGCCAGCTGATCCTAATAAACAGAATGCTTATTGGTTCATTGTGAGTTCCCACATTGTGACTTTGCCACTATGCCATTGGCAGAACGTCGTCAAATGCTGGTAATCAAGGATTGTTGGCAAATCATGATGCACAGGCATTCATGAAACAACCAAGAGAAAACAGAACAGGAGCCAAGTCTTCCATAGCAAATTTATAGCTACAATACTCTTTGGTGCCATTAAAAGGACTCAGATATCAGTGTTTGAAGCTTACCTGTTAGCTCACATCTTGTAAAGGTTTTCCCCAGAAAGCTGCTAAAGGAGGGTTTGAGAGTTAGTGTGTGCCAAAAAATATATTTATCATCATATACGTCAGGAATATGTAAAATATATAAGAAGGAATGCAAACAAATACTTCTCATTAAAAATATTCATCAAAGAAATAGTTTCTTTCCATACAACACTACCCTCAGATTTTAGAATAGTTTGCTAATAAACTCATGAATACATTATGAATGCTTAATTGCATACTTTTAAACTTTTATGGCACTATACTTTTTTATATATAAAATTAAGTCTGCTGGAAGTGTGTTAAGAACATATTCAACTGGTTTTATGTAAACCAATTTCCAAATGAAATAAAATAGCAAAGCATCCAAAAGAGGTGTGATTATGATGTGATAGGGAGCCAGGCTGGTGTAGTGGTTAGAGCAGAGCTTTCCAAACTGTGTGGTAGCAACATGTTAGTCTGTCGGCTGCAGTGTGTAGGTGTGTCATGCAAACACTCCCCGTTCTCTTCCCGCAGCTGGAAAGGGGTTAATTTAACCTCTGGTTTGTTAGTAACACTGAATTACTGTTTCATGAAATTATGCATGTCTAAAAAGTGTGTCACTAACAGGAAAATTCCCAAGAATTATATAGAGACTTATCCAAAGCTCTGTGTTCTAAACATTCAGTCAAAAGAGTGTATCAGCTGAAATGTTGGGATCTTCCTGAAATTTCTAAATCTTAATCAAGACACTGTCCTTTATTTGAAACTTTTGCTGTCTTGTTCCAGCACCCACTACTGGATACGTTGTTGGTATACCTTTTGGAAGAGGGTGGGGAAAGCTAAGACATGCCCACCCATTGGCCACCCTTAGAACCAAAGAACTGAAGAGCTAGAAGGGACCACAAGGGTTATCTAGTCCAACCCCCTGCAATGGAGGAATATTTATAGTAATAATAATTTATTAGTTATATGTCCAACATGGGGCTCTAACCCATAACCCTGAGATTAATAGCCCCATCACCTATCAACTGCACATGGTTAAAGGGTGAGTTTGGTACCCTGCCCTGGGTTTTAGGTGTTTGGTGGGCTTGGAGAGAACCAGAGACATCTTCCCCTGCTGCTTGCCTGAAAGCTGACTCAAATGGGCAAGCTTCCTAATCAATCCTTGCCTTCCCCATTTAAAAACAGAAGGTTGTGTCATCAAGCACTCATTCAGCAGACTTCCTTGCAGCACTGGATACAACCCAGTGTGACTAGCCACAACCACACATCCGGGGAACATTGCCAGTAACCCAGAGCTCCCCTCAACCCTGCCATGCCCCATCTGTATTTGGGTAAACACAGCACTAATGGTACTGCTTCACCCAGCCCATCATGCAACACGGCTGCCATTGGCTTGGGTCCCAACTGGGCTTCTGCAAATGGAAGAGTTCCATCTGCTCATGGGAGGAGGAGGGATCCAGTGGAGCTAGGTAGCATTTTTCACCAATCTCCCCTTTCCTTTGCAGTCTCCTGAACCATGGCTTGCTCTAGAGGGCAACCATATATTCAAGAAGCAACAGGGCAGCAAGAGAATGGGTAAATGGGGGTGGGGGTCCATTATCTGCTGGTGGGAGAATCCCACAAGTGGAACTCCATTCCTGGAAAGCTCCCAGCAGCAGAACCTTTGTTAGACTCTAAGGCACATCTATGTTTCAAATTATTTGTCTGCATTTGTTCAGCATGGCTCAACTGTATCAATGGCTCAGCATGGCACAATACTGTAAGCTGTAGGAATGTTGTGGATACTAGGAGAGGATATATTGATTTAATAGCATCCTTCCTCACTCATGCTTGTGAGTCAGCAGCAGAGTACATTCCCCAATACAGTCATACCTACAGACGCTTTGGGTTGCATGATTTTGGGTAGCGCACTGTGCTGAACCCAGAAGTACCAGAACGGGTTACTTCCGGGTTTCGGCTCTTGCGCATTGGCAGAAGCGCTAAATCACGCTTTGCGCATGCACAGAAGCACAGGGCGACCTGCACATGTGCAGACGCGGTGCTGCGGGATGCGAACGTGCTTCCCGCATGGATCACGTTCGCAACCCGAGCGTCCACTGTATATAGCAGGAAACTAGTTGGTAGATTCACTTGAATTTCTTTACTTAAGCAATCCAATCTGGCTTTGTCCAGATTGGGTTTTGTTCCTGGTAAGTCCCCTTTTACCCCTCCTAAAAAGAATAAAGACACAACAATATTATTTTTAAAGTAACAAGAAGTTTACTCACATTCAGTTCTCAGTTGTATCCCTGAAGGCAGGCTTTAGCTTGGAGTTACAGAAAAGAGAGTGGGTCCATCCCATGTAGGGATTTGAGCCCATGTCCTGTTGGCTGAGAGCCAGCAGACAGCAAAATACAACAGTATCAGTAGCAAAAGAGAGAGGATGGCATCAAGAGAAAAATGGCTGCGTAATCAGCCCCTTTTATGGGGTCTCCCAAGGTCACGCACAGCTACCTGGTCACACGCAGAGGGAGGAAGCTCCAGACCAGCTGTGACAGGAAGTCCTGGAGTGACACCTCCCTGTGTGTCCACTCTGGGCAAACAAGAAGTGTTGTACTTGACTGCTTTTGCTACATCCCACATAAACTATAGCATTAATGATGTTATGCTATAAAGGCTGTGCTCTCTTCTTCCTAAAACAAAGTATTTGTAAACCTTCTTGATGTCAATGGTGGGTCAAGGTGAGATTTCAAAACGTCTTAGAAATGCAGTACTAAAAAGGAGAAGCATTTTCAGGGTTTCCCCTCCTCAAATAACAAAATCTTAAATAAGTCACGGAAATTCCTGTGCAGATTACCAATTAAAACTAATTAGAATCGTTTTACCATGTGTAGTGTATCTCTGCACAGCCACCCTGCTTAAAACACACACGCGCACACCAGCATTTTGAAAAGCCTGTTTGTGACCTGTGATTAATGCAGAGTTTAAAAATACTTACTGTGAAATCTATGTGGGTGTACGGGGAACATAGCAGGAAGGAGGTCAAACAGAAGAGAGCAGGAAAATAAGTGATTCATTGCCAAGCTGATGAGGGTTGTATATCAGAAAATGAACGTGTCTTTGACAATCCCTTTAGAGAGCCCACAAACATTTTGTATTCACAGCAAACTCCATTTCATATTTTCCTCCTGTGACATAATTCTGTTTAAACTGGGTTGCACTAATAGCCTCCCCAAAGCCAGCTAACTTGCTGAGCAATAGCATCTGACACATATTTATTAGCCAAAGGTGGGAAGGAGGGAGTTCAGCTCCAGTGTTTCAAACGGAACCCAGTTGGTGTGTTTACTTGTCATTTCAGCAGTTTTGGTGTCAATGGAATCTATTTGAATGTATAATTTCAGCTTCAAGGTTTGGTTTAGAACTTATCAAAGTGTACGGAGAAAGCACCCTGTCAGCAGCTAAGGACAGGGGTGTGTGACACACACAAGCGGTAAAACTGACTTCACTTTAATTCTATCAATCCTTGGTCCATAAGCGGCGGAGATTTTCCACACAAGCTGTCATAGGCAAGCCAGACCTGATACATATCTTGCGCTTTGATTTGTTTTTTCTGACTCAAAGAGGTTTATTTCTATGTTTCTTTTCCAGAGACCTGGCATTCTGGTTCCTTTATAGAGCCATGAGTCTATAGCAGGGGCATATAGGTCTTATACCTAGCTGCTTTATAGCAAAGAACCCACTATAAAGCACATAGGAAGCAGTGCTGTACCAGGTTACCAGCCTAACTCTTCCCAGCCCCTATGAGGAGCGGGTGGCACTGTGGTCTAAACCACTGAGCCTCTTGGGCTTGCTGATCAGAAGGTCGGTGGTTTGAATCCGTTTGACAGGGTGAGCTCCCATTGCTCTATCCCAGCTTCTGCCAACCTAGCAGTTCAAAAGCACACCAGTACAAGTAGATAAATAGGTACCACTGTGGTAGGAAGGTAAATGGTGTTTCTGTGCGCTCTGGCTTCTGTCATGGTGTTCCATTGAGCCAGAAGCTGTTTAGTCATGCTGGTCACATGAACCGGAAAGCTCCCTTGGCCTGAAAGTGAGATGAGCACTGCAACCCCATAGTCACCTTTGACTGGACTTAACCAGTCAAACCACCTAAACATTAGGAAGAACTTCCTGACAGTAAGAGCTGTTCGACAGTGGAATTTGCTGCCAAGGAGTGTGGTGGAGTCTCCTTCTTTGGAGGTCTCTAAGCAGAGGCTTGACAACCATATGTCAGGAGTGCTCTGATGGTGTTTCCTGCTTGGCAGGGGGTTGGACTCGATGGCCCTTGTGGTCTCTTCCAATGCTATGATTCTATGATTCTATGATTCTATGGACTTAACTATCCAGGGTCCTTTACCTTTTTTACCTTTTACTCCCCGCTCCCCAAGAAAAAAACCTTGCAACACTATTGTGGTTTATAACTGTTATGCTCTTACCTAGCAATATGATGACATATAGTTTAATAATCAGTTGAAACTGATAAGGTGATAACACACATTTCAGAAAAAGAGGGTAGATCCCGGTTCTCCTTAGGAACACTTTGATAAGCACAAAGCCAGATGCTTCCTCCTCACCTTAACCAGCCAACTGGAATAAGGGTCAGGAGCACAGATGGTCACACACAGAGACACAAACCAGCATCTTGTTCAGATCAGAGGTGGAAAGTTTGAAACCGATTTCTGCCATTGCAGTAAGAGAACACCAATGATGCCTATAGCCAACACCCTATGTAAAATAGAATAAAATCTATAGGGAGCTGCACATTTTGTCTCTCTTCAGCATACTTTGATACAGAGCCAGAGTGTGCCACTGAATGATCTATACCCAGCTGGGCTGAAGCAGAATTTAATAACCCATTTACAGATCTGATCAGCTTCAATAGGGGATTGTTTGTATATGCATCCTTGCCACAGTAAATCACGTTCAGTCAGAGTCACGAGTTTCTATTTCCACTTTATGCACTATTTTTGCTTTCTGGATTCTGGGCTGCCCTCCAGGTAATCTAGGGGATATCACTGATGGAGATGAGGGTTTTTTTTTTTATTCAGTTCACATTTATAGGTGAACCGACCTGATTCTTACTTTCTGCAATACCTTGAGAACCAAAACACAGCTATCCTTTGAAATTTGCACTTCTCTGAATTTCGCAGTGCAGTTGCCCAGCAAAGGAATGTGCACCCAAAATGCGTATGCTAGGGTAAAATTGGCATAAAAGTGCAGATATTTGTGAAATAAAAGGGGAAAGGGCTTTGAAAAAACGTGTATACTAAAGGAAAATTGTATACAAGGAGGTGTACATGACAATAAGTTTGCACTAAAATGATGCTGAATTTTCATGAGGATTTAAGATTCTCAAACTGACATAGAAATGTGGATAACTGAACTGAAGAATGGAAAAATGAGAAACTGAGAGAACAAAGACTGACAGACCCAGCCATCCCTAGGTTTTACATGTAAACATGCGCTCCCTCTCCCTCTCAAAGCAGAAAAGAAAAGTTATAGCCTACTATCTTCTCACTGAAAGGGTTTTTTTTTAAGAAAAAGAAAAAAACCATAGTAGAAGCATTCAAAAATGGAAGAAGGAGAAACTGAAAGAAGCCAGATTTGCCCATCCCCTAGTTATTGATAGATACTACCATGTCTGTAGCCCCTGTGTTCCTAACATTTCAAAGTGTTTCATGCTGCCAAAGGGATAGCTATTGTAGGCAATGGAAAAACCCAGCATGCAATAGAGTTAATAGCAAAGATAAATAAACTATAACAACAAAATCATTGAGTTTCAGCTCATGGACCCCGGTGAGGAGCAGCAGGAAAGATGCGACCTATTTCAGCATAGACAAACACATCCTGCTCTAGCACACAGGCAAACCAACTTGACATAAGAATCAGATGAGAAAACAGACATGACGAGCGTTTTGCAGCCACCACAGCAAGAGCCAACCGAACTGGCCAAAAGAGAAACAGGTTTTCTATTCACTTTATGAGATTAACATCCCAGATCAGAATGCATGCAGTTAGCCAACCAACCACAGCACAACATGCACACATGTTCATTAATACTGTAAACTCTGGGAGAATTTCCAGTAATGGCAGCTGATGCAGACCTGGAAGACCTTGCAGAATATTTTACATAGACACCACTCTCTCTGTTTTTGCCTGAGCATAGCAAATATGTCATCGGTCAGGCATGGAGTAGGTTTCTAGGCTTTGTTCCCGCATTCCCTGTCTTAATTGTACTAGCGATTCTGGAAAGCCATGTCCCAAACAAAATACTATTGTAACAAATGGTCACGGCCTTAAAGTGAATTGTTATAGATTTTATTCAGGAAATAAAACCTTTGGGTGTAGTTTTTAAACGAGACCATTCATCAATACTACACATCTATCTTTTGTTTTGTACTGGGCAAATCAAATATATTGGAAAGTTAAAGCTATTGAACATATATTAGTGCTGAGCCAAAATCTCCACCCTGTTTTCATTGATGGGTATTTGAAAGTTGGGTTAGGGGCAAAACTCATGAAAACTGTTCTGAGGTCAGCCTGATGACCACCAGCTGAAGTCTGCCATTTTCCTTTGCCACCCACCCCACAACACTGACACTACAGTATATGATAACATGGATCTCGGGGTGGGAGGATGCAGCTCCTATCCTACAAATTTAGCCCTTGCACAAGAAAATAAATTGAAGTAGAAAATATGGGAGGGATTTGCTGAATTAAATAATTAGAAAATGGAATACAGAAAGGGGAGATACGAGGAGGTCGGGAAAGTAAGGTACAAGAAAATAAGGGATTTAAATTATACTTGTTGTTGTATGTGTTTTGTTTGTATTTTTGTTATTTTTTTCCTTTATTTTTTATATAACTTTTTTGGAAACTTTAATAAATATCTTTAAAAAAAGAAAAAGAAAATAAATTGAAGTGGCACCTTACTCTAATGGTCTGTGAATAGGGCTGCATAAGTGGGAGGGCCATTTTCACTCAGCAGAAATATACATATAATTATATTGCACATGCTTCACATTTCAGAAGATGACAGAGTTACAAGGAGAGGGTCAACTCTATATTAAAGACTTAATTGGAATTTTCTTGATCCTCAAATTAGAATAGTAAAGTACTTTTTACAAGCACAGAAAGCTCAAATTATTTCTTTCTTACTGTGTTCACAAAGAAGTTCACCATGGTGTGTGTGTTTTTTAAAAAAAGAAAAATGCCAATAGTACATTTCCCTGCTTCTGATAAAAAAAGAAAAATGATAGAAACCTGTTTAGATGGAGTCAGTGGATCCCATTAAATTAATTTAGCCCAAGGACCTGCAGCTTAATGGATATAATGGCCAGAGACTTGTGGCTTGGGTGTTCTATCTGTGTTTTGGTTTGTGTAATATTAAATCTTCCTGAAGAGTATAGATTTTACAATTTAACCAAATTACTTCGTACCGCAGAATATTTAATGGCTATGAGTAGGTCAGATAGAATGTTACGTTCAGTTTCTGCTCTAATAATAGGCAGTGCTATTATTAGTCATGAAAAGCCCATGAAAGCATTGGTTGCATCAAGTATATCCGTTGTGGCATTTCATGGTCCAGATTCATAGATAAAGAACTATGTTCCTGCTCCATGGACTACTTCTTTTGAATTACCGGTACATTGGCCTTATGCACTGCATCTATTTGCCTATTTTTATACGGAGCAGGTATTTGTGTGGAGTTTGTTATTGAGGATCACATCTCCCCCCCAAAAAAAATCTATATAGAAGATATCTGAGGTGGGCAGTGTTTGTAGGCATACTTCCTACCTCCCAGAGATAGCCTGCTCCATTTCGCCACCTGAGGCAAAACAGGAAGGTGCCACCCCTTCACTTACTGGGGTCATGTGGTTGTGGTAGCCCCATGGGATTCTGCTGCCTGAGGCAATCGCTTCAGCCCACCTCATGGGTGGGTTGGCCATACTGCCTCCTGCAAAAAAGACATGCAAGGAAAAGACGCCTTCTGCAGCTACTGGTGGGAAGAGGGACCAGATTCCCTCTGTCAAACATCAGCTTAAGCTTGTATGCTTTGCATAGGTGAGAGGTGGGAAGATGCTTCTATAACTGTTGCTTGGCAGATTGGGCAGAACCTGCACTCTTCCTATTCATATTTCCTGAAGGATTTTTTTTTTGGGGGGGATTTCCTTTCTGTTGGGAAATGTGCATGTATCAACTGCATCTTGCACATTCACCGGCCATTATGCATATTCCCCTATTGGCTTTAGAGAATGTGTAGACCTCAACTGATTTTTGCACATTTGCCAGCCATTGTGCAGAATCTGCAGCGGGCCTCATTGAATACTTTGCCTAGGAAATATATGCATTATTTGGTCAGTATGCATAGTCTCCAAGAAACATGCCCCTTTTCTGATCTCAAGTTCAGAAGTATGCAATCTGGACCCCCTGGGCTGCCCACTGCGCCATTCCTTAGACAATCTCATTGAACCTCTGCAGGAATCCATATAACCTTGAAGCACCTCCACAGGAAATACTTTGCTACAATGGGCCCTGGATCCTTCCTGTCGAATCTCCTTGCACCTGCAACTCAGAGCAGTATCTCGTCCCCCCATCACCCCTCTGTCGTTTCCTGTTGGCATAAAATTATGGATGTTAAAAAAGCAAGTCTTTCTTAAGGGGCTTTCCTTTTTTTTATACAAGCCTGTCTCATATTATTTTCCAAGTACCCTTTCATTCTGAATTTCACTGTTAATTAAGTTGCTAACAACTACAGTAAAATTAAAGAAAAATAGTAAGAACTTTTCTAGTGGCTTCATCATAATGTCACAGCCTGAGCTACTTCGAACTCTTGCTCCCTACTTTGTCAGCCTTCTTGGTGATGACCGTTTAAAACTTTCTACTAGAAAATAACAGACACTCCAAAAGTCCTTGAAAGAAAGCTACTTGAAAGAGTATTACTTGAAGGTATTCAGCTGAGTTTGTTTCACGTGGCCCATATAATGACGGCTAGTGTAAGAGAGGTTCTTGGTCTTCTTAACAGCCACAGCATCAAAGATCCCTGTCCTACAAATTTCTCAGATAACAGACTAGGGATGAATCCTCTAAGGTTCATTGAGCTCAATAGCACTTATTTCTGAGTTGATGTGTATCAAATTGCATTGCAGAAATGTATAAAAGATGGTGATGGTCTTACAATATATTTGGGGAAGTGGTCTGTCCGTCCATCTGTTGTTTATGGGTTCAGTTGTGTCTTGACATATCATTGCCCAATTTGGTGTGACAGTTCCAGAGATAAAACAGCCAGTTTTCATCTGTGCTTGGACATCATCAGGTGCCATTTTGACTCAAGATATCAGACTGGACTATTCCAAATTCTGCCAATTTGGATGCCTGTGAAGATATCGGCACCCAGTTTGGCATGATGTCAGCCAGTTTTGTGTTATGGCTCCAAACTGCACCAATTTGGACACCCCTGAATATCATTGCCCAGTTTTGCATAATGGAAGAGAAGGTTTTGGCCTACATTGGATGTCATTTTGAGTCAAGACGTCAGACCAAACTGTTCCAAACTGCACTGATTTTAATACAGTAACCGGGCTGAATTGGGTCAATCTGAGCAGATGCAAACTCCAACCAAATTGGGTCAAAAGAGTGCCACATTGCTGCACACACTGTGCTTGTGTTATGCATGCCTGTTGCCAGCAGGGGAAGAAACATACACAAATGAGAAGGACTGAAGGTTCCGCTGCAATCTGCTGGCTGCAGGGGTCTGCTTTGACAGCAAATTACCACACTGGGAAAGCAGACTCCAGCAAGACTGAATATAGGGTGGCCGAGACTGCAGAGGTCCCATGACTGGAAGAGGAGATGTAGCCCTAGTACTGGTGGAGAAGAGAGGAGGTTGAAGGAACCGGCTACCACCCCAGTGTTGGGTCAGAGGCTGGTCAATCTTTCACCATCATCTCATCTGACGTCAGTCCTGTACCGAGAAGTTTTAAATGTTTGACATTTTATTCTGTTTTTATATGTGTTGTAAGCCGCCCAGAGTGGCTGGGGCAACCCAGTCGGATGGGTGGGGTATAAACAATAAAGTTGTTGTTGTTGTGAATTATGGCCCACATGGTGGTGGTGTGTAGCTCAGGTGGCGGCTATCCTGCAGTGCAGCCACAGTTGGGTAAGTGGCAGCTATGAAGTGGAATAGGTGACAACATCAGTGGTGCTGGTAGCAACGATGGCTGGGGCCTGAACCACATCTAGCCGGGGGACATGTTAGGGACAACAATGCAGGAGAAGGTGACAGTAGAAAGGAGAGAGCGAGTAGGTGTGGCACAGCAGCCACATGTGTTGTCAGCCTTCGGGAATTCTATCCCTCCCCCAGTGGCAGCAAGAAGCAGGGAAAAAACAAGGTAGAGTTCATTCTAATGAGTTTATTCATTCATCATAGTGAGATCAAAGGAATGCAGTCTGCCTACCGATAATGGCGTTGCTCCAACTGAGCTCCCTCCCTTCCTAGCAAGAGCATTTCCCCTTATGGTGTCTGCCTGTGGCCAACTGTTTCTGGGTCTTTTGCTCTTGCACTGTTAACAAAGGCCAAAATACTCTCCAGTGACAACATGTCAGCTAGCTGCTCTGGCTCTGCCTCCCCTTCCCCATCTCCTAACACTCCCCCCCCCCAACTCTTCTGTTCTCCTGTCTCTGTGCTGAGACCTCCCTCAAACCCCTGCTGTAAATCAATACTGCCTTCCTCTTCTCTGGAAGCTTCAGGAGAAGGGGGGGGGGCGTCTCCACCATTCCTCTTCCATCTTGTCCCCTTCAGTCCAGTCTCTGACACATGTGCAGCAGTAATACAGGAACTGCCCACTAGGGATGTGATCCTTCTGATTGCAGGACTCTCTTCTGTCATCATATTCCCCACAGGGAAACAGCAGCCAGCAGAATCAAACTCTATTGCCCTCTGTGCATGGATAATATAGAGGGAGATAGGATGTAAGGGATTTAAAGAAGCTGAAAGAAGCAGGAACTATACATGAGTCAACCCTGGAATTTTTTTTTAAAAAAACTTATGAATTAGCATGGAATTCATGGAATTTATTGGAAAATGTCGATCACTTCTCCTACCTGGGCAGTTATCTTTCCACAAGGACCGACATTGATGCCGAAATCCAGCATCGCTTGAACTCCACGAGTGAGGCTTTCTCTTGATTGAAGTGCAGAGTGTTTGAGGACTGGGACATCCACAGGGAAACAAGAATGCTAGTTTACAATGACCGCTCCCCGCTTAAAACGGGGGGGGGGCCCTTTGCGTGGACGCGTGCAGCCCCTAGACCTGGAGCGGCTCCAACAGCATAGGCTAGGCTTTGCCTTCCCTCAGGTGGGATACCTGGAGGTCTCCGCCTACCTCAGTCAGTTGTCCAATCCCACCTGGGGGAAGAGTTGCCAGGGAGACCAGGCCAGGTAGGGGAGGGATTACCTGCCCACACAAAGGAGGGAGGATCTTACCTGGGAATTCTCACTTGGCTCCAGAGCTTCTCCCACCCTACCCACCCTCAGTCAATGTCTTATGTTGCAGGTTAATTTTCCTCACAGGTTTTGCAGGTTAATTTTTCTTCACAGGTATGCAGGCGCTGCTACGTTAAGGTCGCTGCTAAAGGGCCAGAAAGGAATTTCCCTGCATTGGCAGGTTTCGCCTTTCCCGTAGCAAAACGTCACAACTTTGGCAGTATCAGGCCTTGGGCGGAATCCTTTCGTCCATCTTCCTCTTTGCGGCGGCGATACCAGGGTTCCCCGTTAAAGGGGTTTCTGAAGGGAGGCTTTGACCGTACGCTGGAAGGTCGTCATTGTTCTCCCCTGCGGCGGCGGCGTTACGGGGGCGGCTATCTCTGCTTGAACATATGTTCTCCAGAGCCGGCCCATCCCCCCCCCACACACTGGATAACCCTGATTCTCCCTAGGTCCCCGGCTGGGGACTGGGGAGGGAGAACGCCCAATGCCTGAGCCAAGGTCTACCCACATTTGAAATTTAATAAAGTTGTGGCCAATTTAATCCCATAGCACGTTGTCTTGAGTCGTTATTCCACATGACGGGGGGACCGCGCAGGATCTGGGGACTCCGCCTGTCCACGCAAAGCTGTTGTACTACCAATCTTACTGTATGCTTGTGAAACATGGACCACTTATAAACGCCATCTTCAAGTCCTCAAAATATTCCATCAACGGTGTCTCTGAAAAATTGTACACATCACTTGGGAAGACATGCGAACTAACACCAGTGTACTGGAAGAAGCAAAGATCACCAGTGTTGAAGCAATGATTCTTCAACATCAACTTCGTTGGACTGGTCATGTTGTGCAGATGCCTGATTATCATCTTCTACTCCTCTACTCCGAACCTAAAAATGGAAAGCATAATGCTGGTGGTCAACAAAAGAGGTTTAAAGACTGTCTCAAGGCAAATCTAAAAAAAATGTAGTATAAACACCAATAATTGGGAAACACTTGCCTGCAAGCGCTCCAATTGGAGAACAGCCTTTACCAAAGGTGTCATGAGCTTTGAAGACACTCAGACTCAGGATGCAAGGGAGAAACATGCTAAGGGGAAGTCATGCTTGGCAAATCCACATCATGATCAACTCCCACCCAGAAACCAACATTCCCACTGTGGAAGGATGCGTGGATCCAGAATTTGCCTCCACAGTCACTTAAGGACTCATTGTTAAAACCGTGTTTATGGAAGACAATCTTCCTCGGCTACAATGATCACGAAAGAAGAAGAAGAAGAAGAAGAAGAAGAAGAAGAAGAAGAAGAAGAAGAAGAAGAAGGAGGAGGAGGAGGAGGAGGAGGAGGAGGAGGAGGAGGAGGACAGATAAGAACATAAGAAGAGCTTGCTGGGTCAGACCAAAGACCCATCTAGACCAGAACTCTATTCCAACAGGGCAAGCAGAACATAGTCATTGTGGCTAGTAGCCATCAATAGCCATAACCTTCATGAAGTTTCCAATCCTCTTTTAAGCCATACATTTTGATGTCACATGCTCCTTCAAGGCAGCACAGAGCACCTCATCATGCCATAAAGTGTTAGCCACACCTACATCCACCTAGTCAACCTCCAAGGATTGCATAGACCAGCTAGGATGGGTATGGGTCAAGAGAGAATGCAGTAGGGCACAGGGGGGTTGGCAAATGTTCGCCTTTGCTTTCAGCAGATAATATGCCCACACCACTACATTTTAAACTGTTCTACAAGTACAAGAAAGGTTTTCTAAAAGGGTAGCTTGGTGGTAGAGCCTTTGTGATGTCTACAGCTGATCCCATGGCCAATTGCCAGCATCTCTGGCAATTGGGTAAGGAAAAACCTCCATCCAAAACGCTGTAAAGCTGATGCCAGCTTAGACAATACTACATAAAACAGTGGTCAGATTCAGTATATGGCAACTTCTTATGCATCACTTCTGAACATTTTTTCAGGCCATTAAAAAAATATGTAAACATATTTTCCACAACTCAAAAGTGTGAGAAACCCCAGCCCACTGAACTGAGCTGAGCTGAGCCATACTAATCTTATTTCATTGCTTTCAACGGGACAATGGATTGGTGAGGCTATTAGGTTCATTCAAGCACAATAACCTCTTGTCATAAATCGGAAAAAAGGGAGGTAAAATACTTTTTGAGCCAACAAGTTCAGAAGAAACAAATACCCACATTACTGGTGGATTTGTTACAATCTATAAATGGCTTTTTGGGGATCAGCTTTCCTATTATCCTATTGAATAGCCTGTGGAAAAATCAAAGCAACCGGATCCCGAATTTCATCATCTAGTTTTGTTAAAGACAGATGGGTGGAAAGCTCCTTTGGATGCATTATTCTCTGCCAGCCAGCCAGCAACTGTTGGCTGCTCATGCACTCGGTGCAGTTATCTGTCCATCTGTTGGTCCATCCATGGATCCAAGTTCACCCTGTTACAACAGAGTGCCAGGCTGTGTGCTGACACACTGGGAAGGTGCTCACTAGGGACTCACAGAGCCACTTCAAAGCTCAAGGGGAATGGTGTGTTCTTGAGATGTGCAGTGGCGGAGGCAGGGACACTGGGACAAAATCAAAGGCCAAAATAATTGCTTTAGTTCAGATTGCAGTTCAGTCTATTGCTGTGATCACGCTTCACATTGGATCCCTGTGCCTGATATTTATGTTGGAAGAATAACTGTCCTTTGCACCACTGGAAGTTCTGACATTGAAAATAGCAGGCCTGAGAGGTGTCTGGTCCTGAGCGGGTGTCTGGTCCCAAACAGGACTTTAGCAGAGATTAGTTTTCAGGAAGAATCTGAAAACATTCCTGGCTACCCAGGCATTTCATGACTGATGAATACTATTCCTGGCACCCCTGAGATCACGAGACGATGTTTCTCTTTGGAACCGTTTTTTAAAGAATGTTTTTAACTGTAGCTCTTTAAAAACAAAACAAAACACAATACACATTTTAACTGTTTTAGAATGTTTTTGTTTTGTTCTAAATCGTAGATGTGTTTGCCACCTCCCTGAGCTCCTTCGGCAGGAAGGTCGGGATATAAACTCAATAAATAAAGTCAAGCACAATATGTTGTTATGATTTAGTTGAGATGGAGTGGAGAGAATACCACAACTGGCAAGGAATCAAGTTTTATTTTGATCTAATATTATAGTGGTGGGAAGAAAATGATGCTGATTCCCGCGCTAGATGAGAATGGGCAAGAGAAGTCCCAGCTGACTGCAGTCACCATCAACTATGAAGCAGGAGTGGTGCCCTGATCCAGCCTCCATCTGTGGGGTCTTTGGATACTCTGGCAGCAGCACACCTTCCGACTGAACAAAGAAAAAGTACAGTGGTACCTCGGATTACAAACACCGCAGGTTACAAACTTTGCCGCAGGATGAGAACGGAAATCGTGTGCTGGCGGCACAGCAGCAGCAAGAGGCCCCATTTGCTAAAGTGGTACCTCAGGTTAAGAATGGTTTTGGGTTAAGAACGGACCTCTGGAACGAAATAAGTTCATAACCCGAGGTACCAATGTAATGGGGATCATAATGGGGATTATGACTGATGCTCTTCTGTATAAAAATATTCCAGCGCAGAAGAGTTCAGTATTCTTCCCAATATGTTCATTTTGGGCTTGCAAGGTTATTCCACCCTTGCATTCAATTATGCAAATCCTCACCTGCCATCAAGTGATAAGAGTCCAGCAATACTTTTATCACTTCATCACATCTTCTATCTGTGTGAACTGGGCCACAGTCTGTGGTGTGCACATTTTGAGCTGCAAAGGATGGTTCCTTGGGTTTCTTTTTGGCACTTTTTAAATTTTAAAAACGGCAGTAATCAAACAATAATAACATACATACATATATTCAGTAGTCATCTACCCAACAATGTCTATACTACTTTATTATATTGAGAGATGGGAGGAAACTTCAGCAAGAAGACCTAGTTTCCAGTCCAACCTTCCACCTTGACCTCTGATAGACCTGGTTTTCAGAATGCTCAATGAAAGAAGCATACATTAATGCCAGCCCGGGGCTGACAGCAGTCATCACCCATCCATCTCCTGAGCATAACTGTGAAGAGCAGTATTTTCATTTTATTTTAGCTGTTCAGCTGCCTTCCCAGCCTGTTCTGTGACTGCTCACAAAATTTTACTAGCACGTGCATCATAGTTGCAACTTCTTCTTTTACATCTCCAGCAATGGAACAAAGATCTGCTTTTGTAATTAGACTGCAGTTGCTATTATATTCTATAGGGGAAATGAAAAACAATCAGAAGGATTTACATAACTTTAGGATATTTGGGAATTAAAGTTTCAGATCTGATAATGGAGCCTTGCAGATTTCACAGAGGCCTTAGGGATGCAATAGCTAATTAGGCCATATAGCATCTCACAACTTGGGTATATAAATGATTACAGCATTGACGCCAGTTTAATATAACCTACAAAGTTTCTGAGAGGGGAATACAAACCCTGTTCAGTGCAAGGGCAATATGTGAAGGGTTCATAGGTGTATGAAGGGAGGTCTCAGAAGTGGGCGAGTCAAAAGATGAGAGAGTCCATTGACCTTTGCTTCCTCCATAACTCATTCAGCATTTCCTGGTAGCGTGTTCTAGAGAGTATATGAATAGCAAAATTAATACACGATTTTATATGGAAAAGGGGTTGGGAAACAGAATAGCAATGAAAGCAGAAATAAGGTCATAGAAGGCGGGTAAATTAGGAATCCCAGATTTCAAGTTGTATTAATATTACTGCAGAAATATTACTGTGGTTAGTATAATGGACTAGAGATTAATATAGGCACTCCAAACCTGTGAATGATTTTATAGTCACAATTAATATTAAAAGCATCATATGGATGTATCAAAAAAATTGGAAGAACTCTAAAAGATGCTTAACTGTTTGCATTAGATAGATATCTGCAAAATGCTCTGTGGGTGGGAAAACGACAAAAAATGGGGAGGGGGTCAAGGAGGGTCAGTTGGCTGAGGAGTGAAAAATCTCCCTATTTTCATCTGAGGAATTTTTGAGGGTATGATATGGATAACCACCAATGAAAGGTTGTATCTAATATTGTGGAAGTCGACTTGAACCTGGTCCTGAGAATTGTTACTAGTCTGATCAAATCTCTTTTGCTTTTTCTCAAAATGTTTTGCCCAAGGAGAAAACTAAAAACTACAATTTCACAGAGGATTTTTCTGAATGTACATTATTTATTTTGTGACTAGTAGCAGTGGCAGCAATCTATGGATAGGAAGCTGTGTGCCCACAGAGTAGTCAAGCGACTGTCATGAACCCTCACAGATGTATGAGAATCTTGGAAAGTAGAGAGGGAGTTTTAAGAATCTATGGACTTAGGAAAATGAAAAATACTTTGCAGAAGTCCAAATCGTGGTGAGTGAATGATTGATCTATAGATGGAGATGAGGTTAGATTAAGAAATATGCAACAAGAAGGACACTGAACAACTGAATCAATGGATGTTACAAAATGAAAGTCAAGTGTCTGCCACAGCTTTCCTTATTAATAAAGACAATTTCATGGTGCATTTTGCAATGTGCCTTGCACAAAACTAGTTTTTCTTTTAATCAGCGGGAGTTCTTTGGTTTAGACTAAAATGTGAAAAGTGAACGGATGGCTTCGGAATGAAGAAATTTATTGGGGACATTTAATTAGTGTAAAGGGATTTTTCCTGATTCAAGATAAATCCAGACAGCATAAAATGGCTAACTCTCATCAGGGCTAGGTGCATTCAGGGATTTAGAGAGCTTTGTCTCTATTATTGTAGGCTTATCCCGAATTTAGTTGATCTTGCAGAGGCCATTCACAGACTCAATTTGAAAATCTCATCATTTGTTTGGAGAGTGTAATATATAGCATAAATTTTCCACCAAAATCAAGCTTCTTTGAGTAGACAGTTCTCCAACCCTGCCGCACTAAGCCCATGCTGGCAGCTTCTGGTGATGTGAGACAAGAGGAAGAATGTTTCTCTCCTACTAAATGATATATCTTTATAAGCCAGGGATGTGAATTGTCATAGCTCTAGTCAGGCATTCTAAAATTGAAGCTATGGGGGTGGAGCAGGGACATGTTTCTTCCTGACTTTCCCACAAGGATCAGGATGATCTGCTCCCCACAATCAGGAACCCATTCTGATTGTTGCATGGTGGTAGTGGTTGTAACAGCATTCAGCTGAACGTGTTGACAAACCCCTAAGAGATCTTCCTGCTCAATATGGGAAGGTTGGTAATATATATGATGCAGGGGATGAATGAGACCCCATGCTCCGTCTATAGATGCAATTCAAGAACGTCTGTGAATCTGAGGCATTTGGATAAGGGAATGCCAATATCCACACTCCTGGTGACCAAGTCTAGGGTCTGGACAAGTCAACCCTTTTGAAACTTCCCCAACCCAAGTTCACCCATTTGCGTGTTGAGTTCCACAGTACCACCCCCCCAAAATTCACACATCACATGTTAATTTTTGTTTAAGGTTTTTGGCATAATTTTGGCCACAACTTTATTCAAATACAGCAAATGTGAGTGGTTGCTTAGGCATTGGTTATGACTATCTGTCCTTGCCCCCAAGGACAGAGCTGGTCCCTTCCGGACACCACCGGAAGCCAGCGTGGGAAACAAGTATTGGGGAGAAATGAGGCTGGGAACCAGTCCAACACCGCTCACCCTCATGTTCCGGTGGGGCTTGCACGGCCCAAGCCCGGCACCACGGACAAGGACGAAAGAATGGCAAGCCCCTGGATTCCTTTAACGGAATTCCCTTTCGCATCATTTGGAGGGATAGGCACCTTACCCCTCCAAGCACCAATTTAACCAATGCCTAACCGCCAACCTTACAAGTTGTGACGATTTGCTACGCAGTAGGCAAAAACCAAATGGCAACAGCCAATCAGCCAAATGGCAAAATTCCTACCAGGCCCCCGCTCAAAGGCGAACGACCCCATGACAGGCATAGCAAGGTCAATTGAACCCAAGAACCACCCTATAAAAGGGAGGGGGGCGGGTGATCCGATGCAAAACGGCCAAGAGGATGTCCTTTCGTCTATCTCCTCTACTTATAGACTCTGACCCCTCCTCCGAATTGGCAACACTCAAAAATCCCCAGCAACCCATTTAACCCTTTACAGGCTTGGGTTTCCACCAAATTTGCCTAGTCATGATGGTGGTCTGTTCCCCAACCGCAACACGTGCTCTCTGCTAGTGAGAACACGCTTTACCAGCTTCTGGCCAAGTACTGACATGGCAGTGGAACATTTTGTGCATATTTGCTTTGTCCTCTTCCATAATAAGTGGACCCCTGGCCATTTAGGATTCCCATTCAAATGGAGGAGGCCTAAATGGATATGTTTGTACTTGTTGCAAGTTCCAACTAACTACTGATAATCTACGTGGGCAAAAACAGGTCACCTGACATTATTTTAATGATAGGGGATTGGCAAGTGGGTCGCTCCCATCAGTCACCTAAGGATTAGGCCTGCCTATCAGATCCAGTCCCCCACTCCTGCTGTACGAGTACTTCCACTTCCAAAATGTAAAAAAAACAAACCCCATTACAGCCAATGAATTACTACTTCTGATATTCTTAAAAATAAATTATGATGTGAGAAAAAATTGAATAACCATTATGTGAAAGCAATATGCTTAAATACAAAAAGATCTGATGTTAGAATTTGTTAGAATGCTTTGTAAGCTTTGCAAGAGATGTTTCATTGCCCGCTCCATCATTTATTGAACTTTTAAAATTACCTTTACCATCTGGGTGATAGCAAGTGCAAAATCAATAAGGGCAGCAGGCCTCTGCAGCTCTGCCTTGGTCAGATATATATACTTTGAGCAATATATAAACTGAACTGTGCACTTGAAAGAAGTTGTGTGTTGGCTCACACTCATTCTGGAAATTCTTATTGTTCATTCTGTGTGTGTTGTCATGACAGAAATCTAGAAGCCTCCTGGTTGGTTTGTTTTTCGAATGGTGTGTTTGGATGTTACTTATTGAATGCCCTGTGCCCCTTGCTTTATTGAAAACATTTCTTTTACAATGCTCAGAACCAGGAATTGCCCATTGGAACATGGGCCAGTGACACACTGTCAAACTTTTGCTCTAGTAAGTGAGCAAATCACTGTTCTAAGTTTCGGCAAAGATTGATACTAGAACAAACTCCCCACGTCTCAGCAACCAGCACCAATACTTGGCATTGGGAAATCAGGTATGCAGCAAAATCCTGTTCTGGATTATTCTGCTGATGAGCCACACTATAAAAGTTTGTTGTTCCCAAAAACTGGGTTTTTTTTCATACTATAAAAGGGGTGACTTCTGCTACTGCTCAAGAAGTGTCATGGAAATTCTACTCAATATTGATCCAGAGCAGATTCCAATGTATAATTAGCAGAGTAAAAACTTAAACACGTTGCAGGATTCCCAAAAAATAGACCAGAGGCAATTAATATTTCATCCAGCAGAGCTTTGCTGCTACTGAAGGCAAATGAGCATAATGGTCACAAATCAAATATATTCAGGATTGGCACTGTCCGTAAGAAATCCAGTTGCAGCAGACTTAATTTAAACTTACATTAACTTACAATAAGTTTAAACCGCAACACTATACATATACTGTACAGAAAACCACACCAGAAGGAAAAGAGCTAGAAAGAGAAAGTGAAACCCAGGCTTCTTCTGGCCCTACTTTCATAGTCAGCATGACCTTGACAGAAGAGATAAGAGAACCAGCTTAAGCCAGCTGTACGCAGCCTCTCTGAAGGAATAACCCAAACACCATGAATCTTCTGCTTGTTTCTTTCACACAGAGAAGCTTCCAGAACCCTCTTGAATTAAGTAGAATAGAAAAGATCTCACATCAGATCAATAATTTCTCCACCAAGAAATGCAAACTGACAAGAAGTGGCACATGAGTTTGGGAGGACTACAGTGCATTTCCCTAAATGGTCAAATGCTGAAGAGATATTGAACAGCAGAATTCCCACATAATGCTCTTTTAACCTCTGTTTCACTTATGTGGCTCTGGTGAGCAAGGTGGGATATGAGGTGGTGGAAGGGACAGTGATGGCCTCAGCATGGCATCCTGGTGGTTGCCAACATTAGCCCCAGGCCTTCTCGGCCAGCATGACTACACCAGGCTCTAGTTTGGAACCTTGAATTGGAATGGTTTGAATGAACCTACCTCTATACAGGATCCTAATTAAGTTTCAGCTCCATAAACCAGTGTTGTGCTTTTCATTGCTATAAATAAAAGAGCCCCTTAGGGCTGGGCTACCTACGTTGTACCACAGTTGGCTTCCCTCCCACGCTATTATTCTGCTGTGCCACTTCCCTTCTGTGAATTTAAAGCCAAACATCTAAACAAAGCTGTTATAGTCAATGTGATGCATGATTAGATTTCAAATTGTTCTTTGTTCTTGCAAATACAGTAAAGTGAGGGCTCAAATAGCCCAGCCCTTCTAATAACCTTACGTGATAACACTAAGTTGCAAAATTGCCTTGTCATGCCTCTGATGGAGAGAGCAAGGAGTATTTAGTGTGTGGTGGCACTAGGACAAAAGGACATCTGCATACCAAGTTTTAATAAATTTATGGTTGATACCCTGAATTGTGAAGCAGCCCTTAACAACTATTTATATTCAGCACATGATCTTAACTGAGGGGGGATAGGTTGTATTGAAACCACTGGATATTATTTAATGCGGCAACAATTCAGATCCATGAAAAACCTCACTAATGAGAAATTAAAAACTAAGCAGACCATGGAACTGGAAGAATTCTGATTTATGACTCAGGAGTAACAGGTCAGCAGCCATTACTCTGAAAATAGGTGGAAACCAGAGGGCCCATCAGTTTGAATTTCATTACCATAGATCCTGGAAGACAGGATTGGTAAAAATAAATAAATAGGGAAGGGCCGTAATTCAGTGGAGAAGCATCTCTTTTGCACACAGATGTCAATTCAACCCCTGACATCTCCAGAAAAGAATGAGAGAGACCCTTTTTCTGAAATTCTGGACACATGTTTTATTTTTTTGTTAAATTTCTATACTGCCCTTCATCCAAAGTTCGTAATATAAAAACACCAGATACACAACATCGTAACAAACAAAAATCACCCCTCACTCCCAGTTTAAAAGGCAATGTAGACAAGATTGAGCTTGATAATCTGACTCAGTATAAGGCAGCTTCCTATATTCCTTTTTTAAAATCTGAGATTAATAATGATTATGAGAATGAAGGAAGCGCTATAACTCAGATGCAGAACACATGCTTTACATCTACAAGATGCCAGCCCGAATCTCTGATATCTCCTGGTACGGCTGAGAAATTTCCCAGTCTGATAACCTCCATAGCCAATGGTAGCCAATGCAGACCAAGTATAGCCAATGGAGTGCCCTCCACCATTTGCTGGACTGCAATTCCCATCATTCCCAGTCATCATGGCCAAAGATCAGGCCTGATGGGGTTTGTAGTGCAAAATATCTGCAGATCACCAGGCTGGGGGAGGCTAGGGTAGGCAATAATGAGCTGGATAGAGCAATGGTCTGCCTTAGCAGAAGACATCTTCCTCTGTCCCTGTCACAGGAAGAAATAGAAACAGACAAATCCTGGGGAAATAAGGCAATCGTCAGTGTTTGTGAATAAAAGCAGAACTGCTGGATTGGTTATTGTGGTTGAAGATTGTTTTCAGCAATGACAAATTTGAATCTGATGCTCATTCAGCTCAGTCTTGCTTATTTGTAACCTTTTGGTTCCTATATATCTGATTCTTATAAATGCTTTTCTATTCATAAGGTGGTGCTGTGGTCTAAAACACTGAGCCTCTTTGGCTTGCTGATCAGAAGGTCGGCAGTTCAAACCCACACAATGGGCTCCTGTTTCTGTGTTCCAGCTTCTGCCAACCTAGCAGTTTGAAAGAATGCCAGTGCAAGTAGATAAATAGATACTGCTGTGGTGGGAAGGTAAACGGCATTTCCATGTGCTCTGGCTTCTATCACGGTGTTCTGTAGCCCCAGAAGCAGTTCAGTAATGCTGGCCACATGACCCGGAAAGCTGTCTGTGGACAAACACCAGCTCCCTTGGCCTGAAGCAAGATAAGCGCCAAACCCCATAGTCACCTTTGACTGGACTCAACCATCCAGGGGTCATTTACCTTTTTACCTTAGACATAACAGTGCTATTATTCTTATTCTTTTGCTATGATATTATTATTGTTTTGCTATTATTTATGTATTTATGTATTTTAAATATTTTATACAAGAAAAATATTTAAATGATTCAAAATACAACAATGACAATCATTTACAGTGGTACCTCGGTTTACAAACTTAATCCATTCCGGAAGTCCTTTCTTAAACTGAAACTGTTTTTAAACTGAGGTACGCTTTCCCTAATGAAGCCTCCCACCACCGGTGCCCTTCCACCGTCCGGCTTCCGTTCTTACACTGAGGTAAAGTTCACAAACCGGGGCACTACTTCCGGTTTTGCGGAGTTCGTAAACCTAGTTTGTAAACAGGACTGTTCACTGTATATTACTGTTTTCCTTCTCTGTATTTTAAGTCTATCATGTCATGTATTTATGTGATGTTAATGGTTATTGTGTAACTGGGTTGCAAACCACCCTGTGGCCTTTTGACGGAGGGTGGAATACATTTATTAAGTCAGTCTACAAATGGTACTCACAAGCTCTTGACTTGTGCAGTTCCCTGTCTCAAAGCGTTGCCCTGACAGCCAAAATCATCTCTGGAAACAGCACCAGTGAAACATTAGTGATGGGTAGACTCCCTACCTCTAATCCAATTTGTCTGGTAATCTGACTTCAACAAGCTGGTTCCCCCTGACCTGAGAGACCATAAAAGCCAGGTTTCTTTGCCAAAGTCTGTGCTGTCTGGAGTTGTTAGTGCTTTCACGCTGTGGTGCCCCATGCATGTGGATTGCCAGATTAGCTCTGAGGCATGTAGCTTGCTTACTTTAACACAGGCACTGAATGTGTAGCCCAGCATATTGCTGTTTAAGTCAGGATTGGTTGCCTGTTCACCTTTCCAAGTGGGTATACAGTGCTCTTCAACCTTGAGTCCCCATATCTGGTTCGACCATCATACCCATTGTCCCCAGCCAATTTTGCCAACGGTCAGGGTTTAGTCCAACAACATCTAGGGACCCAAGAATATTGTGCAGAAGCAAAATATGTGCCCCCCTCCGATTTTCTGCCTAAATTATGATGCTGGAAGGGGAAGGTAGAGGAGGCTTCCATACTTTCCAGGATAAACACAATATAAAGTAATCATGTGCAGCAATTTGTCACTGCTGACAAGGATAAATTAAATAGGCTAATAATTTTCTTTGGGGCACTACCACATATTCCTTGGGGCAATCTTTAAGGACACATTTTAGAGTGTTATAGCCATTTATGGATAAGGGCTCGTGTTCTAAATTGATTATTATGTTATTGAAATGTGATTTGACTTTCAGCGTTAGATGTGCCATTAAGAAAAATGGAAATCCGTTCTTTGATTAATTGCTTTTATTATGCGAACTATTTGTTAATAACACCTGTATTTCGCAAATAAATAAATAAATAAATTTCCTCACCAAAAACTGCACAGAATCTAGTTGTGAATTTCACTGTTCAGTCTGATCTTAATGCCAGTCTGGCTTAGTTGGACCTAACTCTGAATAAGATGATCAAATCTGCCTGTAGTAGTGGGTCAAACTGCTGGCTGGGGTTCTTTTCAGATCTTATGCAATCCATAAACAGCTAAACTGGTTGCCAGTTCATTTCCAGGCCCAGTTCAGGGGGTTCATGGTAGTGTTTTAAGCACTAACTGATTCATGTCCCCAATACCTGAGATACCACTTCCTTTCCTACAGACCCTCTCAGATACTAAGTTTATTGGAAGGTGCCCCCTTGCTTGTTCCATCACCCTCAAAAGCTCATTGGGTGGTGGTGGGTGGCCCGGGAGAGAGCATTAAATGGGGCAGCCCCTAAATTATGGAACTCCCTCACCACAGAGGAACATCTGGCACTTTCATTAGACAGCTTTCAGTGAATGCTGAAAATGCATCTGTTCACCCTGGCTTTAAGAAACATAGACTCATAGTTGGAAGGGACGCTGAGGATCATCTGGTCCCACATTCTGCAATGCAGGAATATGCTGCTGTCACTTACGGGGCTCGAACCTGCAACCTTGGCATTATCAATGCCATGCTCCAAATTTATTGAGCCTTGTGTAATTTCAAGTTGTTTTAAACTGTTTTTAATATTGTGTAATATTATATTTTGATATTAATTTTGTGTGTTTATTTATTTCATAAAATTTCTACACCACCTGACTGAAAAGAAGCTCAAAGCAATTTATTTGTTGCAACCCACCCTTGGACCTTAGGGCGAAGGGCAAGTAATAAATTGTAATGACGGTGATAGTAATGATGATGATGATGAAGATGATGATGAAGATGATGATGTCTTTAATATTATGGTGTGCTGTATTCATGGAAAGCACTGGAGCAAGTTGTGGAAGTGAGGGGTAGCCAAATGGTGATGGCCATATGTTATTGACCACTATTTTTAACATTCCTGACCAGTGGCCATGCTGGCTGGGGCTGATGGGAACTGGAAGACGAACAATATCTAAAAAGCGCTGCAATGACTGCACCTGGATTATCAAGTTATATAGTAACTAAGAACTTCAGTTATGTATCATGATGACTCTTCATGCCCAGTCATGCCCTGTTCTTTAAACCACACAGGTAACAGTAGTAACCACTGAGAAGCAGGAAGGAGGCTTTAGAAACTCTGCCTGACTTGTAGTATCATGGTTTCTATAAAATTGAATGAAATGAAATGCCTTGTCACATCCCACACGACTGATCAATCAACACCTCATCAACTGCAGGCATGGCTTTGACTTGTTATCTTTCACAGTTGTGGACAAGTTGCCTAACAGTTGGGTTTTCAATATCTTTATCTGACAGCTGTGTGGCTTATATTTAGCACAATGCAGCAATCTGAATGGGCAAGCTAGTGTGCGTGTATTGAAGTGATGGGGATTGTTAAGACTTTCCCCTTAGGAAATGTTGCTGACAAAAAATATTCTTGCCAAACTGCCTTTCCCTCTCACAAACACGCAGCTACGCAAATCATATTGTTTTCTAAATTCTCTTTAAGCATTCTCCTAAAACATACTAAGGTGAATTTCAGCAAGAGTGAGGGGTTTGCAAATTGTGTCCGTTGAGTCTACTAAAGCAACAACTTTCAGTCTTCTGTTGATAAGAGTGGAAGGCTGTTCTGAAGAACACAGAACTTCCAATGTACCTACATTTGGACCCACTAAACAGTTTAACTAACACAAATGGTGGATCCATTTGCCCACCGTGTCCTATAGTTTCTGAAATTTGATTACAGTGGTACCTCGGGTTAAGAACTTAATTCATTCTGGAGGTCCGTTCTTAACCTGAAACTGTTCTTAACCTGAGGTACCACTTTAGCTAATGGTGCCTCCCGCTGCCGAAGCACGATTTCTGTTCTCATCCTGAAGCAAAGTTCTTAACCCGAGGTACTATTTCTGGGTTAGCGGAGTCTGTAACCTGAAGCGTCTGTAACCTGAAGCATCTGTAACCCGAGGTACCACTGTATATATTTGTTGTCAAAACCTTTGCACCAAGTGTCAACATTCTTATCATGGCAAGTTATACTAGGGTAAATAAATGGGTGCTCACAATCATCCATAGCCATTTGGTTTGGGCTCACAGAGTGTGTGAAGATACAGAACATACCTGCAAGTAGAAGTAGGGACCCTATGGCCCTCCAGATGTTGCAATATTACTTTTGATCATCCTTGGCCAGGGCTGATGGAAATTTGGAGCCCAACAGCAACTGGTAGTTCACAGCTTTCCACCCCTCTCCTAGAAAAATGCATAGTAGTAGTAGCAGCAATGATTTTATTTTTTATACCCCTGCCATCTGGCTGGGTTTCCCTAGCCACTCTGGGCGACTCCCAACAAAACACTAAAAACAGAATACAACTTCAAACATTAAAAACTTCCCTAAACATAGATATCTCGGCGTTTAGAATGGCGAAGTATTGTCTATACTGCAGAAAAAATAGCAATACATATAATTATCCAATTACTGAGATGCATAAAAGTAGTACAGGTGAATGATGGCACTGCAGTGTTAATTGGAATCTCCAGGAGTGTTATGGGACTTTAATGACTTATTAAGAGGCAAAAAAAAGAGAGGAAAAATTGCATATAACCTGATAAGAATATAGGGGTATTTGCCTGTTTACAGATAACTAATTTGGTAATTTAATATAGAAATAAAGGAGCTATCTGTCATAATTATTTTATACTTATATACAGGCTAATTCCCAAACTTTAATTTAACTTTTATGCTTCAATTTGTCATGTTTAGAGGAAGAACTATTCATGCAGCAATTCCATCAAGGCAGATAACAATCTGTTTAACATCCCTTCTGCAATGTTTTCCATTCCATCGCCATAGCAGGGGACGTTGTTCTGAAACAAGTGGAAAAATCCTAAGGCTGCATTGCAGGGATGGTCCTGTACATATCAATAACTGCTGGTGTCTACAACAAAATTGTTTTCCCTTCAATTGAAAGGAAACACAAAACTCATGATTTGCAAAAAAAGGGCTCTCTCAATAAAGCAGTTTGCATTTTTCTGAAAAACCTAATACTGTGCAGTGTTTGCTTTTGTCGCGTCAATGATACATGTAGAATACTGGACTACAGTATGTACTTGATGGCTCCACACCCACCCACCCTTCCCAGCTCAGAAAACTATTTCTCAAATGACACTTCAAAAACTCTCTTGCGCTGGAAGCTTGGCTGCTTGCCGCCAGATCAGCCTACAAAGACTGCTGCTGTATGGATATGTAAAGGTAAAGGGACCCCTGACCATTAGGTCCAGTCGTGACTGACTCTGGGGTTGCGGCGCTCATTTCGCTTTGTTGGCCGAGGGAGCCAGTGTACAGCTTCCGGGTCATGTGGCCAGCATGACTAAGCTGCTTCTGGCGAACCAGAGCAGCGCACGGAAACTCTGTTTACCTTCCCGCTGGAGCGGTACCTATTTATCTACTTGCACTTTGATGTGCTTTCGAACTGCTAGATTGGCAGGAGCAGGGACCGAGCAACGGGAGCTCATCCCGTCGCGGGGATTTGAACCGCCAACCTTCTGATCGGCAAGTCCTAGGCTCTGTGGTTTAACCCACAGTGCCACCCATATCCCACAGCGCCACCCGTGTCCCATGGATATGTACTTGGGAATAAGTCCTGCTGAAGTCAATAAGATATCCTTTTACGTGAAATGGAATGCATTTGATTGAGCTTTTAGGGTATAAGTGTGGGTGAACCCCTTTGTAAGTAAGTTTTTATAAGCTAGTCATTTCTTCTAGAGATCAAATATAACTGCAATTATTGTCTTGATTTTGGCCATATCCACACTTAAAAGCACTGATATTACTTTAAACAGCCATGGTTTCCCCCAAAGAATTCTGGAAGCTGCTGTATGTTAAGAGTGGTGACAGTTGTTAGGAACCTCCTATTACCATCCCAGAGCTAAAATTCCCAGAGTTCCCTGCGAAGAACGATAGGCTGACAAACCAAATTGTCATTGCTTTTGGAATGGGAGCATGGCACCCATTTGTGGTCCCATTTGCAGTGAATGCTTTCAAGCTACTTAGAGCAGGAAGAAGACAAAGATGAAGACAAAGACAAAGACAAAGACGAAGAAGAAGGGCAACCTTTGGGATTCATTGTGGAATCCAAAGGCAAACTACTTTACAATCCATACATTTGTTCAGGACGTGGGGATCAGATAATGTAACAGATTCCTTAAGAATCCTTCAGCAAGAACCAAGGGAATGGAGTCAGAAGGAACAGTATAGAGATGGGGAAGCTTAGTTGTGAACAGAAAGTGAGATTTAGACTGGCATGTGAAGGCCCACTCAGCTATAGGTGTCCTTGCAGTCGTGGGAATCTCATATTTTCTTCTTAATTAGCAAACAAATACAGTTAAGATGCAATACTTCATTTCACTGTTGTTGTTGTTGTTGTTGTTGTTGTTGTTGTTGTTGTTCTTCTTCTTCTTCTTCTTCTTCTTCTTCTTCTTCTTCTTCTTCTTCTTCTTCTTCTTCTTCTTTCAAATAGTGTTGTAGAACCTATGGGATAATACTAAATGGTCTTAGTTTTCCACTTCCTCCTAATCTTACCATAAATTGCATAGTGCATACCAGTAAATGCCTTGTATTATAATATCATCCCCTTAACTTGAAACAAACATACTTCTAGCCAACAATTTCAGCTAAAATATGAATGAGCCTTTCCATGTAGTCACACATTCTATATTATGGTGCAAAGACCCACAAAAACGATTTTGAGAGCAAAGTACAGTGGAAATAATCTATGTGGTCATAATTGGAAGTTATTTTGTACCCTTAACTGTGTGATTGTTTGTTTTCTGTTAAGTGAAACTATAACACACCTAAGAAAGGAACCTCCATAGTTACACAAGCTATATTCTGTCATGAATTCTCCAAATACTTACTTCACAATAAATATTTTTGTACATACCTGTAAAAATGTTAAAGTTCATATTTTGGGTGTCATATATTTCTGTAGTTCATCAGTATTTCATATATTTCTGTAGTTCATTTCATATATTTCTGTAGTGTATTTCATTCCCCAGGTTCTGACCATGTTAGCCCAGTTGCTAAGAAAGAGGCTGACAAATTTGATACACATAGAAACCCTGTACAGCCCTATTTAGCATTGAGTGTGGAGTAGCCAGATTTAAATCACTAGTCCAGCACGATGCTCAGTAAGTGGCCTTGTAAGGCACTGCTTTAATCTACGGATCAGAACTATTGCCCTGCCTGTCACTCAAATTTCTTGCCCACAGGTTACAAACACAGTGTGCTACAGATGCTGTTAGACCTCTCCTGCCAGCCCCGCTAGCTAGCCAGTGCTGAGGAATATTGGGAGTTGTAGTCTGAACCATCTCAGGACATCACCATTTAGAACTGCCTGCACTGGGAGTCTAGGATGAGATACATATTCTAGCTTGCTCTGAGCCTTTGGGACATATTAGGATCAAAGTGGGGTGGGTGGGAATAATCCTTTCTCACCAGCATTTGAATCTTTAACAGGCATAGTTCTATAGGTAAAAGGTAAAGGACCCCTGGATGGTTAAGTCCAGTCAAAGGTGACTATGGGGTTGTGGCGCTCATCTCGCTTTCAGGCCAAGGGAGCTGGCGATTGTCCACAGACGACAGCTTTCTGGGTCATGTGGCTAGTATGACTAAACTGCTTCTGGAACAACGGAACACCATGACGGAAACCAGAGCGCATGGAAATGCCGTTTACCTTCCCGCCAGAATAGTACCTATTTATCTACTTGCACTGGCATACTTTCAAACTGCTAGGTTGGCATGAGCTGGGAAGCAATGAGAACTCACCCTGTTGCTGGGATTCAAACTGCCAGTCTTCTGATCAGCAAGCCCAAGAGGCTCAGTGGTTTAGACCACAGTGCCACCCGTATAATGTATAGTTCTATACACTTTAAAAATGCTGTGTCATTTCAGGCTACCTGAAGTGGATATGGTCCCATTTGCTTCAGTGGCACTAAATGTGCAGTAACTCAGCTTCAGGAAGACCCCGATGTTTTAATTGCTACGCTGGCATCAATTGTGCAGTTTTAACTATGCCATTTCTTTGGCTTGACACAGCACACCGTTGTTGTTTTTTTAGTGCTAAATGCTGCTGAGTAAAGCAGGGGGAGAATAAAATAATATGTATGATGTCCCTCAATCAGCTTTCAACAGTGTTATTATAGTCTGATAGTTTTGTATGTCAGTAGGTGTCAGCATTCAGTTACCATGTAATTGAACAATGTGATTGAATACTCATGGCAACACGCCTGTAGAATTAATGCCAAGCTCCACACACTGTGGTTTAGAATAGAATTTGGCCAACAGAAGCATGCTAATCTGCAAGGTTTTCTTCAACAGAATAGCTTTATTTTCTGTTCACATCCAACCCCCCACATTTCTCAGTGTAAAAAGAGAGAGAGAGAAAGATAGACTTAGCAGTCCTGACATTCCTATCCATCCCATATCCATTCATGTTTTCACTTCCTTCAAAATACCAATTTTAATATTCAGTTAAATATAGGTGTGGTGACAAACTAAATATGGGACAGGCCCCCTGCTCCTTTAAGTGGCACACAACGCAGAAATTTGGCAGGTACATCTTATCAAATCGTAACGCCACAATGGAGAATAAAGCTGCAGTCAATTTCCCCCTCTAAACAACTGTTCACGGAAAAGAAGCTGTGCCACATATAATTCATTCAATAACTGCACCTAATTATGACTTGACTTCTGTGTTCATAGATTTCAACATATTGGCAATTGTCTTTTTAAAATATTGCCTCTTTGAAATTCCCTGGAGAAGTTCTGTCTCTGTAATGTAGCGCATTTTGCTACTGGGCCAAGTGAAAATCAAGAACATAAGAAGGAAAGATGAGCCCTGCCATACATCAGACCAATGGCCCATCTAGTCCAGCATCCTGTTCTCACAATGAATGCAGGGATGCGGGTGGTGCTGTGGTCTAAACCACTGAGCCTCTTGGGTTTGCCAATCAGAAGGTAAGTGCTTCGAATCCCCGCAACAGAGTGAGCTCCCATTGCTCTGTCCCAGCTCCTGCCAACCTAGTTCAAAAGCACACCAGTGCAAGTAGATAAATAGGTACCACTGCGGCGGGAAGGTAAACAGTGTTTCCATGCACTCTGATTTCTCTCACGGTGTTCTGTTGTGCCATAAGCGGTTTAGTCATGCTGGCCACAGGACCTGGAAAGCTGTCTGTGGACAAACGCCAGCACCCTTGGCCTGAAAGCGAGATGAGCACCGCAACCCCAGAGTCACCTTTGACTGGACTTAACTATCCAGGGGTCCTTTACCTTTACCTTCTCACAGTGACTAAACAGATGCCTGTGGGAAACCAGCAATTGGAACCTGACACTCCTGTGGTTTCCAGTAACTAGTATTCAGAAGCAGTATTGCCTCCAACCATGGAAGCAGACCATAGCCATCATGGGTAGTATCCCTTGATTTTAACATTCAGGAAGTCCATACATATAAACAATTTCAAATCTAATACGGATAGAGCTGTTGTTCCTTTAGAAATCTCCAGGTCTCTCGGTATCTTTGAATTTTCAGGGTGCTTGTGTTAATTCACAAAGCCCTAAACAACTGTATGGGCAATCTATCTGGAATATATTTGTATTTCGAGTAGTTAATGATCTAACTCAGTTGCCCTCTTCCTGCCACCTGTTCCTTCCTTTTCACTATATTTTGTTGAGCTCTTTGATGGCTGAGAACAGCCTTTAATTTCCTAGTCCTAATCTGTTGGAAGGAAGTGGTATTGCAGGGTACCTTCTTTTGATGTTGGACATTGTTTGAAGAAAGTGAGGCATTGGGAGAGGTGACTAATGAATAATCTACACACAGCTAGTAGCAGGTAGCCAGTCAGGCAAGCCACAGGCTAACCTATCTACAAATCAGAGATTTTGGGCAAAGTTCTGAGAGGCTCGTGCACGGACTAATGGCCTTGGGGCCGTGCAACCTGAGGCTACCTGGGGGAGTCGCTCCTCCACTTCTTGAAGGCTTCCAAGTGGCAGATTGAGAGGCTTACTTGGTATGTATATATTGCTTGCTGTTTAGAATAAAATATTTAATCTTCTCACTCACTTGTGTTTTGCATTGCATCTGAATCTCATTTTAAAAAACCACATTGCATTTGGGCAAGACAACAGCTTAGGTCCAAAGTAGCTTAAAGACTGCCTGACTCCTTATGCTCCATCTGGCTCATGGTGATCTTCTGATAAGGCACTTTTGATGGTTCTCCATGGCCCTGAGACTTGGTTTGCCTTCGCTATAGACTATAGAATGAGCCTTTAATGTGGCAAGACCCTGCCCTGTGGAACTCCCTGCCAGTAGAATCTTGGCAGGAATCACCCCAGCCTACTTTCAGACATCTTTCAAAAACCGTGTTATTCAGAAAGGCCTTTGGAATTTTCTGTTCCAACCAGCTTTTACTGCTGTTTTAATGTGTTTAGCGATGCTTTTACTGTACGATACAATACGATACAATATCTTTATTGTCATTGTCCCATACAGAACAATGAAATTGAAAAATCTACATAGGAAATTCAAAAACCCCTAAAAACTCTGAAACCCCATTTAAAAATACAATATACTATCGAGACTCCTTATACTGCGTTTAGAACCAGAATTGCATTTGGGTAGAAACTGTTTCTCAGGCGGCTAGACCTGGTCTTTATAACCCTATACCTTCTTCCAGAAGGCAGAAGCTGAAAGAGATAATTTCCGGGGTGCGTACTATCCTGCACTATCTCTGCAGCTTTCTTGTGGCACCTGACAGCATAGATTTGATCTAAGGTGGGAAGAGTGCACCCAATTATTCTCTCTGCAGTGTTTACAACCCTGGACAGCATTGTTTTTCCCATGATACTGATACCTTTATTAAAGTTACTGTAATTGTGTATGTAGTATACTTTCTTGCTGACTTGGGGAGGTTGGCGCAAGCATAACATTGCTGGCCCGTCTAGTCCAGTATCCTGTTCTCAAAGTGGCCAAGCAGATGCCTGTGGGAAACCAGCAAGCAGGATGCAAGCCTAAAAGCACTCTCCCCTCCTGTGGCTTCCAGCAACTGCTATTCAGAAGCATTGCTGCATCCTCCTGTGGCAGCCGAGCCACGGCAGCCGAGCCGTGGGACGATCTGCTGGAATGTGCAGTTTAAGATGCAGTGGATTTACAACTCAGCTAGCTGATTCCTGGCTCAGCGAGGTTCCGCTGGTGTTAAGTCCCCAACCAAAGATATGCTCAGCTGAGATGGAGACGCCTGTATTGAGGCCAGTGCGAGTCCCCCAAAGGAGTGTGGGAAATATGGGACCCAAGAGTGGGAACATAGGCTGGATCCTAAACCAATTCAATTTGGGCATGAGACCTAGAACTTGAAGAATGTTTATTGCTCAGATTAGCCTTGGCGTCCAGCCCGCTTCGGCTGCGCAGTTCTGCTAGGTCTCTGGACTTCAAAGGCCACATTCCAAAGGCTCTGAGCAAACACAGAGATTAAGCAGCGGTCAGAGAAAGCTGCAAACTCCAGTGCGTTCTTCAGTGTGCTTAAATAAAGTCCACTCAGGATCTTAGCAGCTAGAAGCAGTTTTTATTTACAGCAGACTATCCATTGTCTATCACAGCGAACACCATTGTGAAAACACGTCCTCTCTCCTCAAAAGCGAAAGTAGAGGAAAAAAAAACAAAAGCTGGAGACTCTCGGATATGACGAATCTCCCCCCTCCCATTAGTAGGCAGGGCGTACACTCTGAGCTGTTTAACCCTGTAAGCTCAGGTCCTCCTCACAGAACTTGGCATAGAACACTGTTTTAAAGGCTTGTTTGGTCTCTGCCGAGGACGCAGGTGGCGCTGTGGGTTAAAGCCTCAGCGCCTAGGACTTGCCGATCGAAAGGTCGGCGGTTCGAATCCCTGCGGCGGGGTGCTCTCCCGCTGCTCGGTCCCAGCGCCTGCCAACCTAGCAGTTCGAAAGCACCTCCGGGTGCAAGTAGATAAATAGGGACCGCTTACCAGCGGGAAGGTAAACGGCGTTTCCGTGTGCGGCTCTGGCTCGCCAGAGCAGCGATGTCACGCTGGCCACGTGACCCGGAAGTGTCTCCGGACAGCGCTGGCCCCTGGCCTCTTAAGTGAGATGGGCGCACAACCCCAGAGTCTGTCAAGACTGGCCCGTACGGGCAGGGGTACCTTTACCTTTACCTTTACCTTGGTCTCTGCCAGGCTTAGGCAGAGCAGCAGCCCCAGTGCTAAATGGGGTTTAGATCTGGTGCAACTTTACGTCATCTTAACTCACAACAACTTGCTTTATGCCAGCTTCCTTTGCATTCTGGAGTAAAGGCAGGCAGGCCAGCCACTGAATTGGCACAAGGCCTCTGAACGATCTTATCATTATTCTGATTCCCTCTCTTCTGTTGCAATGTCTTCCTGACTACCAACTAAAGTGATGGTAGTTAACATTCTTCGCGGAACTGTAGTGTCAGGCTGACCCATGTTACAGCAATATGTGTGAAGGCAGTCTGTTAGCAGGAGCAATCTAATTTATTCACAATTAAAAAAAAATCCATCCTTTCACTCTGACCCATGCCTTCGTTCTATTACTCAAAGATTTGTTTTTGAAAATGCAATTACCAGGCTGCTTTTTCCAATTTCGTTGGCATGTCTGTTGCAACAGCCAGTGCGGCATTGACTGCATGTGGCAAAACATGGAACAAAGGAAGCGAAGAAGGAAGGAAGAAGGAAGGAAAGCAAGGAAGCACACTAGCCTGAAGATGAAGCATGTATGTTTATATATGTATATAGTTTTGATTCTATTAAAATTTAACATTTTTAGGATTATTTTTTGGGCCACATCTGTAAGAAGAAGAAGAAGAAGAGTTTGTATTTGATATCCCGCTTTATCACTACCTGAAGGAGTCTCAAAGTGGCTAACATTCTCCTTTCCCTTCCTCCCCCACAACAAACACTCTGTGAGGTGAGTGGGGCTGAGAGACCTCAGAGAAGTGTGACTGGCCCAAGGTCACCCAGCAGCTGCATGTGGAGGAGCGGAGACGCGAACCCGGTTCCCCAGATTACGAGACTACCGCTCTTAACCACTACACCACACTGGCTCTCCTTGAGTCCTGTCAGGGAAAAAGGTGGGGTAGAAATAAAGAAATCAATCAATTAATTAATTATTAATAACAAGGGCTTTTTTTAAAAAAAAAATGTTTAGGGGTACTCTAATTTTCCTACTCATATTAAAATACTGCCCCTCCATGAGGCCAAACTTAGATTCACAAAATATTTAGGGGTATGCGTACCCCTGCATCCTCCCAGAAAAAGCAGTGGTAATAATAATAATAATAATAATAATAATAATAATAATAATAATAATAATAATAATAATTAATAATTTGGGAAGTCTCTTCTGTCCCCACTGCCAAAGGCATTATGCCTCTGAAAGGCAGTGGGTGGGAATAATGGGGGCAAAGTCCTATTGCGCTCATGTCCTGCTTGCAGCTTCCTACAGGCATCTGGTTGGCCAGTGTGAGAATAAGATGCTGCATTACATGGGCCATTGGCCTGATCCAGCAGGCTCTACTTACATTCTTAAGGCTAACCTGCTGTGCCCCAAGGCATCTCCTATTTCTTATGTTTCTCTGAGGGCTGGAAATCTAAGGGCCCTGAACTTTCTTGCGCAAGTACCCCAAGGGAAGGAGCACATAACTGGTGTGTGGTGGTCAATATCAGCAGTTGCCATCTTGGTTTTTTTATTTTTATTTTTATTTTTAGAAGAAAAGGATTTCAGCATAAGCCTAGGAGGCAGGCTTCAAGGAACAAAAAGCTAGCAATTCTACTAAGAGGCTGGTGAGGTTTCGGGTCTGTGTAGGCAGTGGGTAGGGGATTGTGTTTACCAAATTTTGGTTTGTTTTCACAATGGAGGGCAAAACTTTTTGCCGTCTTGTTTTGTTTTTTAAACCTGTGCGGTCTCATCTTAATGCAAAACTGCTCATGCCTATAGCTGTATCCTTGTTCTACCTAAGGAGGTCTCAGAGAGACCCCAGGGAAATTTCTGAAGACTGTTTAATGAGGGGCTGCTTGGTAAATAATTTATCCCTTATCTGGCGGCAGCAGTGGCTTCAAAGTGGAGGAAGGGGGTTCAAGAAGAAGCATGCATTCTGCTTGGGGCTTGGTCACTCTTCCCCAGGTGGCATCATCAACATCATCAAGCAGCCATTGCAGTGAGTGTTAGTTTCTGTTCTTATCACTGAGCAGCTGCATGGAGTCACAGGACTCTGTTTACATTCCTGGGATTCCATATTATTGGAGTCTCACGGGAAAGGAGACGGGATGTGACGTTAGTGGTTTCCTGTTTCCTTTGTTCCATTGTTCCTTTGTTCAGTTGCTCTCTGCTTTCATAGAGAGAGGTTGTCTTTTCTGTTCTGCGTAGTTTAGAAATAAAACTCTTTACAGTGAGTGGTATGATTGCTCCACTAGCCTGGAGCTGGCACAGAAATTAGGCCCCCAAAAGGCCTAGTACCTCTGAACAATTATTATTTTGTTTTGTTTCATTCATTCATTCCCCACCCATCTGGTTGGGTCTCCCCAGCCACTCTGGGTGGCTCCCAACATATTATTGAAAACACGATAAAACATCAAGCAATAAAAACTTCCTTAAACAGGGCTGCCTTCAAATGTCTTCTAAGTCACATAAACTTCTTTGACATCTGATGGGAGGGTGTTCCACAGGGCAGGTGCCACCACTGAGAAGGCCCTCTGCCTGGTTCTCTGTAACCTCACTTCTCACAGTGAGGGAACCACCAAAAGGCCCTCGGCGCTGGACCTCAGTGTCTGGGCAGAATGATGGGGGTGGAGATGCTCCTTCAGGTATACTATCATGGAACCCAGTTGGTTGGAATTTGGAACATCCCCACCTGCAACATTGAAGCAGCTGATCTCTTTTCCCATATCAACCTGCCTATGCTTTAAGATTAGCCAGTGAGACTCTCTTGGTGGTCTCTATGTGATGGGGTGAGGGCCCAAGAAAGGGCTTTTTCAGAGGCTGTTCCTCCTATATGAAACCTCCTCCTACTGAGATGTATCTGGCCTCATCTCTTTATAGCTTCAGGTAGCTGGCTAAAATGTATCTTTCTCAGAGGGTGTTTGGCGGAGGTGAGAACTGATTGCTATGGCTACTACTCTTAGGAACTGCCATTCCATGATTTGTTGTTGTATGTTTTGAATGGATTGTGCTTTTATGGCTTTTATGTATTCTTTTAATACTTGCTTTATTGTAAACCACTCTGTGACCTGTGCAAAGAGCAGAAAGTAAATAATCTGAGTAAGTAAGTCAATAACTTGTTCTGCGTTGTCTCCGAACAAAGAGGCAGTGCATAACTTTAGGCAAAGGCTCAGCTTTTAGAATCTGTTTTCTGTGCCAGTTCTTAACACCTGGGCAAAGTAACAATAATGGGGGAAATATCTCAGGAAAAAGAAAGAGAGAGTGTTGTTTGCTAGAGCTAGTCTTCAAAAATTGGATGTATTATTAATTAAACACCGAAGCAAGCCTGCAAGAATATAGCTAATGATGATTTCTTCTATGAGCTCATGAAAAATGCAGCTCATTTCCCCTATTTCCCCCTATCATCTTTTCTTCTGGCTCATTTTACCTTGCTATCACTCCAAGGCCTGCTTTTCTCCTCCCTCAAGGCTCTCTCCAGTCCTAAGTGCCAAATTTCCCTTTCCTCAGGAGACTTCTGTATTCCCCCAGGGATTCCGCGGAGTGGCTTGTTTAGCACATTCAGCCCTCCAAATTGACTCCATTTCGAACATTAATGCTCTTTCCTCCTGCAACTTGAAAATAGGCTTCCTGTTCCTTGAATTTAACCACTGATTCTTAAGAAGCTTTGCAGCAAGAATCCATTGCAAGACACCTTGGACCCAGAACATTTTAATATTCCACGCAGTGCTTCTAATAAAATAATGACTGAGAAGACTGGGTACTACAACATAGCTTATACTATATATTTTTTGCAGGTCCGGTTGTATACTTAATAAACTGTTTCTTTCTCATTTCCTCTTCTCTATTTTTCTTCTGTATCTTACATTTTTACACCATATCTTATTTTGTGAAAATTAGTCCAGACAAGTCCAAGTATTAATTTGAGTGCACTGCTTTTTCAGGTATTCACTATATTTTCTGCATTCTTTTTGAAACTTTTGTTTGGATTGGTCTCTAATTGCCTCTGTCAGTTTAACCAGTTCTAAATAATCGAATAGCTTATCTTGCAATTCTTTTTCTGTTGGGATTGTTTCATTCCCCCCCCCAAATTTTGGCAATTAGAATTATTGCTGCCACTGTCACATAAAGAAAAATTCTCTTATTTTCCTTTGCAGTACCTGGCTCTAATATTCCCAGTAAAAAGGCTTCTGTTGTTGTTGTTTTTATAAAAAGTTTGTTTGAATATTTTCTTCAGCTCTTCACAAACCATATCCCAAAACTCTTAATTTTATCACAATTCTACCACATATGCAGCAGTGTGCCCTCAACTTGTTTGCACCTCCAACACATTTTTGATTTTGTTCTATACATTTTAGATAGTTTGTAAGTTGTCATATACCATCTGTAGTTTAAACTATTAAAGCATCCTTGTTTCTTAGTGAATTGTTTTAAAAATAAAAACTGGTGAAGGAGGAAGTTTTTGTTGCAGGGAAATTCTCCCATTTCTATGCCAGTGAAAACAGAACCCATCTACAGGTACATCATCATTATAAAGCAGTTGGGAGGTGAAGTGTGATTTGTCTGCTTGTTTAAATGCTCCCTTATGGGAAAAAGTCTATCCTTAAAAAAACTAGCACTACAGGGGGTGGAGTTCCAAGCTGTCCCTGGTGTCTTATATTCTTATATTCATCAATAGTGTCTTATATTCATCAATGGTGTCTCACTTGGGAAGACAGGCAAACCAATATCAGTGTACTGGAAGAAGCAAATGTCACCAGTGTTGAAGCAATGATTCTTCAACATCAACTTTGTTGGACTGGTCATGTTGTGCGGATGCCTGATGATCGTCTTCCAAAGCAACTACTCTATTCCGAACTTAAAAATGGAAAGCATAATGCTGTTGGTCAACAAAAGAGGTTTAAAGACTGTCTCAAGGCAAATCTAAAAAAAGTAGTATAAACACTGACGGCTGTGATCATGCCCAGGTTATAGAACTTTCTGTCCCAGGAAACAGTGTCTCTTGGCACCATCCTTATGGAGTTTTTGGCACCTTATCAGGGCACATTTATTTTTGGCAACCATTTAAAAATCTCTCTAGCTGAGTTGCTTTGGTCTGCAGCCTTGTTTGTCCTGAACTATTTTTAAGCAGTTGATTTTAAACTGTATATATCCATTTGCAGTGTTTGTGTTATCACAGCTTTTTTGTATTATGGGCTGCCTTGAGCACCCTCAGGTGGCAAGGCATGTCTTGAAATAAATGGATGCTGGACTAGATGGGCAACTGGGCTGATCCAGCAGGCTCTTCTTATGATCTTACGATTTTAAAAATATTTTCTATGAGTTCTAAATTGGTTCAGAAGAGACCCTCTTGAAATTAATGAACCTAAGTTAGTAATGGCAATCCTACTCCGATTCAAACAATACAACACCCTATATTATTATTTGTATTTCTCTGATGTTCATACTCTCCCCAGTTGAGAGGAATTCTGTGTATTCTAACAAAAAAAATGTAAAGTGTGTTTTTATGATTGAAAGAGCAATCTGTGTTCTTTTTTAAAAAAATAAAAAAACTATTAATTTTTTGCAGGTGTGAAATTAAAAAAAAAAAATCTGGCTAATCAACCAACAAATCATTCAAGGGGGATAATATGATTTCATCCACTGGGCAGCAATTTCTTCAATATTTTAGCTAAACTTTCTGAACACCTCTTAAACCTTATCACTTGACTGGTAATGCACTCAGTCAAAAGGAAAACATAAACTACCAGCTTTCTTTGGTCCTAGAGCTGCCCTTAATTTTTCAGTGGTATAATAGCCTGGGCTTACTAATCTAAATTCTTTTTGCTCTTTCATTTACTTTGCCTGTTCGTATGATTGTTATTTGCATCATCGTTTCCCTCCAGTGTGCTTATCTGCATAAATTCTGATGGTCACTAAGATTGGGCAACCTTTCCCAATGGCTTCTTAATCCCATTCTCCAGATTTGCATAAGCAGTTTATGAACACATGGCCATTTGACTTCTTCAGCACCCCACTTATATTTCACTTTCGCTTATCAGCTGATTTACTCCTTCCAGAGACAGAAGATGAATAGCTGGCTCTGTGTTTTTCAAAATCAAAACAGAATCGAAAAGGCTGGATTAATCACATTTTATTCCAACCCCACTTATCTCCATCACCTATTGCTTAGCCCTGTCAGGAGTGATATGTCTGCAATATCCTATCGGCTGGTGTTCACTCACTGTGGCATCATGGGAGTTTTGTTTATTCATGAATGCAGCCTCTCTCTCTTTTTTTATAACAAAGCTGCACAGAGACTTTGCTGAGAAGTTCAGTGTTGAACCTGCTGCCTTAATCGCAAGCCTGCCATGAATAAAAGAGAATTTCAGAAACAGTTGCTATTCAGGCACAGAGCTTTATATTGGAATGTATTTAAATCTGAATATATTTAAGCCTATGCCGTATGACTAGCTACATGTGAAGATGCTATAAATCCCAAGTAATTAGTTATCCTGCAAACAGAAAGGGAGGAGAAATTCATTTGGTCCACATCTTGCCTCAGACACCTGCAGATTGGAGCACAGTGAATGATATCACACACTGCTCTGAATTTTGTGGCATGGTTTTGTTTCCCAAAGCACACAAACCAATGTGGATTTAGGGGAAAATACATTGGTACCTCTGGATAAACACACCTCTGGTTGCGTATCCTTCAGGATGCAAACGTAGCAAACCCTTAAGTATTTTTCTGGGTTTAGCCATGCGCGCATTTGCAGAAGCGCTCTATGCACTGTGTGCATGCACAGAAGCACTCTACTGGGCCGCGCGCATGCGCAGAAGTGGCACCTCCGGTTGCGAATTCCTCAGGATCCAACTGGAGCTCCAGAATGGATCCCGTGCGCAACCGGAGGTACCACTGTACATTGAAAAGCACACAAAACGTATTTAGAGAAAGAATGTATAAAATGGTGTCCACTGGGCTGGGGAGGCTCAGGCCTGGTGACCAAATGTGGACATGTCTCTCTTGTTGGCCCTTGTAACTCCAAGCCACACCCGTCCCACCCGTGGCGTAGCGTGGGGGTGCAGGGGGGCCAGCCGCATCGGGCGCAACGTCTGGGGGTTAGGGGACGCAAATCCACGGGTTAGGGGGCGCAAATTACTTGCCTTGCCCCGGGTGCTGACAACCCATGCTACGCCACTGCGTCCCACAGACCACACCATCCTTCAATGCTTTTGTCTGTCTAGAATGTGCCCTTAAACTGTGACAATGCCTTTTGCTTGACAGAAAGGAGGATGGAGATGTGTGGGTGTGCACATGTGTGCAGAAATGTCTTACATTTGTGTGACTGGAATGTAACCCATGGTACAAAGGTAAGAATCACACCCATTGTCGTGCCCACTTCTGTATCTGATAGACCCCACTAGGAATGTGTGGATAAACCAAAGACTAGAAAAAGGAGAAACTGACAGAAGTCAGAACACAGTTTAGGTCTCCACATTTCCACATCAGTTTGTGATTTATTTTATTTAAAAAAATTAAGCCCCCCTCAAAACTCATCAGCATTTTAGTGTGAATTTTTCCTCATAAATACATGATTGTATGCAATTTTGCCTAATTCACCCCCCTTTTTACACACACCCCCCCAATAAGACATTTCTTATGTTTTCACTAATGTGCCCTTATACTCACATTTCCCTCTGGTATAAGCATTTTTGAACAGATTCCTTGGCTGGAGAACTGCACTGGGAAATTCAGAAAAGTGCAAATTTTGAAAGGTGGCTGTGTTTACCTTCACAAACAGTTCTGGGAACTACAAATTAAGTAAGTTCACCTTTAAATATGAAGTGAATCAATTTTTTTCCTGATCCCTAGATCCCATCCCCCACTGGTTTGCAGCCCCAGAATGTTGCCCATGAAGGAGTGTGACCTTTGTGACCTCAACATGGGGGTGCAAGCAGGTAGACATCAGGATGTCTTCACAGAAATCCAAGCATGCTAACTGATATCACAGAGTGATTTTTTTTAAGCTCAGCTATTGAGCTTGTCAGCCTTTTGCCCTTCTCCATCCATAGCGTTTGTTAGAGGCTGATAGTGTGTTTTGTCTCTCTCTGCTTTTGCTTCTGAAAGAATAGCATTTCAATACCCTTTTGTATGATGCAATTAATAGATGCCACTCATTTTATTTTGACGGCTTCTTCTTTCAGTATGTGACTCTTTTTTTTCTTTTTTCTTTTTTACAAGAGTCAACGGAAATAATTGCAGCTCCAAGTACTGTATTATTAAGATAAAACACAACTGTGAATTCAGTCAGCCTAATTGAATTATTGGCCAGCTTCAAGCGTGAGCTATTGTACGAATCAGCATGGAAGTGATTCATACTGAACAGCCAGCAGCTAGCTCAGGAGTGGGTTAAGGAAGAGAGCAGGCTGTGAGCAGTTCTGTTCCCTTTGAACTATATATGTGCGTAAAAATGTATTTGGCTTCCCAGGCCCCATTCTCTCCCCAATCAATAAAAATCTCATTTTTACTCTCAAGGTTTATTCAATTAGAAGTTGTTTTAATGCCTCAGAAACCAAAGATGCTCTAACTAGCCCAATATTAAAGCCTCAAACACCATCAGCTCTGAAGTTATGGTTGACTTCCTATGGATCCAATTTGTTTTCCCTTCTGCAAAACTATGGTATATTACTATAGCATGCATCAAAACTAGTGATGGGTGCAAACCAGCGTATTGGTGTTTATCTGGTCTGAAAATAAAGGAAAATTCCAGTCTCTGAAGATCACTCCTGTTTAAATTCAGGACCAAATTTTAAACAGGAAGAAGAAGAAGAAGAAGAAGAAGAAGAAGAAGAAGAAGAAGAAGAAGAAGAAGAAGAATACACAAATGAACAAACAAATATATATTACAAATTTTCTGTCCAGCAACCAGGTGTATCAGACACCTGAAACCATCAGAGGACATTTTTGTCGCCTGTGATAATAATACATAAAAATTGATGATAGAACCAATGGAATCCTATACCTCATGGGAATAGGGTTGTTCTCTGTCACTGAAGGTCTTCAAGCACAATCTGGGCAGCCATCAACTGGGAATGCATCAAGCGGGTGTTTAGACTGGAGTGCATAGTCAAACTATGGCACTTGCTCTTCCAGATGGCAGTGATGGCCACCAACTTGGATGGCTTTAAAAAAGAACTGGAGGACTGGCTACCAGCCATAATCGCTACGCTCTCCACAGTTGGAGCCAGCAATGCTTCTAAATACCAGTTGCTGAAAACCTCAGGAGGGGAGAGTGTTCTTGTGCTCTTGTTCTGCTTCCTGGTTTCCCATAGGCATCTGGTTGGCCTCTGTGAGAATAGGATGCTGGACTAGATGGGCCATTTGCGTGATCCAGCAGGCTCTTCTTATGCTGTATAATTCTACAGCTCTACGGTTCTACAAAGAGAGATCCATCACTGCGAACTGCCACCAGGTTACCTCAGATGGTTTCACTGTATGTTCAGTAGGCTTTCTGGAAAGAGACAAGGCAAAGTAACTTTGAATGATAAATGTCTCATGTGTTCCAGAATGTTACCATTTTTAATGTGGAAAAAAGCAAACTGGCATTTATATAGCGTGCTATTTTTATTGCATGGTGTATGGAATTCTAAACGCTGCATTAGAATAACCACTCAGAGACTACTGCACCTCTTCCTTCCTTCCTGCATAATTTTATCATTAATTCCTACTAAAGTATGCACTTGGAAATCTCAGTCTGTCCACTGCTGTGCCATGGAAATTGATCTCTATTATTTACACATCTGCTTATTTATTCTGAGTAAGACCAGTGGTTTGTCTAGGCCATTGCTATCAAAGCTGTCTGGTGGTGAGAGTGAAAATCAGAACTGAGACATATTAGTCCTGACAATTCCCTGCATTTGATATCCAAAGTCAGTTGCCTACAGAAGCCCTGGCCCTTTGGCCTTTGTTTTGCCTGGCCTTGCAATAATTGATAGGCAGTTCTTCTGGTTTTATGGTGAATTTATTGTTTTTATTGCTGGGTTGATCTCTTAAGTTTTACAGTCTTTCATTGGTATCCGAAGAAGTGTGCATGCACACGAAAGCGTATACCCAGAACAAACTTAGTTGGTCTCTAAGGTGCTACTGCACCATTTTTTAATTTCTCAATTTATTTAGTCTTTCATTGTGTTATTCTGTTTCTTTGATTTTTATGGGCTGGACTGTTGCCTTGCCACGGTAATGGACTAGATGAAGTGAAGATAAGACTGAGGCACTGTTAGTGGCCTAGACCAGATGGATGTGGAGTTGCCTGCCGCTGATGGGACTACACTCCCTTCCACTCCTTCTTTTCCTGTGTTGGCAGCCAGGCCATCATTTTGCCCCACTAGTCATTCTGGGTGATGCTGCTTATCATGTACAACAAGTGGTGGAGATAATATTCTGAAAATGTCTGGGAAAGTGGGAGTGAAAAAAAAGGAAATCACCCAAAATTTTAGCAGTCAACCTTGGCTCAACTCCAAGCCAAACATCCTGAAAGCACTACTCATTACTCTGGAAAGAACAATTAAAAATTCAAATGAAATATAGTAGTGATGCAAAATTGGATGGAATGGAAGCAGCATGAGAGGACTTGTGCTTCTGTGTCACACTCTTAAGGTGTTCTAGTCACTACAAAGCCAGCTACAGCAGTGAAACTCTATCAGGGGTCAGGAAACCTTTTCAGCAGGGGACTGGTCCACTCTCCCTCAGACCTTGTGGTGCGCCAGACTATATTTTTTGGGGGGGTTGAACAAATTCCTATGCCCCACAAATACTAAGATGCATTTTAAATAAAACGACACATTCTACTCATGTAAAAACATGCTGATTCCTGGACCGTCTGTGGGCTGGATTTAGAAGGCGATTGGGCCGGATCCAGCCCCTGGGCCTTAGTTTGCCTACCCATGCTCTAAATTATGGCCACAGGCTGTTTTAGAGATATTGTGACCCTCATGCAGCGGCATGGTATTGCCTTGCCCCTACTTACCTGGCACAGGACATCAAGCAGCAACATGGGCGCAAGACATTTCATGCTCCATCATGTCAAAATATTTCTATAGCATTGGAATGTTGCATTTTTATGCTTTGAGGCTAAAACAAATAAGAACAAAATTTATTTGCAGAGCAGAAATTAGGGTTGGGTGAAAAACAAAGAAACAAAAAGTATTCTTTTTCCTTGTCTGTTCTCCTGTCTATTCATTATGACAATAGATAACACTATGAATAATATGTTGCAGGGAAGGAGCTTGCACAACAGAGTGGATAGCAACATTAATGCAAAACAAATTCTCCTTGTGTTTCCTCTGACAACTTAATTTCTGGGCGCCTGCGCCCCCCCCCCAAAAAAAACTATGGTGCTTATACACCATACAGTCTAATTGCAGGTATTTATTTCTGTGACATGGACAATTTTAAGAGCATATAGACTCAGTGAAAAGATTGTGATTTCACAATCTATCCTGCTAAGATGGCGGGTTTTTCTTTTTCTTTTAAAAGGTGCATCCCTTTCATTGCAATACTAAAATGGGCTCTTAAGTAGCTTAAGAGTTATCATTACCCACAAAAACAAATAGTTGTAGCCTGGAAATACACTTTATTTTTATATTACCTTGCATATTACACATAGAAAGTCTGAAATCGAGGCATTATGGGGGGCGGTGAAGGGGGGTGGACACCTTCATATAATATAGTGACTTCCTATGCATGTCACCCCAGAAGTAAGACCAACTGAGTTCAGTGGGATTTGCTCTCGAGTAAGTCATGCTGGCCACATGAACCAGAAGCTGTACGCCGGCTCCCTCGGCCAATAAAACGAGATGAGCACCGCAACCCCAGAGTCGGCCATGACTGGACCTAATGGTCCGAGGTCCCTTTACCTTTACCTTTTTAAGTGTGCAAAGGTGGCCTAATAGTGAAATCCTATACACCAGAGGAGGCCAAGGTGGTGCCCTACAGATGTTGCGAAGCATCCCTAACTGTGGTAATGCTCCATCTTATGTTTGGCCTGTAGATATGTGAAAATAAAGTATACACCACAGAAAACACTACCTGTCCAATAACCTTCATTCCAAAGGAATCAAATCCAAGGAATGTGCTGGGCCTTCTGCAGCTTCTCATCATTCAGAGATAGGAGCTGCATAAACACTAAATGCTGAAAGCAGATGACTGGAAGCAGAACCCTGAGAACTATGATTTCCTGTGAGAGGTAAACAATATTTTCCAAGATTCTTCGAATGAAGCAATGTACTTTAAACAGCCTTTAACTGTATGGTGTGTATGCAGTCAAAGACACATGTAAAAATTCACATATGTTCTTTTCCTTTTAAAAACATTTTTTTTTGGATTTTGTTGTATATATGGCATACTATAACAAAGGACATATCGAAATATAGAGCAGTACATGTTTCCCACACACCTAGAATGGTACCTTAACATACAAGACTTATGATCAATGTCTCTTTTCTTATATGCACACTTTTGGCACCCAGTATGTTTCTGAGCACAATTTAAAGTTCTGACCTTTAAAGCCTAAACAGCCTTGGCCCAGTATACCTGAAGGAGCATCTCCACCCCCAACGTTCAGCCCCAGCACTGAGGTCCAGTTCTGAGGGCCTTCTGGCATTTCCCTCACTGCAAGAAGTAAAACTGCAGGGAACCAGGCAGAGGGCCTTCTCAGTAGTGGTGCCCGCCCTGTGGAATGCCCTATCAGATGTCAAGGAAATAAACAACTATCTGACTTTTAGAAGACATCTGAAGGCAGCTCTGTTTTAGCTTTTAATTTTTGGTGTTTTATCGTGTTTTTAATATTCTGTTGGGAGCTGCCCCGAGTGGCAGGAGAAACCCAGCCAGATGAGCAAGGTATAAATTATTATTATTATTATTATTATTATTATTATTATTATTATTATTAAACTAGTGCACCAGAGTGAGAGGTTTAGGCTTTGTTGCCTTGTCTCGGTATGCCAGTTTACTATAGGAAGAGAGTTATTTGTTTGCTTTCAACATGGGAAACTTTCAAAAATTTGAACCATCTCCATTTGCAGTATGAAGTGGTAGAATCGAGGCCAGAGGCCAAGCCACTTCAGTCTATCAGCCAATTCTGTGTAATGTGTTAAACATACCAAGGACAATGTTCACTCTCACAATGGGCAAATTTGCTGCTTTTTCATTCTGCTAATACTCGCGACTGGAATGTGCAGGGGGTGCAAACTGACTTTTTATGATTACAGCGTTTTATGAAGTTCCCACTAATGGATAAAACATCTGCTTTACTTGAAATTAATCCAACTCTTCCTCTCCCTCCCCCCCGCCCCTCCTGATACAATGAAGATAAAAGTCCCCATCTGGGCTGACTGCCAGAGAGGCACTATGCTTAAGTAATAAGCACAATTATCTTGCTAATAAACACCAACCAGGAATTAAATCCACGTTGGCAGATATATAGGACACTTAAATGCTAAGTGGGATTAATTAAAATCTAAAAGAGGTTCTGTCACAGACAGATATAACAATAAATCACTGCATGCACACATATGCAATATCACAATTATCTCTCTTTCTACCCACACACACTTTATAGTTTAAATAGTTTAGCCAATGAAACGAAGATACAGAAATAAAATTGTATGTTTTTGCATGTGTGTGTGTGTTTCTGTGTTGGTACACAGCCACCCAGCACCTCAGCCTTCTGATAGATAGCCATGGGAACTGGCTGAAACACAAGCCCTATTGCTCAAATTTTTCACATGTAAGCAATCTCATAAAGGGGAACAAGGACATGCAGCCAAGCCCTGACCCTTCTGTCACATCACTTTAACATTGTTTATAGGCCTCCACAATTTTGAGGGCAAAGGTCTGATATGAGGAGTCTCCTGTACTCAGGGAGGCTACCCAAAAGATTTAGAATCCTGATTGTGCAAGTTATTATTATTATTAGTCTCCTGGCACATCTTTGTGTTTTACAAATTAAGTTCTGTAAAATAAATCTTTCTCATTTGTTCACTTTTTGCCTAAGTCTCCAAGTACCAAAGTTTTGCCTCTCGCAAAAACCCGTCAGATAACCTGTGGTGGGATATAGGGTTGGGAGTTTGCCTCATTTTGGTGGTAGACATGGGAACCCCTACATCATTTTCTAATGGATTGGAATCACTTGCTGATATTATCTATACTTTGTTTTTCTGCTGTCTTCATCAGTAATATTCTTTCCCTTTGTCTGTGATCCAGTTCATAAAAAAACACCAAACATAGTAACCTAATTTGGGGCTGTAGTTGTTCAGACTGTATGTGGGGTTCACATAAATGAAGGCTCCTCTTTACAAAATGAAAGAACTCCTGTATTTAGAAATCTGGGGTGTCAGCATTCCTTGCCATGCTAGATTCCTGTGCGGGGGGAATTTAACTGCATAGGTGAGCCCTCTGCTACAGCCAAGAATCAGCATCAAGACTGCTTCACCTGTTCTTTGAGAGAACTAGGCCTATGACTCTGGGTTATATTCACATTCTCTCTGTGTGTTTACTAAAAGCAAATACCTATCGCTATGGGAACTCTGTTCCCTTTTATCCTAAGCAGCATAACATACTGTAATCACTTACAAGCAGACTTTCTTTAAAGAGATTTATTATATCATGCTCCCTAACCCAAATTATGCAGGTAGGTAATTTTAGCTGAAGAAAAGTGAGATTGTGTGGTCCCCCCCCCCCCGCTTTCCTTCTCTTCACTTGACAAGTGTTTTGTTCCATTTCTGTCAAGCCTTGAGGTAGACGTTCTCTATGCAAACTTGTTTTATCTTTTATAAATAGACACAGGTATTTATGCCGTTAGTGACCTTCACAAGATTTCCTCCCCTTTACCTATCTATGTTTATTTCATGCTGCTACATTCAGTGACTAAAATTGCACGTTCTTTCAATTCGCACAAAAGGAAAAGAACATAGGGGAAAGGCTAGATAAAGATCTACATATTTTCATTTTCTTCTTCGTTGATGTGTGTGCATGTGCTTCTTTGCTGGAAAGGGAATCATTCCTTATTTGAAGCTGTAGGAGTAGGGCCTGTGGAGGGAACCATTTCCACACAACCGACTTCTGGAAATAAACCTGCCCACCTTTCCATTATCATTTTGGGGCCGGATTTAAAAAAAAAAATGGAGCAGGATTTTGTGATGCTGAGAAAGCGTCCACACAACCGACTTCTGGAAATAAACCTGCCCACCTTTCCATTATCATTTTGGGGCCGGATTTAAAAAAAAAAATGGAGCAGGATTTTGTGATGCTGAGAAAGCGTGTTCTCCTTCATGGAGAGCACGTGTTGCGGTGGGGGCCACCAGGACACTCCAAAGTTGGGGGCGGGCTAACTGATCGTTGGCCACTGATGCGATTGGGGCTTCCCTTGTTGTTGGGAAGAAATTAATGTTGCCATTTATTGATTGACAGCCAGAAATGCTAAAACTCCTTGCATGAGGCTAGGGCTTCCTCTTTTCGCCCGTGCAGCGGATTGCCCGTCCCTCCCCTCCCTCCCTAGAATAGGGTTGTTCGCTTTGACCTTGCTATGCCTGTCATGGGGTCGTCTGCTTTGGAGCAGGGGCCTGGTAGGAATTTTGTCCATCTGGCTGATTGGCTGGGGCCATTTGGTTTTTGCCTACTGCGTAGCAAATCGTCACAACTTGTAAGGTTGCGGTTAGGCATTGGTTTATGGTTTGGTTGGTTGAGCGGCATGGATTGGCTGTGCCTGCCCCTCTAATGCTGCTGCTGCAAGGGATTCCGTTAAAGGAATTGGGGGCTAACTATTGCTTGTCCACTCTGTCAAGGGGGGTCGGGCCATAGCAATGAGCTCCTGGTTGCATTTGGGGTGAGGGCAGGTTCCCTGCTCCGCGTAACCCCCAAGTGTATTCCCCCATTCTGACTTTCACATCGTGCGGAATGTCAGTCTGTCCCCCATGGTGGGGGCAGATAGTCGCAACCAGTGCCTGGTTGCATTTGGGGTGAGGGCAGGTTCCCTGCTCCGCGTAACCCCCATTCTGACTTTTGCATTGTGCGGAATGTCAGTCTGTTCCCCATGGTGGGGGCAGATAGTCGCAACCAATGCCTAAGCAACCACTCACAAATTTGTATTTTAATAAAGTTGTGGCCAAAATTATGCCAAAAACCTTAAACAAAAATTCTGTGTGATGTGTGAGTTATTGGGGTGGACCTGGGGACCTCGACACGCAAAACACAGAAGGAATCTATGCAGTCTCAGAGCATCCCCAAAGCTTAGGGCCTGAGGGAATACCCCAGCCAGTATGAGCAAGGGCTGTCAAAGTTCCCTTATTTGTTCTATTGCATTTTATTCTTTAAAAAATTATACACCGCTTGATTGTAATATAACATCTAAGCAGGTTCTGAAATTTTCAACTTTGCCCTTCCTCCCAAACAGTACGATTTCAAATAAATAACAACACATTGAAAACATTTAAAGGCAATTTAGAACCATTTTAAAAATGTGGCACATCTTTTAAAAAAAAATTAAACTACTGCATCTACAAATGTTGTTGTTCTACTTATTGAATTTGTATAGCGCCCTTCATCTGAAGCTCTCAGGATGGGTCACAACAGAAAAATACAAAATAAGGATACAAAATACCTTATAAAACAGAAACAGAAACAAGCAAAAAAAAACCCCACCGCCCTCCAGTCAGAAAGACATTTGAAAGCCATAGAATGTTAATCAGCCAATTTGGATGGATTTAAAAGAGGATCAGATCAATTCATAGAGAAGGCTATAAACAGCTGCTCTGCTTCCATACTTAGAGACAGTATTGCTACTGAATACTAGTTGCTGGAACCTGCAGGATGAGAGAATGTTGCTGTGCTCAGGTCCTGCTTGCAGGCTTCCCACGGGCATCTATAGTTGGCCACTGTGAGAATCAGAGGCTGGACAGGATGGGCCACTGGCTTGATCCAGCAGTGTTGTTCTTATGTTCAGTCTCAAGTCATGAGGCCCAGCTGGATCTTCTTACACTAACAAACCAATAGGAGTGGTCTTTGGTAACATGGTGTCCTGATCAGGGACAAAATTTGGCAACCCTTCTAACTCTGAGTAAACATAGGTGGTACAGTGGTACCTTGGGTTAAGAACTTAATTTGTTCTGGAGGTCCGTTCTTAACCTGAAACGGTTCTTAACCTGAGGTAACACTTTAGCTAATGGGGCCTCCTGCTGCCGCCACACGATTTCTGTTCTCATCCTGAAGCAAAGTTCTTAACCTGAGGTACTATTTTTGGGTTAGTGGAGTCTGTAACTTGAAGCGTCTGTAACCTGAGGTACCACTGTAGTTGTTATTTTGCACCGCTTGGTGCAGGGGAACTGCTGGCAACACCCTAACCCCAGTGCCAACGCCATCCCCACTCTCCATCCGTACTTGCCAGGCCTGATGCACTCTGAAGCATGTTAGGATGGCAGAGAGGGAATGGGAAGACCAATCTTCCTTAGCCCTGTTCCCCACTGCAGCCATTGCCACCTTCTGCACTCTCTGCTCACCGATAAGTAAAGAGAGGAATCAAAAGGATGCTTTAGAGACTAGCAACCCACCAGGGACTCTTTCCCACAAATCCTTTTCAGGTCCAAATATTGATCCCAGCCAACAAATGTCTTGGGGATTCTTGAGAGCTCATCTCTCTTTTGAGATCACTTCTTAAAGAAATGCATTTCCAAGAAAAGTTTGGGCAAACTTCTGCAGCATCTCTACTAAGAGATTACGGGCAGACTTCTGCAGTCACATGGAGGATAAAGATATTGGTGGCTGTCCACAATGGTGATGTGCTACTTGCGGAGATTTCACCCCTCCCATTCCAAGAATCTGCTGATGTTCTCTGCTGATTCTCCAGAGAGGAGGGGGGCGGTTTCTGCTCACTACTTATTCCGCTCCAGCCTGACATCAAAGAGAGAGACTGAGTGTTAGAGAGAGAGTTATCTCTGTATAGATAAGGTTGCTGCTAAGAGCAGCTGCAGACACTCAGTGCAGTTCAGCTTCTTCATTTAGCTCTGTATATAGTTTGTATGATAGTTGTAGATAGAATAAAAGTAGTTATTCTACAGAGCTGTTCTCCGGGTGGTTTATGCTCTGCTGTACTCTGCTGTGCAACGACTGTCTTCGGGAGTGAATCTGGTGCTCACAACTCTGAGTTGTGAGTCCACAGCACTTTGACCTGTTCCTGTGCAGAAGGTGGTCTCTGGAAGTGCTACCCCAGCTCGCCTGGCCCAGTCGGGGCTGAAGTGGATGAGTCCAGTCAGTGGCACTGGCTCAGGAGCGATGCTGTCATCGCTTCCATTGTCAGTATGCCTCTGAATGCAAGTTGTTAGGAATCACACACTCAGGCACTACCTGCATTTCCTGTAGGTATCTGGTTGGCCCCTTGAGAAGTGGATGCTAAACTAGATGGGCTGTCAGCATGATCCAGCAAGAAACTTCCTCTGTTCCTAAGGACCAATGCAAAGTGCGGATATTCTAATTCTTCTGCATTGTGTCAAGGGTCTAATGCAGGACTTCAGGAACACCCAGTGGTACAGATACAGATAGAGATAGATAGAGATGATAGAGATACAGATACAGATACAGATACAGATACAGATAGATGCACACATGATATATACATAAATCTTTCCATTTGAGCAGCAGACGCTTCAAGCATACTGCAAATTGCTTTTGAAGGGCTTGTCAATTGACAAAAAAGGCATTCCATTTAGCACCTGTCTCTGCCTTCAAGAAGTCCAAAGCCTTGATGTACGGATGGGGAAGACATCTGTTTGGTTTGGATTAGAGTGCAAAGCTACCAAATTGACAGTTCCCAGACCTGAAATAAGGTCCACCGTCGAAATCCCAACTTCTCTGAATTTTGTTCTCCGGTTCTGCAACCAAAGAATGTGCCTGTTGGTGAAAAGTGCACCATTGTGAAAAATGCATATATATTGGTTGAAGCCATGTACAAAAAGGCATTGCATTATAGAATCAAAGAAATGTAGAGTTGGAAGGTAACCCAAGGGTCATCTAGTCCAGCCCCCTGCAATGCAGAAATCTCAACTAAAGCATCTATGACAGATGGCTACTCAACCTCTGCTTAAAAACCTCTAAGGAAGGAGAACCCACGACCTGTTCCACTGGGGAAATGGCATGCATGTATATATATGGTAAGTAGAATTGCATACCAAATGTGCATATATTAGGAGAAACATGACCAAAAATGGGTACAAATTTTCATATGATTAAAATAAATCAATCAGGAACATACAGTGCTACCTCAGGTTTAAGTACTTAATTCGTTCCGGAGCTCCGTTCTTAACCTGAAACTGTTCTTAACCTGAAGCACCACTTTAGCTAATGGGGTCTCCTGCTGCTGCCGCACCGCCGGAGCACGAGTTCTGTTCTTATCCTGAAGCAAAGTTCTTAACCTGAATCACTATTTCTGGGTTAGCAGAGTCTGTAACCTGAAGCGTATGTAACCTGAAGCACATGTAACCTGAGGTACCACTGTATACAAAAGTGGGGTGAAATGAACATAAGAGTGGGAAAATGAGTAACCGAAATTGATATATTTATACATCCACAGTTGGCTCTTCTCTTGTGTCTGTATTTATATGAAAGCTTCCCCCTCTATATTTGCATTCTGAATTGAGGGGATCAGACCCACTATGAAGGCTTCCATTTGGAGACAGTTACTTTATACCTTAGGCCCCTTTTGCAAGATCCAAGGCAAATGGCTATAAAAAATACTGAGAAGCAAAATTAGGCTAGCAATGTACACATACACACACAGTATATCAGTATGTTAATTGGACTCCATCAATCTGCTGTGCTGTATAGAAAAATACAAATTAATGTAGAGCTAATTAGGCAGCACTGTCAATAGGAGGCAAAACAGTCAAATAAGCAAGACTTTTTTCCCCTCTTAAGAAAACAAACTGAAATCTAAATAGCAAAGGGAGAAAATCACTCAAAGGACCAATTTGCCTTGGTTAATTTTAAATAAACTTAATTCATATTTAGATGAAAAGCTAGGAGAATGAAATTTAACATAATGATTAATTTGAAATTTTAATTGACTAAAATCATTCTGGTACCCAAATTTATTGTTTATTTGAGGTGTCAAAGAGCCAAGATGAAACAAGCGATGCAAACAACAGTATAGGACCAGTTACAGATAGGTAGCCGTGTTGGTCTGCCATAGTCAAAACAAAAAAAATTCCTTCCAGTAGCACCTTAAAGACCAACTAAGTTAGTTCTTGGTATGAGCTTTCGTGTGCATGCACACTTCTTCAGATACCAGTATAGGTATAGGAGTGAAGTATTTATATGAAAAAGTCCTATTATGAAAGGTAATTGAGGCAGGGGCCAAGCCCTTTTGGTTCCTTTGCTAAAGCAAGGCATTTTTCTGCTCATCATGGGTGGTAAGCACACACTTTGCTTCATGAGGAGGAAGCAGTTTCCTTTGAATGGAAGCCATTTCTTACCTCCCTTTCCTGCTCCCTTAAACCTGATTTCAGTGGTTAAAGGGGCAATGTGGGGCTGCTTGCAAATGGCTTTGTAACCTGCTTCATGCTGCTCTTTTGAACCTGCAAAACGAGACATTTAAAGGAGCCATATTGGACCGTTCGCAAAACCCTCGGGAAACTTTGGACTGTTCCTTAAGACACCTGAAATCAGAAAGTTTAAGGAGCAAAACAGGGAGGGAGAAGCAGTGAAAGCACTTCTCTCTTATTGAGCAAGGCACACGGCTTAAGTTCCAAAGGGCTTATGCTTTGAAGTCCCAGCAATCGGGGCTTCAAAGTGCAGCATCACCTGATATCATTATGGCATCAAGTGAGTGACAGGGGAGCCTCCCTACGCAGCTGTCAAGTTTGGTCCACCAAGAAATTCCTACCAGCAGGGGGTGGTGCTGGTGAGCTGTTGCATTAATAGTTTTAAAGAGGCAGCTGTCCTTTCCCACATTTTTTGTAACACAAAGGGTGGTTGCACACATTTTACTGTGCCAGAAAACAACTCTGTTAACTTTGTTGCTAAATGAGTGATTTCACTTCATCTGTGCGTTTGCCTCACAGCAACTGAACTCTCGTCCGAAAGCTCATAATTCTAACTGTTATCCATTGAAAAACCACTGCTTTCAAATCCCTGTAGTTAAAAGCTTATGAGTAAAGTAGGTGTCATAACTACCATGAATAACATAACATTTAATTTTCTTCAAAGTGCACGGCGTATCCTGCTGCTAAACATCAGCTCTTTATCAGGCAAAGTAGTTACCACTTGCTGTACAAAAGGAATAAAAAAGTATTGGCAACTGCTTATTTTATGTATTCAAATGATCTGTGGAAGAGCTCAGCAATCATTAGAGACGATACATACGAGCCACAGTGGTTAGATAATATAGTGTAATTACTGGGATTATTTTACCCCCGGGGACAAAAAGTGGCAACCCAGTGTTCTTTAATCTCACTGGAGCACAATGAACTCTGGGATAATAACTATATTTTGTTCAATAGAATTATTTGCTCTAATTAGCTGGTGAGGGTACCTAGTGGGTCAGAATCCATTTCTGGCTATTATTCCTGTTGTGCTTCCTGGTTTACAAATGTCAATTTCTGCCACTAAAAAAAATCATAATGAAAATGCTCTAAAGAGTCCATGGAAGGCAATTTCTTCCAGAAACTCTCTTTGAGCAGCTGATGATTGTGACTTTCTTTATACTTGCTGGATAAAAGAATCTTGGGTAAGCATATCAATGGCTAAGGGATTTCGCTGATTAGAATGTTTCACACTTGCCCTTTGTTGAACAGTGGAAAGTTTAGGGCAATTTTTTACTAGGTAAAGGGAATAAGCAGCAGTGCCTTTGTCACTTATTCTTCATTCATATGCACACAGACGGAAAAGGTGTATCTACATGTTCAATAAGCTTTTTGAGAGGGGCAAGCCACCACCATATATACTGTATAAGCTGTAGGAGAGAATAGCTCCAACTGTATGCAGAAACGTCAAGTCAAGTCATTTGCTAACAACAATTATAGCAAACAAGTGTGCACACATACACACAGCCATTCTTATGAAGTTGGAATAACAATCTAGTAAGAAATATTCTTTATTTGTTGTATTTCATATTTCTTACTGGACCCAAGCATATTTGAAAATCATTGTCTCCAGATCACAGTTCAATTGAAGGTAATTGTTTCCACAATATATAATTTACTGATAAGAGACACTTTGGGAAGCTCAAATGGTTTAAATATGATGTAGGAATTGGATGATAATTCTCTTTGAGCTTTAATTCCATGCAAACCTATCTCAGCAACAATCAGAGTGTTTTCTTTTATACATAGAGGGCAAATAGATGGCAACACTTACAAGATTGCATCATATTAATAATAGCCTCATATTGGAGAAGATGCAAAACAGGAATCACATTATTTCACGTTGGATGGAAATATCCACCAGTGAAAACCTTTTAGTCCTGTTTGGATTGACATCAGTCAACTGAGTGCTCTGTTGATGCTTGGATTCCCCACTCCCCCACCCAAGATAATCAGAATCAAACTACACAAAAAAAGAATTATTTTCATGCTTGCACCACAAGGATGAAGATAGCAGAAACTTGGAATTCAGATATCTGGCTGCAGAATAAATGGTGGATTGGCAAGGTTTGAAGAGATTGTGCTAGGCAATAAATTAACATCATCTAGATGTTTGATCAAATGGTTAACTTAGAGAGACAACTTCAGAGATAGGTGGTCGCCATTCTTCATATTTCTGACTGATGGATCAAAAAGACTTCAGCCGCTAACTTTCTCTTGGTTTGGGTAGAAACAAAAATTGTAGGATTGCTATATTTTGAAAAATAGAAACCAGAAGACTGTGAAAGTTGTTGAGATTTTAAAAGACAAATCTCAATGCTGTTGAGCTTTTCTTTACAAAAACGCCAAAAAATACAATTTTTTTGATTGACTTGCCTAAGATCCAGGAGAAAGTGCTGCTTTTCAGAAATTCCCCCTGGACGTCAATTCCGCCTTTGAAATCCTGGTAATGTAAAATTCGGGAGTATGGCAGCTCTGCAAAAATTTGTAAGCCAACTTGGGCAAGAAACATTTTGTAATGAACGGTGATCAATCACTTTTAAAGTGTGTTTAATGGAACAGGGTATGTTTCACAATACACAATGTATATAAAGTATTCAATAAGTGTGTGCAGTGATGTGATTGGTGGCAGGAAGTTGGTTGTTTCTTAATTACATAAGATTGGTCTGGCGAAAGTGAGGATATTTTAAAATTGAGTTGTATTGTTAGAAAATTGCACTTCTGATTGGCCCAACTTTCTTGGACATTCATTGGACAGGAAAAGTGGTCTGATGGTGAGAGGAGAGAAAGTGTGACTGAGACTTCTGAGTAGCTTTGAAAGAAAATGAGACAAATTCATAGTGGCTAAAACAATCAGCGACTACTAGTCCTGGCACCTGTGCATTTAAGCCTGTCTAATTCACACTTTCAAAAACAATGGTCAACCAGAACACAGCCATCCTTCAACATTTTCACTCCTCTGAATTTTGTAAGGCAGTTCTCCAGTCAAGTAAATTCTACAAAAATGTATATACAGTGGTACCTTGGTTTGCAACCGTTTTGGATCACAACCGTTTTGGATTACAACCATGTCAAACCCGAAAGTGTATGTCCCTTTTTTGGGATTACAACCCATTTTTGTTTATTACAACCTTCTTCTTTTTTTGGGAGGCCCCATTGGCGAAAGCTCTCCTGTTTTGGTTTACAACTGGACCTTGGAACAGATTATGTTTGCAGACCAAGGTACCACTGTATTAAAGTAAAGTGTGCATAAAAATGCATTAGGGGAAAGTGCCTTCAAAAATGGGCATATTGAGAGAAATTGACTGAATAATAATCATTAAGATTATCTATATAAAAAACAAACTGATACAGATATATGGAGAAGTGAATTTAAGGAGTTGGAAAACGAGCAACTGAGAGAAACCTAAATCAACAGATTCACCTGTCCCCACCACTGATGACGACCTATTTATAGGCTTTCCTGGGGCATCTGGTTGACTACTGTGGGAAACAGAATGGTGAGTTAGATAAGCCTTTAGTCTGATCCAGCAGGTGGAGATGGAGGCAGGCTGTAAAAGGCACAACGAGATGCAAGTTCTCCAATTTTTTACAAAGAGCGCTATTAGCCAAAATAGCTCAAAGGAACTTCCATGTTACGATGCACTGCGAAGCTGAATGGCAGCGATGGCCATAAATTTCATACTTAGGTTTCCAGGTAGCCATAATTGGATTATATAGACCTGGGCCCAATCCAAGAGGGCAATACTAATGTTCTTATTTGTTTAAAAGCACCACACTTTATTTGCCAATTGCACAATATTCAAAGCCTCATCCCCAAGGCTTACAAAAGTACATTATCCTGGAAGTCTTAATTGATTGCTAGCCATGCAGAAGACCAAGCAGAATAGGCTGCTCATTCATCTGCAGTCCATGGCTTCTGGAAGATATTATGACTTGTGCCTGTGCAGGGAAATAAGCAGGGAAGACACAAAGCTGGGAGAACTGGGCCAGATTTCTTCATATTAACATCAATAGATCTGCAGTAGGGACGATGCTGTGGGATCCTGACTGCACACAACAGCCTTTGGGAGAGCCAGCCCTGCTAAAGGTGAGGGATAGCATTTCATCTACCCCTTCCCTTAAGCCCCATCCTCTTAGGTGAGCAAGGAGGCCTCTACAACACTGGGTAGGTGCTTCAATGGTGCTCATTAAGCACGAGGGAAACTTTAATCACCCTGAAGGAAAGTCTCAGGACTAAACTCATCACCTGTAAGGTTGCCTAAGAGAGCTCCCCAAACCTCAACTACATAATAACTTCCTGCACCTTCCTGCCAGTGTAGCCAACCAGCCTACTGAATGGCTGCCACCTGCTAAGTCCACCTTCTACTAATTCAGTGCAGAGTAAGTGGGGGGAAAGCTGCTAGCCAGGCCAATCAGCTGATGGGCAAACAGGTCTATCATCATCATCACCACCAACACCACCACCATCAGTTTCTTGACCATCTTCTAAACAACTGTTTCAATGCAATATAGACATAATTTAAAATAGCAAAACGCCACATGCATTTAAAACAAGACTAAAACCCTAGCAAAGACTTGCTTCTCTAGCCGGGAAGGCCTGTTGGGACAAAAACGTCTTCTGTTGCTTCTGCAAATGCAGATATTGGGCACCTGTCATACCTCGTACTCATGTGGGAAAATGAATGAATGAACAGTCAATCCGAACTTTTTTTTTAACAGCATTGGATCGAAGTTACAAGCATAGCAGCTCCTTGTGAGTACATGAAATCTGGCAGATTTCAGACAAAGAGGTTTAGACATGTCATGCAAGCAGCCTTTAATTATTGAGGGGGGTACTTTGTGTTTAAAGGAAACTGCCTATAAAAGGATTAGGATTAGGCAGAACTGGATGGTTCACCAGCTACGACCCCTTTTGGACAGCGATGACTTGGCCACTGTATTCCATGCTCTGGTAAGTTCCAGACTGGATAATTGCAATGCACTCTAGGCTGCCCTTGAAGATGACTCAGAAACTTCAGTCTAAAATGCAGCAGCCTTCCTCCTCCCCTTGCCCTGGCTCCTGCCTTGTGGGTGGCACCAAACCCCATAAATTACTGGTCCCCTCTCCTGGGTCCCTCCCATGGCCTCTGCCCCACACTTTTCAGAGCCCTGCCAGTCCCTTACAATTATAATCTGTGTATTGTAGGTAGATTTTTTCCTTGACAAACCTTTTTGCACCATTTTGATCTTGATTTGATTGTTTTGTATTTCTACGCTGCTTTCCATTCAGATGAATCTCAAAGCATCTTACATGTATTAAACAAAAACAACATACAGTGGTACCTCGGGTTAAGAACTTAATTCATTCTGGAGGTCCATTATTAACCTGAAACTGTTCTTAACCTGAGGTACCACTTTAGTTATTGGGGCCTCCTGCTGCCGCCACCGCATGATTTCTGTTCTCACCCTGGAGCAAAGTTCTTAACCCGAGGTACTATTTCTGGGTTAGCAAAGTCTGTAACCTGAAGCATCTGTAACTTGAAGCATCTGTAACCTGAAGCGTCTGTAACCTGAGGTACCACTATACTACAACATCACAAGTACAGCATAAATCACATAATACAATTAACAAATAATCGGTAAATCAATCAGAATAGTAACAAACCAGCAATTTAAAAATAAGCTAAACATCACAATTACAGCATGTCATATTAGATGGTTTTATATTTATATATTAAATTTATATTTTGATAGATTTACAATCTATAAAACAATACAGTATTAACAAAATAGTTTAAAAATATATGATAAGCACTATTAAGTTCATACACACAAATTCCCCTCCTGCCAGTGACTCTCAATCTATCATTCAGTTTATTGAACTACACATCCACATCCATCATACAGGAGGACCCTGAACTAATAGAAATAACTACAACAGAACTATACTTTAACTTATTAGTTACTAAGTGAAACCGGTGATTCATCCTTCTGACAAGGCAGCCACCATCAGCAGTAGAACTCTAGCAAAACACAACCATTCCCTTGTCCTTGGGCTTATTCATCTGTGGCTGCTGCACAGTTCCTTGGATCATTAAGAATTCCATGTTTAGCAACTGACCCATAAAGCAGGGGATTTTAGTTGCCCCCCTTCTTTCCAGGGGTAAGTGAAATGCATGAAAGCCAGAATGAAAAAGTTTTGCTAAGTTTGAATATTAGCATAGCATTAAGTGGGGTGTGTGAGGGGGTATCAAGGCCATATTTTCTTCCTTGTAGCCAGGAGAATAATATTCCCATCACCAGTAAAAAAGAATTCAAAGGCACAAATGGAAATTAGGTGTTTCATTGTCTTTGACCTTCAGTGGGTGTTGAGCACCTGTCTGCACTCTGTGGCACCGGAAAGCCTTCCACAAAAGGTTTTGCGTATCTGTTGCACTGCTCACTTCTCTCCAAAAGAGGGGTAAAGGTCTTGCGCCCTCAAATACGAGAGTAATAAATGAAGAGGTGAAGTAAGTTTAATTCCTACTTAAAACGTTTTACCTCTTTGGGCAGAGAGCCCTAATTTCTTCCATGAGAGAGAATAAGCAAAGCTTTCATTGTGTGTGAGTGGAACGGAATGTGCTGGGGGCGGGGAGATTAATCAACAGCACACATTCAAATTTAGCATATTATTATAATTCAGAGCTGAGTTATTTGTCGAAATAAACACTCAGGTCTGACCTTCACATTTAAAAGCTCTGTTCATTTCAGCTTGACTAAAGGCTTTCTTCACAAATTCCCTTAGTAGCCTCTTAGGCTTGGAATGTGCGATTTCTGAGCATCCCAACGGAAACGTACCAGCAAAATGCCGTGTTAAAAATCTGCTTTCATTAGTGCAGCAGTGGCCTCTTTCCCAGTCGGATGGGGCCCTTCTGGGGCCCTTCTGGGGCCCCAATGGGATTGAAAATGGCAGAGTTGCTGCTGTTCTCAGAGGGATGAAACTTTCTGAATTCTTCCCTTCCATGCCATTATTGAAAGCACAATTATGTAAACCTCCATGCAAAAATAAGTTCCTTAGTCCACTGGGGCTTACTCAAAAATAAGCAGAGATTGGATTGTAGCCTGAAGGACACACCACACCTGTTGGAAACCCAGCTTAGTGTAAAAAGCATGCTTCTTTTGATTGGGAAGAAGGAGAAGTAAGTTTCCAAGATTTCAGGGCACAGGTTTGCAAATCTCAGTAATGAAAGCACTTTTAAAATAACCAACGGGCATGTGAAAGGGACACAAAATGTTTTTTCGGCCTTCATGAACTAAATAGGCTTCTCCCCGCCCCCCAAAACTTGCCTTTCTTTCTTTCTTTCTTTCTTTCTTTCTTTCTTTCTTTCTTTCTTTCTCTCTCTCTCTCTCTCTCTCTTCCCTCCTGCCCCCGCTTTCACAATGTAATCGGACTGAAAATGAAATCTAGGCTCATCACCTTCACATAATCCCATTAATACATTGTCAGGACATCATCATATTTCTGGCAGCATTGATTCAATTCTATTTCCACCTCCACATGGATCAGCAAAGAGCCTGACATCCTTGGTCTTTGTACATGTAGAGATTACTCAGCAGACATGGATGCCAAGCTGTGGAATATAATTTTCTGAAAATGTATGGTGTCTAAGTGTGTAATTGGCTTCCAGCCTTCTGCGCTCCACTGTAGGGCCTAGTCCTAGCTCCCTAAGCTAGTAGTTTTAATGACTGTGAAACCACCCACCACCTGTTTTCTGATTGTCCCAGTCCCTGGAGCACTGAGTTCTGTTTGACATTTTTGGCATTACATCTGTAAAAGGTCTGCAGATAGAACTTGCTCTCTCCCCCAATGACACAATGAATTGTAATAAAATGATTTTGTCTCACTGCCTACCTACTGGCATATTTTCACTAGGTGTGTGTGCAGTATTTCAATATTTTGAAAATTTTATAGGTTATCCTGTCCATGCAAAATGTTATGGTATGACCCAGCCAAATTTTAATATTTTGGAAATCCCATTGGGATCAGTGGGAGTAACTGAGCATACTTTCCAACATTTCTGTGATGAAAATAGGTACGTCCCATTCCATAATGTGATACCCCACATGCCTTACTGGGTTGCCCCAGCCACGCTACATGGCTTCTAAAATATATAAAAACATAATAAAACATTAAATATTTTTTTAAAACCCTACGGGACAAGGATAACTGTGACTTTAAGGATGAATGGGCACCCTTTACAAAGTATCTGAAGACGCAACAAAGTGAACTGGACTCCTTGGCAAGTTTTGAATAAACATTCACAAACTTTTTATTGATAATAATCAGCTAAATAGTTTGAGTATCCATACAACTTTGTAACATGCAGAAAACAGCATTCTTAGAGAAACCAAAGACTGGAACTGAGGAAAGTCGGGGGGTGGGGTGGGGGTGGGTGGGTTCTGTGGGAGGGGAGGAAAAATGGGGGGGGAACAAGGATGATATGTTTTTGGATAATATGTCTTGTTATAATTTTGAATTAAAAAAATAATAATTAAAAAAAACCTTCCCTATACAGGATTACCTTCAGACAGCTTGGGAGTCGAATAGCTCTATACCCTCCAAAATTTCTCCATTGAAAATAGGGACATCCTAAGGAAAAGCAGGACATTCGGGGATCAAATCAGAAACTGGGATGACTTCTCTAAATCAGGGATGTCCCTGGAAAATAGGGACACTTGGAGGGTCTGACTGAGCATGTGCTTAATCCTCTAATTGAAATCAATGGGATTTCAAAATGCTACGCATTGCCTGGTGCACACCTTTAATTTGGCAGGGCAATCATCTGATATGCTCAGTGATTTCCCCTAGGGTGGCCCAATAATTAAGGATTTTCATGTGTTTGTGTTGTGTGATTTCCTTTTTGATAATGAAGCAATTCAAGTAATAATGAAAAATCATGAAATGCCTACTTGAAATTACCTGCATCAATTACCAACAGCTGCTTCGCTCAGAGATCTTTGCAAGAGCAACAACAAAAGTTTTGAAAGCTGAGGCTCAACCACAGAACAGTCAAAGAAATAATGAGGCAAAAGTAGTCCAAGTATCAATGAATAACAAATCCCACTTCCACATATCTGCAGTCGGACTTCATAGTCAGGGTATGGCTTTAAGACAGATATCTGCCCCCAAATCTATTCACCCCACCCCTCTCTTTTTACTCTAGAGAAACTAGCCACAGGTTGGAGATCTTACAAACTTTCATGACATTTTGTTTCATCTAATGCCTTCTTCTTGGCAATTAGTGCTCATAACATCCATCAAGAGACAAATCTCCCACTAATGGAGCTAATGGAAGTATTAATGGGATACAGGAAGTACTCTCAATTTAAAGGTAGCACAGCGGGCCTTTTCTGAACCGCCCGGCATTATCATTTGCATTCATGCCATGACACAAATGAGAAAATGCCGCAAAACTTGAGGCAGAGAAAACCTCAACAGAACAGAACAAGAAGGGGGAACAATACTGCAGCATTGTGCATATTAAAACCATTGTACCAGGAACATTTCATTTAAATGTAGCTTCTGTATAAAGAGCAATAAAGAAAAGTGAGTCAGAGTCTGTCTTTTGCTTATGTTTCCACTAGGTGTTCTTTACTTTGTTATGTGCCAAAAATGCCAGAACTGACAAATTATCCAATAACCCCAAAACCAAAGGCAATCCCCTGTATTCCATTCACTATTAGTTTATAAGGTATCTCCAGGCTTCATGTACATTGTTCGGAATAGCTAATATACCACAAAAAATGTTCTGTTCCTCTTTCCTTTCTTTACTCCTGAAATATCATCCCTGCAATGAAAGAAGTTAGACAAAAAGACATGCAACGCATTGTTAAACTATAGAATTTTCTCCCACAAGAGACCATGATGGCCACCAACTTAGATGGCTTTAAAAGAGGATTAGACAAATTCATGGAGGAGAAGGCTATAGACCTGGATGGCTGCTTTCTGCTGCCGCAGTCAGAGGCAATGTGCTTCTGAAAACCAACTGCTGGAAATTGCAGGTAGGGAGAGTACTGTTGTGCTCAGGCTTCTGTAGGCATCTAGTTGGCCACTGTGAGTACAGGATGCTAGACTAGATGAGTAATGATCCTAATGCAGCAGATCCCTATTTTGTTCTTAAAGGTAAAGGTAAAGGGACCCCTGACCATTAGTTCCAGTCGTGGCCGACTCTGGGGTTGCGGCACTCATCTCGCTTTATTGGCCGAGGGAGCCGGCGTACAGCTACCGGGTCATGACTAAGCCGCTTTTGGTAAACCAGAGCAGCACACGGAAACGCCATTTACCTTCCTGCCGGAGTGGTACCTATATATCTACTTGCACTTTGACATGCTTTCGAACTGGTAGGTTGGCAGGAGCAGGGACCAAACCGCCAACCTTCTGATCAGCAAGTCCTAGGCTCTATGGTTTAACCCACAGTGCCACCCACGTCCCTTTTGTTCTTATGTTCTTACAAAACTTGTAGCCGTCTAGAAGACGTATCAGAAAAGTTCTTCAATGCCACCTTGCCTAGTAGTGGTGGTTTATGCAGTAGTTTGTTGGTAGACAACTGTTGTCCATCAGTGAGTGCTGCTGCATGGGGAAGTGGATCAATGGCCCTAACTAGAGGGGTGTTTGAATGTGATGTGGTCTGCAACTTCAACATGGGGCAGGCACACCATGCTACCTTAGAAGGTAGCAACAGTACCTGGCTTGAGTGCAAACCATGATAGCATCAATCTGCACTGGCGTAGCTATCAGCCACAAATCTGCATTCTTAAAAAGCAAAGAGCTTGATTAGTCATTTTCTGGTTAGTCAAACAAACTTACAGTAACTGATATTGTGGGGGAAAGGTTCGGTCTTCATTACTGATTACTAAACAGACCTTAAAAGTGGGCATTTGTAAACAGTTTACTCAAAACTAGGTCATTAGTATGTATTCCCAATGGTTAGAGTGCTTCCAGCCCATTACGAAAACTGAATTTTGACACATGCATACCCCAAGACACACTGATTGCTAGAACTGTGACTTCTTTAAAATGCAGGACAATTGGTGCCACTAAATTGTCCATGTACTTCCACCCCACAGAGAAAACAGCAATTTACTGCACACCTATCCCAAGTCATAACTACTAGGAAAGTGTGAAAACATGACTGCTTTGTACCTAGGAGCCAACCAATGAAGCATAGTGCATAATAGGGGTTGATATTCCACTATAAAGAGGGGCCAAGCCGATTATGGGATGGAATGTTGAGGTATGCAGGTCCTTTTGCCACTTTAAGAGCAGATTTGTTGGCAGGGTAACTCAAAAGCCAGAAAACATATCTAGCTATGCTTACAAAAGTCCAGCTTCATTTGGAGGTAAGAAAGCAGTGTTCTATTCCCATTGCTAACTTTACCGAACTGTGTGTCAAATTCTTTCTCTTAGTTGAATACCTTCTAGGTGACTCATCCTGATCATTGCTTAGTAGAATATCATAGATCAGCAGGGAAAGAAACTGGCCAACTTGTTCAATGCTTTATACATTTAGCGGCATTGTTTTGTGGTAACAAAAAAAAATAATGTAAAGACCTTGGGAGTTACATCATGTATCAATTTCTTTTTGAAATTCCAATAACGTCAGCTGCTGTAAAAAAATGGGGAATCTGCAGTGACAACGTTCATGGTGGAGAGATATCTTAGGGTTACACACTCCCTGCCAATCCCTCCTCCCCCAGAATCAAAGCAACTGTCTCATATAATATAATACTGACGTCTTTGTCCTTTGTGCAGCTGAAACTGCCAGGACTATGTTTGCACTTTCTTTTTATTGCTACACTTTCAAGTGCTTTCTATGGTACATTGCTTTATTTAAGCAGTAGAGTTTTCATAATAGAGTAGAATGCCCATGTCAAATCCTTTACAATCAGTTTTCAGTCTAATAGTGTGTAGTACCTCTAGGATGAGCATATAATGTACTTCTAAAAAGTGAAAGTCCCCCAGTTGACCCAATCAGCAAGAATGTTCTTTCTTAAGGGTTCAACACAGAGGCCCAATTTATGCTGCTGCAAAGTGGTCCGGCACCGGGGGGGGGGCGCAGAGTGCTGGTGGGGGCGGGGCTGGCGTGCGTCGCAGGGGCAGGGTGCCCAGTGTGGGTGGGGGGACAGCTGCAATGGCACCCCACTGGGATCGCGCTGCCAGTGGGTCCGCCAGTGAGTCCACCCCATTTCCCTATGTAGTATGGAATTTCCTCAGGTGGTAACTTACAAAGTGTGCATTGTAGAATTATGATGTCTATATAGCAGCCATTTGCTCACAAAAATACACGAAGAACATCCTGAAACCAAATTGGCAACATAATCAGCAATCCCGTTTCAGATTTGCAAAGAACAGCAGCTGCAATCTACACTAAACACCCAGCTTTCTGATTCTCTTTCCACACTCAAGTTCAAACTACAACACTCAAGTTCAAACTACAAACTGTTTGTCTTGCCTCCGATTCACTGAAGGGTGTGGCATTCCAAAGGCTTGAGATGTTTTTTGCTTTGATTTGCTTTCTTACTGTGTCAAAAGCATCACTTCCAACCTCCAAAGCTTACCTTTGCAACATCAATCTAATTCTGAATGAAAATTTGCAAAACCAGAACATTTATTACATATTTTCATGCCAAACATTGATTTTTTTCTGATTTGACTTTTTTTTCTTTTGTTTCCCTCTTGTCCTTTATTTATTTGCTTGGGTTTACAAAGGGCTTACTTTATTATGTGCATGGATCCACAGGCATCTCCATGTTATTCAGGGCACTCACATATTATCAGCTGCCTCTTCCATGATGGGCATGAAGCTGTTGGATGTGTCTATTCTAGTTTGCTTTGTGAAATGAATATACTGGGCAATATATATATATATATATATAGAGAGAGAGAGAGAGAGAGAGAGAGAGATGATAGATGATATATTGACCCAGTATACACACACATATATATGAATAAATTCACACTAAAATGCTGCATTTTCATGAGGATTTTTTTAAAAAAATCATCATTATAATTATTAAAAACAATAACAATAATTCACAGACTGGTTTGGAATTGTGGAGAACCAAATTTAAGACTGGATAACTGAGAACCTGAAACTGAAATTGACAGATTCGCCCATCTTTAGTGTTAAAACTAGAGATAGTTAATCACAGAAGCAATTTGTTCCACACCAGGCTGTGGTGTTTGGGTTTTTTGTTTTTTGTAAGAATCCCATACATAATAGGTAGGGAAGAGAGGATAAGGTTTGAATGGAGATAATTTGCCAATATTTGGGGAGTACCAGAATCTTACAAATGTGTTGGTGGACAATTCTTGGCTTCTTCCTTATAAATATTCCGATCACACACAAACTCTGGAGATTAATAATAATAATAATAATAATAATAATTCAATTTAGAGAGGAATCTTAGACACACTTCACAAAAAAGTTTTGAAAAAGTCATGGTAATCTGAGTTTGAAAACTCTCCCAGAATCATCACTATTCCTCCGTTCTCATTCCCTTACATTTAAGCGTAACAGTGACACTTGAGCTGATGTGCTCATGTAGCTGCTCTGAGGCTTGAGTCATGAGTTTGACAAATGGTGAGACTTCACGTGGCTTTGCTTCCATGAATAATTTTCTGGACAAATTCTTTTTCTGTGGAGTATGACTCTCTCCCACATTTCTTACAAGAGCTGTGATAGTTCTTTCACACCTGCATTTCAAAATGCTTGTTTGCAAACGTTTGCTCCTCTGTTTTCTTCTGTCCTGACCCTTTTCTTCTTTTAAATCCCTTTTATTTCCATTGCTCCTCCTTTCATATAATTAATATATTAGAAGGAATATAAAAGGAATATAAAAGTTTATTGGAGCTTTAATTGTTACTTACACATCTTGTATGGACCCCGTGTGGTGAGAAACAGATGCCTCTAATTGTTAAGAAAAGTGTTCTCTTTCCATAAAGTAACATTATTAGGCAAAAAGTAATTTTACAGAAATTATGTTTCCTGGCATACATTGAGAACCAATAGAGGGTACAAGATATGTTCACCTCCCACACCTTATTCTTTTATTTAGCCCACAGAAAAACTCTTATCTCCCATGGATGGCAGTGACACATTATATAACAGGCAGGATGTACTGTAAGGTGTGGAAAAGGAAAAAAAAAACCACCCTCATTTCTTTAAAGAAGAGGGAAGAATGGGGATTAGGAGCCAGTGGGGAAAGTGTTTGGGGAATAAGGGAGGACTGGCTTGAAAGGGCTAATTTTGGTTTCAGAAAATCCTGATTTTTTTCTATCCTCCCTCCCCCCCCCAAAAAAAATTGGTTATGTAGCATTTGGAATTACTGGTTTTAGCTGAGAAATTAGTTGCTTTATTTTTATGTTTTTATTGCACAAACTGTAAAATTATGTCATAACAATCTCATTTCTGTATGCGAAATATTCTACTTTAACAATTAAAAAAGCTTGCCCACCTCTATCCAGAAATACCATCCTAAGTGCAAGAATTCTGTACTTAGGAGTCCTACTGAGGGCATTTTTGTAAATCGTGTGTGTGTTGCTTTCTCCTGCCCCTTCAGCTGTAATGGGGTGATGGACTATGGCTCAGTGGTAGAACACATGCTTTCCATGCAGAATGTTCAAGCTCAGACCTCAGCAGTTCCAGTTAAAAGGGTCAGGTAGAGCATGTTATGGGAAAGATCTATACAGTGGTGCCTTGGGTTTCATACACTTCAGGTTACATATGCTTCAGGTTACAGACTCCGCTAACCCAGAAATAGTGCTTCAGGTTAAGAACTTTGCTTCAGGATAACAACAAAAATCGTGCTCCAGCAGCACAGCAGCAGCAGGAGGCCCCATTAGCTAAAGTGGTGCTTCAGGTTAAGAACAGTTTCAGGTTAAGAACAGACCTCCGGAACGAATTAAGTACTTAACCTGATGTACCACTGTACCTGAGAGCTTTGCAGTGCCAGAGTAGATAGTCAAATAGCTTGACCTGGTATTAAGCAGGTTCCTATATGAAAGTGCTACATGGGTACATGGGTTTAAGGTGACATTTTCTTGGCCTTTCTTCTACAGCAGTAGCAACAACAACAACAACAACAATTACTTATACCCCACATATCCAACTGGGTTGCCCCTGCCACTCTGGGTGGCTTCCAACATAATACAAATCACAGGGAGGCATCAAACATCAAAAACTTTCCATACCTGCCAATTTCATTTCTGAGCAAAGCAGTCTCCCTAGCAGAAAAAAGTTAATGCCACCATCAATAAACTAAAGTCCATAGTGTCTCTTTGTCCTTATAATTTTAGTAGTATATGCAGAGCCATCTACTTTGTGCTATTTCTGGTGCAATGTTGTGAGCGTTTGGTCCTCAGGCTATTTGAGCCCAGGTTTTCAGAATTTGAGAGAGCACAGAATGTTCCCTTTGTTCCACACACAAATAATTACTAACAGCGGCATCTTTCAACTGTGAAATATTGCACCTAACTCCTTGCCAATGGAAATAGCTAAGAAACAGCTCCAGACTTGTGACGTGTGAGAAGCGTGTTCACAACACTTATGTGGTACAAGGCCCTTTGCAGTGGAAGAAGTGGTGTTTGTGTATTCCATGTGGAAGCTGCGACTTGTGCTGAATTTGACAGTTGATACACGACCCAAGAAGTAACAGCTTTTTCTATATCAAGCGGCTACATTTGAAAACATGCAGGCTGTGATTGTATGGTGCAAGCTGCCATATACAGTGGTACCTTGGGTTACAGGCGCTTCAGGTTACAGACGCTTCAGGTTACAGACTCCGCTAACCCAGAAATGGAACCTCGGGTTGAGAACTTTGCTTCAGGATGAGAACAGAAATCATGCTCTGGCAGCAAGGCGGCAGCAGGAGGCCCCATTAGCTAATGTGGTACCTCAGGTTAAGAACAGTTTCAGGTTAAGAATGGACCTCCGGAATGAATTAAGTACTTAACCCAAGTTAGCACTGTACTGAGTAATCCCATTGGCCCACCAAGCAAAAGCACTCAGCGATATGGCATTTTCCTGCAAGCCCCACTTGTGAAGTTCTTAGGGTTGCCTAGATTTGGAAGGGCTCCCCCACTTAGTTCACTGTTTTAGGGCAGCGTTCACCAACCTGAGGTTGGTTTGACCTATAATTCCCATCCGCTCCAACCAAAACATTTGGAGAACACTAGGTTGGCAAAGGCTATCTAAGGCAGGGATGGCCAAACTTGGCCCTCCAGCTGTTTTTGGGACTACAATCCCCATCACCCCTGACCCCTGGTCCTGTTAGCTAGGGATGATGGGAGTTGTAGTCCCAAAACAGCTGGAGGGCCAAGTTTGGCTATCACTGGTGTAAGTGTATAGAATATAGATAGAGAAGGTAAGGCTTTAGCTGAGAAGATATTAATACATCAAGAAAGAAGGAGAATTCCAGTTAAAGAAGAAGATGAAGAAGAGAAGCAAACCTCTGTACTCTAATTGTAAAACATGCTGTCCAAATCAATTAGGTCTTTAGTAAGGTTCAATTATAGCTTTCCTCTGACTTACCAATCCTTTACTCTCTTTCCTATGTCAATACACCAATCCAAGATAATGAGAATTCTGGAGGCCAATTGGAGACAGAGCAAACAAATAAATTAAGACAAAGATGACTTGGCAATAGAAGTAAATGGTTTTAAGTGTAGTATTAGCACAACAATAACCAACTGTTTTGACAACATTAGCAATTAAGGGTACAACGATATACATATTTTTCACCCTCTCCTCCACCCCTCCACAAAATGTCCCTTCTCCAAGCATCAATAGCCATTATGCTGAACATTACCATCATTATTCTTCTGCCAAGTCCTATCCCTTTTTTCCCAGCCTTTTAGGTGCAGACTCAAGAATTATTGATCCAATGAATCACCCTGGCTTGGGTGTTGGTTGCTGTTGAGGCACTCCTGGCAAAAGCTGGATTCAAAGCCTCAGGAAAATAGATTGTTTTTACTGAGCACTTCACCGATGCAGGGTGGACCCCAAATGGGGATGATACAAATAGTATTATTTTTCTGACAGAAAATCAAATCTGCTTGACGTGGCCGCAGGAAGAGGAGCACTCTGTTGTTCTTTTCTGTGGTAGCCCTATCACCCTGCTTGTGTAATAGTACTAGGAAGCATAAGACTTAAAATATTTAGGTATCTAATCTTTGCATTTTGCACACAGAAATGAACACAGAGGAAATAATGAATTTGTGAGTAAAAACAAAACCCTCCATAAGTACTATATGCAGTTTTGCAACAGGGTTTTAGTCAACCTGCTATTTCTACTGCATCCTCTCATTTTTAAGAGTGACAAAAATTAGTTGACAATTAGGTAATGTGCCATGGGGGGACGACCCATTTACTGTTATTCATTTTATTCTGCTTTTGTTTGGGTTTATAATTTTTGTTCTGCACCTGTTAATGTTTGTCAGAAAGGCACACTTGGCAAACCCTCACCATGGTCAACTCCCGCCTAGAAACCAATGTCCCCACTGTGGAAGGACATGTGGATCCAGAATTGGCCTCCACAGTCATTTACGGACTCGTCGTTAAAACCGTGTTCATGGGAGACAATCTTACTCAGCTACCAGTGGTCACCAAAGAAGAAGAAGTATCAGAAATGTTCAGTATTCATATTGATAACTATGGGCTATGATGTTTAGAAAATACAGGCATGATAACTAAGAAAGGCAAACTCACCCATTCATAACATAAGCCCTGTCTCTCACAGCCCTGCCTTCTCTGTCCCCAACCATACTACATTCAGGGTTTTTCGTTCCCATAACTTGCTGATGTGAAAGCAAAAAAAGTCCAGGTTGCACCATTTATCCAGTGTAATTTTTATTAGCACATTCTCCGGAATCAATTTCCATTCCAAAGTGGCATGTTCTCTCCAATTGTGTTATTAAATAGTTTTTGAGAGGGGCAATAAAGAACTGAGATTACATCTTTCACAGAAGAAATAGCAAAGTTAATGGAGCAATCTAATGGTAGCAGGAACAGAAGTACACTGCGTGTTTTTTTAAATGGCTATATGCTATTACACAGAGATGTCAATAATCATCAATGAGCCCCATGAAGAGGTATCACAATCCTGTATGCATTGACCTGGGAGTAAGTCCCACTGAACTCAGTGGGGCTTGCTTTTGAGCAGCCATCTATAGTAGTGGCACTACTGACCTATAAAGTTGTTGTTATTATCTAACCACCCTTCATTATTATCTAACCACCCTAAGATCCCAGGGCAGGTAACAACTTTAAAACTGTATGCCTATCAAACTGCAAAAGGGGCCAATCCTGCAAGCTAGATCTGGGAGAATATATAAATTTTGATTTCTTTCAGTTTCTCATTTTTCCAGTCTTAAATTCAGTTTTCCACATTAGTTTGAGAGGTTGAAAAAAATCCTGACAATTTGCACCCATATTTATAGATAGATAGATTTTTGCAAAGTGTTTCCCACTGTGATAATCTCCGTGTTATTTTCACTAATATATGCATGTTGTATGCACACTTTAGCATATTTATTTTTGTACACATTTGTTGGTTGAAGAGCTGCAGTGAAAAATTCAGAGAATTCAGAGAAGTGTGACTTTTGAAGGATGGTTGTAATTCAGCTCATATATTGTTTTGGAAAGTGTGAATTTGCAAGCTGAATTTATTTTCTCCTCCTCACTTCTGGTATATGTGGCTCAGATAGTTGACCATCTTGGCAGTGTCTTAAAAAATCCACTGATCTTCCTTTTCTTTCTCCTTGATGCAGTGTCTTTTCATATGCTCCCATGAGAAGTGGATCCAGACTGTACTGGGAAAACACAGTTCATGGATATTGCGTGGACAGGCGGAGTCCCCAGATCCCGAGCGGTCCCCCCGTCATGTGGAATAACGACTCAAGACAACGTGCTATGGGATTAAATTGGCCACAACTTTATTAAATTTCAAATGTGGGTAGACCTTGGCTCAGGCATTGGGCGTTCTCCCTCCCCAGTCCCCAGCCGGGGACGTAGGGAGCATCAGGGTTATCCAGTGTTTGTGTGGGGGATGGGCCGGCTCTGGAGAACATATGTTCAAGCAGAGATAGCCGTCCCTGTTATGCCGCCGCCGCAGGGGAGAGCAATGACGACCTTTCGTCATATGGTCAAAGCCTCCCTTCAGAAACCCCTTTAACGGGGAACCCTGGTATCGCGGCTGCAAAGAGGAAGATGGACTAAAGGATTCTGCCCAAGTCCTGATACCACCGAAGTTGTGACGTTTTGCTACGGGAAAGGAGAAACCTGCCAATGCAGGGAAATTCCTTTCCGGCCCTTTGACAGCGACCTTAACATAGCAGCACCCGCATACCGGTGAAGAAAAGTTAACCTGCAAAACCTATGAAGAAAAGTTAACCTGCAAAATAATGCATTATCTGAGGATGGGTAGGGTGGGAGAAGATCTGGAGCCAAGTGAGGATTCCCAGGTAAGATCCTCCCTCTATTGTGTGGGCAGGTAATCCCTCCCCTACCTGGCCTGATCTCCTTGGCAACGCTTCCCCCAGGTGGGATTGGACAGCTGACTGGGGTAGGCGGAGACCTCCAAGTATCCCACCTGAGGGAAGGTGAAGCCAAGCCTATGCTGATGGAGCCGCTCCAGATCCAGGGGCTGCGCGCGTCCATGCAAAGGTCCCCCCCCCCGTTTTATGCGGGGAGCGGTCATTATTACAGAATAGTAGGAGAACTAGAAGCTCCCTGTTCAATGCTTGACCTCTCCACTCTAAACCTTGAGGCTTCCTCTCCCTTGTTCCACACATTACTTTACAGCTTAGCTCTGCTTGTCTCCTCTCTCTAAAGCTGAGCACCGCTGTCAAGGAAAAGCAAGCAAGATGCTGCACTTTCAAGTTCCTAAGGCTGTATCACTCTCTCGTTACCAGTTAGTCTTGACTGCAACAGTACGGTGTTGTTGTTGCTTCGCCTGTACATCTCAGGTCCTGGACAATCTTGGGGGTAGGGGGAGCTCATCCCACCTGATTTAGAGTCCCTGGCTGCAAAAAATTACTTTCCTGTACAGAAAGCACCCCAATGTCCTTTGCGTAACACCGGATTAAGGTATCAGTTTGCTTGTTGCCATAAGATCAGAAGTTGAGGTGGACAATGTGTTTGTAGGTGCTTGCAGTCTCTCAGTGACCAATTTGCACATTAAGCCCAACTCTGGAAGCCCCTTTGCATGATGCCAGGTGCTACATGGAGTAATTTTAAAAGTGGCCTCCACATGTATGTAAACACATCTACCACCTGGCAGCCATTACATGTTAAAATGTTTACTTTGAAGGCTCCATTTGGCCCTTTCCTGCCCGATAAAATGGTTTCTCCTGGTTATCTGGCATTAATAACAAATGCCTAATCTATGCTTCCTCCCTAGCCCCTCTGGAACGCTATGCAACAAATATAAGCAAATCACATTATGCCTGAGTATTTCTCCAAGATACTCGGAGACATTGAAAATCTTGTAAGCATACAAATTGTCTTTTTGTTTGTGTTTACAGAGCACATGCATAATTCACAGGTTTGCATCTCCCAACGTGAAGCTGGGACTAATCGGACGACAGCTAGAGCAGATGGTTATCCAGTTTACGAAGCATAGCACATTGGTGGGGAACTTAAGAAAGACAACATATTGTGACAGGTTCATGGGATGCTGCTACCCAAAATTGAAAAGAATGCCATGCTTGAATTGTTTTGGAAGAAAAATAAAACACTGCCAGGAGCATTCATGGCTATACTGTACTGTTGTCATCCCCCCCCCCCCAATTCTGGTTTGAAAATATAATTAAGCCCTGATTGTCCTTTTGGTAATGGAACCAGATAAACAATTATTTAACAACCCCTCATTAAGGGGGCTGTTAAATAATATCCTAGGAACTTATAACCTGATCAGATCTGTCACTCATGTGGGCATCCTTCATAACTGTGATGATCTGTCTTTTGTCCTGCATAATTTTTATCTGACAATGAAAGATATTGTAAGAGCAGTAGATGTCCTGAGTAGTGGTGGGAATGGAAGAGATATGGGGGGCAGGGAATGTGCCACTAGAAAAAGGCAGCCTCTTTGAACATTCATTGCAACAATTTTCTCTCTAAGTTAGGTGTTTATTAAGTAGTTTCTTTGTTTAATAATCTACATCTTACCCTTCTCATATTCAGGGTGGCTGATAATAATCCTATAACTATAAAACATGTTAAGGATAAAAAATAGAGCCCAACAAAATACAATGTTAACCCAATAAAATGCAACCCAGTAAAAAAAGAAAAACAAACACCCCTCCCCCTTAGCAATGATAAAATCTCAGCAGCAAATAAAACTGCAGCCTTCCAAAGCTTACTGGAAGGTGTTGCGCTTTCTCTCAAAGCTGGTAAGTAAGTGCACTTTTATTTGCACTCTAGTAGATTCCAAAGCCCGATGGTGGCCCTGGTGAAGGCCCTCCAAATATTATTTTTAATTTTTGATCTGGTATGAAATCAAATTGTATGGCAGTTCATGAAAAAATCAGGTACTTAGAAGCAATTGTATGGGCTATTGCCCTTTACATTAAGTTAAGTTACCAGCACATCTTTCGGTTTTACTTTCATTTCAGGTGAGTATGTTTCTAGCGGGTCAATGAGATGACTACAGTTAACACCTTAAGGAACATTCGGAAGCAGGATGCATTTTCACCTAGGAGGGTTTGGGGCAGACCTGCCGGAAACCAGCCTAAAATGTTTCCTTCTCTAGCAGCCAAGTGATATCCTCAAGGCTAAGAAAGTAAACAGTCATATTTACTTGGTGGTTCAATCCTTGTACTTTGCCTGGCTTTGAAAGGAATAGGATGCAAACGGCAGAATGACTCCTCTACCATGCACTCCTCAGTTCTTTCCCCTCCCCCCATATGGGAGATGATAAGGAAATGTGACCAGGGTGGCCTGTCCTGCTTAGCCACCGGAGGTGAAACAGGAAGGTGCTGCCCCTGCCACCAGCTCCGCTGCCCACCAAAGCCTTGCTTAATGGAGTTGTACTGTACATGTTAAGTATTATAATTTAATTCTAAATACTTGTAGGCATTAAAGGTAAAGGTACCCCTGCCCATCAGGGCCAGTCGTGACCGACTCTAGGGTTGCGCGCTCATCTCGCTCAAGAGGTCGGGAGCTGGCGCTGTCCGAAGACACTTCCGGGTCATGTGGCCAGCATGACTAAGCTGCATCTGGCGAGCCAGCACCAGCGCCGCACACGGAAACGCCGTTTACCTTCCCACTAGAAAGCGGTCCCTATTTATCTACTTACACTTAGGGGTGCTTTCGAACTGCTAGGTAGGCAGGAGCTGAGACCAAACAACCGGAGCTCACCCCGCCGCGGGGATTTGAACCGCCGACCTTTCGATCGGCAGGTCCTAGGCTCTGTGGTTTAACCCACAGCGCCACCCGTGTCCCTACTTGTAGGCATTACTATGTGCTTAAATTTGATTGGTTAGTAACTGAATTCCAGAGTGCTCTAGCAGTTCTCATGTGATTAGCTAATGTTGGTCACATAGGAGGTATCTAGAGATGACTGTGTTTTAGAATCCACTGTGAACACTGCTAAGTGGAATAGAGTGCTGGAGTGCTTCTTTGCTTGAAAGAAAGAGAGCAAAGCTTCAGGAGAAGGTAAAAGTGAAAATCTCTCATAGGAGCTGCAAGGCATGGCCTAACTGAGATACAGAAGGCTGAGAGTGATGAGCTCTGGAAAGAGAGGGAAATACAGTTGTTTGGAAGTTAGAAGAAGAGACTGTAAGCCCATGCTTGGAGAAGCGTGTGACTGTAAATATTATGTTTTAATTCATCTACAGCTATAAGTTTCTGCAAGTAGATTTGAATATTAAAGTCTGGACGTTGGTTTAATTTCCAAAAAAGAGTGTCAATCATATATACTATTTAAACCTATTAGCTGCAATTTCACTACTCTGACTTCAACAGTGCAGCAGCAGCTTGCAGCAACATCTTGCTGAAAGCCCCACACCACATGAACCTGGAGGGCCAGCCCTATGTGTGACAAATAGGCACATGTCATTTGAACCAGATTATGGTTCAGATCCAGAGCTGGAGTATCCCTGACAGATGACTGTCCAACTTTCAGCAGAACCTCAGAGTTGTAGAACACCCCCCTCCTGTGTAATTGATTTTATTATGCAACTGCTCTTACCATTAAGAAGTTTCTCCTACTGTCCAAAATATACACTCATATAATTTAAACCCATTTTATCTAGTGCTGTCTTCTGGAGCAGCAGAAAACAACTCTGCTAACTGACAGCCCTTCAGGTATTTAAAAGAGAGTTATCAGGTCTCCCTTCCATCGTCCGTTTCCCAGGCTAAACATATCCAATTGCTTCCATCTTTTCTCATTGGATCTGCTTTCCATTCCGCTGACCATCTGATTTCCCTTCCTTGTACCTGCTCCAATTTGTCAATAGCCCTTTTAAAGTACGGCACTCAGAACTGGAAAAGTTGTGCGAAACGAGGTTGGACTTGTGTAGAGTACAGAGGAAGTAGCAAAACTCCTTGCTTTATGTTTTGTTCAGGTCAGGAGTATTTTACTCCTGCTTTGTTGCCATTGGTTTTGTACTGGTAAATCACTCAGAAGAAACCTCTTTGGAAATTATGTGCTATATTTATTAATTATATAGTAATATTAATAATTATTCAAACCAATTCCATTCCTCTCTGTAAACATTTGTACTGTAATTGCATGTTGTGGTAAGTTTTCTTAGAACAAATTCCACCACTCTGTATCCCTTTATCACCTTGGATTAGAAGAAAGACTACATATCCCATCATCCCTGGGGATTGGGGATTGATGGGAGCTGGAATCCAACAACACCTGGCAGTCCACAGCTTAGCCTACCCTGCTCTAGAATAGGGATTTGCTCCCTGATCCTTCCTTATATGCCCTTAGGTTTGAAATGAGTACTTTTTTAAATAAAAAAAGAACTTTAAAAATTCAATGGTCTGCTACTTTACCAGAGTTTGTATTTTGCTTTTAATTGACATGTCATCGTAATACAGCCATTTTATATTTTTAACTCCGTTTTGTCTCTGGGCCAGAGCAGAAGAGAAATGCTACTGGTAAACAAATAAAGACACAATATAGAACAGGTTCCAGTTGTCCCCATCTGATCCTGTGTTGGGAACAAGTTTTCATTTTTCAGTTCTCCTTAGTATTGTTAATGCTTGGTCCAAATTCTTTTGTATGGGGTACATGTTGCATTTTCCAAACTCTCCCCCCCCCCCTGAAATGTCAGAATCCCTGACTTAAAAATAATCTGTGATGTTGCTTTTCCACCGTAGGGAGGCAGCGCACTGACGCCGCTGGCTAGCTTAAGGTTTACTAACAACTGACATTTAAACTTACCTTCTGGTAAATTGCTCACTGTCTGTCATTTGCAATTAAACCAACAGACAATTCTCCCGCATCCCTGAATGATCCTACAAAGAAGAACTTCCACTTTCATTTTTGTAAAAAGGAAAGAGAACGTGCTCTCACGCCAAGCCCACCTAATGTACAGCATGGAAAGCGCAAGAACCCCACGCTGTTCCTCTCTTTTCTGCATTAGCATTTATATGTATTTTTTATTCCGATTCATTAAACTTTGCTTCCCACTCTCCGTGGGTATGTTGATGTCTCTACCATGGATTCAAATGTGACTTTTGGAATTTTTGCACCGTTGATTGCAGCTACCCACGAAGCACATGGATCTAGCTGCGCAAACATTCTGTTTGTGGCAGTAGCCATCCAGGGACTGCTCAAGAACTTTGTAATTACGTTACAAGCATTTATTGTTGTTGCTTAAAATCTTATAAGCAGATCTGCTTGCAGTCCTTATAAGCTAAGAGTATAAAATCACTTTCTTGAAAGCCATCGTCCAGTCCTACCTGTCACCAAAAAGCAACACTCACCAGCTCCTCCTCATTGCAAGAAGGGACCATCAGTGGTAGAGCACCTGCTTTGCATGAAAAAGGTATCTGGTCCAAAATCTGGCATTCTCTCATCCAGTGGTGCCCCAGTCTGAAAGCCTGAAAAGCAGCTGCCAGCCTGTGTCGACAGTTCTAAGCTAGGTGGACCAAGCGTCTGACTTGGTATGAGGCCATTTCAATTGTTCCTATCTTCCTGTGTAAAATCTACAGTCCTCCCTTGGTTTTCGAACAGCTTAGTTCTTGAACGTTTTGGCTCCCAAACGCCGCAAACCCAAAAGTGACTGTTCTGGTTTGCGAACTATTTTTGGAAGCTAAACATCCAATGGGGCTTCCACTGCTTCCAATTGGCTGCAGGAGATTCCTCGTGAAAGGGGCTGCCCTCTGTCCCTTCCCCCACCTCCCACAAAAGCCCCCAAGAGCACAAAGCCCCCAAAAGCACCCTTTAAAGAGTGCACAGCTCTTGTGGGCTTTTCTACAAGGAGGGAGAAGGGACTGACGCGGCCAGACAGTCCCTTCTCCCTCCTCGGGGAAAAGCCCGCAAGAGCCGCGCAGAGTGTGGGGGCTGTTCCCACCTGCCTCCCATCTGCATTCGCTCCATAAGACGTACACACATTTCCCCTTACTTTTTAGGAGGGAAAAGGTGTGCCTTATGGAGCAAAAAATACGGTAGATGGGTTTTTGAAGCATTTCTGTATCCTTCTGCTGTGCTAAAGAACAATTCCACCAAACAGTGGGTATATCCAGAATCACTGTTCACTACGTCTGTTTGCGACTACTTCGGCAGCGTTGGACGTCATAAAACAAAGCTTTATGGCTTGTTTCCTCCAGATAAGAATCTGACCCATTGCTTCTTTCAGAGACTTGCATAGCCCACAAAGACTTTCAGAGACCTATAAGATTTATGTTTATTTGGTTCTATGTTTTCAAGAGAATCCATCCAGAGTGCATATTCTGTGACTTTCAGAGATTTAGAAGAATTCTGTTTATTTGGTTTTGCAGAGTGCATATTTCATATATTTCATATTGTTCTGTATAGATTATATAAAGAGTTTATATTGACATTGCATTGTTGTCCTTGGTCATTGTGTTGCCTTTGGATATTACTGCATCTCCACTTTGGCCAGCCAGCAGAAATCACCCAAATGGCGTTGAGAGTAGGTGAGGGTGGGCAGGCACAGAGGCTGCTGGATCCTGGCTACCTTCACATGGTGACAACAGGCCCAATCTGAGCCTCATCACTGCACCAGCTGAGAAATGATGCAGCGAGGGACGCCCCCCTTCTCCCACTTCCCAGCACTCTCTCATCTTCTCCCCAGCTGCAGCACTGACTATGCCTCTTCGTCAAGCCCTATGGCTGCCCCCTAGGGGCTGGGATTGCATCCTCACTCTGCATATTTTGGATGTCTCAACCAACTGCTAGGACACACTTTACTGTGAATTGCTGAGCCAAGCTCAAGATTTTTTTGTTAATATTTAAATCCCAAATCAACTTGAGGCCAGGATCCCTAGTTGGCTGCCTTCCTGGATACAGCCCAAGCCAATCTTTAAGATCTCCTAAGGAGCCTGTGTTGATCATTCCATGACCACCTGGTGACCATGTGGAAGCAAGCCTTCTTGGTGATTTGTTTGGCATGAATTCTGCCAACTTTCCTAAGGATAGCTTCACTCACAAAGGCAGACTTCACAGTTTGGGGGTGAGTAAAAAACAACTTTCTTCTAGACTGTTGCTATTTTCAGGTGGGATCCTGTCACATACCAGGAAATTTATAGCCCACATACCCATGAGATTAGGTAGAGTAATGACAAAGGATTGGGAGAATGTGTTCTCCTCTGAAGAAACATATGGTGAATAACTCAACTTTCTTTAAAAAAAATCATGTGCAAATAACAACTTCTTAAATTTATGCTAATGAATGTACAAGCAAGTGTGAATTATTAATATGTCAGAGAGAGACTGTAACCTTATTCCACGGTACAAGAAAAAAGGATGATGGTTTCAATCTTCTTGTCATCTTGTCATCATCTCTGTACCTTCTGGGAGAGAACAGTAAGTGCATATAAAAATAAATGAAACTTTAATTGAAGTTTTATTTTATTTATTTTCATCTATCAAGCAGCTATTGATAATGGCGAAAGAGGAAGTTCCTGCTGGATTGCAAAAGTTAGACTGTGGGTTATACTAGATAGAAACAATAGTCAGCAAAGTTGTTCAGAAGGAGCAGGATATGCTCCATTTAATCTTTCATGTTGATTTAGGCCAAGCCTCCACAGTGTGACCCATCAAGCCAAATGCCACCATGCAAGGTAATCTGGGGCAGATGATGGACAACTACCCTGTTTTTACAGTCCAGGCAGCCAGTAAAACGACTTCTTTAAAAAAATTCAAAGCACTGATGGGCTGCCATACAGTGGTACCTCTGGATGCAAACGGGATCCGTTCTGGAGCCCTGTTCGCAACCTAAGCAGAATGCAACCCGTGTCTGCGTGTGCACGGGCTGCGATTTGCCGCTTCTGCGCATGCGTGTGACGTCATTTTGAGCATCTGCGCATGCGCAAGCGGCGAAACCCGGAAGTAACCCTTTCCAGTACTTCCGGGTGGCCGCGGGACGCAACCTGAAAAGATTTAACCCGAAGCGTCTTTAACCCAAGGTATGACCGTACATGGCTAGTAGTTGCATTCAGATTATATAGCCTTAAATTAATCTGCAAATTGGGTCCAATCGATTTTCTTTGTCAGTAGCATGATCAATGCATGCCAATTGTTTTCAGGCATAAAGGTCCTTTTGTTTTTTTATTTAGTCCTGTAGTTGATCAAGACCATGACATCAATTTGCTATCGCAAATGAGATGAGTGTCGTACATGAGAATGCACACACACACACATACACACATACACACTGCAGACCCTCCAAGTGTCTCTATTTTCCAGGGACAGCCCTGGATTTGCAGAAGCTGTCCCAGTTTCTGGTTTGATCCTGGAATGTCCCGCTTTTCCTTAGGACATGGAAGTCCTATTTCCTTTCTGAAGGAGAGAAAAGTTCAAAAGAGCAGAGAAAAAGTCAATAGCAAGCATTTTACAGTGGCCGTTTGGTTCATGTTGCATTTCTGATGGGATTGCCAGTGATGAATAAGTTCCCTAAAACGAATTAGCTGAAAAATCTATCTATTTCTCTAAAGTTTTATGAATCAAAAATTTGATGAGTCTTAGTTCCCTTCTGTAACAAGTTATAGCATTAATTATTTGTTGTAACCTCTAGACCCACAAGAGACTGAACTTTCCCTAGACTCAGTGGCTCCAATGGAACTGATGATGATGATGTGAAATATTTTTAAGGTGCATCTTGCAGTCTGTTGCTGGTTTGCTACCATCTTTTCTCTTGCCACCCTTTACTACAATTACAGTCATACCTCATGTTACGTTTGCTTCATGTTACGTTCTTTCAGGTTATGTCCCACGGTGACCCGGAAGTACCAGAAAGGGTTACTTCCGGGTTTCGCTGCTCGTGCATGCGCAGAAGCGCTAAATCATGCCGAAGCACCTGTGCAGATACGGCACTTCAGGGTGCGCTCTTTTCATGTTGCGAACAGGCCTCCGGAATGGATCCCATTTGCAACCAGAGATATTTAGCTATGGGCTTTAAAAATGGGCTGACCATTTTAATAGACAAATTAATGATGTTTGTATGTTACATTCAACAAGTTTACATCCAGTGTACAAACATTTGGCCCCAAACATTAGGCCTTCCATGGGCTTTCTATTCTCCTTCCCTATCCCAAGATCCTTTATACTCTAGTTGTGAGCAGGTGTCAAATTAGTAGCAGCAGCTGATCTTACAGAATAATAAAGGTGAGATAAAGTCCCGTATTTTTTCATGGAGCCTTTCAATGAGATTGTCATGTGAAACACTATGGAATGCAATTAGATGGTCTGAACACATTCTAGCAATGCCACCTTGAGTACCCTTAGGGGGAAAGGGGGGGGTAGTAGTAGTAGTAGTAGTAGTAGTAATAATAATAATAATAATAATAATAATAATAATAATAATAATAATAATAATAATAATGCAGTCTTCTGCTGTAGTACCCTGTGAATCTGTCTGCCCTCTTTTTCCATGTTGGTATTTTTGCTGGTGTATCCAAGCCACTGACTTCATGTACATTGAATAAACCTAGATTTGTTTCTGAAAAACACTACAGCAACTGAAAAAACACATTACTGGCTAAAGACTTACTTCTCTCCTTTGCAATATTCCATCTGTTGGCAGGTACCTGTGGATGCAGAAGTCACCTATGTTAATTTATATCAGTCAATGGCCTTTGGCATTTGGTGCAGTCATTGACACTGTCTATTGGATTACAAAGGAAGCTGGCATCAAAAACTCTCTTACATTTGATAAATTTTGTTCTAAAGCAGGTCCAAAGGGTACAGAGTTTATTTTTCCTTTTCTCTACTTCTTCCCCTTTCTTCCTTGAAGCCTTTTGATAAATATTGTTCAGATCTCCAGAGCTGACAACTCAGGTAGAGTGATTGCAGTGGCAAGGGCACAGAAAAGGAATACTGGGGAAGAAATGGAACTTTGGAATATTTATATGTCGGTCTGAGCACCTGGAGTGATTTTTACATAGCCACCAGTGTTAGAGATTTGTATCTCTGGCTGGTTTTATGAGGAGCATTTCAAAGGCATTTGTTAAAATGCACCAAAGGTGCTTCCAGACCATCCGTACTTCCAGGTGGGAATCAAACACACACCAGCAGTTCAGGCTGTACATTCATCGACAGTTGATTGGAAGATTCTGCACAAACAAACCCACTTTCTCCAAAGGGTGGGCTTTTTCTAAGAAGGAAAGCGATGGGAAATTGCACTGGGTGGTGCAGGACAACACTTGCTGGGACACATCACTGTTGTTGTTTAGTCGTTTAGTCGTCTCCGACTCTTCGTGACACCATGGACCAGAGCACGCCAGGCACTTCTGTCTTCCACTGCCTCCCGCAGTTTAGTCAAACTCATGCTGGTAGCTTCGAGAACACTATCCAACCATCTCACCCTCTGTCGTCCCCTTCTCCTTGTGCCCTCCATCTTTCCCAACATCAGGGTCTTTTCCAGGGAGTCTTCTCTTCTCATGAGGTGGCCAAAGTATTGGAGCCTCAGCTTCAGGATCTGTCCTTCCAGTGAGCATTCAGGGCTAATTTCCTTCAGAATGGATCTTCTTGCAGTCCATGGGACTCTCAAGAGTGTCCTCCAGCACCATAATTCAAAAGCATCAATTCTTCGGCGATCAGCCTTCTTTATGGTCCAGCTCTCACTTCCATACATCACTACTGGGAAAACCATACTTTAACTATATGGACCTTTGTTGGCAAGGTGATGTCTCTGCTTTTTACATCACACCTCCCCACAAATCAGAATGCATGCACAATAGATAGCTGATGTTGTCTAATCTCCCTGTAAACAAATCGAGATGAATGCTCAATGAACAGGCCATCTGGAAGTGACCCCAATTATACAGATGCAAGAAAAAAACTCTGCCTGCTCTTATAGATTTTATGGTGAGGGGCAGAATTGAAAAGAGTCATTGACATTGCTCCCGTTTGGTGCAATCCCTCATTTACGGAATGAGAACTGGTTGTATAGTGCACCAAGGGGCCTGAATTTACTCACAAGCATCATTACACACCCTGCAGATTTGCCATTAATGTTTATCATAATAAAGCTTAAAGTTCAGTACTTAAACGACAGCATCTCCGAAGTCACACACACACACACACACACACACACACACACACACACACACTGCCTGTACAGCAAGCCTCCCACCATCATCCTAATGTGCCAGGGAGACCTAAGTGAGCATAGCTTCAGTGGATCTCAGCTAATGATTCCTTTGGACTCTAATGTGTACATTGGTATCATCAAACCTCCGAACAACATCAATCAAATGCTATAAATGTGCTAAGAATGCAAGGCAGTAGAAGGCTAACAACATCAGAATGTTAAATATTTAAAAGAGGTGACATAGTCAAGCATGCTCTTTGAAATGTATGCGCCAGGATACATCTCACAGTAATGAAGTAACAACCATCAAACTCCCTGTGGCAGGAGCATGTGAATGGGGGCGGGGGACAATCTACAAACAACTGCCATTCATAACTAATTCACAGGTGCATGCTGGGAGGGCAGTTCCATGGCTTCACCCAACCACACCTGCAGATTCTGTCCATCACTTGATTATGACCAGAGGCACTGGGTTGCCCCCAAGATTGGGGGTGGAGTGGGGAGCCTGGGGAGACTGTGTGTGTTACGTCACATGCATGACATGCATTGTGCAATGTCACACACATCTCACAATGCCTTGCAGGCCAATGCAGCCTTCTGCTAAGCTGTACCAGTCTCCACAGCATTGGGAGATTGCTGCACAGGCTAATGCAACCTTGTGCCAGGCGTGCCAGTCCCCACAGTGTCTTCCAACACCACACAGGCCATTGCATTGGGCCCCCTCAACATTGGGTGGCTGGGCACTCTTAAAACAAATATTTAGGGAACTGAAGACACCTCCATCCCTAAATTAGAGTAATAATCTAACCTAGAAGAGAAAGAATTGGGTATATATGTGTTTCGGCCCTGTCTTCTTTGAGCAGGTAAAAAGGTAAAGGTAAAGGACCCCTGGATGGTGAAGTCCAGTCAAAGGCGACTATGGGGTGTAGTGCTCATCTCACTTTCAGGCCAAGGAAACTGGTGTTTGTCCACAGACAGCTTTCTGGGTCATGTGGTCAGTGTGACTAAACTGCTTCTGGTGCAACAGAACACCGTGACGGAAGCCAGAGCACCCAGAAATGCCGTTTACCTTCCTGCCGGAGCGGTACCTATTTATCTACTTGCACTGGTGTGTTTTCGAACTGCTAGGTTGGCAGGAGCTGGGCCAGAGCAACGGGTGCTCACTCCATCCTTCTTTGAGCATGTGGTATCCAACAACTTTTCCCCCAGAGAATTTGGTCCTTAGAAAACAGAAAGGCTGCCTCATATATTATTTTGGACTTGGACTGGAGACAAATGAGTATAAAAGCCTTCTCAGCCATGAAACCCACTAGGCGATCTTGGGTTGGCCGCTAACTCTTTGCCTGGCGTACCTTTGTGGATGTAAGGATGAAATGGGCTAACCAGGCATCCACCTCCCAGAACTCCATGGAGGCAGGGCAGTGGATGGCCTCCACCATCAGACTCAGCATGTTTCTAAATAGGAGTTTTTGGAAACAGCAGGAGGGAGAGAGTCCTGTTGCACTCAGGCACTGTTTGAAGGCTTCCCACAGGCATCTGGGTGGCCATTGTGAGAACAGGATGCTGGACTAGATGGGACACTGGCCTAATTCAGCTGGGTCTTAGGGATATAAATGTGAGGCTTAATCTAGCAGTCTAAACCTATCAAAACGAAACAAAATCCATACTGTTTAATGTTTAATGTGTGAATATGGATTACATCACAGGAGAACATTAAATAGACTACAGAAATCATGACCAAACACATAATTTCCTCTGTTTTTTAATTTCATGCTTCCTTATGAAGCCAAAATGGCACCAATAGACAAGAAGAGAAAGTTTGCACAAATACGAAACAAATCATCTGGAGATATCACAAAACATAAGGGGTGAAAATTCCCCAAAGGATCCAATGAGAACATAGCATGCTCAGGGGCCAGAAAATGCTGGTTGACTTTTGAACATGGAAGTGGAGAATGAGGGGGATTGTGAATAGAATGAAGTGATTGGAATGCTGCACTCCAGTATTGCATGCTGAAACATTTTGTTGCAGCTCTTGCTTATGATAAGCAATTAGCAGATGTTAAACTAAGCAAGAGAGTTTAACAGTAAAGGAGCACAGAATTTCTGTTTTGGAAGAATTCCAGAAATGAGAAAAAGATCATATTAATAAAAGATAATAGAGGAGCAATTAAATGGAAAACTTACTGTTCCCACCTAAACGATGTGTGCATTGCAGCCTAATGGGATTTCAGTGCATAGCACCTTTTCACATAGATAAATTGTTTCTGTTGTAAAGACACAGACAGTCAATTCCTCCTGAATTCCTTGGGGTATACATTTGTGCAAACTGTCAAAATATATTGTCTTCCTCAAGTTTCCTGCCAGCATGCATTGTGGTACACACTTGATAGCCATCTGCTTTTAGTATTCAGATTAAGTCTCTGCCTTGCTCTGGGTTGCATACAGAAAACGGGGCTCAAAATAGTGCTTGCTTAAAAGAAAATGTTTGCACACCAGAAACAAAAAAATACAGGGTTATTGGCATGCTTTTTAAAAAAAACACACTAAACTAATCTGTTTAAGACAGGAAATGGATAAAATATTTTTGTTGTTTTGTGTTATTAAGATGTATTTGTTGAAACCTTCTGCTTGCTTCTAGGGACTGTGGGATGAAGGGCTTGGCAATTCTATATTTTAATTATTCAATTAATGCAAAATATAGTCCACACAGCAAGTGATCTTGCAATGCCACGGTCACTCCTCATTGGATCCTGGCTACCCAACTCTAGCCATAATTGGAAGAGTGGGGGGAATGAAGCGTATAGTGTAAAAATGTGAAACCTGTGGCCCTCTAGATGTTGTTATAGCCCCATCAGGTTCAGAAAACATAGCCACTGGCCAATTGGAGTCTAACAGCACCCAGAGGGCTACAGGTTCTTCATCCATGTTATAGAGTGACATCCAAAGTTTGCCCTACTTGGAGCAGTCCCATTGAAATCAATGGGCTGGAGCAACTTATGTCATATCCTTCAACATTCTCTGTTGAAAATAGGGACGTCCCATTCCATAATGATAATTTTACTATTTATACCCCACACATCTTACTAGGTTGCCCCAGCCACTCTGGGCAGCTTCCAACATATATAAAAACATAATAAAACATTAAACATTTTTTTTAAAAAAATCCCTATACAGGATTGCCTTCAGACAGCTCAGGGGTCGGAGAACTCCATACCCTCCAACATTTTCCCAATGAAAATAGGGACATCGTAAGTGGGACATTCTGGGATCAAATCAGAAACCAGGATGGCTTCTCTAAATCAGGGATGTCCCTGGAAAATAGGAATGGTTGAAGGGTCTGTTATGTCCACTTATTTCCTTTGGTCTGAGCATGCTTTTGTTGGGTATCATTTGTGGAGTTTGGCATTGGCTGAAAACTCTCCTATGCGTGAGCAACTGCTTATGTGTTGTGACACTTTTATGACATTCACACTCCATGTGTGGCTGTGGGACAGCAGTTGCACAACACTGGGGAAGGAGTTAATGAATATAGACTCATTCTGGCCCATAATGCTCCCACCATAATGAGAATCCGAACACTCCAAAGGCACTATGGTTAATCATGTTTCTGTGTATGCATTTTTGCTGTAGACACTCAACATACATTAAAAACAGCCATCCAAAGAATTTTGGGACCTGTAGTTTACCCCTCACAGGGTTAAAATTCCTTGGACCCTTAACAAACTACCATTCCCAGGATTGGAGGGGGTGCTTTAAGTGTATTATGCTACATAGTTCCATCAGTGCAAGAATTATTGCTCTCACAATAGAACTTTTCCTTCCCCCCACCTGCTAGATCTATTCTAGGGGTTCCCCCAACCTCAAGCAGATTTGGGAGTCCACAATTATGCAGAGAGGAGAAGGGAAACTTCCCATTACGGTTTAGTTGAGTACCACTCTCAGTGGGGGTACACAACCATATGCCATTTATATGGTCTTTTATGAGGTGAAAGGAATCTTTTTACAGTTGCCCATTTATTTAGATTATGACTTGGCATGCAGCCTTGAGGCATCCACAGGAGAGGTGCTCTGAATTTACTGAGGCTCTTGCTGCTCTTTGACTGTGGAATCCTGTCTGCCACAAGTCCCACATGAGGTGGGTTAAAAGACAAGAAAATCTGGCCATGGGGTTTGGATGGCAGGAAACTCTCTAGCACTTCAATGTGCACAGCAGACCAGGCTCCTCATCTGCTGGGTGCAGACTGCATGTTAAAGGTCATGCTTTGGTGCAGTGGCATTTATGTGATCAGATGGGTGACATCTGCAAAGCAACTGATCAAAAGAGTAGCTCATGCATTGCAGTTCTTTGTAGAAAATTAATTAATCCAGCCAGCTGAAATGGTGGGCTTGTTAACCATCCCAACCTCTGCCACACACAAACAAATGTTCCAAAGCACTATGCACTCATCATGTTGAGAAAATTCAGATCACTTCACTGTGAGTTGGCCAGGTGCTAAAAGTAGATAATGGGAATAATGCTTCTGCAACACTTTTCTCTGCCTGATTCCATAGCTGCAATTGCTGCCTTCTAAGGGGTTTTAGACTGGTTTTTTTTTGGGGGGGGGTTGCTTCTAAATAGCTCTGACAGAAATTGGTAGTGCTCACTCTTTGCTACAGTGAAGAAAGCCCCAGAAATGTAATCTCAGTTAGTGGAGGAGCATCTCTACCCCCATCGTTCAGCTCGGACACTGAGGTCCAGAGCCAGGGGCCTTATAGCAGTTCCCTCACTGCGGGAAGTGAAGTTACAGGGAACCAGGAAGAGGGCCTTCTTGGTAGTGGTGCCCACCCTGTGGAACGCCCTTCCATCAGATGTCAAGGAAATAAACAACTATCTGACTTTTAGAAGACATCTGAAGGCAGCCCTGTTTAGGGAAGTTTTTAGTGTTTGATGTTTTATTCTGTTTTTAATGTTTCTGTTGAAAGCTGCCCAGAGTGGCTGGGGAAACCCAACCAGATGGGCAGAGTAGAAATAATAAATTTTTATTATTATAATAAATACCATCAGACTCTCAATCTCTCCCTACATTCTGTTTTTTTTTTAAATATTTTTATTGGTTTTTTACACAAATGAAAGACAATACAAAACAAAACACACACATCAAAAACATACAACAAAAATTTGACTTTCCCATGCCTTCCTTTCACCACATCCTTATTTTATCATATTTTCAAGCAACCCTTCAGTCAATTTTAATCAGGTCTCTTTTAAATTTACTTAAGATTTAACATTTACAGCTGTAATTCTTTGTTTCTCACCCCTTGACATCTTATCAGTCCACAATTTTACAATAGTTTTAAAGATATATTTTAAATTTTCTCCAGTCCTCTTCCACTGTCTCTTTCCTCTGGTCACGGATTCTGCCGGTCATCTCTGCCAGTCCCATGTATTCAGTCACCTTCGTCTGCCATTCTTCCAGAGAGGGTAGTTCTTGCGTCTTCCAATACTTTGCCAACAGGATTCTTGCTGCTGTAGTTGCATACATAAAGAATGTCCTATCTTTCTTTGGTACCAATTGGCCGACCATGCCCAAGAGGAAAGCCTCTGGTTTCTTTGCAAATGTCCACTTAAGGATTTTCTTAATTTCATTATAGATCATTTCCCAGTAGGCCTTAATCTTTGGGCAGGTCCACCAAAGATGGTAAAAAGTGCCTTCAGTCTCATTACACTTCCAACATTTGTTATTGGGCAAATGGTAGATCTTTGCAAGCTTGACTGGGGTCATGTACCACCTATAGATCATTTTCATTATATTCTCTTTCAAGGCAGTACATGCCGTAAATTTAATTCCGGTGGTCCATAACTGTTCCCAGTCAGCAAACATAATATCATGACCAATATCCTGTGCCCATTTAATCATAGCTGATTTCACCGTTTCATCCTGTGTATTCCATTTCAGCAGCAAATTATACATTTTAGATAGATTCTTAGTATTGGATTCTAGCAATTCTGTTTCTAACTTTGACCTCTCCTTCTGAAAGCCAAGTTTCCTGTCCTGCTTAAATGTCTCATTTATCTGACGATAATGTAACCAATCTCAAACTTTATGCTTTAGCTTCTCAAAACTTTGAAGCTTCAACTTTTCACCATCTTGTTCTAAGATTTCACAGTATTTGGGCCAATTAGAGTCCATGTTAAGTTTTTTCACTGCCTTTGCTTCCATTGGTGTCAACCACCTGGGGGTTTTACTTTCCAATAAATCCTTAAATCTATTCCAAACATTATACAGTGCTTTCCTTACAATATGGTTTTTGAAACTTTTATACACCTTTACCTTGTCATACCACAAATATCTTGGAACTTTGAAGTGTCAGGCATAGCCCTATTGGCTTTAGCCCAAACGTAGCAGAGTTTTCCTGCACAGCGAAGAAGCTAGTTGCGGCAGTAATGACTAGTCAGCTAGACTCAGAATAACTATTTACAGGATTTATTAAAAAGGAGAAAATAAAACCAGCAGAGTTTCTGCATACAAATAAAAGCAAAATAAATCCTCTCTTTCTCTCTCTCTCTCTCAAAACCATACACAGCACTTCTACTCCTAACACACCTCACTTCAAACTGAGCTAGCAATCCCTAGTTAAGAGTTGAATGCTGGTCGTTAACCAATCAGAGTAAGCAGTTTCTAGGTCAAGCTGACCTGGGCTTTCTGCCAAGAGTAAATTGACACTGCCTTGAGTTAATTGTTTGAAGCCAGAATCTGCAAGTTTCCCATGAGAATCAATTAACAGAAACTGAACACCCCCTCACAGATTCTGCTGGACAATTAACATCAAATACACCTATGTAGAAGATCATTTTTCCAGCAAACCTAAACCCTTGCACATTCGCTTGTTCTTTACCTTTGCCAATGGTTTAGTTAACACATCTGCTACATTTTCTTCACTTGATACATAAGTACAGGTGATTATATTGTCTTGTACACAGCAACGCACATTTTGGTATTTTACAGAGATATGTTTAGAACGTGATTTGAAACCCTCTGTTTTACTTAAAGTTATACAAGCTTGATTATCAATGTAAACTTGTACTGGTTCTCCACAATTTACATTTAAATCTGCTAACAAATGCTTGAAATAAATCACCTCGTTGCACAATTCACTCAATGCGGCGTACTCTGATTCCGTTGATGACACACTTACAACGTCTTGCTTGCGTGACCGCCAGCTGATTAAAGCTCCACCGACCATTATGACCAGTCCTGTGACAGATTTTCTATCCGGCAAATTTCCCCAGTCACTATCACAGAAGCAACTCAACATTTCATCCTCTGAAGAATTTAATTGTAACATATAGCCAATTGTCTGTTTGAGATACCTCAGAACTTGTTTTACCCCTTTCCAGGCATTTAGTGTGGGTTTTGAGACCAATCTACTTAATATGCCTACTGCATAACTAATATCAGGTCTGGACCACTGTGCTAGATACAATAAACTTCCAATTACAGAATGATATACATTAGGATGTTCAAATTCAGGACTCTCATCTGTATGAAGTGTTTTTATGAAACCTGGATCCATAGGCACCACTGCTCCTTTGCAATCCTGCATCCTGTATGTAGTCAGTAGTTGTTTAACTTTGTTCTGCTGACTAATTAGGCAGCTGCCATCTTGGGCCCAGCACACTTCCAACCCTAGATATGTCCTAACCGGACCTAAGTCTCATCATAATCTTTTCCAGGCCTCTGAGAGTATCCTTGTGCCACTAAACGAGCTTTGTATTTGTACTCTCCTGTCACCAGAGGTTTAAGTTTGTACACCCACCTGCAGCCTACAATCTTTGCCCCCTCAGGCACTGCTACTGGTGTAGAAACCTTGTGCTCATTCAGAGAGGACATCTCTTCCTCCACTGCCTGTTTCCAGCGCTCTGCCTCCTCTTTTGGTAACTTTAACACCTCCTGAAAACTCTTGGGTTCTGCAATCACACTAAAAACATTTGCAGTATCAGGAGAAAAAACGCACTGGAGGCACTCCTTTGTTTTGTCTTTTAGATCTTCTGGGAGAAAATTTTTCTTCTGACCCACTTTCCTCTTCAGAACTACGACCTCTCTTTTGTTGCTTAGCAACTGGTCTCTGGCTAACTCCACTTTCTTGAGAGCTCTTATCTGAACTTTCCTCCCCCTCAGACTCTGACTCCCTATGTCTACCTTCAGAGTCATGAAGCTCCTGGGAAGGTTCAAACCAAACCTCAGTATTGGCATGTAGTCTCTCCCAGCCACTATGTTCACAAAAACTGGCATTCCTGGAGATCACAATGCCATTTGTCCCTTCAGCAAAGCGGAAACCTTTTCCAAGCTCCTGGTAACCCACAAACACTAACTGTTTGGTCTTAGGATCTCCCTTCTTTCTCATTTGTTTTGGAATTAATACCCAGGCTTTTGATCCAAACACATGCAAATGGTCAATTTTGGGTTTTTTCTGAAACAATTTAAAGTACGGGGTTGTACCTATTGTTTGATGAAAAAGCCTATTTTGGAGATAACACGCGGTGAGCATGCTCTCCCCCCAATAAGACATGGGCAAATCAGCATCATCAAGCATGGCAAACATCATATCTTGCAAAGATCTGTTTTTTCGCTCTGCAACGCCATTCTCCTCTGGGGAAAAAACGTTCGTTTTTCTGTGCCCAATGCCACGCTTTTGTAACCAATCTCTAAAAGCATTTGACATAAATTCGCCACCTCTGTCCGTCTGAATCCTTCTGAGTTTAGTGGACAGAAATCTTTCCACAGATGCCACCCAGCCTTTAAACTTAGTGAACACGTCACCCTTATTCTTCATGGGAAAAACCCAAGAGTAACGTGTGGCGTCATCCACAATTGTTAATGAAAAACGCGATCCACCCCTGCTTACAGCAAATGGACCAATTACGTCCATGTGAACCAGCTGTAGCGGTGACTCACTAACTCTGTCACTTCTGGGGTAAGAGACTCTGTGGGTTTTAACCTTTTTACAAACATTACAATCAAGGTACTTGTTACAACTCTTTAAATCAACCCCATCAGCCAATTCAGACATTTTTAGTACACTTTTCCAGCCAGCATGCCCCATTTTCCTATGCAATAAGTGCACACAGTTGTCATGTATAGCTTTGTTATTCACTGCAGGCTGAGATTTACTGACTACTGCTGCAGCTTGAGATCCTGCTTTAAGCCAAAACAAGCCTCCCTCTGACTTAGCAGTGCCTAAAATCTCACCAGCCTTCTTAATGATGCAACTGTCTCCTTCAAAATACACTTTAAACCCAGCTTTTAGCAAACAATCTACAGACATCAGATTGCTCCTTAATGAAGGCACACACAGTACATTTTGCAGACATTCACGAAGACAAGGAACAAAAACTGCACCCCCTGAAATCACTTCGGAAGTACTTCCGTCTGCTAGAGCCACCTGGCTGCGCTGTGCTGAGTTCTTGGAAACAAACAAGTCATCTGAGTTTACGATGTGCCGAGACGCTCCCGAATCGACCACCCAGACAGCTTGTTTCTCATCAGCAATCTTGACCTCGCCGGTCACCAGCTGAGCCGACTGTTTTCGTTTGAAGAATTTCTTTTTCCACTGCTGCTGCTGATCTCGTCTCTGCTCCTGCACCGGCAACTGAGACTTGACCAACTCCGGACATTGTCGTTTTAGATGCGCTGAGGACCCACATCGGAAACAACGCCTAACAGCAAACGCTGACTCCTCACCGGTACGCTGCTTTTGCTTCACCTCTGGCACGGCATGAGAACTCCTTCCAAACCGCCCGCCTGTAGAAGCCTCTGCAGCCAACGACCTTTCTTGCCTCTTCTGCCATTCTTCAATCAAACGCCCAGTAACGTAACTGACGGATAAATCACGCTCCTGCATGCCTTCTAGAGACAAAACTAAATTATCCCAGCTTTCCGGGAGAGAACTCAAAATAATAGCCACCTTCTCCTGCTGGTCTAACGCACAGTCTCTTTCCTGTAGCGCAGTAAACTTTAACTGTAAACTGTGTAGGTGTTCCTGCATTGTAACCCCAGGCTGTAACATTGCCTTGTACAATGCCTTGCGAATGAACAGCTTGGAAACCGCTGTCTCACGCACATGGAGTTCTTTAAGTGCTTGCCACACACCTCTAGCTGTCTTGATTCCCCTCACATACGGCAACTGGGAATCTTCCAGCCCCAAGACAATTGTGGCCCTTGCTATTTGGTCTTTATCGAGGTCTTCATCATCAGGCTTCACAGGAAACTTACTCACCACTTGCCAGAGACGATCCCTCTGCAGCACTGCCTGCATGCGTTCCGACCACAGCAAGTAATTGGAGTCATTCAGACGCTCAAAAGCCATCTGAACTGGTTGTGAGGCCATCTTGAGAGCGATGTCCCTGGAACCCGGAACCAGCTACTCACGACCACCGAGAGAGAGAACAGGAACCACAGCACCCAGCACTCACACGCTGCAGCTGTTGTCCTTCTGTCCGCTGCGTCACCAGCTCACCACGGTCAGGAACCAGCCAGGAACAACTTCTGGAACTACTGGAACCAACGCCGTTGATGCTGACACCACCGCAACTCAGGCTGGCAGCACTGGGCCCATAACCTCTTGGAACTTTGAAGTGTCAGGCATAGCCCTATTGGCTTTAGCCCAAACGTAGCAGAGTTTTCCTGCACAGCGAAGAAGCTAGTTGCGGCAGTAATGACTAGTCAGCTAGACTCAGAATAACTATTTACAGGATTTATTAAAAAGGAGAAAATAAAACCAGCAGAGTTTCTGCATACAAATAAAAGCAAAATAAATCCTCTCTTTCTCTCTCTCTCAAAACCATACACAGCACTTCTACTCCTAACACACCTCACTTCAAACTGAGCTAGCAATCCCTAGTTAAGAGTTGAATGCTGGTCGTTAACCAATCAGAGTAAGCAGTTTCTAGGTCAAGCTGACCTGGGCTTTCTGCCAAGAGTAAATTGACACTGCCTTGAGTTAATTGTTTGAAGCCAGAATCTGCAAGTTTCCCATGAGAATCAATTAACAGAAACTGAACAAAATATGCATGCCAACCAAAACTATTGTCATATCCTTCCAAGTCCAAAATGTCTGTATCCTCCAGAAGTAGCCATTGCTTCAGCCAGCAAAATGCTGCTGATTCATAATAAAGTCTTAGGTCTGGCAGGGCAAAGCCCCCTCTATCTTTCGCGTCAGTTAAAATCTTAAATTTTATCCTGGGCTTTTTGCCCTGCCAGACAAATTTAGATATATCCTTCTGCCACTTCTTGAAGCAGTCCATTTTGTCTAGGATCTGCAACGTCGGGAACAAAAACAGCATTCTCGGCAATACATTCATCTTGATAACAGCAATTCGGCCTAACAAGGAAAGTTTCAGCCTAGACCATATATCTAGATCCTTTTTTACTTCTGACCAACATTTTTCATAGTTATCTTTAAATAAGTTCACATTTTTAGATGTTAAATTTACCCCCAGGTATTTAACCTTTTTTGCTAGTCCTCAAAGTTTCTCTCCAAAAAGTGTTCTTTATCTTGAATTGTTTTTATTTTGATTTTCTTCCCTTTGAAGTTGAAAGACAGCCCTTGTGGGAATTCCCACCTGAATTGAATGTTGTTTTGTTTCAGTAGGTCAACTAAGTCTTTAAATTGTGTTCTCACCTCCAAAAAATATCTGGGAATATCTTTAAAGATCTGTATTTGGGAATTTTTAATAACCAGTGCCTTCTGGAAATGTAGATTCAATATTTTGTCTCTTTCTTCCTTGGATCTAAGGGTAATTAAGCAATCCCTTGGTTTCTTGCCTTGCTTTCTGCCAATCCGGAAGGCTGTAGTTATTGCGAAGTCCTCTTCCTCTCATCATTCCAAAATTCTTGGAACTTGTCTGTAAGAAATTCCCCAAGCTTGTCCTCTTCCTCCTCAGGTACCAGTCTCAATTTTAGATTCTTGCCTTTCCTCTCCAGTTCCATCAGAGCCAAGGCTGCATCATGTTCGTATACTTTCTTTGCAATAGGAACAAATTTCCCTTTAGTTTCCTCGGCCATGCTCTTAGCGCTCTCGGCTATTCTCCTTGTTTCTGTACTTTCCTGAATTAGACGATTTATAGAATCTGTGTTAGACGATATTGTCGTTGTGTTCAAATCCAGTCTTGTTGTCAGTTCTGTCAATTTTTTGGAATTCTCTGTAGACTGCTTAGTAAGTGCTTCTAAAGATTCATTTATCCTGAGTAGGGCCTGTGTCATGGAATCCATTGATACTGTTGTTGCTCTTTCCTGTGCAGCTGATGCTCCTGATGTGGAGCCTCTTTTCTTTTGAGCTTGTTTTGCTTTGGATCTTGTTGATATTTCATCCAGTGGACCGCTCATATCTCAAGGTCGTTCCCACAGGAACAGCTGCAAGTGGAAAATCCCACTATTTCTGCCTCAATACGACAGTCTCTCTTTTAGACCTCTAGAGGGAGTACATTGTATCCAATACAAGAGCAAAGAAACAGGGAAAGACGTAGCCATACAAAGTTCCAAAAGTGAAAGTCCAAGTAAAGACCCTACTTTGTTGCAATTTCAGATGTTACAGTTTTTGTCCACTAAAGTCCCGTTATTTTATCTCAGATAAATCTTACTTTGTATCCACCAGCTAGTTTGACAGTTCACTCCCAGGCGCTCACTGCCCCGGCAGCCTGGCCAGAGGTGTAGGCAACGGAAAGTTTCTGTTTCTAAACTCCTTTCTTCAAGCAGGAAAAATCAAATCAGTTTTCTTCCCCCCTCTCCTGCTCATTAGGGGGGAGGTCCTCTTTTGATGTCAGGTTAACGAAATTAAACAGCATAAATACGTTCCCTTTAAACACAGCTTACTCCTTTCGTTGCTCAGTCAGTCATGCAGTTCCGGGAGGCAGACTTCCTTAATTTTTGCCTAACCCGTTTTCAGCCTAATCTTCTTAATTTTTAAAGTCCCGTTCACTTTATTTGTTGATCTTACTCACGGGTGTTGTTGCCAATCGGTAGTTTCAGGAAGGAATCGGCGCTCTCCGTCAATGGCGACGCGGCTTCGCTCCGTGGGCTGGGTTGCGATCCTCAGCACCGCGCTCACACCCGATGCCGCTCCGGAGCCTTTAAAAAGGCTCTTTCGTGATACTGGGGGGGCGCAAAGGTGCCCACCGAATCTCCTTGCTCACAGGCTTCAGCGCCTGTGATTTTAGGGGTCCCCCGCTCGCCGTAGCAGGTCAGACCTGAACTCACGGAGCAGTCCTGCTTCAGAGCTTGAAGCAAGGACCGCCATTAACGCTGGCGCCGACCGGAAGTCTCTCCCTACATTCTGGTCTTCTGGATTACCTGATCCTGTATATCTGCTTTAAAACAATATATTCCATTTTGATTTTAAAAATAAATAAGTTGGAAAGTGGATTACCAAATCATCATCATCATCTAGTCCAACCCCCTGCAATCAAGAAATGTCAATTAAAACATCCAAGACACTATACTTCTGTTGATTGATACCAAAGGGTCCCCCAATCCTTTGCAGCAGATTTGGAGAGAGGGCCCTGAAGAGGAGAAGGGGAAAGCAGCCAAATCATTTCTCACTCCATTGCAGAAGTCTCTGCCCCAGCAAAGAACAGGAACACAACTGACTAGAACCAAATAAGAAAAAAACTAAAACAGTAATGAAATCCCCACGAAACCCCTGCTACAGGGGAAATAGCTTTGCTGCACTCAGTGCCGGATTCACGTACGGTATAAGCTAAACAAGCTATAGCTTAGGGCCCCACTCTCTTGGGGGCCCCAAAAAAGATTAAAGGGAAAAAACCTGGATGTACATTTCCAAAATATAAGATAAAAAACAAATAAAATAAAACCTACATACAGCAAATGTTTTGTGTTGTGTAGGCTCCTATGATGTAAGTAATGGGCCCCGCCTGCTAGCCCGCACCCTAAAATATCACTGGTTTCCCCATTTCTATATACAGGGTGCCTACATTCTGCATGTGCAAATGGCTTTAGTTACCTATTAGGTCCATAAATTACCATAAAGCATATATTCAACACAAAAAACAGCAACAAATTGTTGTTGACAAAGGACAGCTGGACATATAAAGGGGCCCATTACCTTTAGTAGCTTAGGGCCTCAAACCTAAATCCAGCCCTGGCTGACCTCTAATCACAAGTAGTGTCAGAGCCAAGTGTAGACTTCCAAATTCTGGGTGCCACCGCTTTAAAGGTCCCCATTCTAGGGCTCACTGACTACAAGTCAGATGGTTTTGGGGAGGAAAGTACATACAGCCTCTGAAGTAGAATGGAATTCACCAACTGGCCCATTTGCAGAAAGGGGATTCTTAAGGTTCTCTTGTCCCATTCATAGGGATGGATCAGAGTCCCAACCTCTTTGGAACTGAACCAGACTGATGGTTTCTGGTAGGGACTGAAGCATTCCTAGGCCTGATCCAGGACCAAATGAGTTTGTTTTTTAAAAGACCTGTCTTTGCTGGATGTGGTATCTTCAGTGCTCTGCAAAGAATTAGATAAAAGGTTTGTGATCCAGCCAGAACGTAAACATACTTTCCCTATTGCTGGATCACAGTGGCAACCAGAATTTCAGGGATTCTGCTACAGGCTATGCTAAACTATCTTGTCCCTCAAGATCTCAGATCCAGTTAGGGGGCGATGTTTGTACCTGGATTTCAGCTTTTGTATGCCAGGTTATGGAAAACATTCTTCCTTCAGTATAGAAAGTTTGAGATCTAGCACTTCCCCTAAAGACCACAGAGAAGGAAGGAAAACATTAAGATACCCTTCCACATGTCCAAGGTCTCAGAAACAGTGGAGATAAGAACAATCAGGGGAGAAAGTGAGTCAGAATTTTTGAGAAGGGGCTAGAAAAATTATCTAGGGGAGATTAGGAGACAAACTCTGGATAGAGAAATATTGAGAGAAATATATTGAGTCTGGACTGGAAGAAGGTTCTGGTCACAGCACCCAGATAGATGCTAGAAGGAGCTGGAAGAAAGAGCGATAAGACTGAATTTAGCACATGACTTTTAGGGAAGGGAGGTTCATGAATCATTGGTACAATGCCTCTTTTTTGGAGTATGAAAAGACTGTGGAAATTTATATCACCTTCATGATGTCTAGGGAGAGACATAATTCGTTCACACTACCATTGGAGCCAGACTGGCGCACTACAGTTTTGTACTGACCAGTTCCTCTTTAAAGATTTTAAAGAGTGTCACGCCATAGTCAGGCATGATAATTGCTTAACGGAACAGTAAAATCAGCACGTTTCAACTAACTGGTTAAAAGCAAATTACTGTTTTTAGCCATGGTTAGAAGGGTGTTGCTCAATGACTTTCTGCTGCTTGTAATTACTGGTGAACTCTTCAATCATGTAACCTCCCACATGGAAAGGTTAATTGCTATGATTCTTTTTCTTCTTATAATTAACAGAAGACACCTCTTAATGTATTTCATGGTAATTACTAGAGCTAGCGCATATGGAGGAATGTAAGTGATGGGAGGGTAATGCATTAATGGAAAAAAGTAGAATATGCAAAGTCTTGCTGTTTTTCACATACATAAGAGCATGTTTGGGTTGTTAAAGAATACTTGAATCTTACTTAGATTTACCTGAAATTTAATATGATTATGGAAGTGCTAGACTTACTTCATTGAAAACAAACTCTGAGATCTTTTTACATTTCAGGTGTTTTAACATGTTTTAAATATTTGATTGTATTGTTAAGTGTGTCATTTTTTATCACCAATGTGATTACCACATTGTGCTCCTTTGAGAGGGTGGGATGCACGTTTAATAAATAACAGCTTTGATCAGCAGGCTAAACCCTCCTAATTTTTCCTGTCATCTTTGCCAGTTCTACATATTCAAATAATTTCGCCTGCCACTCCATTTTAGTTGGTATTTTATCACCCTTCCACCATCTGGCCATCAGCATTCTTGCATCAGTGGTTGCATACATGAATACCTTCCTTAATTCCAAGTTCTGCTGCACTAAAATATTGACTTGCTACAGTTATAGAACAACCATCATACGGGGCTTGAGTGGGACTTGAATGGCAAGGGCAAGCTCTGCAGATCAAAGTAATCAAATGGGCAGGTAGGGGGCATTATAAAACTTATAAAAATACAAACATTAGGAGAAGACGCCTTCACCCTTGTACGGTTCCCCTTTATCACATATACAGCCAAACAAGGCAACAAAAATCCACCAACAGCATATGAATCAATCTTGCTAACCTGATCCAAAAATACACAGACACACACCCCACTCTCACACAAAAACAAATCTCATTACAGCCAAGCAAGACAACCAACCACACCCTAGGCCACCCCCAACCTCTCTCACCATCAAGGAAATAAAACAAGTGAATAGTAAGAGAACCCATACAGTGACACTGACACAAAACCCCACACATACAGAAAGTAGAAAAATAGAAGCATAACCACCCCACCCCACTCACCATTCCCCCTCCCCCTCTTCCTCCCCTCTTTTCTTCCCAACCTAATACTGCAAGTAACACTAATGTCTTACAACAAATGGAACTGCTCTGTAGAAAACACAACTTGAAAAAAGAGACAATGCATGCAAATGATGAAATCTTTAATAAAAATAATTATTTTTTAAAATAAAAATACAAACATAAATTGGTCCCTTGATTATCTACAAATTCTACTAGACAGAATGGACAATGGGAAAGGAGCATTCTTTCTATCCCCTTCCCCTGGGTGATCTATTCAACCTGGGGAAAAGAGTCCCCAGGTATCTGGTAGCACCTTGGAGGGTCAGCTGAAGATAATAGAAGTGGCCAGATGGAAAGGTGCAGAAAGCAGATCATGAGCATCAGGCAAGAAGATAGCAGCACTTCTGTTCTGCTCTTTCTCTTGAGCACAACATTCCAGGTCATGGAAGACAAAAGCACAGCACCTCATCCCACACTGTCTGCTACACCCACCTGCACAGCTTCATTCATGGGATGTCTAGTATAAGCTCTGCAAGGGAGGAGAAATGGCTTGGGTCTTGATTGTCTTTTTCTAGTCAGCTCTGAGGCCAGCTGTGGAGTGTGGCCTCATTGCAGCATTCAAACCACCTGTCGGTTCCTAAGAAATGCACACAGATGCAGAAGTCGTTCAGTTCTCCATGTCTTCCAGACTGTGAAGTCACAACACAAGCTGGAAGAGGCAGGTGAACAGCCAGCTTCCCTCTCAGCCAGGCAGCATGGTGCTATGGCTGTCAGCACAGTTCTGGAAGACAGTAGCCCTGTCCTACCTGCTGTGACTAGTCATAACGCACAGCAAAATCCAGTCATTTTAGCTGAAAACGTATTCTTCTTTCTCAGATTCTTTTTCAGCTGGGGGGAAAAAGTTACGGCAAAAGCCAGAAAGCAAAACTTTTCTTTGAAACAGTTTGAAACACTTGCCAGGTGTAACATGTTCCACTGGGAAGTGGCTGCTGTTGTTTAAACTAGGCACAAAGTTCTCATTGGGGAGCCAAATCACAAATATTGTAATAATTTACAATATTTACGACAATTGCGTTTTGGGATTGGAAAAGTAAGAGAGTCTGGTGTCCTTAATTAACAGCAGTTAAGCTTACTGTGTGATCTGAAAGGGGAGAAAGCTACCTGACGATGCCAGAGAAATGTGCTAAAGTATTCTCCCACCCCCTTTCAAATCAGAATTCTCTCCTTGTTACCAGAACAGAGCATTTGCTTCTTTCTGGAACGATATATTGTGTAGCCTCTGCTGACTGCATCACAAATAAATCCCAAACATCACACAACCTTTGAAATTAGAGCAGGCGCGCACACGAATTCTGCCTTGCTTTTCCCTCAATTCCCTGTGCTCTACAGTGACGAGTACCTTCACCTTTAAGTGGAAGTTTCAGATCTTCAGTTTCATACAGGAGAGAGATGAAGGCCTGCAGTCATCTGACTGGGCTGATAAAACAATATTCCCTTAAAATGCATTCATCAGAATGAACCTGGATTTCCAAGAGAGATTATTCTGCTTCCTGAACCTGCTGTGGGTTCCCCAGGCTCTGATGCTCTCTCTGCACAGCAAAGGCCTGAAGCTCAGTGGAAGAAGAAGTAATGGTCTTGCAAGCAGAAGATCTCAGGTTTCATCCCCAGCATCTTCAAGTAGGGCTGGTGTAGGACCTGCCTGAAAATCTGGAGAGATTCTGCCAGTCAGAAAAGACAAAAACTGAGCTTTGTGAACTAATGTTTTGATTCTGTACACAGCAGCTTCTGGTTTTGGAGCCACTGTTTTCACTTCTTTAGCATAATACTCTTAATGGCACTCAACGTATTCCTTGTTGTCCATCTATCTGGATAGCACAGATGGTTAGAGCGTGGTGCTGATAACACCAAGGTTGCCCTTTTGATTTTCCTGCATTGCAGGTGATTGGACAGGCATGACCTCAAAATGGTTTACATCACATATGATGCATTTTGTATGTCATTTTCACCTATAGTACAATGGTACCTCGGGTTATGAACTTAATTCGTTCTGGAGGTCCATTCTTAACCTGAAACTGTTCTTAACCTGAAGCACCACTTTAGCTAATGGGGCCTCTCGCTGCGCCGCTGCCACACAATTTATGTTCTCACCCTGAGGTAAAGTTCTTAACCCAAGGTACTATTTCTGGGTTAGTGGAGTCTGTAACCTGAAGCACCTGTAACCCGAAGCGTCTGTAACCTGAGGTACCACTGTACATGGATTTTTTGTACACATGGTTTGTCTGGAGAACTGCATTGCAAAATTAGAAGTGTGAATTTCAAAGGATGCCTGTGATTTGGTTCACATATTGTTTCAGAACGTTTGCCTTTCATTAAAACTGAAACAAATTGCTTCCCCCATCGCTGCTCCCAGGTACATGGAATTAGGATTGCAGCCCCCTGGAGTGCCAATTTAAATAAAATATTGTAGGGCACAGGTAAGCCCCTCCCTACATAATTGATCACATGATGTAGGATGCACACACCATTTGAATGGTGGCCCTTCAAATATTTTAGGGTGAAGGAACCTTGGGTGAAGGAACCTTGGCCCCTAGGAGCTGGCTGCTATGGCAGCTTCACTAATTCACTTTATATCACATGCAGAGAGACACATATATTTTCATAAAGAAATATTGTTATATGCATTTTAATATAAACTTATTGTTATTACAGGAAAATCTTAAAATGTCAAGAATTCTGAGGTGGGGTAAATCTCAAAATGCCACTGGCATAAAGCTCTGTCTGCTAGGTTTATAAACTTGTACATTAATGATATTTTATTCACTCACATATCTTCTAGAGCCTTCAAATGCATTATTTTAAATTTATTTCATATGATATCATTTCATTACCACTTTTCTGCATTTGAGAGCCCAGGGTGGTAAGCTATGTAAAAATACAAGGTATACAATAAAAGTACCTAATTTTTTTTTTCTTAAAGCAAAAATGCAAAATAGTATCACCCACTGAAATTTAAATGAACATTTGGGTTTCAAAGGCACCTAAACACCATCATCATAACAGTGCCATGCACTTGCCCAGTTTGGGAATTCCATGAATGAGATGCCACCATGGATAAATTTAGCAGCAGAAATGGCTTCCGCTCTTCCTGAGATTAATGCTTCTACTTGCTTGTACTTGTTCCCTCTCCTGCAGTCAGTTGGTTGCCCTGGATGAATTGAGGAACTCCAAAGAATGCATACTATTCACTGGCCCTGTTCATGCATCACAATAATCCAATTTGTCTAAAACAACGGTTCAACTCTTGAGTCTTTCCCTTTCCCCACATGGCGCCAGCCTGGCTCAGACAAGCCACACTATGACCTGCCATGTCATCCAAGCCCAGGCTACGATTTGTCTGTTTAAGACAAAGTTGTGGGTATTTCCCAAAGGAAAGAAAAAAGACAATGACCACAGTCCAACACAGAATTAGGCATTAATTCAGACTTCAGTACACCTACTACCTTCATTTTAGGGTTGTGCCCTATATTCTCAGTTTGAACATCATCTGCTGAAGTTCGGAGGGGTTTCCTCCAAGTTTATACAGTGGTACCTCGGGTTACAAACGCTTCGGGTTACGGACTCCACTAACCCAGAAGTAGTACCTTGAGTTAAGAACTTTACCTCAGGATGAGAACAGAAACTGTGTTCCGGTGGAACAGCGGCAGTGGGAGGCCCCATTAGCTAAAGTGGTACCTCAGGTTAAGAACAGTTTCAGGTTAAGAACGGACCTCCGGAACGAATTAAGTTCGTAACCAGAGGTACCACTGTACATGAAACTTCAGAGGCAATAAACTTTTGAAAAATTGTCTGTCACCGAATAGGGTGATATGCTGAATACCATATTTCTTGTTGGTGTACCTAAACAAACCAAATCAATTTTATAAGCTAATTCTTTCCTGTCTGCTTGTTTTTGTGTTAAGCACAATGCATAACTCATACCTATCCAATTGCCAAGGGCTATTTTTTCTTTTTAAAAATTGCATTTGAAAGGGGGCGGACATGCTAAGTATTGCACATCTCTGTTGTGGAGAAGAAGCATAAATTGTGGATTTGAGAGGTTTGAAAAGATTTATTCTCTCTATTCCATTTTCTTTCCATTCTACTACACTCCTCAGTAGGGCTTTTCTTCTTTTCTTTTTTAATCCAACGTGATTTAAACACACCATTTGGTTGAGTATTTTCAACCCAGGTTGGATAAATTCTTCCTAACACTATTTGCATACAATCCTTTGTAAAAATGATCCTGCACACACCCTTTCTTTGTTTGTTTCTTCCTTTCTGCTGCTATCCCTCAATATAATATTCTTATTTCAGCTCACAGTGATAGCATAAGACCTGCTGTGATGAACCCTGCTAGAGCACCATCATTCACTGAAATGAAACATGTGCAGGAGAACTGACACGCACTTTTATTTATTTTACTTACCTGCATACTTTAACTAGCAGTGCAAGATAATATTCATGAAACAATGTTAATGCAACATTTCAAGTCATGTCCTTTTAAGTGTTTGTCCAGACTCTTGATGAGAGCACATAAAAGTATAAAAATAATCTTGTACCTGTTGCACTGGTGAGAGGCCACTCAGGGAATGGGGGAGATGTGGCAAATGGCTTCAGTGTGCAGTCGATGCTGGGGAGAGGGCATGGTTGATGCATAGGCTATTTAAGCCCTCCTCATCCCACCCCTCACCCTGAGAGAGTATCAGCTGATTGGCTTTGCTGGTGGGTCTTTCCTCCTACTTTCCACTGACGTATTCAGTGAGCATAATCAAATAAGTTAATTGGCCACATTGGCAAGTAATAGGGGAAGTTATGAAGTTGTTAAGGTTTGGTGAGCAGCCTAAGGCATCCTTAAAGAGTAAAGGTGTGATCCCAGGACCTGCCTTTGGGGGCTGTGGGATTCAATGGCATTGTTAGGGGGCACCTTTGGGATAAACTTGTAATATCTGCCTGGAGCTGTGGGGCTCCAGGAGGGGGTGGAGCAGGAAGGCCTTCCTATACAATGGAAAGGGTGGACCTTAAGGGAATGGGTAGAGGGTAGGCTACCTCAGCAAGGTTGGATTGCCCAAACTTTGGTTATTCGTTAGATCCCACACCTTTGGAGATTAGTTTTGGGGTTAAATATTTTAATAAATGTGGCCCAGTTCCCACCCAAACCTTTGCATCTTGCTTCCTGTGTGGTCACAAAGAGCAGATATAAGTGTCGTAGTTATCTCCATCCCAATACTGCAGAAGTTAGCATTAGTCTGCTTTTAATCAGAGGGCAGTCTTCTTTTAGAAGACATTCTCTACTGGAAGGTCTGTCCAGTTCAAGTCAAGTGTAAAGCTAAACAAATCAAAAAGAGGGGGTAAGGGGCCTTGAAGTTGCCAATCAGCAGTTAGCACCTGGACAGCAGACTGAGGAGAGACCCAGGTCACCTGCTCATAGTGTTGGTCAGATGCATCATATTTCTATTTATCTTATACCAATTCTTTCTAAATGTGCATCATGACACATAAATCAGTGTGCATGAATCAGTTTCTTCTTTTGTCCTCTTGTTTGTTGATGTGTGCCCTCATTTTTCTGCTAATGCATATGTGGCCACCCTACTGCTTGCCATTCACATTTCCAGCATGATACATAACTTCATTCTAACGAGGGGCAAAACACGAGTATCTGGAAGGAATCTCAGGATTTGTGTCCATCTGAGATGATACCTGCCATCTGAGATATCAATTAGGTAGTTTTAAATTTGGATGGCTGGCCTAAAATTAGATGTGCGGCTTGGCTTTTCCATCATATTTCTTTCCACTTTGGCAATGAAACATCCTTTCTTTTCATTTCTTTTTCTTTTACCCTACCCCCACCCCACCCCCGCCGGCTTTTATACTTACAGAGAAAATATTTTGACAGGAGATGAGTTCAGGGGAGAAAGAGAGAGGAGGATGGCCATGACAAGCAATGAATAAAATAATGAGAACAAAAGGCTGTTTTATGAAAAGCAAGGACATATAATGAAAGCTGAGCTGAATAACTAGGGAAGAATGAGAGTGAACATGTTAACTGGGGTGGTGTGTGGAGGAAACCTATAATGGCAGATAGAATTTGCCTGCATTTTGACCCAAGTCTCTATAAATAACCACACAGGTGGTATTGTTTTATGTTTCTCTTCCTGGGCTGCTTCTTCTTTGGTGATCACTTATAGGCTTAATATAACTCTTACTGGATAAACTTCCTTCGTTTGGAAGGCATGCACACTGGAAACTTAGACTTCTCTAGTATTACTGCCTGTGGTAGTATTTGAGAAGGAATCTACAACCATATGAGCACACGCCCAAATGTCCACATATTGAGCAAAGAAGCACAAGAGCAGCTGTTCACGCATAGGGACTTCATGCTGTCAGGACCCTGAACATGCAGGTGGTGAGCGAATTGTCTGCATATGGCAGTTTGTCATTTGTGTCAGGGACCGTGCTGAGCAGGGCTGCACTGAGGAAGAATAGTGGGAGCCTCCCCTTCCTCCTGATCCTGAATCTTCCCAGGAGCAGTGGGACAGTATAGATTTGGAACACTGGTTTGCAGAGGGACATGGTTCCGAAGGCAGAAGCTGGGAAGTACTGGGTGGGGAACAGTTAGGAGGAGAAGAACAGGGAGGGAGAGAGTTAACAGACTCGTTGTCATTGGAAAGCATTCAGCCGCTCAGCCCAAGGTCAAGAATAGCAGATAAGATGGCAGGACAGAAAGCAAAGTAGTTGCGAGATCAGGTTGCAAGACACGGGAGTGATGTGTGTGACTAGGGAGGAAGTGGGTGTAACCCTTAATTGGGAGCACCTTCATTCCGAGGAATGGATTCTTTGTTCTCTCACTACGATCATTAAAATTTCTAACTGGTAAGAGACTCCTTTCACTTTGTTCCGCTTATCTACTGCCAAAGGAGGGAAGGAAGCTGTGGCGCTCACACAGGGTCCCTGGACGTTCAATGGTCTATTGATCCCTGTGCCACCACTGTTATTGCTTCCCCGCTATCACCAACCTGTTTCTCTGGGGTACACACGGAGTCCAGACAGTTGTTAACATTAACAAATAATCAAGTTTATTTTATAAGCATGAACAAGTTTATGGTTTCAGATAATTTTTCTTGTCAGTTTCTTAATCTTAGTTTCTATACCAGCTTATACCTTTCCTAATAACTGATAACTAATTATCCCAACTGTCTATCTGGCTCCTTCTATCAGTTTCTCTCACTCTCTCACCACACAACTCGACCAACCCGCAGACCTATCCTCCCTCTTCCTTCTCCAACTCCCAACTGACTTCCACACAACACCAACTCTAACTCTAACTCCTCCCCTTGGGTTCCCACTGGCCAATCACTTCACACTCATTTAACCCTTTCCTTATGACCCACCTAGGAGGCAAACACCACAGAAACCGAGTCTCTGAAGCCTGACATTTGTGGCCCACTTCATTGCAGATGTCCACACTCAATGTCAGCAGGGATTTCTGAAAAATAAGTCATGTCAGACTAACCTGATCTCGTTTTTTGACAGAATTACAAGCCTGGTAGATGAAGGGAACGCAGTGGATGTAGCCTACTTTGATTTCAGCAAGGCATTTGACAAGGTGCCCCATGATATTCTTGTAAAGAAGCTGGTAAAATGTGGTCTTGACTATGCTACCACTCAGTGGATTTGTAACTGGCTGACTGACCGAACCCAAAGGGTGCTCATCAATGGTTCCTCTTCATCCCGGAGAAGAGTGACTAGTGGGGTGCCACAGGGTTCTGTCTTGGGCCCGGTCTTATTCAACATCTTTATCAACGATGTGGATGATGGACTCAAGGGCATCCTGATCAAATTTGCAGATGACACCAAACTTGGAGGGGTGGCTAACACCCCAGAGGACAGGATCACACTTCAAAACGACCTTGACAGATTAGAGAACTGGGCCAAAACAAACAAGATGAATTTTAACAGGGAGAAATGTAAAGTATTGCACTTGGGCAAAAAAAATGAGAGGCACAAATACAAGATGGGTGACACCTGGCTTGAGAGCAGTACATGTGAAAAGGATCTAGGAGTCTTGGCTGACCACAAACTTGACATGAGCCAACAGAGTGACGCGGCAGCTAAAAAAGCCAATGCAATTCTGGGCTGCATCAATAGGAGTATAGCATCTAGATCAAGGGAAGTAATAGTGCCACTGTATTCTGCTCTGGTCAGACCTCACCTGGAGTACTGTGTCCAGTTCTGGGCACCACAGTTCAAGACGGACACTGACAAACTGGAACGTGTCCAGAGGAGAGCAACCAAAATGGTCAAAGGCCTGGAAACGATGCCCTATGAGGAACGGCTAAGGGAGCTGGGCATGTTTAGCCTGGAGAAGAGGAGGTTAAGGGGTGATATGATAGCCATGTTCAAATATATAAAAGGATGTCACATAGAGGAGGGAGAAAGGTTGTTTTCTGCTGCTCCAGAGAAATGGACACGGAGCAATGAATCCAAACTACAAGAAAGAAGATTCCACCTAAACATTAGGAAGAACTTCCTGACAGTAAGAGCTGTTCGACAGCTGCCAAGGAGTGTGGTGGAGTCTCCTTCTTTGGAGGTCTTTAAGCAGAGGCTCAACAACCATATGTCAAGAGTGCTCTGATGGTGTTTCTTGCTTGGCAGGGGGTTGGACTCGATGGCCCTTGTGGTCTCTTCCAATTCTATGATTCTAATGTAGGGAGTATGTCAGTGTTAGGGGGAATGTCAGAAGATGTGCTTCTGCTCCATCTTGCACACTTTAATTATTTGTGCTGAAAGCATAGTAAAGAGGTCTATGATTACAGGCTACTTGAAGAGACTTGTGAGAACCAAGATATACAGAAAGTTTTTAAAGGGAAATTAGGTGCTTCATGCGAATTGAGAATATATCTAGACCAAGAAGAATGTGACATAGAAAAATTAGTATTACTGCCTGCGCTAATATTTGGGAAGGAATCTGCAGCCATATGAACACAAGAAAGATGTGTGCATCTATCAGGGAACTGCCATCGGAGCCAGAGGTGGAGGGAAGGCTCCGGAGGGATGCCGGAGAGGGTTCCCAGTAGGGAGAGAGGCAGCCCATCTGCTGGGGAAGGAAATCAGCGTAACACCAGTGGAGAAGGGGGGCAGATGGGGGAATCGGAGAGGAGGCTCCAGGACTCCTCGCCGGAGACCAGCGGGGAGAGCACGGGTCCTCCGCTGCCCACACCCTCCCTGTGCAGAAGACTTACGCGCAGGGAGAGTAGGAGGAGACTTGGCGTCAAAGAACTTCTTTGCTGGAAGAAGTTCAAGAAACGCCCACTGATGGATTCTGCCAGCGATTGAGACAGCCACGGGTGAAAGGCTGTCCAGACAGAAAGGGTTCAACCAGGCAACCTAGCCAGGAGTGGCGGCAATTTACGCATGAGCAACCACTAGAACCATTACAGCATCAAAACATTATGATCCAGGTTTTGGGTTTGTGCTGTTGTGCTCTCAATGAACATTAACTAATTGTCAAAACACATACTATTTAGTATTCATTGTGCTTCTTCCAGATTTTTACCTTTTTGTGGGCATAAACCTATGTTTCTCTGATTTCTCTTGAAATGATCGAGTTCATTATTTCGGCGCTAGAGATATTACTGGGAAGTTCTTCGCTGTTCAGTCAAAGCAAGATGGGGGCTTTACCCTGAAATGTATATGCATTCTCTTTATGCTAATACAAAAATGAAGCTGGTTACTTTGGCAGTGAAATTGTAGTGGCTGTGTCATCACTTGCCTAACCACATCTCCTTGTTGCAGTCTGGACTTTTTAAAAGGAATCCCTGCCATTTAAAACAAATAGTAAACCTCCTGCTGCTAGGGAAGCAGACACTGAGGTGGGGTGACAGGACAGGAGCACTTTTACCATGCAAGTCGGAAAGTATTTAATTTAATGCAATTAGGGAAAAAAGAAATGGCTGTATAGGGATGCAACAGCAATTATGGCAAGAGAATAGCACACTTAGAAATCTGTGAACATTTATTTCCGTCTTGCCTTTCTGAGAGTTTAAATGAGGCCGAAGGCATAGGAATAAAATGCTTTGGAAAACTCTATGTCCAACCCACTGTAGAGAAGCTAAAAAACATGAACTGAAGACAAGGGTCCATAGGGAATCGAAAGCAGAAGGGATAGGGGGCAAGTCTTTCTCTAAGCTTCCATGCCTCATCAAAGAGTTGGAAGGGAGGAAGAGTTACGCTAATCCATCCACTGCAACAGCACACCCAGATCCCACCCCAGCAGTTTCATTTGGTCCACATTTTTGCCATTATCGTCAGGCAGCTTGTCACTGCATTCTAGACAGATGCCTGCATAGAAGATAGGTCCAGATGTCTGAAACAAGTCAACGTTTCTTGAGCCATTCAGACTTTATTTGAGATTATATACATATACAGTGGTACCTTGGGTTACATACGCTTCAGGTTACATACGCTTCAGGTTACACACTCCACTAACCCAGAAATAGTGCTTCAAGTTAAGAACTTTGCTTCAGGATAAGAACAGAAATTGGGCTCCAGAGGCGTGGCGGCAGCAGGAGGCCCCATTAGCTAAAGTGGTGCTTCAGGTTAAGAACAATTTCAGGTTAAGAACAGACCTCTGGAACGAATTAAGTACTTAACCTGAGGTACCACTGTATGTATGAGTGTGGGAAATAACACACACCTTTTCATATAATATACGACATTATGCTTTGCTATACATAGAATATGCTTCAAGTAAATTTAGATAGAAAAAGTGTTAACACCAAAGCACAGCTAAAAGCAATTAGAAACCACAAAATTAGTAATGCTTGGCTCATAGTTGGATAATCTCTAAAACCTTAAGTGTGATCATTACATAAAGAATTGCTGGTTAACTGCTGATAAATCAGGGGCGATAAAACTTTTTCAGCCCTAGAGCTACACGTCATTCTAAGTAACCCTCTAGGGACCACATGCAAAAGTGAGCAGGACAAACAACAGGTACTTTCTCTATGTACAGTCTTTGGTCCCAGGTAGGTTAGAAAGATACGGGAATTACTGTAAGTGCACTATACCATGAAAAACAAAATAAAATCAGAATAAAAACACACATATACTCACACAGAGGAGTCCCCTCCATTTTCTTCTTTTCTTTTTTAGAAAACAGAGAATTGTTTCTAAGAATTAATAACAGCTAATTCCAGCAAGTCGGATGTCAGATAATTATTCTGAACTTTTGTTTTGTTTTGTGACTTCACTGTTTATTCAGGATGTGAAGTAGATTATTGCACGACATCCTTTACAAGTGATTTTACCGGGAACAATTTAATGGCCAAATGACAGCGAGGGAAGCCAGTGTGCTGCGTGGATTCATGAGTATAATTCCTTCTGTACAAATCAGAATTTGTTTTATGATTATAGTGTTGTCATTTTTGACATCGCGCACAATGGATCTGCAATGGGCTACATCTAAAGCCCTCCATTAAAAATTCAGTTCGTTTTGTCTCTCCCGGTTTAAAGGGACTGTGTGAACCAGCAATCATGCTATAGATGGAATTATAATTAAAATGTAGGAGAAAGAGCAGCATTAATGGGTATTGGCATACATTTTAATGTGCCAGCACCCTGCTGCCTAAACTCAGACATCCTAATCTAAAACAAAGGAAATGTTTCTAGGGAAGGTAAAATGGATTTCAATGCCAAATTAGGATCAAACCAAAGATGTGTGTAAGGAGGCTTTTTTCCTCGGTCCAGTGACCGAGGGGTACTGGAAAGTACAGCAACAGCATGGAGTGCCTCTCATATCTGGACAAACAAGATGCATTTAAACATTGCAACTTCTATACCAAACACTGCCCTGAAGAAGAGATTGTTGGTGATGCTCACACAGCAATGGTGATCAGAGACACTTGGAGCAGGGCTTTCAGTGTGGCTGCCCATTCTGTGGAATAGGCATCATTCCTGTTGAGATATGCCAGGGGCCCATCATCTCTGCTTTCTGGAAAAATCTGGAGACATTTTTGTTCTGATAAGCTTTCCCAGCTTGATGAACAGGTCTCTTGCCACAGGTTCATATTCATTTGTGTGTGTTGTTTTTAACTATCTTTTGGTTGATTTTTATCATGTTTTGTACATAGCCTTCAGATATATATGTGGAAGATGGTATTGTCTTCTTTGAAACAGCCCTTAGAGCAGTGGTTCTCAACCTGTGGGTCCCCAGATGTTGTTGGACTACAACTCCCATCATCCCTGAGCTCTGGCCTTGCTAGCTAGGGGTGATGGGAGTTGTAGTTCAACAACATCTGGGGACCCACAGGTTAGAAAAGCTGCCTTAGGGAAAGGGAATGAAGGAATAGACAGTGCTATGTAACCCGTGAACAAAAACCTCAAATACAGCCCATAAGCTCTGCACTGTGGTCCATGAAGTGACTTGGAACTCTCTCTCTCTTTGCAACTCCAGGATTGCATGCGATTTTTTTGTGTAGTGTTTTTTTTTTTACACATGCAGCTGTGCATGGTAAAACAGCACACTCAAAAGTCTTGATGCAATTACCTACACAGTCACAACTAGTTTGCTTTTCTGCAGTATTCTTCTGTGAATACCAGTTTCCCCCTAGAGTCACTGCCTTAGCTGCATTGTTAAGATTTATTTCTGTTTATTTTTAATTTACATTTTTGTATTTTATTTACAACATTGTGGTTTTGAATCATTGTAAGTTATCCAGAGGTACTAGAATGGTGAGAATAGAAATGGCTATACAGTGGTACCTTGATTGCGTGTTGAGTTCCACAGTGCCACCCCCCAAATAATTACACACTTCACACATCAATTTTGTTTAAGGTTTTTGGCATAGTTTTGGCCACAACTTTTTTATTCAAAATACAAAAATTGTGAGTGGTTGCTTAGGCATTGGTTATGACTATCTGTCCTGGCCCTCAAGGACAGAGCTGGTCCTTCCGGACTCCACCGGAAGCCAGCGTGGGAAACAAGTATTGGATGAGAAGTGAGGCCGGGAAACAGACCCTCGCTTCACACCCTCATGTTCCGGTGGGGCTTGCACGGCCCAAGTCCGGCTCCACGGTCAAGGACGAAAGAATGGCAAGCCCCTGGATTCCTTTAACGGAATTCCCTTTCCGCATCATTTGGAGGGATAGGCACTTACCCCTCCAAGCACCAATTAACCAATGCCTAACCGCCAACCTTACAAGTTGTGACGATTTGCTACGCAGTAGGCAAAAACCAAATGGCACCAGCCAATCAGCCAGATGGCCAAATTCCTACCAGGCCCCCGCTCCAAGGTGAACGACCCCATGACAGGCATAGCAAGGTCAAGCAATGCCTAACCGCCATGGAGCCTCCAGCTCACCGCCAAACCACTCACTAACCCCACCAAGACCTCAGCTTGGCCATTTCCGCACCTATCCAAGCCTCATTCCCTGAAGCAGAAAGGTGCACGCCATCATCTCGGAAAAAGGATGGCTTCTTAAAAAGAATCGCAGGGTGAGAGATCACCTCACGCACCAAGACCTCAGCTTGGCCACCACTGCACCTATCCAAGCCTCATTCCCTGAAGCAGAAAGGTGCACGCCATCATCTCGGAAAAAGGATGGCTTCTTAAAAAGAATCGCAGGGTGAGAGATCACCTCACGCACCAAGACCTCAGCTTGGCCACCACCGCACCTATCCAAGCCTCATTCCCTGAAGCAGAAAGGTGCACGCCATCATCTCGGAAAAAGGATGGCTTCTTAAAAAGAATCGCAGGGTGAGAGATCACCACACGCACCAAGACCTCAGCTTGGCCACCACCGCACCTATCCAAGCCTCATTTCCTGAAGCAGAAAGGTGCACGCCATCAGCTCAGAAAAAGGATGGCTTCTTAAAAAGAATCGCAGGGTGGGAGATCACCGCACCACCCAGCTCAGCAATCCGCACAGCCACAGCCGAATTGATGCGTCTTCTAGCCCTTTCAGTGGCCACAGGGCAATGACTGCCCCTCCACACGCATCGTTGCAAAAGCTGAGACCAAAAAAATCTTAGCCGCAGGCACCATTGCCCGCAATGTATCCAAGTCCATCAAAAATTGCAGCACGCAGGGAAAAACAGCCCATGTCCACCAGGTCATTCTCTCCCAGCTGTATCACAATGGCTGATGGCGGCCCCTCACGGAGCAATTGGCTCTGGATCCGTGGCAGGAGCTTCGACCACAGCATTCCACGTCTGGACAACCAGGACAGCTGCACATGGGGAGGAAGGCCAAGACCTGGACCAACACCAGCCTGCCGTGCTGCGACACCAGCCCAATGGATGATGCTGTGCCCCACCATCCACACGCGGACAGGCGCCAGACCTGGCACAACATAAACAGACAAAATACATCATGTTAGCGAACATAGCCTCTGAATGCATTTGATTTCCAGCGGCCCAAATCCTTTATCCTGGCCGCTGACAAACCCCAATGAGCTGCCACCGTGGCAGCCCCAATCCGGAATGAATGGGGGGCATAATCTCCAGCTGTGCCGCCACAGGCCAGAATCGCTTTTCGCATCACTCCTGTAAATTGTTGCCTAGTTAGCGGCAACCCATCCTCATGCCGGAGCAGAGGCCCATCCCCCTGAGTGCGCACAGCCAGATATTTGCCAACGTCTTTTACAGGGCAAGGGCCCGCCTCCCCCGTGGCAGGGAGACGAATGAGCGCACCTTTACCCCTCTGATCCGTCTTAGAATGTCTAACCATGATTCTCAATTCGGCAGGGGATAACTGCACGTCTTGGATGAAGAGGCCCCACGAGCGACCATCCCTATGGTCCTCCACCACTATTTCACCCACTCTTAATGCACCAAAAAAGGCTATAGAAAAGGCAGCCGAAAATAGACGTGCCTCATACCCCGACCAACACACCACCCGCAGCTTCTTACGCATATTGCTCAGCATGTCAAAAGAGATGGGACGCCTGGATACCGGCCGGGGAGGACACAACCTACCCCAGCCTTCGAGGGCCTTGCGGACAATAAACTTTGAGCAAGGATCCTTATCATAAAATGTTTTGCAGAAAAAGGCAATGGCAGCCGCTTGCATTCTAATTGTCTTAGCTGCCCGCCCCAGCTGAAACAAGTGTGCCAGATACTTTAAGACCTGCGAGGAGGTGGGTGGGGCCCCCCGTATTTTGCTGGCAGACTGACGTATAAACGTCAAAAAATCATCCCAAACTTTTGCATAAGATCGCAGGGTGGAAGGGGAAACTGATGCCGCTACTCCCTGCAAAACTAATTGTTGCCAAGGTTCCAGAGATGATCCGGGAAATATTCTGGAAGTATCCGCGCCTCTGGAACCAGGAGTCTGAATCGCTCCAACTGAAAACGGGACAGAGCATCAGCAATTTCGTTAGACACCCCAGGAATAAAATGAGCAGAAAAAACTATATTACAACGCAAGCAATGCAGCACAAAAGCTCGCAAGAGGGCCGACACCCGAGGGGAGCGTGATGACAGCTTGGCTAGGACCGTCACCACCGCCTGGTTGTCAGTCCAGAAGCAGACACGTCGGTTCCTGAACTCCTCGACCCACAAATGCACTGCCACTGCAATGGGAAAAAACTCGAGAAAAGTTAGGTCCTGCGTAATCTCTCCTCCCCTCCATTCAGAAGGCCAACGCTTTGCACACCAACGGCCCTTCCAATAAAGACCAAAGCCCAGCGAACCAGCTGCATCTGAATGCACCTGAAAATCATTATGCAAATTTAACGTGTCCTGCCATAATGAGACCCCATTGAATTCCTCCAGGAATTCCAACCACATGGACAGATCAGCCCTCACCTCACTAGAAAGGCGCACCCGATGATGTGGAGCCTTCAAACCTGCTGTAAGACGAGCTAGGCGAGAGCAGAAAGGGCGCCCAGGAGCCACCACTTTACAAGCGAAATTAAGATGCCCTAATAGCGACTGGAGTTTTCTAAGAGACACCTTCCGCAAAGGTAACACTTCTTCTATAATCTGTCTTAAGGCAACCAGCTTGTCATTCGGCAAGCTAGAAGTTTGAGCCACCGTATCTAAAAGAATACCCAGATAAGTAAGCTGGGTCGATTATAACAGCACGCCCAATCTGCAGCAGGTGGACCAAATACTGCAGGATATGCTCAGAGGATGGGGGCCAATTCATCTGAATGGCCGAGGACTGCCAACTTAAGGCTAAGAAATCCATCCAGGCCTTCCCATAAGAGCTAAAAGCAGAAGGGGAATTGGAAGCTGCTGCTCTCTGTAACTAGTAATTGTTGTCAAAATGCCACAGGTGGTCTGGAAAAGTCTGGCAACAGCTGAGTCTGGAGCCCAGGATCTGAAGCGCTTCATCTGAAAATGGGATAGTGTCAGCAACATCATTAGAGGATCCCGTAATTTGGAGAGTAGAAAGCACAATATTAAACCTTAAGCGGCGCAGCTCAAAAGCGTGAGCGGAGGGGCGGAGAATCTGCTGGAGCGTGAGGACTGTTTTGCCAAGACGCTCACCACTACCTGGTTATCAGACCAAAAGCAGATCCGATGGTCACTGAACTCCTCGGGCCACATGTGAACTGCTACTACAATGGGGAAAAACTCAAGAAAAGTTATGTCACATGATTGCCTCACCACACCGGGCTTGAGGCCATAGCTTTGCACACCATCAGCCCTTGAAATAAAACCAAAGGGCAAAAATCCAGCAGCACCAGCATGAACCTGAAAATCCCTGTGCGGGTTCAAGGTATCCTACCCTGGCACACTACTATTGCATACATTCAGGAATTGCTACCATCGCCTGATATCTGCCTTCACCACACTTGGTAGGCGTACACAAAGGTAAGGGGACCTCAGGCCGCAGGCAGCCTGGCCTAGTGGGAAGATTAATTAAGTGACCCAGCAAGATCGGATCTGATGAAGCATCACTTGCTACAGAGGAAGTATTACAAAATAACTTCCTTCAAGGCAGACAGCTTCTCCATAGGCAAGTGGTTTGTTTTTGCAACGATATCCAACTGGATCCCTAAATAAAATGGAAATATGGGCAAAGGTATTGAGCTATTGCTTGCCAGCTTCCAGCCCCCACTTGGGCAGGGGGCATCTTGTGCTGCCATCGTGATATGTAAATTTACAGGGCCGACGCTGGCCAGAACCCCTAAAGAAGTCCTGACAAAGCTGCTGCCGAGCCAGCTTCCTTTTCCGACACACAATCTGTGCAATGCAACTACACATTCCGTGCAATGCAAGAAACACACTCCGTGCAATGCACACACAAACCCTCCAAGCAAATGCAACTACACACTTCGTTCAATGCAACTACACACTCCGTGCAATGCAACTACACACTCCCTACAATGCAAAAAACACGCTCTGTGCAATGCAACTACACATTCCATGCAATGCACAAACAAACCCTCCGTGCAATTCAACTATACTCTCCGTTCAATGCAACTACACTCTATACAATGCAACTACACACTCCGTGCAATGCAACTACACACTCCGTGCAATGCAAAAAACACTCTGTGGAATGCAACTACACACTCTGTGCAATGCACACACTCCGTGCAATGCAAAAAAACACCCTCCGTGCAATGCAACTACACCCTCCATGCAATGCACACATTCCGTGAAATGCACACACACCGTGCAATGCAACCGCACCTTCCGTACAATGCAACCGCACCTTCCGTGCAATGCAACAACACACTCCGTGCCATGCAACAACACACTCCGTGCAATGCACACACACCCTCCGTGCAATGCAACTGCAAATCTCTCATGCAATGCAATGCAATTGCAGCCCGTGCAGCGCCGTGCCCTGCAACGCACAGAGCAAACTGCAATGCAGGCACACAAAGGTGCTTTCTCCCACTTGCATATTGCAAACGTGGCACCCGTTACATCCCTCACAGTGAGGTAACCACCAAAAGGACCTAAGTGTCCAGGTAGAGCAATGGGGGAGCATGCAGCTACCCCATACAGGGACCAATCCTGCAACCTAGGCATTACCGGCACTATGCGCTGACCCAGTGAAACCAATGCTTCGTGGACAACATGGGGACACTATTCAGGCCGGAAACACTTCCAGGCCATTGAATTCTAGGGCAAAGCCCTAGGATCACCTGCTAGGCCAGGCATAATTGTTTCCAGTGAAATAGCAGAGTTGAGGTAGCCCACAGCTTGTCCAGGTACCCCTGCTAGCCCTTTTTGAGGGAAGCACCCCTTCAAGAAACCTAAAGTTCTTTTATCACAAATGGGCAGAACTACCCAGCAACAGAATAGCCAAAAAGGAGCAGTTAGTTTTGTTTTGTTATAAGGGTGGCTAAGAGGGGGATATGAACCCTGTCTCCCAGGTCCTAGTCCTACACTTTAGCCACTAAGCCACAATGGCTTGTCTCTAAAATGGCAGTCACCACTAACAGGACAAAAAAAACAACAAAAAAAAACTTAAAGAAAATAAACTTGCTCAGAAACGGCATAGTTCAAGAGCATATACAGAGTGCTCGTAGTCCTTGGAGGCACAGAGAGCCTCTGCCGCCCTCTGTCTGCCTCAGATATACATTAGCAGCAACTGGGCCTGCAAGCAGATACATTCCTATAGCTAGAATGAGTCACATGTCAGAGACTTAACAATTAACTGCTACCTGTAGCAGACTTAGGCTTGGAAGTTAATGTGCAGGCCGAATAGGCCTCCCAGTTTCTGCTCTTGAGAATCTTAGTCTCATAGCAATATTAACGGAAACCAAATTAGTGCTCCCACCCAAGGCTAGCTTAAAATTTGGCCAACAGCGCTGCACACACTCAAAATAAAGCCAACCTATGGGGATACCATAAACGAAAGTGATTCCAGCTAAGCTGGGAACAGCCCTGACTAGCCCCACAATTTCAACGAGAGAAATGGGGGAAACCTTTTTTGCGAAAGAAAGCCCCTAACGGGGGCTCTTTCCCTATTGGGAAAGGCAAGCCACGGATACAGGGAGAATCTTCCCACAGGGCAGGGTAAGGGGTGGGGTGGGAAATAGAACAGGAAAAGGGGGGAATTAAATTATTTAAGGGACTAGAGAGGATTAAAAGGAAAGGGGAAATATAGAAATAAAGAAATGTAACCAGACAATGAGAAGATTGTCCAAGTGCTCCATGTGATCCGATGCAAAACGGCCAAGAAGGACGTCCCTACGTCCGGCACATCTATTTATATCTTCTGACTCCTCCTCCAAATTGGTAACAATCAAAATCCCCCAGCAACCCAATTAACCCTTAAGGCCAGGGTTGCTGACAATTTGCCTAGTCATGGGAGGGCGGCCTGTTCCCCAACCGCAACACGTGCTCTCTGCTAGGGAGAACACGCTTTCTCAAACTTAATCTGTTCTGAAAGTCTGTTCCAAAACCAAAGGGTTCCAATACCAAGGCACACTTATATGAAAGCAATAAACAATGTACTGCAGTCACACAATCAATGAGTAGCTGAACTGGGTTCCACACAGTCACAAAAACGAAAACAAAAGAACCACAAAAACAAAAATGATAAAGAGCAAAAACAGGCAGACCTTAGCATAACACTCTAAACGGAAGTGTGGCACTCAAAACGGAAGCGTAACACTCGAAACGGAGCACATTCGGCTTCCGAAAAAAGTTTGCAAACCAAAACACTTACTTCCGGGTTTGCAGTGTTTGGGTTCCAAGTTGTTTGAGTACCAAGGCGTTTGAGAACCAAGGTGCCACTGTATCACTCAATCAATCAATACCTTATCAATATCTGCCAGCTGCTGGGTCACCTTGTTTTATATAATTATATTGGTTGTATATCAGTCTAGGAAAATAAGAAACCGCTTTACACAAAGAGAGAGCATGGATCCTTCTAGCTTAGCATTGTCTTCACTGACTGATAGCAGCTCTCTGGGGTTTCAGAGGGGGGTCTTTTCCCTGTCCCACCTATAAATGGCATGGATTGAAGCTGGAACCTTCTGCATGAAAAGCAGATGCTCCACCACTGACCTATGGCCCTTGTTTTCCTTAGAGTAGGGAAATGGCTTGCGGTGGGAAGAGAATGACAGAAAGTCTGGTAAAGTCCATTTCATTCTGGACCTGAACTTGAAGGCTTCTGGGGCCAACTCAAAACAGACTGTGGCCTTTTAAACTGGGGGAATTATAGCCCCGCCCCACCAAAATGTCAATTTGTGCCCAGCTCCTTTTGTAGGTTGTGGCATGGTCTGCAGTTTTTGTTCCCTGTCCTTCCGGTCCACTTCTTGTATGGATTGTGTTGGTTCTGTCCATTGACCCATTGAGCTTTGTCCCAGCCAGAAATGTCTCTCTTTGTCAGGTGTGAGGTGTTAGAGAGATTGTACCCCTGGATGGAGAACTATGTCTGGCTGATGGAGAGAAGGAGGTCACTATTGGTACAAAAAGAAGTGTGTTCTTCCATTGCACATTTCCTTCATGACGAAGAAGGTTCTATTTCTAAGATGGTCTGCATATGCTTTGCTTATCGCTATGACTGAACTGAGCCATTTGGGAAAGGATTCAGTTTACAGGTATGCAACCTTCATTTTACACATGAACAGTACAGTGGTACCGGGTTACATATGCTTCAGGTTACATATGCTTCAGGTTACAGACTCCGCTAACCCAGAAATAGTGCTTCAGGTTAAGAACTTTGCTTCAGGATGAGAACAGAAATCGTGCTCTGGTGGTGTGGCGGCAGCGGGAGGCCCCATTAGCTAAAGTGGTACCTCAGGTTAAGAACAGTTTCAGGTTAAGTATGGACCTCCGGAAGAAATTAAGTACTTAACCCGAGGTACCACTGTATTAAATCTCCTAGCTTCTCTCTCTCTCTCTCTCTTTGAGTAGCTGAATTTCTTCAGAAATGGAAAACAGTCTGGGTACTGGCATGCATTGGTAACTTGGCCTTGCCTCAAGTAAGCCCTTATCCTATTTTGTGTTCATAATCTTTTGTATTGAGTCAAGCAGCTGCCTCCTCGTAAGATAAAGCCTGAGTAGGTAAGAATGAACAGAGTTCACTGCGCAGTGATAGGAAGGGGAGGAGAGAGGGAGGGAGGGAGGGAGGGAGGGAGAGGGAGAGGGAGAGAAAATAAGAAGCAGGTAATATTAACTTAGGTAAGGAAAAATAGATGTGAATAAACAGGATTTCAGGTTCCAAGGCAATATATAATACTCAGCAAATTCAGGTGCTGGATTCTTCTTTCTTTTCCTCCCAATTCTCACTAGGTTCTGTTTTCCTCCACATTGTGAGTGATAAGAATGGGATGTTGAACAATTTCTACTAGAAATTCCTTTGTAGCTCCTATGTGAAGACTTCCCGGAGAGCTTTTTGCTGTCAGCACGTTTCAGAATTCATCAATGTTGCATGAATATTTCTGTTTTCTGGCAGCTAAAAAAGAGAGGTCCTTTTAGCATCTGCTTCCCAGCATACAGAGTGGTGCTTACGAATGCGGAATATGTTCGAATATGATGCTGTGAGTTCTCCCTTCAAACCTTGATTATAATTATTGATGATCCTGAGCTCATTAACCACAGTGGTCAAAGATGGAGCAAATCTGAGAAAGGAGGGGCAAGTATTTCATCTCTGGAATATATCCACTGTATTCTGACTTGTTTCACATCTGAGGTTACCTCATGAAACAAGATTGCTCCAAAGGTATAACAATAGGGGCATTGTTGGCAGTGAAGGCTCAGTAGGTGGGCTGAAGTCTTTTGCACCAGGCCCTTGGATCTCTTTCCCATTCCTAATAATAATAATAATAATAATAATAATAATAATAATAATAATAATAATATTTTTATTATTTATACCCCGCCCATCCGGCTGGATTTCCCCAGCCACTCTGGGTGGCTTCCAACAGGATAGTAAAAACACAATAAAAGGTCGAACATTAAAAACTTCTCTAAACAGGGCTGCCTTCAGATGTCTTCTAAAAGTCAGATAGTTGTTTATTTCCTTGACATCTGATGGGAGGGTGTTCCACAGGGCAGGTGCCACTACCGAGAAGGCCCTCTGCCTGGTTTTAACTTTTGTTTTGCTTTTGTTTACAAGGTGGCCAAGGTTGTGACATCAGAGAAAATCTGTATCCTAGGCCTGCTCCCCAAATCTTTTAAATACCCACTTAGCAACTGGAAGAATCTGAGAATTCCATTGCAAATGGAAATGGGAACAGAAATTGCTGCAATTTGCAAGTTCATCCAAGCTCAGGAATAGAAATCATGCAAGCAAATGTGAGCAATATTTGCTTTCATTGTTTTTAATAATAATAATAATAATAATAATAATAATAATAATAATAATAATAATTTTTATTTATATCCCGCCCTCCCCAGCCAAAGCCGGGCTCAGGGCGGCTAACAACACTAAAACAGTACAACATTATAAAACATTATAAAAATGAATTAAAATCAAAATTGGTGGCAACCATAAACTAAAGTTTTGTAAAGATTGCCAAAGGAGGGAGTCAGGCTGCGCCCTGACCAAAGGCCAGGTGGAACAGCTCTGTCTTGCAGGCCCTGCGGAAAGATGTCAAGTCCTGGAGGGCCCTTGTCTCTTGTGACAGAGTGTTCCACCAGGTTGGAGCCGCAGCCGAAAAAGCCCTGGCTCTAGTTGAGGCCAGCCTAACCTCTCTGTGGCTTGGGACCTTCAAGGTGTTTTTATTTGAAGACCATAAGTTCCTCTGTGGGGCATACCAGGAGAGGTGGTCCTGTAGGTACGAGGGCCCTAGGCCGTATAGGGCTTTGAAGGTTAAAACCAGCACCTTAAACCTGATCCTGTACTCCACCGGGAGCCAGTGCAGCTGGTATAGCACCGGATGAATGTGATCTTTAAGCGAAGACCCCGTAAGGAGTCTCACTGCAGCATTCTGCACCTGCTGGAGTTTCTGGGTCAGTCTCAAGGGCAGCCCCACGTAGAGCGAGTTACAATAATCCAGTCTGGAGGTGACCGTCGCGTGGATCACAGTGGCTAGGTCAGGGCGAGAGAGGTAAGGAGCCAACTGCTTAGCTTGGCGGAGATGAAAAAATGCCGCCTTTGTTATAGCTGCAATCTGCGCCTCCATGGAGAGGGAGGTATCGAAGATTACACCCAAACTCTTAACGGTGCTGGCACTAATTGCACCCCCGCAAGAGATGGGAGTTGCCCCCTCAGTCCCATGTCGTCCCGTCCCAGCCAGAGGACCTCTGTCTTCGAAGGATTTAACTTCAACCGGCTCCCACGTAACCATCCAGCCACAGCCTCCAAGCATCTGATCAGTGTGTCTGGGGCCGAGTCCGGGTGGCCGTCCATCAACAGATAGAGTTGGGTGTCATCAGCATACTGATGGCAGCCCAGCCCAAAACTCCGGACAAGCTGGGCGAGGGGGCGCATAAAGATGTTAAAAAGCATCGGGGAGAGTATTGCACCCTGGGGCACACCACACACCAAGGAGTGGCGGGATGACAATTCCCCCCCAAGCGCCACCCTCTGTCCCCGACCAGAGAGAAACGAGCGCAGTCATTGAAGGACTGTGCCCTGGATCCCCACGTCGGCAAGGCGGTGGTCCAGGAATTTGTGATCGACCATGTCGAAGGCTGCTGACAGGTCTAGAAGAATCAGCAGCCCTGACCTGCCTCGATCCAGCTCCCTGCGGAGATCATATGTTAGGGCGACCAGAGCCGTCTCGGTCCCATGACCAGCGCGGAAGCCGGACTGGAATGGATCCAGAGCTGATGTTTCATCCAGAAACCTACCAAGCTGTTCAGCAACCGCTCTCTCAATCACCTTACCCAGGAATGGAAGATTCGAAACCGGGCGGTAATTGGATAGATCTAAGGGATCTAATGATGTTTTCTTTAAGAGCGGGCGCACCACTGCCTCCTTCAGTTTCCCTGGGAATGTCCCGGTGTTATTTAGCAAACATTACACTAACAATTGTTTTCTGCATTGTTAGGAGACATTTATCTTCTGTTGAAATTAATTATGTAACTAATTAGGGAATAAATTACCTTAGTTTTGGATAGCAAAGCTAATAACACTGGTTTTAGTGGAAGCCAAACTGCGTCAGAAAGGAAACAGTGCTGAATGCGACAAACAGAGGACTGGACGATGCCTTCTTACATCCCTATTAGAAGCACCCATGCATAGCAATTTAAAGGGGGGGGGAGTTGCTTTAGAAAGCTGCTTTAGATGGAGTTTCTGTTCTATATTTTCCTTCCAGGTACTCTAGTGGAGTTTAAGAAGGCATTTTATCTTCTTTCCGAATGTTGTATTATAGCACCAGCAAATTGATTCATGTGCATGGCTTGCAATATATCAAAAAGATTGGACTTACGAGATACTTGGGGATGTTTTACATCTTTGCACCTATGTTTAGGAAGGCGTGATTGCCATGCACGACTCTTATGTTAGAACCACATTTTTTTTCTTTCTTTTTACCAAATGTGCTTATGCTGTAACTTTTTTTAAAAGAATAAGAAGAAAGGGGAAATGCAGTGCCATGAATAGTTTTATGGCCTCCATTGCGGTTTTGTGTCGATCAGGTGCTCTACTGATGTACTTGATCTTTCATGGGTGCTGCACATTATGTGGGCAATGTAAGAAATGACATAGCTCGGTGGTAGAAAATATGTTTTGCATGAAAGGATCCAGGTAGGGCTGGGAATAGCCCCAGTCTGACACCCTGGATAACAGTGAGCCACATGGAAGTGGCTTGGTATAAGGCAGATTCTGAATGCAAAAAATTATATAGGCAGAAATCTACATGTGCTTGAGCTAAGGAACCCTAAGTTTAGAATCACAGAATCATAAAATTGTAGAGTTGGAAGATCTAGCCCCAAGTGCCATCTAGTCCAGCCCCCTGCAATGCAGGAATCTCAGCTAAAGTATCCATGACAGATGGCCATCCAACCTCTGCTTTAAAAGTTCCAAGAAAGAAGAGTCCACTAGCTTCCAAGGCACTCTGTTCCACTGTCAAACAGCTCTTACTGTCAGAAAGTTCTTCCTGATGTTGAGTCAGAATCTCCTTTCTTGTAACTTGATGACATTCGTTTGGGTCCTGCACTCTGAAGCATCTTCCACGCAACAGCCCTTGAGATATTGGATGATGGCTATCATATCTCCTCTCAGTCTCCTCTTTTCCAGGCTAAGCATATGCAGCTCCTTCAACTGTTCAACATAGGGATTGGTTTCCAGACCCTTGATCATTTTGGTCGCTGTCCTCTATACAAGTTCCAGCTTGTCAATATCCTTCTTAAATTGTGGCACTCAGAACTGAACACAGTTCGCCATGTGTGACCAAGGCAGAAAACAGTGCAACTATTACATCCCTTGATCTGGACACTATACTTCTGTTGATGCAGCCTAGAAAAGCATAAGGTGTTGTGTGCTTTTTTGGGGGGGGGGGTCTGCTGCTGCTGCATTACACTGTTTACTCATATTAAGCTTGTGATCCACTAATACCCCTAGATCCTTTTCACATGTCCTACTAACCAGATGTCTCCCACCCTATATTAATGCAGCTGGTTATTCTTTCCTGAGTGTAGAACCTTTCATTTGTCCCTATTAAAATTTATTTTCTTAGTTTGGACCCAGTTCTTCAATCTGTTAAGGTCATATTGAATCCCAGTGTATTAGCAACACCTAATTTGTCACCAAAGCCTGGTGTGCTTTGGTCCATGGGGTCACGAAGAGTCGGACACGACTAAACGACTAAACAACAACAACAATTTGTCACCTGCAAATTAGATGAGAGTTTCCTCAATTCCTTCATCCAGGTCGTTTATAAAGACATTGGACAAAAACAGGCCCAGGACAGAAACCTACGGCACCCTACTTGTCCTTTTCTCCAAGGATGATAAGAAATCGTCAGTTAGCACTCTTTGGATTCAGTTAGTCACCCAGTTATAAATCCACCTAATACTTACCTCACCTAGCCCACAATATACCCGTTTCTCCACAATAATTTCATGGATGATTTTGTCAAAAGCCTCACTGAAATCAAGATACACTATGTTTACAGCATTCCCCTGATCCAATAGGCTTGTAACTCAATCATAAAAAGAAATGAGGCTCATCAGGCATGGCTTGCTTTTGAGAAACCTATAGAGGAGCAAGGAAATGGAGGAATTTGTTGGACTTTACATTCTAGGCAGAGTTTGAATTCCTACAGATATCAGGGTAGTTGAAGTCTCCCATGACTCCTCTATCTATCCTTTCTGAATGTTTTGTTATCTGCTCTAGGAAGGCATCATCCATGTCTCCAGTCTGGCTTGGAGGTCTGCAGCAGATACTCACAGTAAGGTCACAGTTGTTTCTCTTGAACTACTATTTTAAGTTGACCAAAGTGCCCCTATGTAGCATTGCTTCAGATCATTGTGAGGAATTTAAATGGCACCTCCAAGTTTTGGGAGGCCAGGGACCGGAGGCTGGGGGCCCTGGCAGATGCTCAATGATGCCATAAATGAGACATGCTACAGAGGTGTGCTTGGTGTGCACTAGAAACAAGGGTTTTAGTGCTGCACCTCTAGCCTTCTGGAATCAGTTACCAATTGAAATCAGACAAGCACCTTGGTATTTATGCACCTATTGGAGTCATTTTGTTTTAGAGGCTTTTCCCTGAAGTGTGAGAGCCCATCATTTTCTGGAATAATAACTGTATCAGTATATAACTGATTTTATTGTCATTTCGTTCACTGCCTTCATAATCTGTTTTATTTTATTTTTGTCTGGGTGAACAGAAATGCTTTTAATTGCTGGCGGAAATGCATTGCTGAAGGTGCCTGCTAGATCTCTGACATATATGGGCATTATGAAGCTTTTGACTCTTTCCCTGTCACTGCCAAGATTACCGGCACATAGCCACAATTTAGGGGAAGTTGGTTGGTGTGTGGAAATATACCGTATGTGTATTGTTATTATTTTTTGAATTTATATACCACCCTATACCCGCAGGCTTATTTATACTCCCCTCTAACAAAAGTTCTTATTTCACTGAGCGCTGCTTGGGAAACACTTCTGTTGTGAAGTGATTTATAAATCTGTAAATAAATAAAGTGCTGGTGGCAGGACAGGGCTCTGTTTAAAATGTCATCTTATGCTGCTTACCTGTTTTATTGTCATTTTTATATCATTGTGAGCTGCTCTGAGAGGCCACGGCTGAAAGCATGTGAAACAAACATTGGAGTGAAATAAAAATATCAAACTCAACAATGGAATCTGCTGACCGGCACATGGGTTGCTGCTGAGTTCAGATTTCCTTGCTGGCCACTGCAAAATAAAGTTGTTGTTTTTAAATGCACCCCTGGTTAAAGTGCTCCTAACTAATAAGCAGTGATATGTACAGCAGACTTGTCTGCTTCTACCTGAGCCTGTTTCCCTGCTCCCTCCTGACTGTTTTCACAACGGCTGACCGATGCTGTTCTGCTTGTGACAGGCGCTTGCATGATTCATTGAGGCTTACATCATTGACTTCAAGGTCCGACAGGAGGGTTCTCTGAGAACCGTTTTCTCTCCCACCGCCTTGTTGTCTTCATTAATAAGTCACAGCTAAGGTCACAGGCTGCTAGTAAATTGGACTCATAATGCATACATAATTAGACAGGGCTCCAGAAGTGTTTGTGCTCTCAAGACAACCATAAACATTAAGTTAGTGCTGCACACAGGTACGTTTCCTTCCCCCCTTGAAATACTTACGCTTACAGCACTATCAATAGGGGTGGGGGCCAGGGAAGGAGTAGAGACCCAGCCACCATTTCCTTTCTGTGATTCTGGCCCTGGAACTCTTTCATCCATCTTCTGTGGTGATGACCATATGAGGCATAATTTGATTCTTTACCCTCAGATTGCTTGGCATTGCCTCAGCTGGACTGCCAAACTGGATAATAAAAACTTGTCTGGCTGAGGAACATCAGAATATTATCCCTCACAGATGCACATTTATAAAATAGTGCACGCTCTCTCTCTCTCTCTCATACACACACACACACACAGAGAGAGGGGGGACTGCAAAAAGGAGCTGGCTAAACTACACTCTATTCTTTGGCAATATATTTCTAAAGCATACCAGTATACCTGAAGGAGCATCTCCACCCCCATCGTTCTGCCCGGACGCTGAGGTCCTTCTGGCAGTTCCCTCATTGTGAGAAGCAAAGCTACAGGGAACCAGGCAGAGGGCCTTCTCGGTAGTGGCACCCGCCCTGTGGAACGCCCTCCCATCAGACGTCAAAGAGATAAACAACTACCTGGCATTCAGAAGACATCGTAAGGCAGCCCTGTTCAGGGAAGTTTTTAATGTGTGACATCTTAGTGTATTTTTGGTCTTTGTGGAAGCCTCCCAGAGTGGCTGGGGAAACCCAGCCAGATGGGCGGGGTACAGATAATTTATTATTATTATTATTATTATTATTAAGGAAGAGGAAAAAGTGTGCAAAGGAAACAGCTCTACCCCCAACACTCTGCCTTTCACATGACTTTTATTTTTTTGGAATTTGTTATATATATTGCAGTGGTCTGCAGAAAAAGTCTGTTAAATCTCTTCGTTGAAGAATTGTTTGGGGGCTGCTATGACAGTTAAGAGTGGCATCTCATTGACCGCTGTGAGAACAAGATTAATTCATTCATTTCATAAAATTTATACGCTGCTTGATTGGGAGGGAACCCCTCAAAGCAGTTTATGGTGGACCTGATGGCTTTTGGCTTCTTCTCATATTATTATAATAACCAAGTAAGCTGAGCCAATCCAGAGCCTTTTGGAATATCAAAATTCTCCTCGATCTCCTCCTCCATACCATTCTCCTCAATCTCCATACCATTCTACCTCAATCTCTCTGTGGACTCAATCCATACAACTGCAGAAAAAGAGGCAGGTGGAGGATGCTGCTCCCTGTTCTGTCCCTTGTCATGTCTTGTATGCTTGGGAAGGGCAGGAGAACAGAAATGGACAGCTAGTAGGAAGAACTGCACAACCCACAGGAGGCTCTGGAGGTCAGCAGTGGATCCCCGGCAGGGATAAGGTTCTCAGCAGGTACCAAGTGGTGCTTCCTTTGATGCCAGGCCTGATCCTTATATAGAATCATAGAATTGTAGAGTTGGAAGGGACCATGAGGGCCATTGAGTCCATCCCCCTGCAATGCAGAACCCATGACCTCGGGATTAAGAGTCTCATGCTCTACTGACTGAGCTATCCCAGCAGCCACTTGCAAAAGCCTCATTGAACGCACTAGGACTTCTTTTTTTTACAAGTGCTTTGTGAATTGATTTGGTCTATCCTCACAAAGTTATTTCATGTTATAAACTGCTTTTTAAATGTTCTAAATGTACAGCGAGGACTCGAAAGTAGTTAACTGCAACAGACTATTGAGAGTACCTCATTAACTCACTCCAGCACTGTGATACACCAACCGTCGTTCAATATCTGACCATATATTAGCCTTCCCATCAGAAAACCAGAAAATGCAGAGACTGAAAATTCATATGAGGCCAATGTATTCCTAAAGTTTATCGATCTGCATCACTAATGAAGTGGGAACAGAGTTTGAATGAATAATTTGCCACAAATAATTTACTTGATGAGTTTTCCCTATTTTCCCTGTTCACTAATTATCCACTGGTAGATATGAGTCTTGAATATTTTAGTTAATTCCCCAAATGTTTGCCAAATAACTGCAATAGCAAAAAAAAAAAAAATCTGGCATGTGATACTATGTCATTTCCCTTTGCAAGTCATGCAGCTGACATGGACTCTGCTACTAGCACAAATACGTGCATCAGAAATACTTGGTTCATTTCCTGTGGCTCTTTTTATACTATTTGGACTTCATTTGAAATATACATTGTCATCCACCCCTGCCCCCACAACAGGTACTGTAGACTTGTAATACACCATTGTGAGTTTGGGGGTGCCAGACTCCTCTATGTTCCTGGATCCACTAAGTGTTAAAATTTAATCAAGTCTTGAGTTAATCTGGATTGCTGACTGGAAGAAAGAAGAAGTTCCAAGCAAAGAAGAATGGATACAAAAAGCAATGGACTATGCGGAATTGATCAAGCTAACAGCAAAAACAAGAGAACCTAATGTGGATTGTCTTGTGAAAGAATGAGAGAGACTCTCCTCCCTGGAAGAGAGGGGGGTGGTTGTGGGCGGGAGCCCGAGCACCGCCCCTAACAGGGGGCATCAGCCCCCTGCCTCCCTCCCTCACCTTGCTGGCGCCACGCCCCCCGGCATGTACCCAACCAGGTGCCTCCGAGGGGGTGTTACAGCAGCCTATATGTTGCGGCGCCAGCCCCTCCTCGGCCTCAGTCTCCGCTTCATCGTCCCATCGCGAGTCACCCACCCTCCACTCCCTTTGAGCTCAGGGTCTTAGTTCCTTGGCCTTGCTATGGACCTTAGGTTGGTCACCCTGGTTGTCCAGGGGGCCTGGTAGGAATTTTTCCATTTGGCATTAGGCTTTTTGGGTTTTTTGCCTACCTCGTAGCAATCGTCACAACTTTTGTGGTATTGGTGGGAAAGACAAAAGCCAGAGTTTAGAGTTGAGTTTGCAGCAAGCTGGAAAGCTAGAGAGTCAGAGCATTATGTTTGATTTCTATCTGAAATCAATCTATCAAGACTATAGGATAAACAAGACCTTTTTGGGGTGTTGATGCTGTAATTCCTTCATTATTGGCTCAAGTGGTATACAATATATGTGTAATAAACCATATATCCTAAAGACACCACAGTCTCCACTGTGCCTCATTTGCAAAAGGAAACAGACCCTGGGTAAATGCTTGGAACCCCTGTAATCTTGTGCTGCACATAGACTGAGGTGGCATGCAACAATATTATTCTGTCTCCCCACCACCTTTAAAACAGTACAGTCCTGTCTCTGCAGTGCGAGGGCTTTATTCCTATTTGCCAAAATCTTTGGTAAGTTAGGAGACACTAAGTTCACTCAAAAGTGATCCGAAAGCCAGATAGTTCCATTAAAGTGATCACAATCTACACCATTACAAGAGACAATAAAAGATAAATCTCTGCCTAGGACTAATAGCCTAAAGGCCAAACTACCTTCTGCAAGTTATCTGTGATTGGATCTCCCAGTTGATTTTTTGCTTTGTACTGTAAAGTAACAGGGGAGGGCAAGGACCGGGAATTTAGACAGAGTAGTGGTGCTGGAAAAGGGAACCTTTAATCTATGCCATTTTCCCTGTCTGAATCACTCCCCACCCCCCACCATCACCTCACAAAAGATGGTGCCTGTACTCAGACGGGAACAAAAAAGAGAATTATCTCAAAAGATGCTAGAAAGGATTAATGTTTATTTCGAAATGGTGCAAATGCTCCAGTAGAGCAAATTCATTATTTTATGCAATTCTTAAAGGAGCGTTACATGTCTTCCCCACATGCTGGTAGAATTATTTTCTGCATTAAAATCACAATCTGGAATGGTAAAAGCGGTAATTAGATCATAAAAATACATATTTGCTCACAAATGATAACTTGTAGAGAGAATCTTTGCATGGCTGGAATGACAGAAAGCTACTGTTACCTGTCAGTACGCTCCTACAACAAACACAAAATGGAGTCTTTCTTTTCTGGCATAAAAGGTAAAGGTAAAGGACCCCTGGATAGTTAAGTCCAGTCAAAGTTGACTGGGGTAACGCTCATCTCGCTTCAGGCTGAGGGAACCGGTGTTTGTCCACAGACAGCTTTCTGGGTCATGTGGCCAGCAAGACTAAACTGCTTCTGGTGCAACAGAACACCATGACAGAAGCCAGAGTGTACAGAAACACCGTTTACATTCCCACCACAATGGTATCCTAGTTATCTACTTGTATTCGTATGCTTTTGAACTGCTAGGTTGGCAGAAGCTGAGGCAGCTACAGGAGCAATCAATATGCCCTTCAACTGTGCAGCCTATAGGATCCTCAGGTCTACGCAAGCAAACAAAATATTATTCTCTGAATAAAGGGAAATTTGGGGTGGAAGGGGAAGAAGCTAGCAGTGTCTCAGGCTTTCAAGGTTTTACAAGGATTGTCAAGCTGTAGTAATTTTCTGTCTTTCCAAGCCTGGATTCTTTGTCCTGATTTAACTCTTCCATCATAGGCTTTTTCTCTGAACTTTCCATCCTACATTCATAAGAACGTAAGAGCCCTGCTGGATCATGTCAAAGTCCAGCATCTTGTTCTCACAATGGATAACCAGATGCCCATGGAAAGGTGGTAAGCAGAACATGGTGTCACAAGAAATCCAGGTAAACAAAGTTGCCTAGCCTGTTGCGTCCCACTATTTCCCGACTTATCTTTCTGTTTTGTTTTGTTTCGTGTTTTTAAAGGACCAGATTTGTGTTTGTCTTTCAGACTTGTGCTATAATTCAAGTACCAAGATTTTACATGGAGACTGGCAAAGTTCTACAGATACAAGCGGCAGCAGGGATGTTCTGTGAGTTTCAGTAGATGTGCTTGGTAGTGCTGCTTTTTCACCATTCCCATTACAGTCCAGCTGCTCAAGTCCTGAGCTACTGAAACCTTTAAAAATATAGTAATCTGCAGCACACATTTCCACAAGGTGCAACTCCATTAGCACCATATTAGATTTACTTCTGAGTAAACATTCTTAGCATCCCCCCTCTCTCTCTGAGTTACATACAGGCATACACACACACACACACAATCACACACACACCATTACTTTGAAACTTAGCTCAAGGCCATCTGTAATTATTTATTTCTTCATTCCCATTGCTGCACAACAGCACATGTACCAGTATAACAATAACAGAAAAAATAAACATCAACTTTGAAAAGGCAGCGATGATAACATACTTTTCCAGGGAGTAAATCCCATTGACCAAATGTGACTTATTCCTGAATAAAGAGGGTGGGCATTGCACTGTGGGTTTTAAATGGGAATACAGTGCTACATTAGATGCCATGTGGGACCAGTACAGTGGTACCTTGGGTTAAGAACTTAATTCATTCCAGAGGTCCATTCTTAACCTGAAACGTTTCTTAACCTGAGATGTGCTTTCACTAATGGGGCCTCCTGCTGCTGCGCCGCTGGTGCGCCATTTCCATTCTTATCCTGCGGCAAAGTTCTTAACCTGGAGCAACCACTTCCTGGTTAGCAGAGTTTGTAACCCAAAGCATCTGTAACCCAAAGCATCTGTAACCCAAGGTACCACTGTATTGCACTTCCAGCTAGGTTAATAATAACAGGATTAACAAGAAGTATTTCAGTTAAACTCAGCTACAATCAAGAGCAGCCTCATCTGCATAGAATGATTTTAAACCAGTGTTTTCCTCCTAGCATTTAGGAACCAGCACATCTCCATGGCACACCTGGCAGAGACATAGTTAACATTCTGATGACTAAGGATTAGAATGTCGGGCAAATGAATATTTTAAGTGTTGTTTACCACAAGCTGGGACCGGCCCAGGACATTTTGACACCTGAGGAGACCCACAAAATGGTGCCCCCCTCTTCTCCTTCAAGGAAAGAAGGGGTGACTGAAAATCTACATGACGAACAAGCAAGGAATAAAGATCTACATCAGGATCTGCTGTCCCTGTGGATCCTGCCGCCTGAGGCTGTCACCTCACATTGCCTCATTGGTGGGACGGCCTTGCCATCTACTAACAGCACCTGATCAAAGCATTTTCAGGACAGGAATCTGCTGCAAATAGCCTTTTGTTCATGGGTGATGTTCTGAAAGTGATTTGCCCCAACTGGCACCCAAACTGGGCTCAGAATTTGAGGGCATTGTTACTAATAATGCTAGAACAGGGAGCGGAATAGTTTGAAGTGAACTGCACTTCCACACATCTCAATTCATTATAGATTCTCTCAAGGTCTTTGCTGACAAACAGCACTGTTGGTTCTGAGTCATGAACTCCCTGATTGAATGGGAAAGCCTTCTTTGTCTCTACAGTGTCATATCTGCCCATGTGTAGACCATGGAAGTCTCTCTGTAAGTATTATGTTAAAAGAAAACCCGCAAATTGCACTTTTTCAGAATAATTAATCATAAAATATATATGGATGGATGAATGCTACGAAGGGTTATAAGGAAATCTGGTTTCCAAATGTACAATGAAGGGCTTAAATAAAAAGGGAGGAATTCAACGATGGGATCTTATGATCGAATTTCTTCTTGCCAGATGGAACAATATCCCCTCTTCTCCCTCCTTGTGCCGTTCTGGGGGTCTTCCTAACCCCCCTCAGAGCTGATTTGGAATATGTGGGGGGAGGATGAGAAGTCCATCGCACCAGTGAGACTTATTGTTGCTGGCTCCCACTAGGGATGTAGTTCTCAAGCTTTTTTCTCTGGGCGATACTTTCAGAATCAAAATTCGCTCATGCCACGCTACATTTTTATTGATAAGAAATACAATGGAGAACAACTCCTAACAGTGCTTGATTTGTAACATAGAACACAACTACTTTGTAATATGATCATGGGACATCCAGAAAGTAGAAAATGATGCAGCTACATAAGAACATGAGTTATTCCCAAAATATAATAGTGATTGCCCTTGAATCTTCCTGCCACACTCTCTGAGAACCACTGTACCAAGGCAACTATGTTTTTAAATCTAGCCCAATGTGTTGGGCAGGAAAAGTCCCCAATCCAAATCCACGTGAGGAAAAATGAGTTTCTATCACCTCAATTTACTGTTGAAATAATAATAATAATAATAATAATAATAATAATAATAATAATAATCTGTAATTGGGTCAGAGTCTTTCCAAACCATACTATTTATGTATATATTTGTTTGAAAGCACTACTGTGTCAAAATACACATTTTAATCAGCTCTTAAAGGCTCTGCCTAATAACTGTTATAATGGTAATATTACAATGAAGTATGAGAAGGAGGCAGAGATGCCGGTTTCTATATTATTGCTAATTCAGGCAGTAAGATGATATTCTTATGAAATAAAAGTACTTGTATTTTCAGCTAGTTAATTTATTTTATTGCTGATTTTTCAGCATATATAACTTTATTCATTCTTCACATTTCATTTTTAGAAGCTCTTTTATTATTTAAATATTGCCGTTTGGGGCTCTGATACATGAGTGCCTTGATCGCTTTTCTATTTTTGATTTTAGTTTTATAACCCCTGAGGTCTTTGACTCTGTTGTGTAGTTAAGAGAAGTAATAAAAATGCTTCGAGCTTTTTGTCATTAAAAATTGAGCTAGGGAATTTTTATATTCAACCTCTTCTTTTTAAAAAATAAAAATAATACTAACAATCTGACATTTGCATAACACCATACTGCTTTTACAAATAAAATTAAGTGGCATAATTATTACAGCTAAAACTGTAGAAAACATACTAATCATAATGGCTATAATCATTTGGCTGTTACAGAAATTCCTGAGACTGAGCAATCAGGCCTTTTTTTAAAAAAAAAAACACTCACAAACTTTTATTTCCCATTCTCCTGTATATTTTGCAATTCTATTTCTTTTAATACTTTCCCCCCTTTTTTGCTCACTATGTCAGGGAGCCAGCCAGCAATAAATACACAGGGCAAGTGAAGTTAACTCTTTATGAGAAGAGAACCAGAGCAGCAGGACTTATGAGCACAACAACTCTTCTTAGTAGGTCTTACTCCTATGAGGCAGTTGTGTTGACTGAAGGTCTACTTTCCCACAGCTGACTAAGTCCCTCCCCCCCCCCAAGTCCTTCCCAAGAAATCTGAGACTATGTTGACATGTCTGTTTTTGCTCCTCTCACTGCATGCCTCTCCTGGTTCTGGGAGACCGGGTAGGGGAGCTTGTCACAGCAGAATGGGGAGACATCCTTGCTTCTTCACCAGCCAGACTAATTTCTGCCTCTTGGCTTCCCTTCTCTCCTGCCGAAGCTTCTGTCTCTGATTCTGGACTTCTCTCTGCCACAGACTGCCCCCCCCCCCACTAAACCCTGTTACCTCTCCAGCTTCAACATCTCCTCCTCCCAGTCTTCTCCCCCTTCTCCCTCTTCATTGTCCCGCCACCCAGCTCTGAGCCTTCATCCCTTGAGGGTTCCCTAGCCAGTGCCTCCACCATTCCTCTGCATTCTGCCAGTCCGTGACACACTGGAAGACATTAGGCCTCAATGAATGTATGAGAACCTTCAGATAATTAGCAAGGAAACATGACCCTTACCCTATACCTGTCGTGCTCAGTTCTGTTCTGGGGAACCTTGTTCCTAGGAGCCAAATGTAGCCCTCCAGGCCTCTCTAGTTGGCTCTTTGAACTCTCCCCAACACACCCCTTTCTGGCCTTGCCTCACACCCAGACTATGCCCTTGAATTCTGACAAATAGTATTTTATATTGCAGTAACCTGCCCTGGGACCTTCTGGTGAAGGGCAGGGCAGGATGGGGGTAGTAATGATCATGATCATAAATAATTCCTCTTGCTTGTCTGCATGGAGGATATAGAGTGTGTGTGGGTGAGTGTGCATGGGTGAGTGTGTGTGGAATGTAGCTTATTGTATAAATGTAAACTCATTGCTCCACCTACACTTGCCTCTGGCCCCTTCTTCCATTGCCAAGTGTTCCTTAGAAGGTTGTCCATGAGGTTCTTGGGATGAAACTGTGATTTTAAAGCAGGACACAGTACAGAGCGGGATGTCCCTTTTTCCATTTGGCATTTTACATCTTAATTCCCCCCCCCCCAAAAAAAAAATCTTTCCTCTCCCACTGCGTCCCTGCTTGCGCGTAAACAGGAATGGGGCTTTGCAAGAAGCCGGCTCAATCCTGGCTGAGTTCTGCTATACTACGATCTGATTGAAAGGCCTCTCTGGGGAAGGAGAGGCAAGCTCTTTTCTCTTTTGCAAAAAGCACCAGCAGCAAGCAGCACCTTGCCGCTACTTCCTGCAAAGGCCCAAAGGGAAGAAAGAAGAGAGGGTTTTGCCTTTGTTCTTCTCTGCTTTTTGGCTGAAAGCAGGAGCTTTGCTTTAAGCAGACAGTGCAGCTCAATGTTGCAAAAGCAGAACAAAACAACGTAAGTCACTTTTCCTTCCTCCGTGGAGAACCAGAAACAAGTTGTGGTTTTTGTGCAGTTGGACTTTTGCAAAATTCCAATGCAAGGAATGGATTTATCTCCCGTATGAACACTTGGAATATAATTCATTCTCATCTTTACCTTCTAGATTTGTTTGTTTGTGCTTTTTGCAGGGTGAGAGCACAGCACGCAAAATGGCCATCACGATCTCGCGCAAAAAATAGGATGTCCCGTTTTTCCCAGGGCACTTGGCAGCTATGCAATGACAGGTGTAGGGTGAACACAGCTATGGGACAAACTGCTCAGTCGATGTGGTTCCTCTCTCCTCACTGCTGGTGCTTTTCATTTGTACTTCTGCCTCTGCAAGGTTCTAGCTCTCCTGTGTGAGAGTCTGCCAGGGCACGAAAAGGTGGGTGCTTGTTTCACAAACTTGGGGGGGGGGATTACTTGACCCTTCTCCGCCTTCCTTAACCCCATTCTTCAATGTGTTCAGACAAGTTCACTGCCACTCTTGCATTGTTTGAACATAAAATGGCAGGCAGATTTAATTTTGACTGCTCAAGCAGTACGTCCCAATTTGCTTCCACCACTTCCCATTGTTACAGTTGGCTCTCTGTGGTGTCCTGGACTTGAGCTCTGAAGTTCAGCTTTAACAGTGCCATTGCTTCCATAGTTCTCTTGCTAAAATTGTTTGCTCCTTGTACTAAATCACTGTGAAAGGTGATAATCTTAGACTTATGAGTATGATGTTTGTAACAAATTTCTAAAGCTGATAGAACCAGTTTAACAAATTAGTCTTCCACAATCTTTCCATTATACAGTAGATCAGGTTTTGACTCTTGACTTAGCATGCTTTGCTCTGTGGAAATATCATTCCCTGATTAAGAGAACTCCCTGCATCGAAACCTGCATAGATACTTGAAAGTGGGCTAATTTCTGTTCTATCTGTCCTGGTTCGGTTTCTGTGGGTTGTTTCAGCTTCAATTCATTCCTGGGTTTGTTTTGGAGTAGGGAAGAATTTTTATTTGCAATTCTAATATAAAGAAAGGAAAATAAAATCTTAATCAGCTGACACTGACAAAAATTATTGTTGATTAATGTAAGCAGTCCACATGTCCAAATAAGGATACAAACAAGCTTGACAATTATTAGTCAAATGTTCTAATGCAGAAAGGGCAGCAAGATCTTCAGATCACCCCAACTAACTTTTAACAGAAGGCAGTATGAAATTAAGGGCTGTTTAAAATCTGCCACTGGTGGGACCATATGTTCTTCTTTGGGGAGATATTTACAAAGATATGGACCCATTACTGAAAAGACCTGTGTCTAGCGCCTTGTCTGGTGGATTAACCAATCCTAAAACCCAGGCAAGTGGCCCTTCCAAATAATCTGATTCCAAACCATTTGCAGTCTTTCTATGGTGTCTAACAGGTCACAGTTAGAGATGTGTCAGAATTTTGAATCATCCAGCAAGGTGATTGTTATGTTCTAAAACCTATTGTTCCCCCCACTTTTATCTTTGGCAAACAGCAATCCCTAAAGTATCAAGTGTTTTAGAGAGTTGCTTCTTAAGTGCAAATATTCCATAGTTACCTTTCCTTTTAGTTTGGAGGACATTTGTGTTTTCTTGCAATTTAGCAACACTTTAACTAGGGCACCAGCCACAAGATTCAGTTCAAATCCCTATTCAGCATTCTATAAATCGACCTGATTTGGCTTGATCTGCTCAAAGGCAGCCCAATTCACCTTGGGTCCAATGCCAGTTTGGGAGAACCAGAGCCTCATAGTTCTCCTTTGGCTGCTGTGAGGACATCCACAAACTCCCCACCCTTTTTGGCACAATTGAATGAAATTTGCAGGCACAGTATAAAGCCTGCTAAATTCCAGACAGAGAGGAACAGGGAATTTGTGCTGGCAACCTTTACTAAATAAACAAATAAACAAAGGGAAACATCAATAACTTTCCTGATTTTTCAGAACTCAGTAAAAACTGTAGACTTGATACTGCCGCATTTCAGAAGGATACATGCACAGGTATTTTCTTGGAAGCTTTAAACTTTGGGGAAATTAAAAAAGGATTCACTTCATCCCACCTATTGTTTTGTGGGCAATTTGCATGAAAATAGCAGAAATCATAGAGGTGCCCCTGCCAATTTTCGGAAGGTTACAAGCAGCAATTTTTGTCCTGGGTGCCTTAAAAGTTGACTGGAGATAAGAAATTTTAAAAAGAAAGAGAACATGCTTCCTTTCCTAGGGTTTCGTGGGCATCAGTTTGTATGAAAATGGTATATATTTTGCAGGTTCCAGATCCACTACTTTAGAATTTTAAAAGAGGGCAAGGGTTAGGGATTTACTATATACAGTGGTACCTCTGGTTACGTACTTAATTAGTTCCGGAGGTCCGTTCTTAACCTGAAACTGTTCTTAACCTGAAGCACCACTTTAGCTAATGGGGCCTCCTGCTGCTGCCAGCCACCGGAGCATGATTTCTGTTCTCATCCTGAAGCAAAGGTCTTCACCCGAGGTAATATTTCTGGGTTAGCAGAGTCTGTAACCTGAAGCATCTGTTACCCGAGGTACCACTGTACACAGTTCTCCGCCTGCTCATTTAATTCCCATAACAACTCTGTGAGGTAAGTTGGCTTGAGAAGCAGTAACTAGCCCAAAGCCACCCAGTGAGCTTCACGGCCAAGTGGCAATTTGAACCCTAGTCCCCCAGGTCCTAGTTCAACACTCTAACCCCAACACCACACACAAGAGTTAGCACATTTTTTAAAAAAAAGTGTGTGTGTTTCTTTTGTCTGCTACTCAGCTGGCACCAGTGTCACAAAAACTAAGAGGAAAGCTGGTTTGACAGGAGTGGATGTGTGGGAGTGGCATAAGGACTTGAATGTTCAGCATTTTCCAAGCAGGCACCACTCACAAAATTGAGTCGATAGCACAAAACAGACATGACTGATACATTTTCTTCCCTCTCCCAAAGCCCTGGGATTGGCAAGCCCTGGTAAAATCATTCCATCTGGTTAGAAGCTTGACCTGCCAGTCAGAAAACTACATCTCTCAGCAGTTCATCTCCCCTCTCTCCACCCTGATTCTTTCCTCATATGGAATCACTGGAGAGAAAAGTTGTGGTGTTTGCAGACGTTTTTGCTTCTGAATCTCCAAATCACTCAAGCGGGTTGGGGAGGGCCCAAATTTCAGACAGATTTGTTGGGAGCGTGTTGTGCTTCATACAGGCCTGAATCACTTCAAACTGACCCAATCTGGCATGGCGGTTGATTTTTCTATATATGGAGATTGCATTTAATTGTTTTCACACTTTCTTTGTTTCATAATTGCCCATTTTATTCTTGTAACCTGAAACAAATCTAACAAATGAATAAACAAGGTGTGCAGAATGCACAGAAGCCACATCCGTGATCACACTCGTCTCTCCATGTTTTCATCCTGTCCTTATTTGGAACACAAGATCGGAGCTGTCTCCAGATGAGCAGCACTTAGCAACCTTGAATAAATGCACCAGCTATAATAAAGTAAGTAGGTACACAAATAGATACATTATGCAACATTTGGGAGAGAACGTGTGCAGTGCTTTAGGACTTTGAAGAATTCAGCCTCCCAAAGCATTGGCTGCAAGTGAAAGAGTGGCACAGCACATTCCTTATCACTGCCTCATGTTTGCTTGCCTCCAGGGCTGAAAATCATGTGAGAACTCAGATGGCTGAACATTTAATTTACAGTTTAAACAGACTTAGAATAATTTCCCTACACTCATTCTGATCTATATGAAAACTGCAGGGAACTTGTTAACTCTATCCTGCCAAGTAATATAAATGTGTAATGCCATATGTTTCAAAAATAGATGCATAGATTAGATAGATGATAGATAGATGATTGATTGATTGATTGATTGATAGATAGATGATAGATGATAGATGATAGATGATAGATGATAGATAGATAGATAGATAGATAGATAGATATAGTACAGTATGTGTGTTATATGCACAGCGCAATATGTGATGGAACACTGTTGTTGTTTTCTTTAATTAAAACAACAACAACCCACCACCATTTGGAAGACATGACAATAATTACAAGACCCAAGTATAACATCCACAATCTATAAAATTCTGCTAGGTACCTCGGAAGATTCACACAACCCTATTAAATCAATGTGGGGTGTGATTTAGGCTATGAACTCCAGTCTGCATAGACTTCAATTTTTCTCCATGAATTCTCAAAGATTATAGACAGATTCTGGAATTACATCCATAAGGTCCTTCAGTACCTTTGGGTGCAGCTCATCAGGCCCTGGAGATTTGAATTCATTTAAATTCCCTTACCACCTCTTTTTCTATCTTGGGCTGCAGCTCCCTCCTTGCAATGTTTATATAATAATAATAATAATAATAATAATAATAATAATAATTATTATTATTATTATTATTATTATTATTTATCATTTGTACCCTGCCCATCTGGCTGGGTTTCCCCAGCCACTCTTGTTATTACCAGGTTAGACACTGCTTTCCTTTTGGGTGAAGACAGAGGCAAAGTAGGTATTGAGCAGTTCCACCTTCTCTCTGTCACCCAGTAGCATTTCTCCATTTTCTCCATGCAGAGGACCTCCTACTTGCTTGTTCTTACACTTGCCTTGAACATAGCTGAAGAAACCTTTCTTATTATTCTTAACCTCTTTTGCAAGCCCGAGCTTATTCTGAACTTGGGCGCACCTGACATTTACCCTGCCACTGTTGGCTACTTGTGCATACTCTTCCTTTGTGAATTCTCATTTCTTGCATTTCTCATATATACCCTTCTTAAATCTCAGCTCATCTGTAAGCTCCTTCTGCAGCCACACTGCAGATGCCTCCCACTTCTTTTTTTCTTGTTGGAATGGTTTGCATTTGGGCCTTTAACATTTCACCTTTAAGAAACTCCCATCCATCTTGGACTCATTTCTCTTTGGATATTCTGACCATGACATCGTTCAGTGTGGTGTGGTAAACTAGGACCTGGGAGACCAGGGTTCAAATTGTCACTTGGCCATGAAGCCCACTAGGTGACCTTGGGCCAGTTACTGCCTCTCAGCCTAACTGACCTCACATGGATGCTGTGGGGATTATACAAAGAGAGGGAGAATCTTGTAGACCACCTTGAGCTCCTTGTGGGGAAAAGGTTGGATAGAACTGCAGTAGATAGATAAATAAATTCACTATGAATTTATGTTATGTCAGTTCCAGTGATCCTCATCCCCAATACAATGCTGCTGATTTGTGTTAGATGCGGTTTGGATTTTTACTCCACAGTAAGCTCTGGCTGACAGCTTTCTTTGACTAACTGTTTATGCAAATCTCTGGTGAGCGGAGGACATTCTTGCTCATCGCTGTTGCCATTCTTAGCTTCTCTAGAACAATGTCTACATGTGCCAGAAATACATGTGGATCGGGCTGTTCAAGAGACAGATGGATCAACCTCCAGTGTTTTGTAAAATGGGAATCTCCTTGATGAGTTCAGTGCCAGAAGCAAATGTCTATGAAAGCTGAACATTGGATACTTCCACATGTCCAAAAATCACTCTGTTCCATCAGATTTCTGAGCCAGTTATATCATTTGTGAAAGCACACGCTATCTTTTTAACAAACATGGAATATCCAGAAAGCCTGAGGGAATAAGAATGGGTGTGTCTTGATTTTTGGGTGGTGAAACACCCTCACTCAGGTTTTAATTGGTAATCTTTTACCCAGGGTTGGCATGATCAACATAAGATAGCCCCCGTAATCTGGCAGGGACCTTACTGCCAGCATCCAGACTTTCCTTGACCCTACCTCTATTCCCTTTCCTTTCTGTTGCTTTCTGGTCACCTGTGCTTTCCAAGCAGTGAGAGGAATAAGCAGATAGCAGTGGTACAGCTCATGCTTTGCAAGCAAAAGGTCCCAGGATTAGATGCTGCAATCTCAAAATAGCTTTTTTTTTGGGGGGGGGGAGTCTGTTTGAAACTTTGAAGAGCAGCTGCCAATCTGTGACAGCAATGGACTAATAGTATCAGACTGCTTTCTCAGGCAGCTGTGGCTAATAAGGATGGAAGGCTGAATAATTTTGGTCTTCTCAGTTTCTCATTTCCCCCAGCCATCTTAAATTCTGTCCTCTACATCTCTGCAATTCCTCGTGAAAGTTCTTCATCGTTTTAGTGCAAATTTCTCCTATTGAACACATTGATGCATTCCGTTTTGACTAATGTACAAATTCTTGCAAGCCATTTCTTCCAATGTAATGCATTTTTGGACCTCATTTTGACTAATATTTTCGTTATATGCACATTTCCCCCAAAACATATGCATGTTTGTAAACATGGTTTAGTTGGAGCACTGCATCACAAAATTCAGAGATGTATGAATTTTTGAGGATGGTTGTGTTTCCATTCCTATAACATTTTGGAAAGTATAGATTTCATAAATTTTGCTTGAAATGCCAACTTGAATTGATTTCTCCTCCTTCCCTGGTGGCTGGCGTGTGACTTTTCACCAGCTGTTGCTAGACTACAATTCCCATCAGCCTCAAACAGCATTGCCAATGGATGATGGGAGTTGTAGTTCAACAGCAACTGGAGAGCCCCAGGTTAGCCAACCCTATTGCAAGGAGAAAGAACATCAATCCCTAGTCCCTTTGCCATCTATTTCTGAACCCAGCAGTAACTGTGATGTTCAAGGAGGAGGGAACACCCTAATGGCATCTGGAAACCTGGGGGCAAAGCTGTTTTCACCCAAAACAAAACTGTTACCCAGAATATCTTTGTAGGTTTGGGACTGAAACAGTGAAATAGTGTTATGATGTAAGGAAATAGTCAATGGTACTGGAATTATTTCAACAGGGGAATTATGTCAATATATAAAAGGTGTTGCAAGCCATACTGGGTTTTTGTAAATCTTCTGCAAATGTTTTATTTAATCCTTCTCATCATCATTAATATATACCATTGTAGTTGTTGATTAACTTATGCATAAAACCAGACAGCAAAATATCAGTATTAGTTACTCATTTTGCCAGCATGCATTGATCAAAGATGAAGCTATGTTGTTATTTTGCCACATTACTCCCCAAATTCACAGTGCAAAGCTACTTGAAAAATAAAGAAACTCTGTATTCCAAGGACTCTGTGTTCCATTTTTGAGGAACTAGATTAAACCCCCTACTGTTCCATGATTATGACATGGCAGCTTCTTCTTGTTGCTTTTTGAACACCATTCAGCAAGAAAAATACACCAACACAGATATCTAGGGTGGGAGTGGGGAATGAAGTTAGAAGCAGAACACAGATGTCTGTGTAATATTAATGTAAATTGAACTTTAGAACAAGGGAAAGCTTAAAAATCCTGCATGCCAAAACACTTTTCAAAAATGTTGTTCTTATTCTGAAAAGGGCAGCAATCCTGACAAAATACAGCAAAGCCAACCCAAAGTTGATCCGTTTGTGAAACTTTCTCCATTGCATATTTTCAGCTAGATTATGTCCATTTTATGTCAACTCTACAGTTGATTATGGTCATAGTCCCACCAGAGTATCTGGCCCTCCAGGATTTCAGTTGCCTTCAAAAAAACCCTAACAGATATCTGCAACAGCAGCAACCATCAAATAAAGTTGTTGTCCATCTTTTGGTTATTTCCTGATCCATCTCCTAACCAGCTGCTGCATTAGACATATTGACAACTCTTTTTGCACACAACTGCCTACTGCTGATGTCACATTGTTGCTTGGGTGGTCTGATGTGATATGTTTGGGGGAAGGTTGCTTCAAAACAACGGTTGAACGGCCTTTGGTTCCTTTCCTCCTCTGAGCTATATATTTAATATCACATTGTGAGATTCACACAGGTCACACACCATGTTTATGACTTGAGGGTATGTTTGCAAAGTTTTAATTTCAACAATTGTGATCTTGTGGGCAAGGCCAAGGGAGAAGAGCCATGGTAGAGCCTGATGAACCAAATGGAGAAGCTAGAGGTATCTAGCAATGACAAACCTAGACAGCATCTTAAAAAGCAGAGACATCACCTTGCCAAAGGTCCGTATAGTTAAAGCTATGGTTTTCCCAGTAGTGTTGTATGGAAGTGAGAGCTGGACCATAAAGAAGGCTGATCGCCGAAGAATTGATGCTTTTGAATTATGATGCTGGAGGAGACTCTTGAGAGTCCCATGGACTGCAAGAAGATCAAACGTATCCATTCTTAAGGAAATCAGCCCTGAGTACTCACTGGAAGGACAGATCGTGAAGCTGAGGCTCCAATACTTTGGCCACCTCATGAGAAGAGAAGACTCCCTGGAAAAGACCCTGGTGTTGGGAAAGATTGAGGGCACAAGGAGAAGGGGATGACAGAGGACGAGATGGTTGGACAGTTTTCTCGAAGCTACCAGCATGAGTTTGACCAAACTGTGGGAGGCAGTGGAAGACAGGAGTGCCTGGCGTGCTCTGGTCCATGGGGTCTCGAAGAGTTGGACACGACTAAACAACAACAACAACAGAGGTATCTGGCAGGCATAAAGATCAGTATGGAGGGGGATGAAGCCAGGGCAGATCCTTGTGAGCTACTTGCTTGAGTCAGATGGGTCATGGGCAGAAATTAACTGAATGTAGAACTGACTGAAATTTCAGCCTCTAGCCTGAAAAAAAACCACATATTGATTTATGGTTCAGTCCCAGCCACAAGACATCTGCTCCCCACAGTTATCACTTACAAAAATGCAAGCAAATGCGCTGCCTGAATTACTGAGAATGTATCTACCCAACAATTGTGAACAGGGCAACATTTCTGAGCTTGTCCAGCTACACAGTTCCTCACAGTTGCCTTTGGTTATCCATCCTGTTTATTTTTTCATTTATGTATCTCTAAAAATCATTACATACTGCAATTCATAAAAAATATCAACATGGTTACAACAAATATATTTAGACAAGAAAATCCACCTAAAAACAAAATCACAGATCACTGGCTAACTGAGCAATTGTGCATATAAGAATATTGTGGGAAAGGTATCTATTTGATTTATTTTTGACATCTTTGGAGATATTTTTAACATTTTATTATTACTGTTTTTATTTGTTTTTTTTAAATAATTTTTATTGGTTTTTTACACATATAAAAGACAATACAGAACAAAACACAAACATCAAAAACATACAACAAAAATTTGACTTCCCCATACCTTCCTTTCGCCACATCCTTATTTTGCCATTTTTTTTTCAAGCAACTCTTCAGTCAATTTTTAATCAAGTCCCTTTTAAATTTACTTAAAGTTTAACATTTACGGCTGTAGTTCTTTATTTCTTACCCCTTGACATCTTATCAGTCCACAATTTTACAATAATTTTTAAGATATATTTTAAATTTTCTCCAGTCCTCTTCCACTGTCTCTTTCCTCTGGTCACGGATTCTGCCGGTCATCTCTGCCAATCCCATATATTCCGTCACCTTCGTCTGCCATTCTTCCAGAGTAGGTAGTTCTTGCATCTTCCAATACTTTGCCAACAAAATTCTTGCTGCTGTGGTTGCATACATAAAAAATGTCTTATCCTTCTTTGGTACCAATTGGCCGACCATGCCCAAGAGAAAAGCCTCCGGTTTCTTTGCAAATGTCCACTTAAGGACTTTCTTAATTTCATTATAGATCATTTCCCAGTAGGCCTTAATCTTTGGGCAGGTCCACCAAAGATGATAAAAAGTGCCTTCAGTCTCATTACATTTCCAGCATTTATTATTGGGCAAATGGTAGATCTTTGCAAGTTTGACTGGGGTCATGTACCACCTATAGATCATTTTCATTATGTTCTCTTTCAAGGCACTACATGCCGTAAATTTAATACCGGTGGTCCATAACTGTTCCCAGTCAACAAACATAATATCATGACCGATGTCCTGTGCCCATTTAATCATAGCTGATTTCACCATTTCATCCTGTGTGTTCCATTTCAGCAGCAAATTATACATTTTAGATAAATTCTTAGTATTGGATTCTAACAATTCTGTTTCTAACTTTGACCTCTCCTTCTGAAAACCAAGTTTCCTGTCCTGCTTAAATGTCTCATTTATCTGACGATAATGTAGCCAATCTCGAACTTTATGCTTTAGCTTCTCAAAACTTTGAAGCTTCAGTTTTTCACCATCATATTCTAAAATTTCACAATATTTAGGCCAATTAGAGTCCATGTTAAGTTTTTTCACTGCCTTCGCTTCCATTGGTGACAACCACCTGGGGGTTTTACTTTCCAATAGATCCTTGTATCTATTCCAAACATTATACAATGCTTTCCTGACAATATGGTTTTTAAAGCTTTTATACACCTTTACCTTGTCATACCGCAAATATGCATGCCAACCAAAACTATTATCATATCCTTCCAGATCCAGAATGTGTGTATCTTCCAGAAGTAGCCATTGCTTCAGCCAGCAAAATGCTGCTGATTCATAATAAAGTCTTAAGTCTGGCAGGGCGAAGCCCCCTCTATCTTTCGCATCAGTTAAAATCTTAAATTTTATTCTGGGCTTTTTGCCCTGCCAGACAAATTTGGATATATCTTTCTGCCACTTCTTGAAACAGTCCATTTTGTCTAGGATCTGCAACATCTGAAATAAAGACAGCATTCTTGGCAATACATTCATCTTGATAACTGCAATTCGGCCTAACAAGGAAAGTTTCAGCCTAGACCATATATCTAGATCTTTTTTTACTTCTGACCAGCATTTTTCATAGTTATCTTTAAATAAATTCGCATTTTTAGATGTTAAATTTACCCCCAGGTACTTTACCTTTTTTGCTATTTCCAACCCAGTTTCACTCTGAAACCTATCTTTTTCCTCATTTGTTAGATTTTTTTCCAACACCTTTGTTTTCTGTTTATTTAATTTAAATCCTGCAACCTGGCCGAATATCTCCATTAATTCTAAAACTCTTTTGGTGCTAGCTTCTGGCTGTTGCAAAGTTAACACTAAATCATCTGCAAATGCCCTTAATTTGTATTGTTTGGTTCCGACCTGTATTCCTTTTACCAGCTGGTCCTTTCTAATCATATTTAATAAAACCTCCAGGACAGATATAAAAAGTAAAGGGGATATAGGGCATCCCTGTCGTGTGCCTTTCTCTATTGGTATTTCGTCCATTACCACATTGTTCACAATTAGTTTAGCTCTTTGTTCAGAGTATATTGCACCTATACTGTTTTCAAACCCTTGGCCTACCCCCATCCCATGGAGATTCTTCTTCATAAATTTCCAAGAAATGTTGTCAAAGGCTTTCTCCGCGTCCACAAAGATCAAAACTGCCTTTCTATTGATATCCACCTCTAGCAACTCCAAAATGTCTATAATATTCCTCACATTATCTGACATATGTCTCCCTGGGAGAAAGCCTGTTTGATTCTTGTGAATCTCCTCTGCCAGTACTCTCTTAAATCTTTTCGCTAGAACGTCTGCAAAGATTTTATAATCCACATTCAAGAGTGATATAGGGCGGTAGTTCTTAACTTGATGTTTCTCAGTTTCTGTCTTCGGTATAAGTGAGATAAATGCTTCTTTCCACGATTCGGGAGCCTTTTTCCCCTCTAATATCTGATTGCATACTTCCTTCAATGGTTGTATTAACCATTCCTTAAGAGCTTTGTAGTATTTCGCAGTCAAGCCGTCTGGTCCTGGTGATTTCCCCAATTTCATATTCTGAATGGCATCCTCTATTTCCTATTCTGTAATTTTTTCATTCAAAATCCTTTTGTTTTGTTCTGTAATTTTTGATAATCCATAATTTTTAACAAATTCCTCCATTTCTTGCTCATCTGCAGGCCCTTGTGCATACAGTTTTTTAAAGAAACTTTGAAAACAGTTACTTATCTCATTCGGTTTGTTGACAAGTTTCCCATCTATTTCCAAGGATGTCACAGTGTTTAACTTTTGTCTCTTTTTCAGTTGCCATGACAGCAGTTTCCCACATTTATCTGCTGATTCAAAAGTCTTTTGTCTCATTTGCTTTATTTTCCATTCTATCTCTTGATTCATCAATTCCATGTATTGCGTCTGATAATATTTTATTTCTCTTAAGATCTCCTGAGACTTTGGTTTGGATCTCAATTTCTTCTCTCCTTCTTTTATCTGTTTCAAAATCTTTTCCTTCCTCTCATTTTGTTTTTTCCTCTTTATAGAATTCTGCTGAATTAGGAAACCGCGCATCACGGCCTTACTTGCGTCCCATACTGTTCTTTTTTCCACCTCCGTTCTCAAATTTATCTCAAAATAGTCCTTCACTATTTTTTGGGCCTTTTGGTAAATTTCTTCATCTCTAAATAGGGTGTCATTCATTCTCCATCTAAAGGTTGCAGCCGTTGTTAATTTCATTTCCATCTTGACTGCATTATGGTCGGAACAGGTTTTTGTGCAGATTTCTGTTTTTTTCACTCTTGGTGCCAGATTGCTAGAAATCCAAATTTGATCAATTCTAGTCCAGGTCATTTTTGCTTCAGAGAAGAAGGTTCCCTCTCTTTCCAGAGGGTTCCTTGTTCTCCAAATATCAATCAGGTCCATGGTGTCAGTCAGTTCAAAGAAAGTCTTTGGTAGTCTCCCGTCCTTAGATATTACTTGTCTTTGTGCTTTGTCCATATTTGTGGAGACAACTCCGTTCAAGTCGCCCATCAATATGATTTTAAAGTCCATAAAGTCCATTAAGGTCTCATGCAACTTCTTGAAGAACTCTGCCTTCCCCTCATTAGGTGCGTAAACTCCAACAATTAAAATCTTTTCTCCTTGAATTTGAATTTCTACAGGTATCTTCCTTCATCATCTTTAAAGATCATTTTTGGTTCCCATTTTTCCTTGGCGTAGATCACCACCCCTCTTTTCTTAACTTTGTCTGAGGAAACAAATTCCAGTCCTAATCTCTTATTTATCAAAAGTTTCCTGTGTATCCTGGCAATATGGGTTTCTTGCAAACATATTATGTCTAACTGTTCTTTCTTTAATATATGAAAGACTTGATCTCTTTTTCGGGGATGGTTTAGACCATTGCAGTTCCAACTCAGAAGTTGCAGGGACATTTTTGTTATTGGGTATTTTTCCCACCCACTGCTCCAAGTTCTTGTTCCTCGTCGGTCGGTGCTGGGTTCAATCCAAACGATAGGTTTGCAATGTCCGGTATTTCCCTCTCTCTCACAGTTCCTTTCTGAAAGTCCTCAAAGTTTCTCTCCAAAAAGTGTTCTTTATCTTGAATTGTTTTTATTTTGATTTTCTTCCCTTTGAAGTTGAAAGACAGCCCTTGTGGGAATTCCCACCTGAATTGAATGTTGTTTTGTTTCAGTAGGTCAACTAAGTCTTTAAATTGTGTTCTCACCTCCAAAAAGTATCTGGGAATATCTTTAAAGATCTGTATTTGGGAGTTTTTAATAACCAGTGCCTTCTGGAAGTGTAAGTTCAATATTTTGTCTCTTTCTTCCTTGGATCTGAGGGTAATTAAACAATCCCTTGGTTTCTTGCCTTGCTTTCTGCCAATACGGAAGGCTGTAGTTATTGCAAAATCCTCTTCCTCTCCCTCTAACTCATCACTCCAAAATTCTTGGAACTTATCTGTAAGAAATTCCCCAAGCTTGTCCTCTTCCTCCTCAGGTACCAATCTCAATTTCAGATTCTTACCTTTCCTCTCCAGTTCCATAAGGGCCAAGGCTGCATCATGTTCATATACTTTCTTTCCAATAGGGACAAATTTCCCTTTAGTTTCCTCGGCCGTGCTCTTAGCGCTCTCGGCTATTCTCCTTGTTTCTGTACTTTCCTGAATTAAACGATTTATAGAATCTGTATTAGACGATATTGTCGTTGTGTTCAAATCCAGTCTTGTTGTCAATTCTGTCAGTTTCTTAGAATTCTCTGTAGACTGCTTAGTAAGTGCTTCTAAAGATTCATTTATCCTGAGTAAAGCCTGTGTCATGGAATCCATTGATACTGTTGTTGCTCTTTCCTGTGCAGCTGATGCTCCTGATGTGGAGCCTCTTTTCTTTTGAGGCTGCTTTGCTTTGGATCTTGTTGATATTTCATCCAGTGGACCGCTCATATCTCAAGGTCGTTCCCACAGGAACAGTTGCAAGTGGAAAATCCCACTATTTCTGCCTCAATACAACAGTCTCTCTTTTAGACCTCTAGAGGGAGTACATTGTATCCAGTACAGGAACAAAGAAACAGGGAAAGAAGTAGCCATACAAAGTTCCAAAAGTGAAAGTCCAAGTAAAGACCCTGCTTTGTTGCGATTTAAGATGTTACAGTTTTTGTCCACTAAAGTCCCGTTATTTTATTTCAGATAAATCTTACTTTGCATCCACCATCTAGTTTGACAGTTCACTCCCAGGCACTCACTGCTCCGGCAGCCTGGCCAGAGGTATCGGCAGCGGAAAGTTTCCGTTTCCAAACTCCTTTCTTCCAGCAGATAAAATTAAGTCAATTTTCTTCCCCCCTCTCCTGCTCATTAGGGGGGAGGTCCTCTTTCGATGTCAGGTTAACGAAGTTGAAAAGCATAAATACGTTCCCCTTAAACACAGCTTACTCCTTTCGTTGCTCAATCAGTCATGCAGTTCCGGGAGGCAGACTTCCTTAATTTTTGCCTAGCCCGTTTCAGCCTAATCTTCTTAATTTTTAAAGTCCCGTTCACTTTATTTGTCGATCTTACTCACGGGTATTGTTGCCAATCGGTAGTTTCAGGAAGGAATCGGCGCTCTCCGTTAATGGCGACGCGGCTTCGCTCCGTGGGCTGGGTTGCGATCCTCAGCACCGCGCTCACACCCGATGCCGCTCCGGAGCCTTTAAAAAGGCTCTTTCGCGATACCGGGGGGTGCAAAGGTGCCCACCGAATCTCCTTGCTCACAGGCTTCAGCGCCTGTGATTTTAGGGGTCCCCCGCTCGCCGTAGCGGGTCAGACCCGAACTCACGGAGCAGTCCTGCTTCGGAGCTCGAAGCAAGGACCGCCATTAACGCTGGCGCCGACCGGAAGTCCCTGTTTTTATTTGTCACATTGTTGCTTGGGTGGTCTGATGTGATATGTTTGGGGGAAGGTTGCTTCAAAACAACGGTTGAACGGCCTTTGGTTCCTTTCCTCCTCTGAGCTATATATTTAATATCACATTGTGAGATTCACACAGGTCACACACCATGTTTATGACTTGAGAGTATGTTTGCAAAGTTTTAATTTCAACAATTGTGATCTTGTGGGCAAGGCCAAGGGAGAAGAGCCATGGTAGAGCCTGATGAACCAAATGGAGAAGCTAGAGGTATCTAGCAATGACAAACCTAGACAGCATCTTAAAAAGCAGAGACATCACCTTGCCAAAGGTCCGTATAGTTAAAGCTATGGTTTTCCCAGTAGTGTTGTATGGAAGTGAGAGCTGGACCATAAAGAAGGGTGATCGCCGAAGAATTGATGCTTTTGAATTATGATGCTGGAGGAGACTCTTGAGAGTCCCATGGACTGCAAGAAGATCAAACGTATCCATTCTTAAGGAAATCAGCCCTGAGTACTCACTGGAAGGACAGATCGTGAAGCTGAGGCTCCAATACTTTGGCCACCTCATGAGAAGAGAAGACTCCCTGGAAAAGACCCTGGTGTTGGGAAAGATTGAGGGCACAAGGAGAAGGGGATGACAGAGGACGAGATGGTTGGACAGTTTTCTCGAAGCTACCAGCATGAGTTTGACCAAACTGTGGGAGGCAGTGGAAGACAGGAGTGCCTGGCGTGCTCTGGTCCATGGGGTCTCGAAGAGTTGGACACGACTAAACAACAACAACAACAGAGGTATCTGGCAGGCATAAAGATCAGTATGGAGGGGGATGAAGCCAGGGCAGATCCTTGTGAGCTACTTGCTTGAGTCAGATGGGTCATGGGCAGAAATTAACTGAATGTAGAACTGACTGAAATTTCAGCCTCTAGCCTGAAAAAAAACCACATATTGATTTATGGTTCAGTCCCAGCCACAAGACATCTGCTCCCCACAGTTATCACTTACAAAAATGCAAGCAAATGCGCTGCCTGAATTACTGAGAATGTATCTACCCAACAATTGTGAACAGGGCAACATTTCTGAGCTTGTCCAGCTACACAGTTCCTCACAGTTGCCTTTGGTTATCCATCCTGTTTATTTTTTCATTTATGTATCTCTAAAAATCATTACATACTGCAATTCATAAAAAATATCAACATGGTTACAACAAATATATTTAGACAAGAAAATCCACCTAAAAACAAAATCACAGATCACTGGCTAACTGAGCAATTGTGCATATAAGAATATTGTGGGAAAGGTATCTATTTGATTTATTTTTGACATCTTTGGAGATATTTTTAACATTTTATTATTACTGTTTTTATTTGTTTGTTTGCTTGTTTATTCCCTGCCTTTTTCTTTTGCAAGACTCAAGCTGGCTTACATATAAAAAACAAGAACCAAATTAAATCATTAAAATACAATTAATTATTGGTAGAATTAAAACTATATACATATATATAATCTGTTTAAAACATACCAATAATTACCATAAAAACAGCACGACATCAGCCCTTTAATTAAAAGCAGTCAGTTCCCAAAAGCTTATTGGAACAAGAAAATCTTTACCTGCTAGTGGAAGAACAGCAGGGAGAGAGACAGTCTGTCTTCTCTAGGGAGAGAATTCCAAAATCTGGGAGCAGTCACTGAGAAGGCACTCAGGGCTGATTTCCTTCAGAATGGATAGGTTTGATCTTCTTGCAGTCCATGGGACTCTCAAGAGTCTCCTCCAGCACCATAACTCAAAAGCATCAATTCTTCGGTGATCAGCCTTCTTTATGATCCAGTTCTCACTTCCATACATCACTATTGGGAAAACCATAGCTTTAACTATACAGACCTTTGTTGGCAAGGTTATATCTCTGCTTTTTAAGATGCTTTCTAGGTTTGTCATTGCTTTTCTCCCAAGAAGCAGGCGTCTTTTAGTTTAATTTCATGACTGCTGTCACCATCTGCAGTGATTATGGAGCCCAAGAAAGTAAAATCTCTCACTGCCTCAACTTCTTCCCTTTCTATTTACCAGGAGGTGATGGGACCAGTGGCCATAATCTTAGTTTTATTGATGTGGAGCTCCTCACTTTCTGCCACCAAGGTTTTATCATCTGCATATCTGAGGTTGTTGATATTTCTTCTGGCAATCTTAATTCCGGTTTGGGATTCATCCAGCCCAGCCTTTCGCATGATGAATTCTGCATATAAGTTAAATAAGCAGGGAGACAATATACAGCCTTGTCACACTCCTTTCCCAATTTTGAACCAATCAGTTGTTCCATATCCAGTTCTAACTGTAGCTTCTTGTCCCACATAGAGATTTCTCAGAAGACAGATGAGGTGATCTGGCACTCCCATTTCTTTAAGAACTTGCCATAGTTTGCTGTGGTCAACACAGTCAAATGCTTTTGCGTAGTCAATGAAGCAGAAGTAGATGTTTTTCTGGAACTCTCTAGCTTTCTCCATAATCCAGCGCATGTTTGCAATTTGGTCTCTGGTTCCTCTGCCCCTTCAAAATCCAGCGTGCACTTCTGGGAGTTCTCGGTCAACATACTGCTTAAGCCTGCCTTGTAGAATTTTAAGCATGACCTTGCTAGTGTGTGAAATGAGTGCAATTGTGCGGTAGTTGGAGCATTCTTTGGCACTTCCCTTCTTTGGGATTGGGATGTAGACTGATCTTCTCCAACCCTCTGGCCACTGCTGAGTTTTTCAAACTTGCTGGCATATTGAGTGTAGCACCTTAACATCATCTATAATAAATAGGTTGGTTAAGAAAAATAAACACCTCTCCACTTGCCAATTCAAAATGAAAAATAAGATGTCATAATTAACATTGATTGTTTGTTGTCAGCTAGATTGTACAGTCTTTTCCTAGTCTAGCAAACATATATTAGGCATGAAAAATGGGGATTTCTAGTGCCTGATATACATTTATTTCCCAACTTTCTGTTTGTGCCTATCACTGCAGACAAGAATCCACAGGTGGGGAAGAGCAGAGGACTCTAAATGCTGCCAGAATAAGTATAATCTCACAAAGGCACTACTGTGTTAATCCTGCTCAAATAGGATGCTATGAAAGAATGTGGTGAAGGTCGAGATCTGAAAGCATTGCTCTGAAATAAAAAAAAAGTTGCTATACCTTGGTGTGCAAAGAAGGTATTCTACCTCTAGGGCTCAGTATGTGGGGCAGATAAGATGACAAAGCCCCTGAATGGCATGCTTGCTAATCTGAAGTAAACTGAAGTTTAGCAGACTAACACAATGTAATAACACTGTACTTTACATGACATGATATTCATCAACCTTTGAGTCATGTTATTTATGTGACATTTTAAAATGGGTGGTAAAATATGAACTTGAGAGTGTTCTGCTGCCACAATTATAACTTTGTCTTGAATTTTTAGCAATATGCTTTTTAGCAGTGCTTTTTTCTTTAAAAAAAATGTTTAGGGGTACTCTCATTTTCCTACTCATATTGAAACACTGCCCTTCAAGGAGGCCAAACTTAGATTCACAGGATGTTTAGAGGTATGCGTACCTCCGCATCCCCCCAGAAAAAAGCAATGCTTTTTAGTATCCTAGGTGGTTAGGGTTAAACATTTGAGGAATATGATCATATCATCTCAGGTAGCATTAAATGAGAGATGGAGAACTTGTGACTCTTCAGATATTGTTAGATAGACTCCAATTCCCATCAACCCCCCCCCCCCCAATAGCACTATCACTGATCCTGTGTTTTGGGAGTTGTAGTCCAACAACATTAGGGGCTGTATAACATCCATAGTTTTGGGCAGCTGCCATGCACACTAAATGTTATTGTAGGTGAATAGGTGTTGACCCCTAACCCTTTTACAGGTACATTTCTTGGCATAAATTGCATCTATTTTGAAAAGTGATCTAATCACTCAGGGAACTCATAATGCCTCATCCAGGTCTTGAGTCCACTTCTCAGTCAATATTATATCCACTGGACCATACTGGTGTACATAATTAGGTGCGAAGAAAATAAACCACATAATAATAGCACTATTTTTGCTCCACAAGTTGTAAAAAAATGGAGATAGGGAGAGAGTATTGGGAATTGGCCTGTCTGCAATAATTTCCTGCTGCACATTTTCTTCTGGATGATGCTCATGTTATGCCAATTTAGCAATTTACGATCGCCCTAGCCTCCCTGGGGAATATCCACCTCCAAAATTAATGTTGGCTGGGAAACTCTAACAAATGTCAACAGCATCAGATGATGTTCTTCATCTATTTGTTACCTCCCAGTGTGTTTCCTAACCAGCTTGTATGTTGCCATTTCCGCCTGCACATGCCATGTTGCTGATTGTCGCAGTTTGTCACATAGTGGATGAATAGCCTTGACTCAGAGCACAAGTTCAACTCAGTAGCCTTTGGGTCCTGTCCAGCTATGAAAATTTGGTCAACCCTTAAAAGTTCACACAGTCCATAGACTGCTTAAACTAAGTTACGGTTTCAGAACAGACTGCCAACCTTTCATGTAAAAAAATAAGCGCACCATGCATTTGACCTTGTGAGTTGACTCTGATGGTGTGATGGCCTGGGAATCCGATTCAGAGGCTGAACCAGAGGAGTCCCAGCTTGCACAGGAGTCCCCGCCTCCAGGGCCAGCTGAAGTGGGGCAGGGCCTTGGATCTGAAGCGCCTGCACCTGTGCCGGATCCTCACCTCCAGGGGTGATTAAGGACACAGTGCCTACAGGTGCGCCTCTCCCGGCCCTGCCAGAGGAAGGTGAGTCTCCCCCTGGGTCCAGTAACTCTCCAGCCTCTCCTGAACTGCAGAGGCTTAGGGAACTGGTTTCTCCCAGGAGGAGTGCTTGCCTTAAGGCGAGGAGAGGCGGGTCTCCTGGGGGCCGGGACCGCCCCTGGCCTCAAAGAAGATAAAGGCCAGTCAGGCCAGTCCCAGGTTGTGGGAGCAACGTTGTTGAGTACCTGCTCCTGCCTGGACCCAGACCTGACCCTCCAGTGTTCCTGTCCCCGCCCGGCTTCCTGCTTCGGACTTCGCCCCGCTCCTTGTGAACTGTTTCCAGGCTAGTGACCCAGGACCGGACTTTGACTATGCCAACAGTAACCTTCCCCCCGGGACCAGCATAGGCTGGCTCTGAAAGGTCACACGCAGAGCTTGACAAAATGTGGAACTGAGTGTTTTTTCATCCCCTACTAGGAAACAGATTTACTTTTGGGTCCAAGCCACAGGTCATAGAATCCTTGCAAGAGTCCCCTATAAAAGTACAAGCAAATTAAGGATGCTAAGTGTATAGTGTCCCAACAGTTGAGAGCAGAGCAAGAGTGGCAGGCTTGTCAAGTCAGACAGGCCACCCAGTTACCCTCAGTAACTTCACAGCAAAGGCAGAAGTAAGACAGACTTTGGTTCCCTTGCAATAGCACTAAGCCAGCTTTAGGGAGCAGTATCTGAGAGACAGAGGGCTGTGTCATAGGTTACTTCCAGACAACCTCTTTATGGAGGATTCATCCTGATTTGTTTGCACAAAGATTTTTTTGGGAGGGGCATTAATTTTTATTTGTTTGAAGGAAGGTTTTATGATGTGCCATCAATGAATTATTATCCCACATTTCCCAGGATATTTCTTCCCACTTTCCCTATCACAAAAATCTAATCGGGGCAGGTGGAGTGAGTGTGTTCCTGAAGAGCACCAAATCAACTTTAAATGCATCACTTGATGCAGCAGCAACAGAGAAAGGACTGGGCCGGGCCAAACAATTTTTAACTATCCTCAGAGACCAAATGCACTGCAACTTATGGAAATATGTGATTACTGTAAACCTACTTTTATTCAGGTGTGTGTGTGTGTGTGTGTGTGTGTGTATTCCACACACCCCTTCTATATATATTATATATATTCAAGTCCAAGGGGTTGGGGGGGCAAGAAGCAATAGAAAATAATTTTACCTCACAGTGGGGGGTGGGGGTGGGAACAGTGTGTAAAAACAGTGAAACAGAGACCTCTGCAAGTGAACCAATGAGATATTGGCCTTGATCTATAAACATTGCTGGCAACTCCATCTGTATTAAAGCTTTTCAAACAAACTACAAGTAGAAAATACTCTAGGGAACATGGAGGGTGCCGTGAACACCTTTAGAAGATATTCAGGACACAGAAACAATTGTTCCCTCTTTCAGGGAACCATTCAGCAAGCACCCATTAGAAAGAATTATCCCTGCAGTGTTTCATTGGGATCAATGGCAAGGGAAGTAAAGGTCGTCACAGGCATTTACATAAGAGTTACCCAGGGCTGACTGGGATGTGATAATATGCAGGAGGTTTTCTTTCTTCCTTTCAAAGATGAAGCGTGGGTTTATTTTTGGCTCGGCACTGTGATAACAGAGGTGATGCAATTATTAAGCTCTCAGCTAGAGATTTTTGAGAGTGAATTTTTCCCCAGCTTTTTCTGTGTGATTGCACTGTTGGCAGGGATGTTTGTATAAATAAGACGCAGTTCCTTACGCTGATTCAGGTGGTCAACCATAGACAGATGACTATGCAAGCGTGGTGGAATCGTACCTTGGTGGGAGTAGGACAGACTCTAAAAACAAAGTGTGAGGCAGGGTAAGCTGCAATGGTGCTCGCTGTGCTCACTCCAAGAAAAAGCACGCTGCAAGATCCTGTGAGCAGATTAGGCTGAGAGCTTACAACAACTACCATGTAAGAAATGGCCTTATACAAAGTCAGTCTATTGGTCCAATAGCTCAGTCATGTCTATACTGACTGAAGCAGCTCTCACTGGGTGTCAAGGCTCTGCCAAGGCTTCAGAAAAGCTATTCCTCCCCCGGTTGCAGCAAAAGCATAGAAATAAGGAGAGTCCCTTTGAATTAGTTTGTTTTATTCAATCCTAAGAGAGAGAGACAAAAGAACACAACCAAGCCTTAACAATGGTGCTGCTCCAAACTGGGCTTCTCCTCCCGCATTCCTAGCAACAGCAGCCCCCCTTACGGTGGCCACTTGTGGTCAAATGTCTCTAATTCCATTGTTTCTGTACCCATAATGAACACCAAGTTCTGGGAGAAGGGGGATCAGAAATACTCTCCAGTGACAATGTGTCCTCTGGCTGCCTTGTTGCAATCCTTCCCCCTTCTTCTAACATTTCCAAATTCCTTTGTTTGTGCTGTGACCTTCCTCAAACACCTCAAAGCTCTCTCCCTCTTCTCCTGCAGCGTCGGGAGAAGGGGGGTGATCCCCACTAGTCCTCCTTCTCCTCCATCTCGTCATCTTGACTCTGATCCCTGATTTGGAGTTTCAAACTGCGGGTTTCCCTGCCATACCCAGAGATATCAGAGCTTGCACCCAGCACCTTGCTGTCTCAATGAAAAAGAATATAGGGATATAGGAAGCTGCCTTATACTGAATCAGACCAGAATACATCTAGCCAGTGCTTTTTTTCTAAAAAAATAATGTTTAGGGGTACTCTCATTTTCCTACTCATATTGAAATACTGCCCCTCCAAGAGGCCAAACTCCAAGTGTATATATGACAGGAAAGTGCATAAACTTAATATATTAGTGAACACAACATACAAAAATGCATTATATGGGGGGAATTGCCTGCAAAAAAGTGTATGCTAGTCAAAACTGTGTTAATCAGGAGGAAGTTTCAAAAAAATGCTTTTCATTAATTTTTTTAAAATTGCTGTGGATATGTGAAGAACTGAATTTAAGATTGAAAAAACAAGAAAGCGAGAGAACAGAAATGTATAGATCCTTCCATCCCTACTCCAGACATGAAGTAAGTTTCACGGATAAGTCGCCATTTGCATCTGGAATGCTTATCTTCAAACCATCCCAGTCCCATCATGACCAGCTGAATTCTAGTAAGCGTGTGGAATCAGTTGGTATGCAGTTTGTTTGTTTTATATGCTGAAATTCTGGAATCCATTTCCAGGCAATTAACTTTCATACTTTAACTTTGATACATGATCTCCCTTCTCTCTCTCTCTCTCTCTCTCTCTCTTTCTTTAAACAAATGCAATTAAAGTTTTACCTGAGTAAAGATTGCACGTAGCTTGAAGAAGGAAATTGGAATTTTGGAGGCCTTCCTTTTGTTTGCCGTACAGATTTACCTACTTAGTCAAAGGGTACAGTACAAAATGTTCCTCTGACTCTGTTGCTTCTATGAAAAAAACATAAAGCAGATGTGGAGATGAACGAAGAAAGGCCACTCCCTGATTACACTTTCCACTACTTTTTTCACACAGGAGTCTATCTGAAAACACTATGAAATTCTACAATAACAAATAGAAACAATAACTAATTAACTTGCATTCACAATACAGAGATGCCCATAAGATAACTGTCCAGGAAAAGGCAGCATAGCTGATAGTATGTTATTAGTCAGTTTCTTCAGAAGGGGGCATCCTTGTGCTGCTGCAAGGAAATCCTTCAGACCTGCTGACATATTATAGCAGTTTTAGCAGATACCAATCAATGAATGAACAGCCTCTACTACGAAGGATTTGCATGATTAACGTAAAAGCTAAGAGTCTTATTAATCGAGCGTGTGACAGGATTGCAAAAAGGAGACGTTGCAATGATTGTGCAATTTTGTGTCAATGTTTGTTGGTTTTATGTATATGTAAATATGAATGTGTGCATGCACGCACACACATATACTTGTGTTAGAAGAATAATAGTTTTCTTTTGTGGGTGCGTGGTATGTAGGAAAATATATATTTATGATTGCCCTGAAGAACAGTGTGAGTGAATATTTTTATTTAAGCATTTCAGCTGCCCAGCATCCTGATAAATCCAACCAAAGAGCTTTACTTCGCACAACAAGTCAACATTCTGTACAGCATCATTTTACCTTGAGAGTTTTTGTTCTAGTTCATCACATATGCGAGGCTGTAGCATTTTACTCCAAATTAATTTATTTGGGAGATAAAATTGCAATGTCTTGGTTAGGTATAATAAATGAAGAAGAAGAAGAAGAAGAAGAAGAAGAAGAAGAAGAAGAAGAAGAAGAAGAAGAAGAAGAAGAAGAAGTAGTTGATTATCATTTATACCCTGCCCATCTGGCTGAGTTTCCCCAGCCACTCTGGGCGGCTTCCAATCGAGTGTTAAAAACAATACAGCATTAAATATTAAAAACTTTCCTGAACAGAGCTGCCTTCAGATGTCTTTTAAAGATAAGATAGCTGCTTATTTCCTTCACATCTGAAGGGAGGGCGTTCCACAGGGCGGGCGCCACTACCGAGAAGGCCCTCTTATCCATATCCTATTAGTCTTCTTTTTAAACTACTGCCATTAGCTGTATCCGTGGAGCTTACCTTGGAGACAGCTCAGAAATTGCAATTAGTACAGAGCACAGCTGGGACTCCCTGCTGGAACATACTGTATCTCACCAGTTTGGAAAGAACCTCACTGGCCCCTGCTTTGATGACAGTCACTGGCTACTGGTTTGTATACAACCCCAGTTTAAACTGTTGCTGCTGAGCTGACTCTTCATAGTGTGCAATACCAAAACCTAAAGCCACACCTCCTCATATATCATCCTGCTCATATGCTTGCTGGCATTATCTGTCAATGCCCTCCTCCAGGTAACAGCGCAGGAATTCAATCTCCAAGAAAGTACACCCACCACCTCTGGACCAGGCAAAACATTTTTTAAAAAATTCTCTCAGGCCTTTGAGACAGTTGAAGCAATTTCTATGAATTGATTTCCCTTGGTTGTTCTCTGTATATTCCTAAGCTGGGATATACAAATGCAGCACCATAACTTTCCTACAGGGCTCTCTGCCGTCCCATTGAGATGATTTTCTTATCCGTTGCCTTCAGTCTCCATGTCTCCATGACGCAGTGCCTTGCTCATCCTTATTTTTCCACCTGAATTTCAACAGGACAGATAAAAGGAAGCACTTCTCCATTCAGTGCACAGTTAAGCTATGGAAATTGCTCCCACAAGAGGTGGCGATGACCAACAATGCAGATGGCTTTAAAAGAGGATTAGACAAATTCATGGAGGAGAGTGCTATGATGGCTATGCTCTGCCTCCTCTATTGGAGGCAGTAATGCTTCTGGCTACCAGCTTCCGGAAACTACAGGAGGGAAGAGTGCTCTTGTGCTTGAGAGTTTCTCATTAGCAGCTGTTTAACCATTGTGAGAACAGGATGCTGAACTAGATGGGCAATTGGCCTAATCCAGCAGGCTCTTCTTATCTTCTTGTGAGTGTTCTTCCCCAGGCACTGCACTTGTCTATCTGTGCTTCACACAAGAGGCACTACTGTGCTGATCCTAAAAAGTACATTCAGTGCAGCAAACTGTTGTTGTCGTTTTTAAAAAGCCTTTGTCTTTTTACCTATTGGTCTATGTGCTACACACCAATGTAGCAATGCCTATTCCGCCCCCCCTGCAGTTATTACAGGCTCATTTTAAATGTTTACTTTAAAATAAAAAAAAATGCAAGCACTTTGCTCTGCATGCTGGAGCAAAGAAATAGTGGATCATCCAAGCTTTCATTTTTGTTATTTCAAGCTCTTTTTGATCCTGTTTATATGCCCAAACCAGACTCCTCTAATGGCAGGCCTGAGATGCGATATTCAGGTAAAAAAATTATCCTGCCTCTACTTTCATCAAAGAAAAGACAGCTGGGCTGAAAGCTTAACATCCTATTGACGTCTTGCCTCTGTAGCAGGAGTAGACATTAAAACTAATTTCCTTGCTGAAAGCATGCAAAGCATAAAGATATTTTGTAAGAAGCTGTCATTTTTGCACATTTGATTTTTTTGACTACAAACATTTTAAAGCCGCTACATGCATCAAAAGAGGATGACATAAGCCGATGCACACTTTGTGGGTACGAAACGTTTGAAACCAGTGAGTTTTTATTTGACAAAAAGCGCTGTCTGCGCATGGGAGTTTACATTATCAGGCTCAAACGTCCATTATTACATATCTCGCAAACCACCAGTACAGGCAAGCCCCAGATAAAAGCAGGGAAGGGAAGCAGTGTGTGTGTGTGTGTGTGTGTGTGTGTGTGTGTGTGGCATGGTCGGTTACACCAGATCAATGGATGCTCATCAATAAATACATTTCTCTGCCATACCTCACAGAAAGCAGCAGGAATGGCTGTTCTCTGATTGGCAGTGCAGTCACTATAGCCAGCAATCTAGTCTATGTTCAAAATGGATTAGAAACATTTTACTGATATATTTCACTGCTTGTGGGGATACAGCTGCTATTCCCTAGTTATGCTTTGGATATGGGAATGACAAGAAGGCTAAGGCTCTTGCTGTGTGCAAGAATGATTATGAGCAAGCCATTACTATGCTTGCACGACATGCTGTGCCTTACAAAATCCCTTCTATGTAGCTGTGTTCATTTGCCCTGTGTTTATTTGGATCTGGTCATTTTAGTAATAAAAAAGTGTCATCCAATGTGATATTCTCCAGCAGTTGTTGGCCATCAACTCCCAGCAGCCCTAGCCAGCATCACTAAAGGCCAGGAACGATGGGAGCTCTGGTTCAACAATATCTGGCTAGCATCCCATTGGTTGGGTCCATTATGTAATAAAGAATAATCCGGAACGGATTAGGTTTAAAAACCGAGAATCCACTGTACTTCATTTTGTCAAGTCTCTTGTCATTCAGCCTGATCTGATGACTCTAAGGTACATTGTGCATGGGCCTGCAAGGATATGTGCCTCACAGCCTCAGAGTTCCCTACCTATTGAACCACACATATACATGTAGACAGATGAACATATAGAAGGAGATTCTTGGTGGTTCAGATTAATCAGCTTTACTCATTCTTTCCTTGTAAATGAACACAATGACCAGCTTTTCATGTGCAGAAGTTGTACAAAGTGACTATACAATAAGTGATAATCTATTTCCATATATATATATATATATATATATATATATATATATATATATGCTTTCGTAGATTTTCACGGGTACAGGAATGCAGGTTTTGGTGTCCTCGGGTGTCTTCCCGTGTAAAAGTTGGGGTGTCTAGGCGACGTTTCGACGAGGTCTCACTCGTCATCTTCAGGCTGGTGCTTTCGGCTTCTTGTTACTGGAACAGAGCAGTAATCACTCAGGATATCCCTCAAGTAATTAAGGAACAAAAGAAGAAAAGGCACACTAGCCTGGGAACTTCCTCTCTGCCCAGAACATTGGAGGCTATACACCACACCCCCTCAACAGTATTTATAGGAACTCAAACACTGAGATCCTGCTCTGTTCCAGTAACAAGAAGCCGAAAGCACCAGCCTGAAGATGACGAGTGAGACCTCGTCGAAACGTCGCCTAGACACCCCAACTTTTACACGGGAAGACACCCGAGGACACCAAAACCTGCATATATATATATATATATATATATAATTTTCTGATTTTTTTCCCATTTTACAACCTTCAACAGTGAATATAAATCTACACAAATCAAATAATATTTGATGCGACTTCCCTCCCTCCCCTTCTGCAGTTTCTTATTTTTCTGTCATTTTGCTACTGCATATCCAAATTTATCCTTTTTACAAATTTATCATTTACAATTCCTTTAAATTTTTTACTGCTTGTGTTTATATCAATCCTGCTAATGTTTTTAATTGTTTACAATTTGTTTTCATATATTCAATAAATTTTCCCCATTCTATTACAAAACTTCTATCATCTTGATTTCTTAATCTTCCAGGAAGTTTCTCCATCTCTGCATATGCCATCAGTTTTAATTGCCAGTTGTCTCTTTTTGGAGTCAATTCCTCTTTCCAGTTTTGGACATATATCATTTGGGCAGCTGTGATTGCATACAGAAATAGTTCTTTCTGGTCTTTCAGCACCTCTTCTCCGAGTATACCTGTAATGGTTATATGGGGTTGCTCGTGCGTAAGTTGCCACCACTCCTGGTTAAACCTTTCCTGGCTGGACAGCCCTTCACTTCGTGGCTGTTCAGTCGCTAGCAGAATCCGTCAGTGGGCGTTTCTTGAACTTCTTCCAGCAAAGAAGTTCTTTGACGCCAAGTCTCCGCCTTCTTTCCCTGCGCAGAAGTCTTCTGTGCAGGGTGGGTGTGGGTAGTGGAGGACCTGTGCTCTCCCCGCTGGTCTCCAGTGAAGAGTCCTGGAGCCCTCTCTCCGATTCCCCCATCCGCCCCCCTTTATCCCTGGTGTTACGCTGATTTCCTTCCCCAGCTGCTGAGTCCCCTCTCTCCCTGCTTGGCCCTTCTCCGGCATCGCTTGGGAGCCCTGCCTCCACTTCTGGCTCCGATGTTAGTTCCCTGACAATACCTAAAATAAAAGCTTCTGGTATTTTAACAAAAGTTATTTTCAACACTTTTTTCAATTCGTTGTGAAAAGTGAAAATCCTTGTTTGACTGATGATTTTTCTGTCTTAAGCTTTTTTTTTTTGCATAGTTTGCTTAAGATTATGCTAATGCTTACCACCTGAAGACAGTCAATGAGCAATACAGAAGCAGTTTGTCATTTCTTGCTAGTTCATTGTGTGCATTCTGAGAATGAAGAGAAGAAGAAGAAGAGTTTGGATTTGATATCCCGCTTTATCACTACCCTAAGGAGTCTCAAAGCGGCTAACATTCTCCTTTCCCTTCCTCCCCCACAACAAACACTCTGTGAGGTGAGTGGGGCTGAGAGACTTCAGAGAAGTGTGACTAGCCCAAGGTCACCCAGCAGCTGCATGTGGAGGAGTGGGGAATCGAACCCAGTTCACCAGATTACGAGTCCACCACTCTAACCACTACACCACACTGGCTCTCAATGTTTTACGACATTTAGTTATTATGTCGGTATGGGTTATCATCTTGTTGACTTCTTGTTTAATTGTTGTATTCCTCCCCTGGGACCTGTCAGTGAAGGACAGGTTATAAATAGCATGCCATAAATAAAACAAAGCAGACTTTACTTTCCTACATCTAGCACATTATTTTTTATGGTACATCACATAGTTAAACTATAGAATTTGCTCCCACAAGAGGTAGTGATGAATGTGGATGGCTTAAAAGAGGATTAGTGAAATTTATGAGGAATGAGGCTATAAGTTGGTCGGTCTGGTCATCCAATCAAGGCAAATGCCAAAATCCTGGTAAATGCACTAACATTCATTGGCTTTACCAATGTTCAAATTTTCCAGTGGAAGAGGAAGTAAAAACAAACCAGTAAAAAAACAGAAAATATTGTAACTGAAGCAAATCACTCTAATAGAGTACAAAACTTTTTAAAATTATATTGAAATTAATCTTATCACAGAAGACCGGCAAGGTGAAACAAGATATTATTCAGGGAATCCTTGTCACATTTAAGTTATTTCGCCTGACACCGGCATACAGCAACTATATTTTGCAAAGGCACATGTTAAGAACTTCTGTATCCTTCGTCTGATACCTGCATACAGCAGCTGCATACAATAACCACACTTTGCAAAGGCAGATGTGGAACATTACAAAGAAAAGTTCATCTTTTGCAAGTACTGCTCCTTAAAGTTGTTACGTTTGATACTTGTATTCTCTAAGACATACGTGGAACACAAAAGCTTCTATTTGGACATTACGTATACATATTTCCTGTTCTAAATCTTGGTCTTTAATTACTTCTACTCAATTAGATAATGTGAAAAGAGTTATGTTTATATGATGGATAAAGAATTTATATAGTTAAACACAGCCAGTTACGTTGTGGGTATATTTGCTCTTATCACAATGGCAAGACATCCTGGATGTTCTGGTTCCAAAGTTGTTCTTCCAAACAACTTATGCAGAAGTGACATAGACATGGCATACTGTCATCCATCTTCATGGCTCCTCTACTATGCACATTAAGCATACCTTATGGGGGTATGCAGGCCAGATGGGTGGGGTACATCATATTATTATTATTATTATTATTATTATTATTATTATTATTATTACAGTGCCCAGTACTAGCCCTGATGGCATGCTCAGTCCCCACTGGTCTCTTTAGAGAAGATTCATCCACATTTCAATGATCTTTTGTTCTTCTGCAAGTAAGCAGCTACTTCCCTCGTACATGTATCATTTTGGCTACATAAGATCAGTGCTCACCTAAAAATGAAGAGACCGGATTGTTATACTACTGTATTATTATACTATTAATTGATTATTGTGTTATGGGTTGCTACAATAAAAGGATGAGAAATCACGAACATTTTCGCAGAATAAAAACTTGACTGATATTACACTATGGTCATTTTAAACTAATTTAACATTTAAAATGTTTGCCTTCTCAGTGCAATATTTCCAAATTATTTGCAGACTGACTCTTTTAAGGACTGCAACTAGTTTTTATACGATATACTCCCCTTTTCTTGTGGTAAATGAATTATGTATGTGCCCAAAAGTAATTAGCAGAGAGGTGGCTGTTCAGTTGAATTTTAAAATAATTAAACTGACCTAATTCTTGGGGGAAAGGGATAAAAGTGCAGTCCCTAAGCAACTCTTTCAGGCTAGAAAACTGGGCATAGTATCTTCTTTGATGCTTGACCTAATCTGAGACTTGAGAATGACATGAGCAGTGTGAATGACACTGACTTCCTAGCCCCAGTTGACTCCAAAGAGATCCAGTTTTTAGTACCATGTTGTGTTATTCCAGTCCAGCACTTTTCAAATTATACTCTGAGGAACCCTCTAAGGTCTACCCCAAGCTTCTCAAGGGTTTCTCAGTTTGAAGAACAGTAACAGTGGGCCAGATTCCCTAAAAGCGAGCTTGCTCCACAACTGCCACTCTTCCCTTGTGATGCAGATTCTCAAGAGAATTCATCATGTTCAGTGGTACTTTCTTGTGATAATTCTATATGAATTGAGTGAGCATCTAAATGACCTGTCCAGACCTGTCTAAAGTATGCACACGTTCTGTAGCATATAAGTATGTAAGAAGGTAGGTGTACATCACTGTACACGTTTGATATTGCAAGCAAAATGACCTCTATAATATCTCAACCGTGTAGTTTGAGTGAAAAGTGTCAGAAGAATGGTGCCTCATCTTACTCAGCTGCTGTTTATTCAAATAAAGAATTCTGATTTCCATAAGAAAACATAATTTGGGGGGTTGGAGTCATGGGGCAAGGTTCTACACACCTTTAGAGGCCTCTGGAGACATTGTACTCATATGTAAAATAAACAAGTGACCAGGGATGAGCATTCTAAGCTCTGCCCCCCCATCACCATCTCCATCCCTTACCGCAAACCAAAGGGCAGATTTCTGAAGTGGAAGTCTTCTGTACGTGTGGAAGCTCCATGTAAAATTTAGAAACCTGGTCTTCCACAACTACAGGAGTCTCCCAGAGGGCCAGCAGAGAGATGTCTTCAGTGGATTGGAATGTCATCTGGATCTCCTGGAATAGGGAGTTTCATGGCCTAGGCCAAGGAAGGGGAACTGTGCTGTTCCCAGGAGGGGGGTTACCGTGCGGCATGGTCTGAGTCCAGTCCTAGGTCGAGGGTGTGGAGGCTGTCTATCAAGGGTGAAGCAGGATCCAGGGCAAGGAGCCGGGCATAGTCAGGAACTTTGGAAGAACAGGACAGGGTCTGGCAGGAACAGGTTACCAACGATGTTGCTCCCACAACCTAGGACTGGGCTGACTGGCCTTAATCTCCTCTGAGGCATTGGGTGGTCCCGGCCCACAGGTGACTCACCTCTCCTGGCCTGGAAGCGAGCACTCCTCCTGCGAGAACTTAGTTCCCTCTGCCTCTCTGCCCTGAGCCTCTGCAGCTCAGGAGAGGCTGGAGGGTTACTGGACCCAGAGGCAACCTCACCTTCCCCTGACAGAGCTGAGAGTGGAGCACCTGCAGGCAACGGGTCCTCGATCACCTCCAGAGCCAGAGCAGATTCAGCTGGTGTCTGCTCCTGAGGATCCGGCCCTTCAGGTTCAAGCCCCTGCCCTGGCTCAACTGGCCCTGGAGGTGGGGGCTCCAGTGCAGGCTGGGGTTCCTCAGGTTCAGCCTCTGAATCAGATTCCCAGGCCATCACAGGAACCTCCAGATATTGTTGGAGTCTAGCTCCCATCAGCCCCAGCCAGCATGGCTAAAGGTCAGAAGTGATGGGAATTGTTGTCCCAGGTCCCAGGTTGCCCATCTGGCCTAGGTTCATCATCAGGGATAGCCCTCTCACACATGTTAGCCAACTTCATGGCAATGGGATACACAGAAGGATGCCTACAACTGACGTAAGCTTACAGGTATGTGCATGTGAGAGGAGAAGAGATTGTCTTTTGAATAACCTATTCCTGAGATCTTTATGGCTTGAAATGTAGCGATAGGCTTACATCAGATTGGCCTGAGTTACTTCCCCCCAAATAAGCCAAATAGCTTGGCTTATTTGTGAGCCAATTTGAACTGTGTTCTCCTCCACACTGCCAAAGCTCAATGAATCCAGATAGAAATGGGTGGAGCTGCTCAGCAACTACCTTGGCTAGGTAAGGAAGAGTAATTACGCTGTGATTCCATTACCCATGACATCATGCTGGCACAGCAACCATTATGCCCCCTGCCAATGCTTAATTTGGAAGTGTATCAAGTTCTAGGATTTGGCCATAAATGTGGATGTGTGAAACTTCCTGATAAATGTACCCCTTGTTATTGAAACTCCTTTGAGTTCCTTCAAAACTCCTCATATGTGTGGCCTGAGGGTCACATTATTAGTATTGTTTTTGTCTTGTATGTTTATATTGTGAATCTCCCTGAGATCTACAGATGAAGGGCAGGATACATATTTAATAAATAATAATAAAATAATAATTTAGATTTCTTACTGACCCTTTGCCATAAGGTCCCAGGATGGGATACATAAATACAGGATCTCCGGTGTTAAAGGCTGAAGTAAAGAGGCTCATCATCAGAATATGATGAAAGCTATACAATGAAGATCCCAGAAGCACCTCTGTGGGGGAGGAATCCTACAGCTTAGAGGCTGCCACAAAATGCCTTCTTTGACCATGTTCTAAGCACCCTGGGCTTTCACAGGTGGAAGAGATGGTAGAAATATAATGAATCAGTGAGGAAATTAATGAGCTTGGCCTTGGATTGATAGTTTTGCACACCATTCGTTTGCCTAAATCAAGACTTTTCAGAGGCTTTTTGGTATAAAAATGAATACAGTTGTATTAATAGCAATGACAACGATAATAAAAACAACCCCCGTTTCTCATGATATTGGGTACAAAATACTTTACCTTCAGACATTACTTGACAAGCAAACTTAGAAGATCTATTGTGGCAATGGTGGCATCTTCCATGAGAGTTTATTGCTAGCACTTTAGTAATCTTTCACTTTGGCCGGTAACCTGGCTCTTCATCATGTCAGAGGAAGAATGTCAGGTGCTTTTTGCCAGATGGCATAATTTTCTTATTAAAACATTCTCAACCACTATGATTCAACCTATTTTTCCCCTCCAGAAAGTTAGTTTCTAGGCAACCAGTAGCAGGATTTCGGTCTTAAAATAATATTTTGCTGTAAGCTAGCTCAAGAGTCTTCGCAATGCTTGCTACTTTCCCCTCTCACAGGCTCCCTTTAAACACACACACTCTTTTAATCTTTGTTGGCTTCCAGTTCAGTGAATCGATTTTTCAAGTTTTCAAATTGCAGTGCCTATACTTGGGTTTTCTTTTGTAGTTTTCTGGTGCAATCCTCTTTATTTGTTATTCGATGAAAAGAGGAGTGTGTCTGACTTGGTAGAACTACATATCCCCCCCCAACCGAGTAATTATTTTTTCACAAGTTAATAGCAGCTATCTTAAAAATAGAAATTCAGATGCAAGCCAGTGTGGCAAAATGGGCAGAGTGCCAGACTTCACCTTGTGAAAGTCAGGTTCAAATCCCCATTTAGTCATAAAGATCACTGGATGGCCCTGAGCAGCCAGTTATCTCTCAGCCTTACTTACCTCTTTGAAGATAAAACGAAATAACCTCATGTGTGCACCTTCAGTTCCTTGGAGGAAATATGGTATACAAATGAGATAGACACAGAAAGATAAAAAATAAAAAAACTTTATTGATTTAGAAGAGATGTTAGAAATTCTGTAATGCAATCATATCACATGCAATGCATTTTACTATATATAGTAAAACTTATTACAAAAGGAGATATTAAGGAGTCCTTTGAAGGGCTAATGACTGGTTATCAGCACCATTGTTTCTACAATGAGTCCACCTCCCCCCACCCATAAAACAATGCCCTGGTATAGAAAAGACACTTATTCTCCAATTTTTCACTGCTAAATCTTGTTGTTGTTTAGTCGTTTAGTGGTGTCCGACTCTTCATGACCCCATGGACCAGAGCACGCCAGGCACTCCTGTCTTCCACTGCCTCCTGTAGTTTGGTCAAACTCATGTTGGCAGCTTCGAAAATTGAAAACTACTAAATCTGATGCCTATCAGCTCACCTTAATTTTCAAAGCACGGTTAAACCCCAGCACCCAGGAACCTAGGCGGAGGCAGGGCACTCACAAATCCATAATGTCATTATTAATGTTACACCTTTCTCCAGAACTGAGATTCAAGGCGGCTTGCAAATGTAATATCAAGGATAAGGAAAATAAAGCTTAAAACATATAAAAGATAATAGTTCAAAAGTAATTAAACTCTGAGAGAATTAAAGCCCTTTCTTTAGAAAATAGTCAGTTCCCAAAAGCCTGTCGGAATAAAATATTTTTCACCTGCCGACAGAAGGAGAACAAGGAGGAGATATTTAATTGTGTGGAGTCCTTATTTTGCAAGAGATGCAGGAAATTGAAATCTCTCATAAAAACATTCTAGTTAGATATACATAACCTCAGATACACATTTAGCATTTCTGTATAGAATTGCTTGAGATCTGTTTGTTGTATAGTGGTGGTTTGCTATTTTTTTACTGTGATATCCTCACCTGCTCCTAGATGCTGGGTGTTTGTTGCTTACATTTTCACCTGAATAGAGGAAAGGACAAAACAGGGATGGGGAATTATTCTATAGTTTAGAAGTTCAGAGTTGCAGCATGCTAATTGACAATTAAGGCATCATTGCTACACACTGGGGCTTCTGTATTTTGACACACATCTATCTTCTAAAGTGCCTTAAGATGGGTGCAGATCAACTGCCCTTAGCTTAACAAAATTTAAATGGTATTTCAAGGGAAAGTGCCAGAACCAAAATGAATATAGCTTAAGTGGGACACTTGTAGCCTCAAGAAGTGGAGTATATAGTAAGCTGTTACTTATTACAAGTTATCATACTGCACTTCAGGCTTGCATTGTCAGGGAACTTGTGTAATAGCTAGGCAATTTCTCTCAGTGGTGTTGTGTGAGTCAACATCTCCTCTGGCTACAGCTGGGGATCATTCTCCTCACCTGCCAGTGTGGTTGACTCACAGACAGAAAGGATTGCCCTCCATATATATATACCTCTTGTATGCTCATGGTTCTGAGAACCTAACATTCTTTGACATGAGATGTGAGAAGGCCACGCTAAAGCATTCAGAAATAAAATGGGTTTTCTTCAGAGGAGATGATATTGTGAGACAGAAAGATTCCTCTTAAGACTGCTACTGAAAGATTTAATGGGATGGAGAAGAACAAGGGAGGGTGAAATATATTGTTATAATAACAACAGAGAGCTGGGCTGAGGGCTTACATAAAACCATCTAGGCCTTGGCTTTCACACATCCAGGCCAGAGCAATACGAAACTTAACAACCTGATTAATGACAGACTATGGAGACATTTCTGAGTCTCAGCTGACCCCAAGGTTACAGACTACGGGGAAAAGAGAAACCTTGTGTGATTATTAACAGAAATCGTTGAACAGAAAACTAAGGGCAGCATGGAAGACACCCAAGAAGCAACAGTTCAGCAGCATCTACCAGCATTCATATTTTTTTTATTAAAAAAATGCGTTCAGAGCTGAGAAATCCACACATTCAGATAGCAGTACCTTTGTATGAGGAAAGGAATAGTTTTAGATGATGCCAAGATATTTTGGTCATGGATGACAAGCTAGATGTAGTAGTAGTATAAAGTCTTAGTATTAGTTATATGTGTGTGTTTGGCTTTTTCACATATTCACTCTAGAGAGATTACTGTGCTGCAAATTTCATCAACTTCTGTCAACAGCATTTTTTATTTTATTTTTTTTAAGTTGTGACTGCTTTTTATTTCCCCCTGGTGAATGGTGATGATGGGTCATGAAGCGCCAATTGTTTCAAATCAGACTAGGATTCCAAACTGAATCAGGCAGCTTCCAAGGTTGTCTGCTTTCTAAAGCACTAAACCAGAATCTGAACCAAATCTTGTTCTCAGTGCACACCCGTAGCATTTAACTAGGTTCTACATGTGCTCTCTCTCTCTCTCCCCCCCAACTCACTGTTGATTTTTCTCAGCAGAGACTGGCTGCTTTTAAAACACTGTTCTGCTATATTTAATTTTGCAGAGCACCACATAATCGGATGGCACTACATAAATAATAAGAGTCCGGTGCTTCTGGAAGACTTCATGCTGAAAGCAGTTGATAATTAATGTCTTGCTTTAGGGCCAACAAGGTTGTGACTGCTCTCCACATAATCAGCCCATCAAGATGCATTAACTCCAGTAGTAGTTAGCAACATTTGAAAATGGAAAGTGGGGGGAGAAATATGCACTGGAGTTACAGCAGTGTTCAGAAACGAAGCCTGCATTGCTTATGTCAAAAGCACAAGTTGGGTTTCATAAAGCAAAATAGAAAAAGTTGAGAATTTAGAGTTTAGAATTCATTTGGATGTGTGAAAAATACGTGGCACGAGGGCTGGTCTACATGAAACAAGCGACTACAGACTCAATGAAACTATTGCAACACTTCCCAAGTGAACATGTGAGGTAATTCATGCAAGCAACAGGAAAAGACTCCGTAAAGATTTGGACTCCCCGTTCAGAAGTGTCTTTCATACAGCTGCATTCGAATGGGAACCAGTAGTGAAGACTGTGTATAACATTTACCTTTCCTCCCCACCCCCCACAATCTCGGGGATATAAGCAGAAGATTATATGATAAAATGCCTATTCTTAGACTGTATCACTTTTGATGGCTGGGGTGGGTCAAATGGTTCAATGCTTCCTCATATAAAACGACGCCACACATAGAAAAATAGATGCTAGATAGAAAAATGTTACTGCAGGTGCCAAACTGCAATATTTGTTTATAATGTGTTTGGATATTTTGTAATAGACACTGGAGATCCAACAGTCCACATTACTTCCATCAATTTTGAATAATACAGTCCAGGAAGAGTTTATTTATTTGTGTAGAAGCAGAGATGTCTGTAGTTGCACATCTTATATTCAAAGGGTCCAATGTTGTGCATATTGGTGACCATCTTGCCTATATACCCCAACTTCTACTGAGTTGTTATTCAGGTTGCTAATGATTATTTTATTGGCTATCTTCTGCCCGGTATGATTCAGGCACCTCCCAAATGAGTAATGATGTGAACTACTGGAAAACCAGTACATGATCCAACTGTTTCGCACTGCTGTTGTCAGAAACAACATACTTATAGTCTCCCTTCATGAATGACTCCAGGGCGGGTTACAAAAATATCCCACTTAAAAACAGCATGCACTCTAATTAAAATCATAAAATACTGTCACAATACCAACCAATAACAAAATTAACAGAACAGCACTGCAAAGCAACAATGCGGAGGGAGGGAAAACATCCACTCATCCTAAGACCTAGGTAAAGATTTGTATCTTGAGCAAACATCAAAATGTATAAAATGCTGGCAACCTGGAGGGCAGATCATTCCCCAACACAGTGGCCATCACAGAGAAGTCACTCTCAAGTACCACTGCCCCTTGAAGCACAGAGCACAGCAGCAGTGCTAACAGACCCTGCCTGCTGCTCTTAACTCCTTGGGGTCATTCTGGACTCACAGCTGTCCATGGAGGCACAGGTTCATTCTGAGTCCAGGGCAGCTATCTACCAGCTACTGGCTGAGACCCTACCTGGCTCACCAGGGTGCTAGATGCTCTGCTTATCTCCCCCTTGGACTACTGCAATGTGTTCTACCTGGGGCTTTAAAGGTGACTCAGAAAATACAACTAATCCAGAATGTGGCAGCAAGACTGCTGACAGGGAATGGCCACCAATACTATATAACACCGGTCCTAAAAGATCTACATTAGCTCCCAGTACAATTCAAAGTGTTAGTGCTGACCTTCAAAGCTCTAAATGGCCTTGGTCCTGTATACCTGTAGGAACGTCCCCACCCCCTGTAGTTCAGCCCAGACACTGAGATCCAGCTCTGAGGGCCTTCTGGTGGTTCCCTCACTGTGAGAAGTGAAGGTACATGAACCAGGCAGAGGGCCTTCTCGGTAGTTCTCACCCTGTGGAACACCCACCCATCAGATGTCCAAGAGACTATTTAACTTTTAGAACGCATCTGAAGGCAGATCAGGAAGTTTTTAGTGTTTGGTGTTTTGCTGTGATTTTATTATGCCGGAAGTCTCTCAGAGTGACTGGGGCAACCCAGACAGATGGGTGAGGTATAAGTAATATATTACTACTACTTCTATTACTATAAAGAATATCACTAGCAGCATGTCTACTTGGAAGTAAACCACATTGAATCCAATAGGAGGTACTCCCAAGTCACTAACTGAAGGTGATGGGCACTAGCTTGAGAGAGCAGGATCATGACTGCTTTGGGCCACAGCAGGTTGTAGGACTATGCTTTCTAAATGTGTTGAAGAGCACTTTCAATTTTTACCCTCTTTCTTGGCAGTCAGTTCCAATCTGACTCAGGTATACCTGTGTGACTGGGTGCTCTTGCGTGAAGGTCTGAAATTACTCTTACACTCAAGGCTGGGAAAACAGGCTGTAAAGAACTTAAACTTCCTGGTATAGTGCATTGCTCAGACTTTGTGATGAGTGGGACAGGATTTCAACACACAGTCACTAGGATACAATCACTATGATCCTACAGTCTGCTCCAACACCAGTATGGATGCATACAAATGCATACATTTGTTTCAGTTGCAGGAGCTGATCCATCAGAATCGGAAATGCTTCTACAGTGGTACCTCGGGTTACATACGCTTCAGATTACAGATTCCACTAACCCAGAAATAGTGCTTCAGGTTAAGAACTTTGCTTCAGGATGAGAACAGAAATCATGCTCCGGCAGCATGGCGGCAGCAGGAGGCCCCATTAGCTAAAGTGGTGCTTCAGGTTAAGAACAGTTTCAGGTTAAGAACGGATCACTGGAACGAATTAAGTACTTAACCTGAGGTACCACTGTATTTCCTATCCCTATTTCTTCTTCTTCTTCTTCTTCTTCTTCTTCTTCTTCTTCTTCTTCTTCTTCTTCTTCTTCTTCTTCTTCTTCTTCTTCTTTTGCTTGTAGCTGAGTAAGATTGTCTTCCATGAACATGGTCTTAATGGTGTGTCCATAAGTGACTGTGGAGACCAATTCTGGATCCACAAATCCTTCCACAATGGGGACATAGGTTTCCAGGTTGATCACAGTGAGGATTTGCCAAACATGCCTTCCTCTTAGCTCATTTCTCCCTTTTGTCCTCAGTTCGTGCTTTTTCAAAATCTGCAATGCCTTGGGTAGAGGCTACTCTTCAATTGGAGGACTCGCAGGCCAATGTTTCCCAATTATCAGTGCTTATACTACATTTTTAAAGATTTGCCTTGAGAGCGTCTTTAAACTTCTATTCCTGCAAGGGGTTCAAGAGCTGAGCCTAAAAGCCTCTCCCATTTCCACCAACCCATTTGCAGGTGGAGAAAATGTGGGATGCCGTTTGAAAGGTTTGGCAGGGCAAAAGGGGAGAAAACGGACGCAGTTGTAACATTGCTCTTAGCATTTGTCGGCTGCTACTTTCCCAAAAACCCTCTGAAAGTGAAACCGTATAATGATGTTCTACCATGCCCAGAAGATATACTGAACTCAGGGCCTGTGTGTCTAAGACCAACATGCTTGCCAGTGGTCCTTGCTGTTTGGATCAAATGCAAGTGTTATTATTATGATTACTACCACTACTATATCTTGGAATGGCCATATCTAGGGTGGCTGCCTTAGTCTGCCTAATAGTAGGTCTGTTCCTCATTCTGGGTTATAAAGAGAAGTAGAAAAAGTAGAAATTTCACATATACTGCTTTTAATGGTTTTGTATGTTGCTGCATACAGCCCTGATATTTTAAGAAAATAAGTGAACAAATGGGATAAATTAATAAATTAATATAAAATAAATATAGCCTTCCTTTTTCAAAATCATTGCAATAAATACAATATTAGGATTTGAATTCTCTCTCTCTCTCTCTCTCTCTCTCTCTCTCTCTCACACACACACACACACACACACACACACGAAAAAACATCCAAGGTCATAAGGAATGCTACTGGAACAACTGTGAGACATCTGGGTCCTACAAAAGACCAGTAGTTCAAATCCAAGGCCAAATGAAAATAGGATTCGTTATTAGACTTTCAGATAAAAACAATTGCACTTTTGAGCTATGTGTTCATTTCCAAATTTTATAGACTGCTGATATCAGAAGCATACAGTGAAGGTGCCTGACTAAGGCAAATAAAACTTAATGATATCCTTTAATAATAATAAAAAAAGTTTTCTCCTAAAACGGATTACAAAATTCACCTATCCAAATCACAGCAATGTATAAAATATATGATGCTCCATTGTCCAAAAGCTATAAAGAATTTCACCCAAGATCAACAATAATAAATGAAGGAGAACAAGCCCCCCCTTCTAAAAGGGGGTGATGACTCTGCATTACTTTTTGTTCCCTCTCTGCAAAATAGTTCCCCAGCCCTCCAGCCTGTGAATCACAAAATAAAACAAATGTTGGCCGAACATTACATATGATCATGGTCTGTATTTCTATATTAAACTTTTTCATCACTTTGAAATGTCATCCAGCAGATTTATTTTTGTAATTAAGTGAATTGTTATTTACCAGCAGAAATAAGGCTGGGATAACAGACAGCCTAACAGTACCATAACTCAAAGGGCATGAATTATTACTGAGATCTGATTAATTGAATAGTTATTTCTTTTGCAACAGTTTAGGGAATGGCACCTCATACGAGGGTGGGTGGGAATGTTCCATTTATACTTGGCAAATGCAATTTGTGCCTGGCGAGTTTTAAAGAACTGAAGAACTGGATATAGTGCACGGAAACATGCAGTGGTAACTCTAGGACCTGCTCTTAACTATGGGCAATTTTTGTCAACAAAGTCCACAACAGATGGTGTGTTTGTGAAAGTGAATTCCACCCAGCCTCAAATTTTGTGATTGCAATTTTGGGCCATTAGAACTATATAAACTCTGTTTTGTTGGCACTGTGTTTTCTCTGGACATCTGGCTGGTTCTAATTAATGTTACAAGTCAGGTGTTTCTGTGGACCAAATTACACCCATCACACATGCAATGTTCAGGTCTGAATTCAAAACCCAGATTAACTGAATTTGAAATCTATCAGACATTTGGGGAATTAGTCAGTGAACTACAGACTGACATTTAGGGCACTCACCTATATCTAGTTAGTATGTACGCAGCAACTGTTGTAGGATTATAACTGTCTAGCCAAGTTTTCCAGCACTGAATTATCCAGACAAGTATCTGTCAACAAGGTATTACATTATTACTACCACGTACAGCTGTATACATGAGAGTGTGCTGTCTACTGTGGGATGGGGGAATCATTCCCTCTGAAACAGATATCACTTCCACAAACTGAGCTTGAATTAGCAAACAAAGATTCTCAAAAGGTTTTCTGGAAAACAAATTTAAGTCCAGCTGCAACTGCTGAACATATTTCTCAAACCAGTTTAAATCTTCCAGAAGCATTTACTTGATAATTGGTTGGGAGGTGGACTTTCAATCTAGCATAAAGCATAGACAGCTTAAATTATTGTGCTGATATGCAGTAAGGATACTGGATTTTATAAATGGGGATATCCAGTGCTTTTTTTCTGGGGGTACACACACGCATACCCCTAAACATTTTGTGAATCTAAGTTTGGCCTCATTGAGGGGCAGCATTTCAATATGAGTAGGAAAATGAGAGCACCCCTAAACATTTTTTTAGGGGGAAAAAAAAGCCTGGGGGTATCTATCACCAAGGAGGTTGCATACTGCCAGTATACCACTCACATCCCTTGGTTCAGTTTCGTAATTTGATATTCCATCTTGTTGACTGCACATTTATTACTGCAACCTCTGGAGACAGCAGTAAATGTGATGCTCAAATTTTAAACTGCAATGTGCAATGAGAAGAAATGCCATGGTGCACCTGTAGCAGCAAAACCGGCCACCTTCATCTACCCCACCTGCAATTAAACATGTCTCTCATGTATCAGAATCCGTAGCCCCAGCAGTTGCTGTAAGTCTACAACACTATGACTTTGCCCCTGAAAGGACATTTTTCCATTGTCTCCTGAGACAGCTGGATGCTAACAATGTATAATGTTTCAAGAAACCTGCAGCAGTGGGTTTCTGCATCCCCAGAGCTCAGAGTTTCCTTTCTTCAGGGACATATGAAAGCAGTGAGAGATTTATTTCCTGTACCCATAGCCTGAAGGGGCAGCTTGATAAGAGTCCATCACCTCATGCTCAAGCATTGAAGCAAAATACAAATGATTCACGCTGTAGTAACACAATATCATTATGTTATGGAAATTAAAGAAGTCAGATGTGTACCATGAGAAAGCTAGGATGGGGAGGGGGACTTCAGATTTGGTTTCAGCAGCAACCTTGGAACAGGAGGTTGACACAAGTCCTGGAGTAAAGGGAAACCACCTGAGTTCAGTATAAGAAGGCCTATGAAAAATCTGAATGCCTCTTTGGTAATCTCCCTCAGTGAAGATGGAGGTGAGGTAACATGACCGGATTGGGGGATCATTTTAAAATTCAGAGTCTCCCTGTCAGGACACTTGAGAGGTCGGCTTTTGTCTGTATGTGGTAGCATTTCTTAATATCCAGCAGCAAGATATATTTTCAATTATGAAACTTGTTAATCCTTATCCCATACCCAGAGGATCAAAGTAAGGATGAGGCACTTTTGGGGGAGGAAACCTATAATTTTATTTAAGTACACTTGATGAGGGGTGCAGCTTACTCTAGCAAGGCACAACACTCTTTCAGACAAATGCTCTTTACAGAGATAGTTAAGAAAAATTCTCACTTGTATTTGAATAGCTGAATTCCTCCTAGAATGGCTATTAGCCTCACACTACTGTACCAGTAAAACACTCCCAGTCCCTTCTAGCATATTTATCGTCTACTCAGGAAAACATTCTGGGTTGCCCTGCCTACGTAACCCCTAATTCAGTCTTAGGCTCCAAACTGATCTCCATCTAGACATTTTCAAAGCCCTAAATAACACAGACAAGCCCTATCTGACAGTGAAACTCTCAGGTTCACTTTTTTAAAACTCCCTCCTCTTTCTTGATTGGCTTACACTCCACCCAGCCCTGATTGGTTTCTGGGTCACTGGGAGGCTGTCCCAGAGTCCGTCAATCACAGTTTGCAACCTTAACCATAGCAGGTTACTTGAGAGACTGCTTCATCCCATATAAACCCAGTAGATTGCTGTGGTCTGTGGGACAGTCTCTCCTGTGAGTTCCAAGGATCTCTGAAGCCAGATTCCACAGTCATTCAGAACAGAGCTTTTTAGCTTGGCTGCCCCTGTTCTGTGTAATTGCTTTCCTGATGAGTGCCCACTAACTGTACGTTACAAAAAACGATTGAAGATGCAAACTTTCCCAGTTGGATAAATGGGTCTTTACCACTAGTGTCTACTTTTAAATGTATTTGACTTCTTTGTGTTTATAACTATTTTTAATTATTGTATATGTAAATCATCTTTTTAAAAAAATTATTTATAATTTCCAGGTTTATACATTTCAATAATTTTACAATCCTTTTAACATTTCAAAACTTGACTTCCTCCCCCCTCTTCCTGTATTTTTAATATCTTCTGCATATCCAAATTAATTTAATTGGTTCATTTACTTTAAATATATACTCTTACGAAACTGCAGGTTATTACAATAATCTGGCCAAGGTTCTTCTCTGTTTACAATTTATCTGTAAATATTCAATAAACCATTTCCATTCTTTTATTAAAAAATTGTTATCTTGATTTCTTATTTTTCCGGTAAGTTTTGTCATTTGTGCATATTCCATAAGTTTTTGTATCCATTCTTCCTTTTCTGGGACTTCTGCTTCTTTCCATTTTGGGGCAACAAACATTCTTGCCGCTGTGGTAGAATACATGAATAAGTTTCTGTGTATCTGAAGAAGTGTGCATGCACACGAAAGCTCATACCAAGAACTAACTTAGTTGGTCTTTAAGGTGCTACTGGAAGGAAAAAAAATTTAAGTTTCTGTACAGTTTGGGTAGTTCTGTCCCTATAATCCCCCCCCCCAAAAGCTGCTGGGTTCTTTTTTAACAAACTTTCTTTTAAACATCCTTTTCAGTTCATTATATATCATTCCCATTAACCTTTAAGCTTCCTACAAGACCACCATATATGATAAAAAGAACCTTCTTTCTCTTTACACTTCCAACACTTATTTGATTTAGATTTATACATTTTTGCCAATTTACTCGGTGTTAGATACCACCAATATATCATTTTCATGTAATTTTCTCTGAGACCATAACATGTTGTAAATTTTATATCCATATGTGTAAATCATCTTGAGATGGTGGATTAGAAGGCAATTAACAAATATTAATAAATATTAATAAATAAAATAATAAATAAATAAATATTAATAAAAATTAATAATAGCAACAGATCTGAACTATTAACATAGTTTTATACTCATAAACTGCTAATATGGTTATCCTCAAAACTGAACAATTTAATTGTAGTTTGGCGAACTGCTGAGATCTCTCTAATGGAGGTCATTAGTCTCCCTGAGCTCAGACCTACAAATTAAAGTATTCACTTAGGAGAGAAAATGACTCTTGATGTAGTCTAGATATGCCATTAGAGAAGACCTGAAAGAAAAGGGTGAGGCTCCCAAGTTGAATTCAGTGGCAGGGAAATTCTTCTCCTGTTCCAATATGGCACATTCCCAGCAGCAGTTAAAATCAGGAATGCATTTTGTAATATCCAGACCCTCTTTGCTCTCCATATTTATTCTTTACTCTTTTTAACTTGACAGCAGTCACTTTGACTATTCATTCTCCCCATCCGCATCTGTCACAAGGATTTTTGTGCATCTGCAGTCAAAAGTGAAGAATCTTCTCCGACAAGAATCTGTTCCAAAGATGTATCTGCCGTTGCACTTATGACCCACAATTACCTCTTTATGTCAAATCACTTGATTACAGTTTCCACTATCCTTATTTTATGACAGTGTTTATGTTCAAGGCATTTATCTGGGCTTTCTGGATAAATGAAAATACAATATAATGTGTGTTTGGTGGGGGAGTGGTGTTACTTCTTATAGGAGAGAAAAACTGAAAGCAAAACCAGCCCTTCTTCATGTAAAACTTCTAAGATCATTGAAGTCCTTTTTATTCAAAAAGGCCTTTTAAGCAGCGTAGATAGTCTGGGCCTTTGTTCTAAATTTCAGGGGTGTGGGGAGTATAGATGTAGGACTTTTTCCACTTTTTAATGGTTTTATAGTTTTGATTTCACAAGTTTCTAGCTTTACTATAAGCACTCCAGAGTTGTAGAGTAGAATACAAATGTAATAATTAAGCAAATAAAAATGGATATTTCATACTGTTACACACCACCCAAATTTCAGAGCAGTGAGAGACCTGAGAGGTTCTAGTGATTATCCAAGGTTTGGGTTCATTGGAATGAAGGTGAGTGAAACTGTGTTATCTTTAGGATATATGGTGGTTGTTTTTTTACACAAACTGAGCATAGAATTGAGGGGGCTCACAGCATTAATACCCCACAAGAGATCTTGCTTCCCCATTTGGTTGTCAGGGAAACCCCAAAGTCCAGCAAAGAGCAGCTTAAACAAAAGAGCTTTATTAAAACAACAACAAGCAAATCTCTGTTTGCAGTCTGCTTCCAGCCCACATGCACACACAACAACAAGTGAAGCACTGTTATTGGGCAGTTCCCTATACCAGATCCTTGGGAGGTTGACAGCTCTTGATGGGATAACAGTGGTACCTCGAGTTCCAGATGCTTCAGGTTACAGATGCTTCAGATTACAGACTCCGCTAACCCAGAAATAGTACCTCGGGTTAAGAACTTTGCTTCAGGATGAGAACAGAAATCACACGGCAGCGGGGCAGTGGCAGCGGGAGGCCCCATTAGCTAAAGTGGTACCTCAGGTTAAGAACAGTTTCAGGTTAAGAACGGACCTCCAGAACAAATTAAGTTCTTAACTTGAGGTACCACTGTACGTTCCCTCTGAAGAAGTGGGTGCTCAGCTTGGGAAAACTTCTGGATCCGCTGCTGTCGCTTGAGGTTCAGGTGGCCTTGGTGGTGCAGAGTATCTTCCATTAGTTTTAGCTGGTGACCCAGCTGCTCCCCTATCTGTTGTCTATGCTCTGGTAACCTCTAGAGGTGGATCTACACTCATGGTTTATAATGTTTATGAGGGTTAAGGAATGATTCTCATGATGTAATGGACACATTACGTTTTGCTTGTAACGTTCACAATGTGTTGTTAAAATGTGACACTAGAAGGCACTGCAGAGCAAACTGGCTCAGGACAGCAATACTTCAAGGACTGCCTCTCCCCATTTGAACTGACCCAGATCCTGAAGTCATCCTGTGAGGCCCTTCTTGTGCTCCCTCCATGATGGTGGCAACACAAGAACAGCCCTTTTCTGAGTGGCTCCCTGCTTGTGGGATGCTCTCCTCAGAGAGGCTTGCCTGACGCCATCATTATGTCTTTAGGCACCAGGTAACGACTTTTCTCTATAACCAGGACTTTGGCCTTTAACTATCTGTGGCCCTTTAGAAGTAGGCAGCATATTTTTAATGTATTTATTTTTCTTCTTAGTTTTAATGTATCAAATAGGGCAAAACCGAAAGCAATTTTAATGTTCCAACTCAGGCAAAATGTCTTAGGAATTCAAAGGAAGCCAGAAGAGGGAAATGTTTCAAAGTGGTTTCAGACATCCCCCTGATACGGTATCCTGCTTTCCCTGAAAGAGTTGAATCCCTAGAAGCCAATTCGCTTCTGGGATGCACCAGAAGTGTCACTGCAGTCTCTTGGCATGCTACCTCTTTAGCACACATGCGCTGAAATTAGAGCAGCCTTTGGTTTTAATGTTTTAGATACCCTTCTCATTAAAAAATGCTTTCATTGCATTATCACATACTGAAAGCCTGAGGGAACAGCAGATCGCCCATGTTGTAAACTGGAGATAATTTTCTGTATCTGTAACTCATGTAGAAAGTAATATAATCCCAATTAAAGCTTTAGAGCTTTTTAAAAAAAGAAATATTTGTTTCCTCTCATAAACTTCAAGCAGTAGCACATCCTTCAGTATAACTATCATAAGTACTGCACATATCATATTTTCATTAAAAAGAAACACAATGAAATATCCAAACCAGCCTTAAGTTAGCATTAAGGAGTACTGAAATTTATAGGTACAGTAGAACATTAAGTATACATAATATTCTGAAGAGCAAATTCAGCCCAATTGCAATTACGCTATTTTACCCAACAGCGTAAAGTTTTAATTGTTCCCATTTGCTGAGATCTAATTGTATTTTATGCATTATTGGGCCTGAATTTAATTTAGCGTAATCCGTTTTGAAAGAGATAGGTGGGTATTTAAGTTGGCCATGTCTATTAATGCTAATGTGAAACACATGGCAATTCTCCATGAGGGCTGAATCCAGAGAGCAGAGATATCTATCTTTCATTTATGTGGGGCCTATTACCTTTATCATCTGAAGCCCTCACAACCCTTTAATTGCTGCATCTTTACCGGGGGGGGGGGGGGAGATTTGTGTGCAAGCTACTTAAGATCATCAAAATGGATGGTGATTTTTTTTTATGTGTGGGGAGAGACATTAGAAAACAACGTTTCTTTTTGTTTTATTACATTTGGTTTTTTATATATATATAATATTTATTGAAATTTTTAAGTTACAATATAAAGAACAAACAAAATTATTACATAACATGACATATTTTCTTATCTCCTTAGGACCTCCTATAATTAAGTGTTTTACATTTGTTGTTAGCTGCCCTGAGCTTGGTTTTTGAACCAGGAAGGGCGGGGTATAAATAAAATTATTATTATTATTATTATTATTATTATTATTATTATTATTGTTATTGTTATTGTTATTGTTATTGTTATTGTTATTGTTATTTGTAATGTGATTTGCTCTAATGCACATACTTTTAAGCAGAGGTTGGATGGCCCTCTGTCATGGAAGTTTTAGCTGAGATTCCTACATTGCAGGGGGTTGGACTAGATTACTTTTGGGGTCCCTTCCAACTCAATGATTCTATGGTTCTATGACTCCTTGACAGTTCTGTCAGTACCTGGGACTATGACTTACAGAACATGAGTGCATAAGAATAGCCCTGCAGGTTCACGCCAGTGGCTAATCTAGTCCAACATCCTGTTTTCATAGTGCCTAACCCAATGCCTGAGGGAAGTCCAGAATAAAAACCTGAGGGAAACAGCACTCTCCTCTTCTGTGGTTTCCAGCACATGTTATTCAGAAGCATACTGCCTTAACACTAGAGGCAGAACATAGCCATCATGGTTACTCAATTTGTGCCATGGGTAGGGAGGGTTACGTACCTGGATGAAACTAAATACAGGTATGTATACATATGCACAAATAACATTTGAATGCTCGCCAAGTGTATGTTTCTAAGGAAGAAGAAACACTGTTAGAGATTTCTTTGTAGTCAAAGGAATTTTGTCGAGTAGACAAGATTAAAGCATGTGTATTAAGGCTACATTTGAAAGTGTAGTTACGGGTGGCAGTTATTCTGTTTCAGAACAATTGCTTTCGATTTTGTATTACACAGAATGAAGATGCACATTACAAAAAATATATATAAACTCACCTAAAAAGTATTTATTTACAGTACTTCTTTTCTCTGTAAAGACAATGTATTTGAAGCTTAAGGCTGCAGTCCTATACATGTTTACCTGAACTAAATGGGGGTTTTCTGAGTAGGCACACATAAGATTGCATGGTTATTTAAATTTCTTTTTAAAATTCCCACTCAGAACAACAGACTTGAAGTCTATAGATCGAAGGACTTAGGAATTCATCTTCTGCCCCTGTCTTAATAATAATATAAAAAATGTTCCTATGGTAGTTTAAACATTTTCATTTTCAAGGCAAATGAAGGAAATGGAAGGTAACGAAGTGAACAAGACAATCACCACTGATGCAGTTTATAAATCTTTACTGCATCCAACCCTGTTGCATGATAAGTTTGGATACCAAATACAAATACAATATAAGTTTGGATACCAAATACAATACTAGAATTCTGTGCGGCTTCAGACATTACAGTAATTATTCATCCAAAATAGCCTTTCCCTACCACTCTTCAAAACTTGAATGTATTATTATTATTATTATTATTATTATTATTATTACTACTACTACTACTACTACTACTATTATTGCCCTGCCCATCTAGCTGGGTTTCCCCACCCACTCTGGGCAGCTTCCAACAGAATATTAAAAACACGATAAAACATCAAACATTAAAAACTTTCCTAAACAGGACTGCCTTCAGATGTCTTCTAAAAGTCAGATAGTCATTTATTTCCTTGACATCTGATGGGAGGGCGTTCCACAGGGCGGGCGCCACTACCGAGAAGGCCCACTGCCTGGTTCCCTGTAACTTCGCTTCTTGCAGTGAGGGAACCGCCAGAAGGCCCTCGGAGCTGGACCTCAGTGTCCGGGCAGAACGATGGGTGTGGAGATGCTCCTTCAAGTATGCTGGGCTGAGGTCGTTTAGGGCCAACACTTTGAATTGTGCTCAAAAACGTACTGGGAGTCAATGTGTTTCCACATCCATCTATTAACACCAAGACTATTCACATGTTGTTATGAGCAGGTTGAAAGGCGAATGGGGCTTCGGCCACTTCCTTGTGCCCTCGATCCCTTGCTCCGAATATGAATACATTGGGGTGCTTTGCCCCCTCAAATATTTTAGGGGGTGGGGGCTGAAGATCCATTGGCTCCTACGAGTTGGATTCTATGGGCAACCCCAATTTTGCTGCCTCCCTATCACTCTCTCACACAGTGGTAGTGACGTCATGCTGGGAGGCCATTGCCGCAGCTGCACCCTGCAACTCCTGAGTTGCTGGCCCAGGCCATTCTCTAGAACAGGGAATGTATGCCTGCCCAGTTCAAGGCTGCTTAGGGCTTTAAAGGTCAGCACCAACACTTTGAATTGTGCTTGGAAACATACTGGGAGCGCCAGCATGGACTACAGTCTCCTTCACTGAGTGTGTTAAGTGTTCTTCTGAATTACAGTTTGGTTTTTTTAGTGGAGAGAAGGGGATTGTAAGCCATGAGTTCAAATGAAAAGTTCTCACTGTATACAATTCCCATGCAACCATAGCTGTCTGATAAAGAAGGTGGATATTTGAAGATTTTCACTATACTGCTGCACACAAATACCTAACCTTGCTGCACATAAGATTGCTTTTGTAATCTTTCCATACAGGAAAAATGGTGGCCACAAAAATTGGATGTGAAATGCACACATTTCTTGGGTGGCAGATCTCCTCCTGCTGAAATGGGTCCGCAATTCCAGAAACACAGGATTTTACAATTGTCATGATTTGACTGTATATGCTGTATATCGTGGATGTTGTTGTTGTTTAGTCGTTTAGTCATGTCCGACTCTTCGTGACCCCATGGACCAGAGCACGCCAGGCACTCCTGTCTTCCACTGCCTCCCGCAGTTTGGTCAAACTCATGCTGGTAGTTTCGAGAACACTGTCCAACCATCTTGTCCTCTGTCGTCCCCTTCTCCTTGTGCCCTCCATCCTTCCCAACATCAGGGTCTTTTCCAGGGAGTCTTCTCTTCTCATGAGGTGGCCAAAGTATTGGACCCTCAGCTTCAGGATCTGTCCTTCCAGTGAGCACTCAGGGCTGATTTCCTTCAGAATGGAGAGGATTGATCTTCTTGCAGTCCATGGGACTCTCAAGAGTCTCTTCCAGCACCATAATTCAAAAGCATCAATTCTTCGGCGATTAGCCTCATTTATGGTCCAGCTCTCACTTCCATACATCACTACTGGGAAAACCGTAGCTTTTACTATATGGACCTTTGTTGGCAAAGTGCTGTCTCTACTTCTACACAGATATCTGTGTAGAAAATTGTATTGTGTAGCTGGCTTGCAGGCAGTTGTGTTCTCTAAAAGTCGGCAATTTGGAACTGATTCTCTATAAAATAAGGATGGGTTCCAAAATTCATTGTCATCTAAGTAATCCTTACATCTAATATGCTAAGTTTTGACAAGAGATTTTGTGATATTTCGTGGAATTGCCCCAAAATTAAGAGTTACTGGCTGATACACTATCAGGTATACAAAATATATAACAGGGTGTATAATCCAATTAAAGGCAGAGGTAGCCTTACTCTGCTATATTAAAGCTCCTTTTAGTAAGTGCAATTATCAGTTAATAGAGAACATGTTGATAATGCCAATGATTCTGGGTTGTGCTAAATGTAAATCTGATAGGCTTCTGCGCATTACAGTAGCTCAATAAAACATGGCATACTGCCAAGTTAATAAAATTAGCAAATTATTCACAGGCAGACAAAAATCTGTTACAGAAAGACAACTTTTATCCAACATGAGAGCCTTTTCTGAGAAACTGGATTGGCCATCATAACTGAAGTAATATTGACGTGGACAGCTGTAATTTTGCGTCTGGAAAATGACCACATTTTCCAAATAACCTTTTTTCTTGTGGTGTTTTCCAACACTGTTTATTACTATATTAAGTTTTCATGAAGTATGTGAAGACTGTAATATAATGCTTAGACAGCAAAGCTTGATGTTTTTATTGTAAATTGAAAATGATGATAAAATATGTGTAAAAAAAATGCAGTCTTCACTTCAGCTTTTCTGTGTCCACAAATTTCCCTTAGTTATAAATAGGCAGATTGTATATCCAAGCAAAGATGCATTGAACTGTAACAGGACTGTACTCTTGTTAGAGCTCCACAAATATACACTATATGCATGTAGGTGCCAAGCATCATTTTTGGACCCATTAGAAACTTGTATCTCATTCCTGCTCACATACTTATACCACAATCCAGTCCCATACATACAGCTTCATAATTCATAGAATCATAGAAAAAGGGATGTGAGTGGCGCTGTGGTCTAAACCACAGAGCCTAGGACATGCTGATCAGACGTTTGGCAGTTCTAATCCCCGCGATGGGGTGAGCTCCCGTTGCTTGGTCCCAGCTCCTGCCAACCTAGCAGTTTGAAAGCACGTCAAAGTGCAAGTAGATAAATAGGTACCGCTCTGGCGGGAAGGTAAACGGCGTTTCTGCGTGCTGCTCTGGTTTGCCAGAAGCGGCTTAGTCATACTGGCCACATGACCCAGAAGCTGTACACTGGCTCCCTCAGCCAATTAAGCGAGATGAGCACCGCAACCCCAGAGTCATCCAGGACTGGACCTAATGGTCAGGGGTCTCTTTACCTTTACCTTTAAGGGATCACCAAGGGTCATTTATTCCAGCTCCCTGCATTGCTGGAATGGAATAAAAACTTCTATTTTAATTCTGAAATAAGAGGAGTAAGATACAACTTGCTGGCAATTTTGCAACCTTTTTGTTTGTCCTATTAAAGTATTATCATCCCATTGATGTTATATATGGCTGCATATATTCTATAAAGAGACCAATTTGCTTCACAGCTTTATTTTTTCGGACCATTTTAAATGAAAAATCATGCCGTAATGGAATAATGGTGACAGTATCTGACCATCTTTTGAAAGCATTAGACAGGAATTAGACAATATCATCTGACAGCTTCCAACCAGCACCATTGCCCCAAGCACAGGATTAAAACCAGTGCTAGTCCTACTTGGGGGGTTTTTCAGTTGGAATTCGCTGGAGCTCTCAGGTGGGCCACATTGCCATTCTAAAAGAACAGGGAAGCATTTGTGATGGTGAATTACAGTAGCTCTGTTTCTAGAAAAATAGCACTGATCCTACTCAAAGGAGACCTACTGAAATTAATGAAACAAAGTTAGTCATGTCTAGGAATTTCAATGGCTCCAGTCTGAGTAGGACCAGCATTAGCTACAACCCACAGTTAAGGAAATCAGCCCTGAGTGCTCACTGGAAGGACAGATCCTGAAGCTGAGGCTCCAATACTTTGGCCACCTCATGAGAAGAGAAGATTCCCTGGAAAAGACCCTGATGTTGGGAAAGATGGAGGGCGCAAGGAGAAGGGGACAACGGAGGACGAGATGGTTGGATAGTGTTCTTGAAGCTACCAGCATGAGTTTGACCAAAGGGCGGGAGGCAGTGGAAGACAGGAGTGCCTGGTGTGCTATGGTCCATGGGGACACAACTAAATGACTAAACAACAACAACACAGTTTCAATATTGAAATATTCGGTCACCTTGTAAATTCTGTGTGGCACTGGACCCCACTGTCCCTGGAAGCGATGCCCTTTGGCAAAGCTCTCTGTCCCTCAAACTACAACTCCTACCAGGGCCAGCCCAATATATTTTGGCAGCTGAGGTGAACCACAAAATGGTGCCTCTCCCTACCAGGGAAGAAGGGCAGAGTGAAGATCTACATCAGGAACAAGCGTTGCGGGAATCAAATCAGCCTTACCCAACAGTTGAAGTAGGAATTCAAGGCCATTGGGCGGGCGGGGGGGGGCAGTTGCGCTCTGAATCATGTTGGGTGCATGCAGAGCTCAGGAGACCTCAGAGGGCACCCCCACCTCCTAGGAGTGGAAGGAGACCAGCAGGGCCTCCTATTCACTGAGAGGCAGCATTTGGGGCAGGGGTGGGCGGCTGCCGAGGAGGCAGCAGGTGCTGCTTCCAAGGAGTGCACTGCAGCTGTCACTGCCACCACAGCAGCAGCAGCAGAGGGTAATAAATTTCTTGGAGGTCCCTCTGGATCTTGCCACCTGAGGCAGTTGCCTAAACTTGCCTCATGTGTGGGCCGGCCCTGACTCCTACTTGAACTGGGCAGGCATACATTCCCGGTTCTAGAGAATGGCCTGGGCCAGCAACTCAGGAGTGGCAGGGTGCAGCTGCGGCAATGCCCTCCCAGCATGACGTCACTACCACTGTGTGAGAGAGTGATAGGGAGGCAGCAAAATTGGGTTTTCAGCCCCCACCCCTAAAATATTTGAGGGGGCAGAGCACACACACACCCAAAGTTGTTGGGCATTGCCATTCAAACGATGTACATGCACCACATCATGTGATCAATTATGCAGGGTGGGGCTTATCTCTCCCCCCCCCCAATATTTTATTGAAGCTGGCACCCCTGGGGTTGCCCATGGGCATAATGGTGCAGCCAATCCAATTCTTCTGCTGGTGCACACATGTGTCGCCTGTCTTCCTGACGCCTTACTGTTCCCCTTCCTGATGCCACTGCCGAGGGGCTATTGCTATAGTTCTGCCCCACCAAAAGAGCTGCCCCTGCAGCGAGTCACTCAGAAAGCTGCATGTTCTGCTGTAACACTGCTCCTGATTGGCTCCAGCAAATCATGGTAGTTCTGTGCAACAGAACACGGAAGTAAATTTCTATAAATGCCACCAAGCATGAGTTTTAGCCTGAGTTTTCCCCCTCACAGTAATAGGGTTGCAGCTTGGACCAGACCACTCTGCAGAATTTATGGTCAGACGGAGAACATGCACATATAGACCACAGTTGTGTCCATGGACCCTTCTTTCAGACACCCCAATGTATTGATATTCTGCGCAAGGGATCGAGGACACATGGAAGTGGCCGACGTCCCACTCTCCCTTCCAATGTGCTCATAATAACATGTGTCCTGATGTTGACAGATTGATGTAAACCATTGCACATTTTACTGTTCTTGGACTTTTTCAAAGTGTCTCTAGAACATGCCATGACAAGTTCCTGCTATGTGCCTCTATTGCAAAACTTCAAGTATAGGAGGTATTTCAGGGGAATGGACTAGTGCCTCCCCCATTTCTCTCTCTTTTTGTTCTTTCTCTTTTAGAATACTCTGCCTCTTCAAAATTGGCCAGGAAAATGTCTGAAACCACTTCCAGTCACTGCAGTTACCTCTGTGTGAAAGTGCTCTAAGTGCTTTAACATCTCTGCTTTTTGAATGGTAATAGCCAGCGCAAATTGCCTTAATTTAATCTTAATTTGATTAGAGCCTCAATGGTAAAATGCTGAATTTTCTCCCTCTCTGCCTCCCTCCCTCCCCTTACATCTCTTTCTCCATGGATAACCCTGATAGGATTTCAAATCCCTCTCTAGCTTCTGGAAAGCTGGAGTCTGGAGGTGAGCCAAGCTTATTAGCAAGACAATGATATTATTGATGGGTGCAGTCCAATGCCTTGCAATGAAGTGTCCACATTTCAAATAATTATGATTGCACTTGGCTCTAATCAACCACTAGGACTAGTGCTGAGGAGCAGCCACCATTCAGTTCACAAGGGGGTGGAAGGAATAGTAAGGCTGGCACCTATGTGGTGGCTCTTTGGTTCCCTGTCTTTAAGGCTGAAACTCCTTGCTGTGGTTATGGCTACCTGGAGACAGTGTTCAGAGCTGGCCTACCCATGAGTCAAGGTGAGATGACCACCTTGGGCAGCAGGATTCACAGGGGCAGCAGATCCAGCCTCCAAGGCATGCATCCAGACCCGCCAACAGTCCCGTTTTAAGCAGGACATCCCATATCACAGAAGCCAGCTTCTGTTTCATTCCCAGAATGTCCCCATTTTTGGTTCAGCACTCTGACCAACTACCTGGTAACTACCTGGGAATCTTGGACTTCTCGCACATAATTGGATATGGCCCACAGTGTGTGTTTTTCTGTTTGATATTTACCTGGCCTTTTTGTTACATTGGTGCAGCACCATATCCTCTTCTTTGTTTTGTTCTTTCTTAGACCCACTTTTGGCCTTGTACGTGCAATCCGCCAGAGCCTGTCTTCGCAGGAGTCGCTGAGGGTTTGAGACCCATTGATTGGCAACCTTCACCTGGTTTAGCCAGCCAATCGAAGCTGTTCCCGCTGTGGCCACTGTCACATGCTGGCAGATTCTTCGAACCAAAAGATGGTATATAAACATAAATTCTGAGGTGAGCCACAGTGTTCTTAGGAAAGGGTGGCTTGCTCCTTTGGATGGTGAAGTGTTGAACAACGTAAGTTCTCAAAGAAAAGGAATAGATCCTGGAGGCTTTTAGGCATGCCTGTATTGGTGTGCACATACTTTGAGTGGATGCTACAAAGCCTGCGTAAAATCATTTACAAATTTTAAAATGAATATACCCATCTGCACTTCCATTTAAAAATAGCTCAACTGTGTTTGGGCTTGGTGCCTCAAGGCATGTGGTTTTGGAAAGGCAATACCTTGCACATTAAATCAGCTGTTCCTGCTGCTCTTGATGAGAAGAGTTGTTAATAATAATGAATTTTTTTGTTCTACGGTAGAATTAGCTCAGAGGGGATTTTTCCCTTCAAGGTTCTCTTCACACCACTTCTGCTTGAACAACCCACAGAGATACTCCCCCTGCCCCACCTCGCATTTCCTAATGGAGAGAATTTGCCCTTTTGCTGTAAGTCATTGAAAATAATTTTTTGATCCATTCCATTCTCTTCATTAGATTAATGAAGTATTCTGAGCACAGTGAGGAGAATGAGAAAGACAAATCATAGGTTCCTTTGAGAGATGTTTCTGGCTGCTGACTTACCGATGAGAAGAAGGAAAAAAGATCTCAAGTACAAACTGAGTGTGTGAGTTTCCAGAGAAATTACTAGGTTACCACTCATGATGCAGAGACTTCAATATTTGAGGGCCCACTGTGTGCGTAGACTGCGGTGCACCTTTATTTTGAAAAATGCTCTCAAATATCTGTGTCAGAGGGTTGGAAATTAAATAGAAAAGAGAGGAGTCAGGAGGTTTTTCTCTGCAAGGGGCTCTTTAAAATATTGTGGGAAGCAAAGTGATCTTGAAAGGAGGAAATAATACGTCAAAAGGAACATGCAAAGTATGGGCTGTACCACACAGCCATGGGCCTTCTTGCCTTTGAAGGCTTGGCACCCCTAGTGAAAATGGCTTCCCTGATGCCTCTTGGGGCCCCTGCCAATATTATTAGCAATTTGTGCTTCGTGGTTCTTTCCCACACTTATTTTGCCATCACTCCTAGACGGGGCAAAGCTAGCATGAGAGGGAACCGGCTCCTTCCATGTAACTTAAGGCTTCCAGTGTCAACAAAGCAGAATAGTACAGACATGGCAGTTCCCCTGCTAGTAATATCACACCAGAAAGAAGGGGCCCCGGGTGAATTCATAGCTCTAGAGTCCTGCCTCACACAGACCTGAGGCATCTCAGACCTTATGTGCTCCATAAGGTCTGAGTTGCCTTTTCCTCTCTGTGCATAGTGTTTTGCTTTGTGAATGATTATGACATATTATGAAAGTGTAGCTCCTTACTTCTGGGCAGACCCGCTTATCAAATAACTTCCTCCCTCTCCCACCATTTGTCAGACCACTCATAAGACTGGTAGCTGGGTTTCATTTTTGAAGCAATGCATATGGAAGCACGTAAAAATAGCTGTATGGCTCAATCTGTAGTTTATCCCAACACATGGAGCACATCGTAATGCCTTGAGATTTCTGAAGATGCTCAGGGGCATCATTTATTGCTAGGCACCATGGGAGATGCTGCTTCTTCTATCTTCCAGCCAAGCTAATTGAATTGAGAGGCACCGGAATTTGCAGATCACATGCCTCTCAGCAGGAAATGGGGGTCCAGCATTTGATGGTGATGCATGTCCCATGCATCTAATGAGCTTTTGCCTCATGACAAGTTTGATGGGGGACAGGTGAAGGGCAAGCTGGACTGTATTTCCCAGGTCCCAATATCTCAAAGTAGCCCATTAGGCATTCACAGTTTAAGAAATATCTCTCTAGTCTACTTCTCCCCACCTCACTCCCACCCACCAAATCTGGTTAAGGAAATGCTCTCCAACCTCTTGAGAGTTGTCAAAGACTGAAACCTATGGAATATTTCTGTAACAAATTTACAGCTGGGTCAAAGTACGTTGTCACGGCCACCCAGGTCTGGTCCCAGCTCACAAGAGACCTCACTCCGTTGCAGCTTATTTACAGGAAAAGTTTATTGAAGATTTCTGCTTCTCATACAGTTCAGCATTGTGGCCGTACGTCTGCCACGTTAGACCGCTGAAGTCCCCTCTGACTCCTCCCCTCTTCCGCACCAACTTAATAGCCTGGCTCTAGACCACCTCTTCCTCTCCTTTCTTTTCCGCAGGGTCTTCCTGCCCCCCTGGGTTCCCTCTCTCCGTGACTCGCCTGAGGCTGAATCCTCTGCCGCCTCCTCCCCCCTCTTTCTGGCTTTAGGGCCGGGCTCCTCCCCTGAGCTCTCTCCACTTCCGCGCGCCTCTACGTTTGAACTTGGCGCGCGTACGTTGCTGCTGACCCTTCTTTCGACCGCTACACCACCCCCTGCTCTGCTCTCCACCCTTTCCGGCTGAACACCCTGCTCCAACCCCCTCTCTCTGTTCTCTCCTAATCCTGCTCCCTCCGAGAGGCTGACGACTCCACCCCCTTTACTCCGTTCCGGCTGAGACGTCTCTTGCTTCCTCTGTCTTCCACTGGGCTCCTCTCCGCTTCTCCCTTCTCCTCCCCTTTGCTTGATTAAGGTAACCCCCTTTTGAGAATCCTCTGACTCGCTGCTCAGACTCGTGGATTCCCTCAGAATTCCGTCATCTTCTTCCTCATCCTTCTGCCCCTCCTCCCACTCGCTCTCCGTCTCCTCTGTCATCTCCTCCTCTCTCCCAGAAACCCTGACATCCATCCCCCCCTCGAAGCCCCCCCTTCCCCCCTCCCGCTCGCCGGGGACCGGTTGTGGAAACTGCGGCTCTTCGGGGGTAGGCTCAGGATACAGGTCGTCTACGTCAATGTTCTCTGCTGGCAGTTCTGTGTAAGCGTATTCGAAGTCGGGTTCTTCCCCCAAATGCTTCTCAGTCTCTGCTTCCATCGCTACTTCCTCCGGTGCTGCCCGCCAAGGACCTATCAGCCACCTCTTACGCCATTCCTCCTCTGGCTGCTCCTCCCACCAATAAGGGGTTTCCGTGTCCACCCCCGAGCACGATCCCCTGGGCGGGCTTGATTCTGGTGTTCTTTCCTCGGGGGAAGAGAAACCCCTGAACGTGCTATCTGACAATGTGGGTGTGAAAAGCCAGTCATCAAAGTACTCAGCTGGCATGGGTCTATGTGGGAAAAGTGCATGGAACTCTTCTTTCAAAAGGGGTTCGTCTAACTCGTAGCCTGGCACCCAACTATTAGCAGCGGCTGGTGTGCCCTCCCTGGCGAGAAAATATTCAACTCCCTCCTCCCCCCATCTCGAGTCCAGTATCTCTGTGACCTCGTTAAGAGGTTCTGGTCTTGGCGATTCCCCCCTCTCAGGCGCCCTCCTACGTGGCTCTGGGGGTGCTCCTGAGTCTTGAAACCTGTGTGGGGTTTTGTAGGGAGTGAGCACCGACCTATGAAAGACCGGGTGCACCCTGGAACCTTCCGGAAGGGCTAGACGAAAAGCCACCGGATTGATCTTAGCCTCAACTTGATATGGCCCTAGCTGCCTGTGTCCTAACTTCTTCTTGGCCAATGACCTGGCCGGCATCGCGTGGGCTGCTAACCACACCCAGTCCCCAACCTGGATGTCCTCTCCCGCCCTCCTGTGCTTATCGGCCTGCACCTTATACGCCTGTTTTGCCAGCTCCAAATGTCTCCGCAGCTCCTCGTGCACCTCTTGCAACTCCGCTGCAAACTGGTCGGCATCTTGAGGCCCCCCCCCTCCTGGTGCCGCAAATCTCGGGAAGGTTCTGGGATGACGGCCATTGTTCGCGAAGAAAGGCGTCACCCCGGTGGAAGCGTGTTTCGTGTTGTTGTAGGCGAATTCAGCCATCGGCAGATAGTCCACCCACGCCGCAGGTCGCTGGTTGGCGTAGCACCGCAGGTACTGCTGCATGATCGCGTTGACCCTCTCCGCTTGACCGTTGGTTTGTGGATGCCTCGCCGATGTCAGGTTGATTTTGACGTGCAAGATGCCCAGAAGCTTTCGCCAGAAAGTGGAAACAAACTGGCGCCCCCTGTCGGACAAGACGGACTGCGGAAGTCCATGCACTCTGAAGACGTGATCGATGAAGAGCTTTGCGGTCTGTTCTGCCGTCGCCACCTTGGCACAAGGGATGAAGTGCGCCATCTTGGTGAACAAGTCCACCACCACTAACACCGCCGTCTTACCTCTGGAGCTGGGCAGGTCTGTAACAAAGTCCAACGCTACCCTCTCCCATGGTTGCTGCGGTGTCTCCAGCGGTTCTAGCAATCCCGCCTGCTTCTGGTGCACTGGTTTGGACCTCTGGCAGATATCACACCTGGCGACGTAGTCCGCCACCTCTCCTCTCATCTGGGGCCACCAAAAGTCTCTAGCCACCAACTCTATCGTCTTTTCTTTGCCGAAATGGCCTGCACTAGGGGCGTCATGCAACTGTTGCAGAACCTTGGCTCGAAGATCGTCGGTGGGCACGTAAAGGGCACCCTTACGAGTCAAAAGTCCATCTTGTAATTGAAACTCATCGTTGTGTCGCGACCCTCCGCGTAGCTCCTCCATCTTAGACTGTGCAAACTGATCCCTTTGCAACGCGCGTCGCACCGCGTCCAGGTCGACTGCGATGGTAGCGCACGTCCACGCCTGCGGTGCGAAAATGTGCTTTGCTGCGATTGGAGCTGCTTCCTCCAAGTATTGCGGCTTCCGGGACAGCGCGTCTGCAATAACATTGGAGTCTCCTGGGATGTATTCTATTTTGAAGTCGAAGTCCGCAAAGAACTCCGCCCAGCGCATGTGTCGCTGGGTCTGCAACTTAGCCGTCCGCCAATACTCTAAGTTCTTGTGATCCGTGCGGACCTGCACCGTGTGCTTGGCTCCTATTAAGAAGTGTCGCCACGCTTTGAAAGCTGCATGAATGGCCAACAACTCCCTGTCCCATATGGTATAATTGCGCTCCGTCTTGCTGAGCTTCCGGGAGTAGAACGCACCCGGTCGCCAGTTGCCTTGTGAATCCTCTTGCAAAAGAACGGCCCCAACCGCTCTATCTGACGCATCGGTCTCTACCCGCATGGGTCTGCCGGGATTCACGTGGAGCAGCTGCTCTTCGGAGGCGAAAAGACCCTTAAGCGTCCGGAAGGACCGCTCCGCTTGTTCGGTCCAGACGAACTTCTTCTTCTTGGAACTGAGGGTGTCAGTGATCGCCGCCGTCGCGTTCGCAAAACCTTTAATAAACTTGCGGTAAAAATTGGCAAAGCCGATGAACCTCTGGACCTCTTTCCGATTTCGAGGGCTTTTCCAGTCCAACAGCGCTTGAACCTTAGCCCTGTCCATGGCCAGTCCCTCGTCGGACAACTTGTAGCCAAGGAAATCAACCTCTCTGACATCAAACTGGCACTTTTCCAACTTGGCGTACAGCCTGTGTTCCTTCAGCCTCTGCAGGACCTCCCTCACGTCCTTATCGTGATCCTCCTGCGATTCCGAGAAAATCAGGATATCGTCGAGAAAGCAGACACACTTTTTGTAGAGGAGACCTGCTAGCACGTGGTGCATAAATGCTTGAAAAACGTGGCTGCCATTTTGGAGGCCGAAAGGCATGACTCTGTATTCGTATGTGCCCAGAGGGGTGAACATGGCGGTCTTCCACTCATCTCCTTTCCGGATGCGGATGAGATTGTAAGCTCCACGTAGGTCCAGCTTGGTGAAAATCTTGCCCCTCCTGACGGTCGCTAAAAGGTCGTCAATCTTGGGCATGGGGAAAGCTTTGGGCTTAGTCAAGCTGTTGATGAACCTGTAATCCACTATAAGCCTTTTTTGGGGCGTGTCCTTCTTCTTCACAAAGAAAACAGGGCTGCCTCCCGCTGCTTTAGATTCCTGGATGAAACCTCGCTTGAGGTTATGGTCTATGAACTCCCGAAGCTCTTGCATTTCGTCCTCCGACATGGAGTACAGCTTGGCAGCAGGCAATTGCGCCCCTGGCACTAAATCAATCGCGCAGTCGTAAGGTCTATGAGGCGGCAACTTGTCAGCTTCCTTCTCACAGAAAACCTCCAAGAATTCCTGGTACTTGTGAGGCACTGTTTGCACCATACCCAGATGCAATGGCTGCTCAGCTTCTCCTCCCTGATCGGTCTGAAAGCAATGCTGAGCACAATACGATGAACAAAAGTTGATCTGCCTCTGGTACCACGCAACCGCGGGACTGTGCCTCTCCAGCCAACTCATGCCTAACACGATGGGTGTGTCCGATAAGTGGGTGACATTGAAACTAATAAGCTCTCGATGGTTGCCAATCTGCATCATCATGGGAGGGGTTTGCTGCACCACTTGCCCCCCCAGCAACTTCCTGCCGTCCACCGTGACCACGTTCAGAGGCGTCGTTGCAGGCAGGAGCGCCATGTTGTGCTGCTTAACGAACTGCAGTCCCATGAAGTCGGCGTTGCTTCCCGAATCGATCGTTATTGGAACCTCGAGGAGTCTCCCATCAGGCAACTGGAGTGTTGCTGTGAGCAGAACTGCCGGTTTGGGAGGCAAAGGGTCCACGCTCTGCAGTGATGCTGGGGGCTTGTCTACAGATCCGCCTGGCTGAGCCCCAGTAGCTCTGCTTCCAGCCAGGCACTGTCGTTTCCCTGAAGCTGCTCCCCTGGTTGCACCTCTGCTGTTACAGTTGCCAGCGCTGCAGTGTGCTTCTGGAGCCTCTGGGGGCACTCTTTCGCCATATGGTGCGCACTGTCACAGATGTAACACTTCCTGGTTCCTCTAGGAGGCTTCGCTTTGGCTGCACCAGGGACAGGGCTCTGGGATGGCTTCTGAGCCCTAGCACCACCAATCTCCATTGGCTCCTCTCTGTCCTTCCCCATTGGCGAGGGGTGCGCACGGCTGAAGTCCCTGTGCACAAAAGGGAGAGTCCTTGCTTGCGCACGCGCTTGGGGCCCGTCCTCCTCATGCCACGGACGCCCCTCATGTCGAATTCCAAGAGCTAAAGCCCGTTGCACCACGTCTTCTAGGGTCTGGGGTCTGTCCCCCCTAGCGATCTCATCCTTGATGGGGGGGCTCAATCCCTCCCAAAAAAGATCTCTGACCGGTTTACTGTCCTTTGGCCAATCTAAGGCGGTGAGCAATGCAAAAAATTTAGAGTGGTATTGGCGCACAGTCGCTTTCCCCTGCCTCAGTCCGTGCATTTGACGGCGCGCAATGTCCACATCCACAGAGGATTGAAAACAAGAATCCATCGCTTTGATGAACGCAGTTGAATCGCGACGGGCCGGTCCATCTTCGCGCCACAAATTGCGTAGCCAAGCCCTGGCCTCCCCATGCAGGTGCGAAACAATGAACCCCACTCTCTCCTCCTCATCTTTAAAATCGTGACGGAGTAAGTGCAGTGCATATACAACGTCCGCTCTGAAATTGGGATAGTCTTGCAAGTTGCCATTAAAATGCGGAACTAGGGCACCCCCCCTCCGTCCAAGCGCAATGCCCTCCGCTCTGGATCCTGGGGCCCCCGCCTTGTCCGCGCGCTCCCACCTTGCCTGCAAATCCTGGCACGTCTTCTCCAAGTCGTCATTCTTCTTCTGCGAAGCAATGACTGCCGATGTGAGAGCGGTAACCTGATTCCGCAATGCAACCAGCTGCTCCTCAGCGCTCATGGCTGCTCCCGTTCGTGAGCTTCGCAAAAAAAAAATTTTTGCTTTGAGTGAGGGGACTTACTGTCACGGCCACCCAGGTCTGGTCCCAGCTCACAAGAGACCTCACTCCGTTGCAGCTTATTTACAGGAAAAGTTTATTGAAGATTTCTGCTTCTCATACAGTTCAGCATTGTGGCCGTACGTCTGCCACGTTAGACCGCTGAAGTCCCCTCTGACTCCTCCCCTCTTCCGCACCAACTTAATAGCCTGGCTCTAGACCACCTCTTCCTCTCCTTTCTTTTCCGCAGGGTCTTCCTGCCCCCCTGGGTTCCCTCTCTCCGTGACTCGCCTGAGGCTGAATCCTCTGCCGCCTCCTCCCCCCTCTTTCTGGCTTTAGGGCCGGGCTCCTCCCCTGAGCTCTCTCCACTTCCGCGCGCCTCTACGTTTGAACTTGGCGCGCGTACGTTGCTGCTGACCCTTCTTTCGACCGCTACACCACCCCCTGCTCTGCTCTCCACCCTTTCCGGCTGAACACCCTGCTCCAACCCCCTCTCTCTGTTCTCTCCTAATCCTGCTCCCTCCGAGAGGCTGACGACTCCACCCCCTTTACTCCGTTCCGGCTGAGACGTCTCTTGCTTCCTCTGTCTTCCACTGGGCTCCTCTCCGCTTCTCCCTTCTCCTCCCCTTTGCTTGATTAAGGTAACCCCCTTTTGAGAATCCTCTGACTCGCTGCTCAGACTCGTGGATTCCCTCAGAATTCCGTCATCTTCTTCCTCATCCTTCTGCCCCTCCTCCCACTCGCTCTCCGTCTCCTCTGTCATCTCCTCCTCTCTCCCAGAAACCCTGACATACGTGATTTTACAGTAGAGTTTATCTTGAAATGTTATTGGCTGCCTCACCTGATACAGTGCTTTTTTTCTGGTGGTACTCAAGGATCATGATCAAACATGATCAAAGTGTGGCACTTACTAAGCTTCATGATGAATATGGGCACCATTTTTCTTTTTTAAAAAAAGCACTGCTAATAGCCCTGATGGGGTTTTGGAAGATTCTGTGATGTCACTGAATGTATGGTTCACAAACATTTTGCAGATGTTATTGGCAATTAGAGGCCTGATGATAATCTTTGTGGTCCCCTTGGAAGGCGTGAAAGATAATTTTGACAGGGATTGTATTTCACTCAGATTCCAGAGGGAAAGGAAGTCCACTGTTTTGGCCAGGGAAGAAGCATTGGGAAGGTTGAGGTTGGAGGTGGTGAGTCGAAAGAAAGTCTGTGAATATGGAACTTAAGGAAATCCAGAGGAAAGAGATAGATTAGGTAGGCAACCACAAAATAGGAACATCTTTTTGGATAAATGCTGCACCAGCTTGAATGGGACACACTCCCAAATAAAGGCCTAACCTAACATAATAGTAAATGTATAATTAGAAACTACAGCAATATTTATTTATTGTTTATTTAATTGGTGTGGGGTGAAGCTTTTATTTATTGGGACCAATAAAATCCTTCTCTTCATATATAGAATCCTCATGAAAATCCCCCCTGTGCTGCTATTAGCCTTAGGGAAGAGAACGTCTAATTTCTCTCAATGGGAGCTTTTTCTCTAAGATGAATAGCAGCATGAGGAGGTCTTTTTTCCCTTTGGAAACTTGGTTGAGGAGGAATGGATTAAATGTCCCCATAACCTCCAGAACCAATAAAAGTTAGGGCATGCCACACCCATGATTTTGTAGACAAAGCCCCCGATGTGCTTTCTGATGCTGAATTTAGCACTGCATATAGCTTGCTCCTAAATGAGTGTAGCATGGCAGCCTCAATGAATATGTACTATTAAAAACATGAAAAAGGAAAGAAAAGTAGTGTAATCTACCTTTGACATCTAAGCATCACTTCTGTGCATTGCTGTAGCAATCAGCACTGGGGGAGTTCCAAAGCTTTTCACAAAGGGAAGTTTAAATATTTTTGAAGAGCCGATTACTAATTAATCTACTTACTGAAGACATTAGGAACGTGTCTGGGTTTCCTTTCCTTTCCTTTTTTATTATTTCAGGTCTGCAAAACTCATTATGAGAACACCACAATTTGCTTTTTTCCCGGAACTCTAAATGCTATCATCAATAAATCCTTGAAGAAACAGATGGGATGCAAAGGGTTATCTAGTCCAGCCCCGTGCAATGTAACGTTGTCCACCAGTTCTGTCCCTATTAGCCTAGAAAAGTACATCAGTCTTTCACTAATTCATATAATGTATTTAATTAAAAAGAATATAAAGCTGGTTTACAGTGCTGTAAAAGCAATGCAATATACTGATAGTTCTGTGTACTCAAGTTTTTAGTGTTCCAAGAACTGCATATGTGAAAACATGGAAAAACTAATCAATGACCCTCTTAGAAGCAGCGACTGCAAAAAAATCACTGGAGCAGACAGAAATTATTAAACTGACAACTAAGTTAAAAGGACACTCCAAATTACAGAAATGAATCCCTCTGATCCACTATATTAGAGGGAAGCAGGAAGTGGTATTGTTCTAGCAATACTACTGCAAGTAGATTCTCCCCGCTTCCTCCCATAAAGTCCTGTGTCATCCCCATATCTGCTCCAGAGGTTTGATGGAACACCCAGAAAATATCTAGAGAGGCGGAGGCAGAGAATGTTCCATCATGCAGTAAGAAATTCTTGTGCTGAAGAAAAATTCACCTTGGTGCTATGTTTTTCATTTGAAAGGAATCTAGCTTTCTGCTACTTTAATTACAACTTACGTGTGAACCATTTGTACTTGTGGAATATCTTGTATTAGTATGGACTATCATTTTGTGAAATATGTGGCATTCTTTTAAAATTTGGTAGGGAAATAAAAAGAGGAGGGGAGAAAATGTTTGCTTCTCGATAAGGCTTGGTATGTGTGCTTTCATCCTGACATGAACTTAGTTTCAGGCTTTGAAAACAATAGTTTACAAATGAAAACCTTTCAGACCTTTAATTATAAAGGCTCGTTCATCCCTGATGTAATCTTTGTACAATTATATACATCCATTATAAAAATAATTAATTTCCATTGTGACAATTGGAAATCTATCTCACGGATTTTAATGAAGTGAGTGTTATTCTAACCGCCCATCCTCCAGACATTAATGGAATAGATAATTCCTTTTCACTTTTCTGTAGACGGAACAAAGGCTCTCTATATTTAGAGATGTGTTACTTTTAAAATCAGAAGATGGGAAGATGCACCACAATGCTCCTAGAAATTTTTCTAGCAATTGACGGTAAGGTAAGTGGATGACAGGTTAGCCACTTGCTTGTGTTGTTTATAGCTGATGGTTCCATAGCAATGGCAGGGTATGTTTGGCAGCATCTGATGCTGTAGCATTACTAAAATGTACCAGGTGCAGTAGCAGATGGTGTGGTGGGGCAGAGACTCTTACCTGATCACTCAGCAGGTGAGTCATTGCTGCCACCTCTAATCCCTTTACTAACAATCCCTAATGAGGAATTTGCTTTTTTTGTCATAGCTACAAAAAAACATGTAAAAAAACGGGTGGTGCTGTGGGTTAAACCACAGAGCCTAGGACTTGCCAATCAGAAGGTCAGCGGTTCGAATCCCCGTGATGGGGTGAGCTCCCGTTGCTCGGTCCCTGCTCCTGCCAACCTAGCAGTTTGAAAGCACATCAAAGTGCAAGTAGATAAATAGGTAACGCTCCAGCGGGAAGATAAATGGTGTTTCCGTGCGCTGCTCTGGTTCGCCAGAAGCGGCTTAGTCATGCTGGTCACATGACCCGGAAGCTCTACACCGGCTCCCTCGGCCAATAAAACGAGATGAGCGCCGCAACCCCAAAGTTGGCCATGACTGGACCTAATGGTCAGGGGTCCCTTTACCTTTACCAGCATGATTGTCCTTACATTGTTATTGAGTTATCTACACTTAGAGCTGATCAACAGTGAGAGAGTCCCTTGGAAGGTGCTGGACGAGAGGTTTTTAAGCAGAGGTTGGATGGCCGTCTGTCATGGATGGTTTATTTGAGATTCCTGCATTATAGGGGGTTGGACTAGATGACCCTGTAGAATGGTCTCTTTAAATTTGAAGGTTCATTATTTTTTCACAAGATGTATATTTCTTTAAAGGCCAGAGCAAATAACATGACCTAGTTTTACAGCTGTGAAGCAATATAGCAGGTGCTGTTAAGTTGTGGTAATTAAGCTGTTGGCTATGGTATATAAAGAGCAGCATGCAGCTCTCTCAGCGCCCTGGTGGATGGGTCATGCTTATTGGTATACTGTAATTTAGTGTACAAGGAATTTTTTTTTTTATTAAAACCTAGCAAAAGTTATTTCGTATTTCTTGAATGTGTGGTCTCCCCAGCATGCTTTCTGCAGCACAACTAATCTGCAGAATAACCAACAGACCCTTCCAACTCTGCAATTCTATGATCCTACAATTTGACCAACTGAAACCCTATCAATGTATACAAAATTAGCTATCTTGGAGACCACTGTAAGCAGATGGAAACATTATCAGGATTGTAATGTTCGACAGTGGAATTTGCTGCCAAGGAGTGTGGTGGAGTCTCCTTCTTTGGAGGTCTTTAAGCAGAGGCTTGACAACCACATGTCAGGAGTGCTCTAATGGTGTTTCCTGCTTGGCAGGGGGTTGGACTTGATGGCCCTTGTGGTCTCTTCCAACTCTATGATTCTAAGTACTATAGAGACAATGGTGTTATGTAAAATACAGATTATTGTAAAAGATGCAGTAGAAAAGGTTTAATAATAGGACCCATGGAGGGGAGGTGGCAAGTCCAGCAGAGATTCAGAGGAATCTGTAAATGTGGATGTCTATGGTTGTACTGTTATATTTTTATACTTGTAAAATCAAATTACAATTTGTTTTGGGAAATAATTTTTAACGAAATTCAGATTTTTTTGTGTATCACTTCACACTTTCTTATACTGGACTGCATTTGCCATTTTAATGCCCAGTCACACAATCTGGAAAGCTTTTTGTGATACCTTTTCAGACCTCTTTTGTAATCTCTTTGTGTGTTTCGCACCCTGAATTATTTAGTGTCATCTGAAAATTTGGACATCTCACTGCTCACCCCTAATTCCAAGTTGCTTGTGAACAAGTTAAAAACCACCAAAGATGATTGAGGGGATTTTCACAGCCATACTGCTCCCAGTCACCCTTGCTTATCGGGCTCCATTTTGTCATTTCACTTACAATGTGCTACTAGCCAATCAGGGCTCATGCAGTGAATGAGGTGCATCACACTACCCTATGGCCAATCAGGTTGGCTACATAACACAATTGCTGGGACAAGCTAGCTAACCTTGCCATTGCTGTGGGCAGTGGGAGAAATTTGTCTCTACATTACCCAGAGAATCAGGCATCTTCTCCTTATTTTACTGGACGGTAGTGGTTTCAGTGCCCAACCCTCACAATGCAACATTGGAGAGGAAGCATCACTCAGTTGCCTTGACAATGTGGGAACGCAGTATTTCTCTTCCTCTACTACTCTGTGAGGACAGGCGATGAAAGCACTGCAGCAAGGCAAGAAGATAAGGAACATACCCATTGCCTGCTCAGGCTGAGGTCTCCCTGTCTTCCCAAACTGCACTGCAGTTGCTTCATTTCCAGCACTCACAATCACCTGTTTGCCTATGCAGCTCAGGGACCTTGCAAAATAGGGGGACGTTTCACTACTATTCACAGCCATCTCTGAAGCATAATTGAATGTTATAGGGGGCTCTTTCTCCGTCAGTGAATTGGGGTGGGTGCGGTAAAGCCAGGGAGGTTGTTGTGCCTCAGCCCTTATTACAAGACAAGACATATTGATGTATTCAGAATTTCTGTCCTTGGCTTTGATATCCAGCTTTAATGTACATTTTTAGGAAGGAAGGGAGGAAGGAAGGAAGGAAGGAAGGAAAGTGTGAGAGAGAAGAGACAGAGAGAGAAGGAAGGAAGGAGAGAGAGAGAAGGAAGGGGGGAGAAAGAGAAAGTGAGGGGGGGAGAAGGAAGGAAGGAATGGGAGTGAGAGGGTGTGGGGAAAGAGAGTGGGGGTTTTTTTGGCCAGAATAAGTACAAAACAAGAAAATAGCCACTCTGTGGGTCTAGTTGGAGAGAGAGATGAGATACGACTGCATTTCAAACCCTTTTCTGTCCTTCAGGAGCTAAGAGCATACTTAAGGTTTCAAGATCCCCTCACTAGATGTGGCTTCAGCCTAGTGGATGCAGTGCTTTAAAACTGCCTGACAGGAAGCTTCTGTATCTAATAAACTCCCTGATGCTCACTTTCCACCTCAGCTGACCTGCAAGTGAAAATATTCTGTGATATTTTTTTTGGGGGGGGGGGGTTAGGACACATTGTGGTCATTTTCAAGTTTTGTTGATTTTTTTTTTTTTTTGGTCACATCCATCATGGCTAAAAACTTTGCCCAGAAGAGAAAGCAGAGATTACTGTGATTCATTTCTAGCAGTTGTCATGGTTGCTAATATAAACTCCAAGAGTGACCAAGCCATTATAGGATGGTCCTGTAATTCTGTGTACTGAAACAAATTGCTCTGAGCAGGTAGTGCTTCTTCTAGTGAGTAGCCTGGCTCCCGTTGACACATTTGCCCCTATTGACTCTGTGCACGTGTAATCATTATTGGCATAATAAATCTGAACCACTCACAATGAGATTTTCAAGTTACCCTTGAAGATTATTCAGAAACCACTTTGGGTGGTGCATGGTCATTGAAACCACTGCAATCACCCTAGTATTCGCTGAATCATCCCCTTGTACTCTGAAGAGACTTTCGAAAATGTAATCTAAAGGTGAAATGTGACCATTTAAAGTGTATCTTGTGTTATTAGAACCTTTGTCAGACACATGCATTTCATACCATCAGATGTAAGGAGGGGGGGTGTATTTGTTTTCTCATGAATTGTGAACTTGTGACTAACAACGTTGATCCCAACATTTTCTAGGAAATGAAGCCTCAAAATGAAAGCTCACTTTCTGTAGTACCTCCACAAGGGTGGCGAGGGCCCTTCTGAGCTGCCCTAGTCACCCGCCTGAATCAAAGAGAACGAGGGAAGTGGGGGCACATTAATTTGACCTGCGGTAGAATCAGGGGCGACCCCTAAACCGGCTAGGGAGACAGCTTGCCATTGTTTTTAGCACCTTCATAGGTGGTGAAGGTGCTAAACAGGCATCTGTTTAGGGCTGCCTCGGGTCACGTGTTAACTTCCTGGTGAGTTCTAGATCTCATGCAGGGAAGGGTTCCCCACGTGCAAAACAGTCTGGCAATTTACATGTGCTTAGGAGTAGCAATTAGGTTTTCCTCTTTTCAGATATGCATCTCTTCTTAACAGTATGGGCCACTGAGTGCTGATTCACAGACAGTCCCTGCACTAAGCTTAACCACAAAGCAGACATGGATGTCAGGTGTGCACACCTTTCCCCAGAACCTTTCATGTGAATGGCAGCCTCGCCTGTAAATGTCTATGTGTGTAGGTCCTCTGATGTGATCTAAGCACATTGGGCCCAATCACGTACAAAACTGAAAGCATACATGGTCTTGCATTTGTGAAGGAGGATTTGTAGACCTGCTTAAAGTCTCCCAACAGAAAAACAAACAAAGAAGAACTCACTTTCCCATAACATGTAGAAATGAAGGGAAAAGTTGTCAGATTTATCCCATTAATCTCAAACTGCTTAAGTAGTTAAGAGGTATTGGTCAGTTTAAGCTAACTAAAGACAGTGTTTTACATCCAACTATTCTGGTTTAATCAAGCTAGAGGAAAAAGTTAAGCTTGAGAAAAGATGGTGACATCAGCTGGAAAGAAAGGGAAATTGAGCAAGTTTTCACTTAACCAAGACAGATCCAACTTCATGCAATACTAATGAAATATTTGAGGGTGAGCAGTGGGGGAGTAAGATTGTCCTTCTTAGATTGCAGTGTGCTTGATGATTTGGCTCCAGCACTCATCTAATATATCTGCCTATTTGAAATATCTGCACTCTCAAAGGGACCATTTTATAGTTTTCTCTTGCTCTTGCATAATTGATTGATCCCTTCCTTTTAAAGGCCTGGACAGCTTTCAAAGTGATGGGACATGTATTGATGTGACTTTGAGAGGGACATGAATTGCGAGCGTGTGACAGAAGGCTGAAAAACGTTTCTCGAAAGATGAAGGATGTGTGTGTGTGTGTGTGTGTGTGTGTGTGTGTGCCAATCACGTAGACTATGCAGGCTGCCCATGAAGACACATGGCATCTTTCAAACTGGGTTACGGCAGCTGCTTCCAAGATCTGGACTTGACTATGAAGCAGCGACAGATCCTCTGACAAATTCCACACTGCAGCAGAATATGATGGTTTATTTCCACAGGCACTATCTATGGTGAATCGATGCCACCACTATCATTGGTTGTGAATGCATTGGCATCATCCAGAAGGTGTTTCATACTGTATAAAGTTGCCACAGAGAGCTGCTGTCACATTCACAGTTTCCCCACAGGCAGAAGAACCACACTAGACCTGGAGTTTTTGATGAGGAGCAAAAAGAGATCAATGAAAGGAAAACACTGCTGAGCTTATAAGAAAAGGAGTAAGTTGTCCTGTTTAGATCCTTTGAGTGAGGAAAGCACGGGGAAAGAAAGTCAAACATTATTCTTATTCTTTATTAAATTTCTATTATGACCTTCATCTGAAGATCACAGGGAAGTTTACAATATAAAAACACAAAAATATATACCATAGTGACAAAAAGCAACAACACAATATTCCCCCCCCCCCCACGGTTCAAAAGGCCATGGATTGTTTAATTACCCAAATGCCTAGAAGAGGAGGGAAGTTTTTGCCTGATGCCTAAAGATATGTAGCAAAGGTGCCAGGTGAGCCTCTCTAGGGAGAGCTTTCTACATGTGGGAAGGCACTGCAGAAAAGACCTGTTCTTGTATTGTTACCCTCTGGACCAGGCATAGGCAAACTTGGCCCTCCAGATGTTTGGGGACTACAATTCCCATCATCCCTGACCACTGGTCCTGATAGCTAGCGATCATGGGAGTTGTAGTCCCAAAACATCTGGAGGGCGAGTTTGCCTATGCTGCTCTGGACCACTCATGGAGGAGACACATGAAGATGGGCTTCACACATGGTCCAGGTAAGGTTCATATGGGGAGAGGTGATCCTTATGGTAATGCGGTGTTTAGCTATCTAAGGCTTTATAGGTCTAAGTCTTTTATTGGGCCCAGAAACTAATTTCCAGCCAATGCAGTTGGGCCAGGATTGGTGTTATAAGCTTGAACTGTCTTGACCCAGACTGACAGGAGATATGATAGCCATCTTCAAATATATAAAGGACTGTCATGTGGAAGGTGCAACAAGCTTGTTTTCTCCTGCTTCGGAGGGTACGACCCAAAGCAATGGCTTCAAGTTACAAGAAAGGAGATTCCGACTAAACATCAGGAAGAACTTTCTGATAGTAAGAGCTGGTTAACAGTGAAACAGACTCAGAAAGTGGTTCTCTCCTTCATTGGAGGTTTTCTATCATGGATCTATCATGGATGCATTAGCTAGGATTCCTGCATTGCAGGGGATTGGACCAGCTGACCCTCAAGGTACCTTTCAGTGCTACAATTATATAATTTTATGGTTCTAGCTAGCTAGCTAGAGAGAAAAGGAAGAGAAAATGAATTAAAAAGTAAGTCATTCAGATAAGGGTCATGACACAAGTTGACCTACCAGCAAGAGATCTGGCTAGCCATTGCTACCTCCAAGACAACTTGCTGATTTTTCTGACTCCAGGAGTTTTGATATCTACTTTCCTCTTAGAAAGAGAGCCTGTAAAACCTTATGGTTTAAAGATCACAGTATTCCCTCCCCCCCCTCCGGCTTCTGATAACAAAATTCCATTATTTACTCAGTGCCAGATTAGCAGGAGCCCTGGCTCAGGACCTACCACTGACTCCATCCAACAAATTAATTGCTTGTACCTCTTCCATTAGTACAGAATAAAAAATGACCTTAAATGGTGCCATGCATTTTTAATTGTGCCCAGCCAAAAACATACAGATTCTTACATGCCAGTACTATTTTGCTCAGCAATGCCTGCATATCCCATTGGAATGGTACCACTGAGTATGTACATCTGTATGTCTGTCCGTGTGTACAGGAACTCTGTTAAAACCACAAAGGACCACATTTTCCTAGAAGCTCAAAATAGGCTCCTTTCTCCTTCTGCTGGATGCTGCTCCAAATTGAAATGGGGATTTCCCATTTCTGAACACAATATTGAATCACACTGGCTCTAGATTCTTCACAGCTGGAAAGACCCTTTCTATTTGAAATTACTTTTAAAATGGGACTGTTGAACTTCAGTCTTCAGTCTATAGACCATTAACTGTTGGTTGACTTCTACTGCCAGCACTGGCCTACTGTCCACGCATTACCATTGTCAACTCATGGGGGTGTCATACTTACCTGGCAGGGGAGACACCTTGATAATGACGGTGGTTTTCCCAGGGTGAGGCTCATCCATTGCACTGCAGGTGTGCTGACCCCTGCGATTTCCCCAAATGTCTAAAAAAACACACCCAAAAAACTCATAGGGGTGTCTCCCCCCTTTAGTTGCTTACAGTGGAATGTGACTGGGCATGTTGTTCTCTGGAGACATCTTTTCATTGACCAGCCTAGATTATGGGGAGGTATTCAAGCCCTGCAGCAATAAATCTGCGCCAAACTAAGCCCAGTGTGAGCTAGTCAATCAACTTTTTGATGTGGCCACCATGTTAGTGACCAAGTTTTGATTGGTTCCCATTTGGCCCCACCAGAGCCCCCTGTCAGGGTTTGAGTGAGGAGGGGGAGGCAGCTGTGCATGAAAGCCCTGCCCCCATACCAAGGTGCAACACTTCTACCTCTGACCTTCACATGTAGAACACAAAGCCTGATGAGAGATTCAAACCACGTTCAACTGAATTTGATTAGAAGCCTCCTGGTAGCTGATAACTTGAGATGTTCAGGGTACATAGCTGCAGAGATGGTTCTAACTGTGTCCAGCCAATCCCCTGAGTAGGGCTCCATGTCAAAAATATTTTCCTACAAGCCTTACTGAAAAGGGGTGTGTGTGTGTGTGTGTGGCAAATGCTGCAGGTCACATAAGAAAAGTTCTCTTCATTTTTAGTGTTCATGTGGTGTGGCTGTAATCATGCAAAAAATTGTTTCCTTTTTAAAAGACAAGTTGAAAGTGGAGTGCAACAATTTACCTTGTCAATGGTGGAAAATCGTAACTCTGTGGAAAGTGAAAGCATCTTTATTATAATTTAGTGTAAAAAAACAAAATCAGAATTTGACAATACGGAAACACCCCAATTTTCTGCTCATTTTCTTGAGCTCTGCATCTCTGGAAATAACCTTCAGATTTACATTAACGTTGCAGAAAAACAGCAGTCGGTTCTCAAGAGAGCCTGGCCGATTCCATTACATACCTCACCAGTGTCCAACTTGGCATTCTCAGGAGTCGCTGACAGATGTGGTTTCATGCCAAGCCAATAATTCCCTGCCATTTTCACATGACAGCGCAACTCATTGTTGGAGCAGAAGCTGTGATTTTCAAATAGGGAGCCATTTAATCAGCAAGCATTTGCCCACAACTTAATTTCCTTTGTCTGCGCATGGACTGCAACAGTGATGGTTGCCTTCCCCCGCCTTTCTCATTAATTTTACTGGATGTGAGGTAAACCTTACCTTACCTTACCTTTGTATTGGATGTGAATATAGTCAGCTGCCTTGTATATTGAGTCAAACCCTTGGTCCATCTACCTCAGTATTTTCTAAACTGAGAGGTTGCGCCTCTCCAGGGTTCCATGAAGGGAACATTCCCAGATGCACCTGGAGATTCTGGGAATTCAGTTTGGGACATTCTGCAGGCAATGTAGATGCTTCACCAGTGAGCTACAGCCCCACTCTCTGGATCTTGATGAATAGTTCATGTTCATCAGTAATGAGTAGGCATCCCCCAGTACTAAATTTCAAGTGTTTGAGATGCATGTAGAAATAGGGTGGCTATATGTCTTCCTAAACAGAGTGCTCTGTTGGGTGGGGTCCTCTGAAGGGCTTCCTGCCCAAGTCCAGTTTAGAAAGGTGAGTAGAAGAAGAAGAAGAAGAGTTTGGATTTGATATCCCGCTTTATCACTACCCGAAGGAGTCTCAAAGCGGCTAACATTCTCCTTTCCCTTCCTCCCCCACAACAAACACTCTGTGAGGTGAGTGGGGCTGAGAGACTTCAAAGAAGTGTGACTAGCTCAAGGTCACCCAGCAGCTGCATGTGGAGGAGCGGAGACGCGAACCCGGTTCCCCAGATTACGAATCTACCACTCTTAACCACTACACCACACTGTAGGGTTCTTGGAGCAGCACATCATCTGTTTGCCCCTGGAAAGCAAACTGAATGAGCACACAAGTCACTTGGCCACACTTCTCCCCATTGTGGTAAATGGTGCTTCTGTGCACCCTGGCTTCCACCATGGTGTTCCGTTGCAGAAGAAGTAGTTTAGTCATGCTGGCCACATGATCCGGAAAGCTGTCTATGGACAAATGCCGGCTCCCTTGGTCTGAAGCAAGATGAGTCCTGCACCCCATAGTCACCTTTGACAGGACTTAACCATCCAGGGGTCCTTTACCTTTCCCTTTACCTGTGATTATATGCATTTCTATTTAAATTAAAGTAATCATTTCTAAATTTGCACCTATGCATATAAATCTGCTTGTTCCAATTTTATGCAAATTTGTGTCCTCTTTTTGGGTGATGCATTTTTTGGCAACATGTAAGTGGACAGGTGGCGCTGTGGGTTAAAGCCTCAGCGCCTAGGACTTGCTGATCGAAAGGTCGGCGGTTCGAATCCCTGCGGCGGGGTGCGCTCCCGCTGCTCGGTCCCAGCGCCTGCCAACCTAGCAGTTCGAAAGCACCTCCGGGTGCAAGTAGATAAATAGGGACCGCTTACCAGCGGGAAGGTAAACGGCGTTTCCGTGTGCAGCTCTGGCTCGCCAGAGCAGCGATGTCACACTGGCCATGTGACCCGGAAGTGTCTCCGGACAGCACTGGCCCCTGGCCTCTTAAGTGAGATGGGCGCACAACCCCAGAGTCTGTCAAGACTGGCCCGTATGGGCAGGGGTACCTTTACCTTTAAGTGGTCACCTTATGTAGAAACATATCTAGTTAGCTCTCCCTTCTTCTCCCAGGAACCATTTTTTCACTGTGACATCCCACGGCCCCTTTCACATGCACATCAAGCCACAGGATCTCTGTTTTTCCAAGGGTCTACACCACATGGCTGTATTGTGCATGTAAATATATCAGCTACCTGTGTGATTGGCAGTGTGAGATTTGCATTCTTCTGAATAGGCTGGAACCAGCTCAGTTGGAATGATCCACACCAATGGTCTTGCCTATGTCATTCAAGTATTCATACACACATCCATCAGCCATGTGGGTCAGAAAAGGAAGAAGCAGCTACCACTTAGCCCAGGGGTAGCCTGGCCTGTAGTGAAGTTAAAATAACAGGGGGAAAATAGAAACCTAATGTAATGACATTGCAACAGATGATAACATGCTTATTCCCAGGTACATCGAAATGTCATATAGATGGACAGTCAGACATTATTATTATTTTATAGTGATGGGGAAGGTGATGAGAGAGAGAAAGGACATACAAATTGACACAGAAATGTATTGGGAGCAATCACTGCAATTGCAAATATCAACCATTATGTGAAGAAAATTTGAGTTGAAATAGGCAATTTGCACTCTAGTCTGATAATAGCATGGAAACTGGGGGAAAAAAGCCTCCAGAAGAAATCTTACACATGTTACCTTCTGTAAATAGGCCATTATTATTTAAATTTTACTTTGAATACACTGGTGCTTAATGATGGTGACCCTAATCCATCAGCCTCTTCCAAAATACACACAGAAATGCAGGGTTTCTCTAAAAGGATGCAACTTACAGAGCTGCCCCTGTAGCAAGGTGAAGTCCAAATGCACACAGGCAGCAGCTAGCACTTTGGATACAGTTGGCTCCAAATTATCCTGTAACAGTGCCCTATTCCTTTCCATAGTTGTTGTTGTTTTCTTTAAAAAATAGCTAGTAGAGGGGTGCAGGATGGAGGGGTGATCTGGATCAGGACCATGATATGGGAAAAAGGACTTTGCCTCTGCTGTGGTCCTGATAAGAATCTCCCATGCCCCTACTCACATTGCAAATAACAAGAAGAAGGGAGGGTAGCTGAGTCCCATCAGGACCATATTTGGGGGTCAAAGGGTTAAAGACCTTGCCAATCTGTTTCCAATCTGGTTCAGCCCCCTCCCCTATCACACAAATCCTATTGTGCTAGGGCAAACTACAGGACAAGCCTAAAATCATGCAACAAGATGAAGCCTAAGGTTGTGCCTTAGTTGGATTTGAACTCGTGTCTCTTTATAGAAGTTCTATATATTCAAGAGCAGTCCTCAAAATCTATTATTCCAAGCAGATCCTCTAACACACCAAAATCACTGGGCTTATGCTGTATTCAGTGGCTTGGGTGTTGCTGCCTTTGCCGTATATTTATCTCACACAAAAAATTGCCCTGCATTACAATAGTTCTCAAACTCCTGCATAAGAAAACCTTCTTTTTCCCTCTTTTTTAAAAGCAAAATTGGAGACACTTGACGCCTCTTGACATGTTCTTCTAAAAGGATCCAAAGGATCAAATGAAAAGATTAAAAATGAACAAACAGAAAATGAGTCTCTCATATGACGGATACCTCATTACCATCCCTTCATCCTCTTCTATCCCTGACAATAAAGCATTGTCGTTCATAGATTTTGAAGCTGGTGGACGATCTGCTATTCAAAACAGTTTCTGAGCTCTGCTCAAACAAAGGACTTCGTGATTCATGAACTGGCTCTCCTCATACCCCAATATCACATTCACCAATGTCGAACACGGAAATCTGTACTACATGGCCAGGGAGAGAAAGAGAGCAGGCTGGCATTTTGATGGTGGCAATAGGTGGATGGCAAGAAGACTATGCACAAATCCACTTTAGGCACCCTAACTCTCTTTGGTTTGGGATCATTATCTCCCAGCCTCAGTTTTCTGCCTTTCGGTGATCATGAGCTACTACTCAAGAAGATAAGAAGAGTCCAGCTGGATCATCCCAACTGGTACTACAGCTTGTTTCCAAGACTGGCCAGCCAAATCTTTTCAAGAATCCCACAAGCAAGACAGGAAAGTGATAGCCTCTCTCTGTCATTTGCCTACCAGCAACTGCCTTTGAAACTGCCCCTTGAAATCGCATGGCTTTCGGCTCAGAAAAAGCTCAATATGGAGGCCAAATGGCCGAAATATTGGGAAATTTTGGAACAAGAGGGAGATAGATTAAAACTGCAGAGTTTTGAAAAACTAAAAAACAAAGTGTGAGACTGGCTTCATTATTATCAAATAATGGAGACTTACAATTTGGACAAGAAAATTGGCTTCCAGGTGGAAAAATCAAAATTGGAAACAGAACTGTTAGACCCCAAAACTAAGAACTTGTCAAGAATGTATAACCTGCTGTTGAAATGGAATACTCAGGATGAAACGGTGAAATCAACTATGATTAAATGGGCACAAGATGTTGGACATAATATTATGATGGCTGACTGGGAACGGTTATGGACCACAGGTATGAGGTTCACGGCATGTAATGCCCTAAGAGAGAATATAATGAAAATGATTTACAGGTGGTACATGACACCAGTCAAGCTCACAAAAATATATCATTTGCCTGATAATAAATGCTGGAAATGTAAAGAGACTGAAGGTACATTCTTTCACCTTTGGTGGACATGCCCAAGGATTAAGACTTTCTGGGAGATGATCTATAATGAAATGAAAAAGGTATTTTAATATACCTTTCTGAAGAAACCAGAGGCCTTTCTCCTGGGCATGGTCGGCCAATTGGTGTCAAAGAAGGATAGAACTTTTTTTATGTATGCTACAACAGCAGCAAGAATACTTATTGCAAAGTATTGGAAGACACAAGATCTACCCACCCGGGAAGAATGGCAGATGAAGCTGATGGACTACATGGAACTGGCGGAAATGACTGGCAGAATCCGAGACCAGGGAGAAGAGTCGGTGGAAGAAGATTGGAAGAAATTTAAAGTTTATTTACAGAAACATTGTAAAATTAAGGAATGTTAGAAGGATGTTGGAATGAAGTTACGTGGTTTTAGCAGAAATGTTATAAAAGATTAAGTAAAATCAGATTGTTACGTGGTGAGAATGTAAAGTTACATTATATTAAGATAAATTTTTAAGATAAAAACAAAGATGGAAAGGATTTGCTGAAATAGCAAATTGAACTAGAATACAAAAAAGGGAGGTGTGAGGAAGTCAAGGAAACAAGCAAATGAAAGATAAGTTATGGAAGGATTGATTTGTGTGTTTTTTTCTTAATTGTTTCTATTTTTCTGTGTTTTTGCTATTTTTTCTTCTTTTCTTTTTTTTAAATTTTGTAACCTTTCAAAACCTTAATAAATATTATTTTTTTTAAAAAAGAAATCTCATGGCTTTCAATAGACGTACCTTCCACGAATTTGTGTGATCCTCTTCTTTTGGCTGCAGTCCTGGGCACACTTACCTAGGCATAAGCTTCACTGAACACAATGGGACTGACTTCTGAGTAAACGCCAATCGGATTGCAGTGTAGCACAAGTCTAAGGCCAGCCTCTCATCTTGTGGAAGTGAGTGTAGCTTTTGTGATTTTAAAGTGTGAATGACAGCACCTTGGCACATTTATTTATTTAGTCAATTTCAGCACCACTTAGCTACAATAATCTCTCAGTGGTGTATATGGGGTTTTAGGTTTCTCTGTTCCACATTCTGTAATGCTTGCTTTGATTTTATATTGGTTTTTATCTGTATTCTTATTGCTGAAAAATGCTTTGGGGCCTTTGGTGAAAAGCAGCCTCAAAATCTTATTAATGACGAAAAATAAGATTAAATGAATATAAACAGTAAGGATGGTGGCAAGTAGTAGCACTAAGGAGAAGACCAGACTGTGGAGGAAACAGATATATCTGTTGCTGTACAACTGTGTGTCCACTGCTGTAAAATCACCCTCTCCTCTTTCTCCATGCAGCATTAACCACAGAGGGAAATGGCTGCCTGTAGGATCTGGCCACATGGTGAGATAAGCTTTATAATATAAAACAAAAACAAGTCACAATAATATCAAAATAAATAACACATGAACATGTATTCAATGCAAAACAATGCAAAGCGCAGCAGGCAATTCCCCAGTCTGACGAGTAGAATGTAAATACCCATAATTAACATAGTTATTTCACTGATTAAAAAACTCCCACACACCATAGTTCTAAACTCACATTTTAATAAACAATCATCAATGAAATGGTGGTTGCATGCTAAAGATGATAGCTGGTTACACGGTAAATATAACTGAGGGATGGCTGGCAAAAAATAATAATCTGTTTTAATTTAAAACTTTATCATGAACCATGCAGCTACTATGAAATGTGAGGAAGATGAGGGCATGGGGAACATTATCTCATCACAAGGCTAGAGCCTACAGAGGACTGACTTTCATATATATATATATATATATATATATATATATATATATATATATATGCAGGTTTTGGTGTCCTCGGGTGTCTTCCCGTGTAAAAGTTGGGGTGTCTAGGCGACGTTTCGACGAGGTCTCACTCGTCATCTTCAGGCTGGTGCTTTCGGCTTCTTGTTACTGGAACAGAGCAGGATCTCAGTGTTTGAGTTCCTATAAATACTGTTGAAGGGGTGTGGTGTATAGCCTCCAATGTTCTGGGCAGAGAGGAAGTTCCCAGGCTAGTGTGCCTTTTCTTCTTTTGTTCCTTAATTACTTGAGGGATATCTTGAGTGATTTCTTGAGTGATATCCTGAGTACCACTTAGGTGGGTCATTTATATATATATATATATAAAATTTTTATTAATTTTCCAATATAAAATTATACAAAAACAAAACCTCCAATTTATCACCAACATCCTCTTTTTGGACTTCCATCAGCATGTCTGATAATTCTCCATTTTACTCACTTCTTCCACATTTCTCAGTTTAATATTGCACTACATTAACATCTTATTTTACCTTATTTTTTAAACAATATTTCTACTATACATTCTCACAGAGCTTCCTGAAAACTTACAAACGTTATCTGATCATCACATATACTTTTCATATAATCTGTAAATTTATTCCAGTCTTCAGTGAATTTCTGGTCTTGTTGGTTCCGGATCCTCCCTGTTAGTTTATCAAGTTCTGCATAGTCCATTAATTTCACTCTCCATTCTTCCATCGTAGGTAATTCTTCTTGTTTCCATTTTTGGGCCAACAAAATTCTTGCTGCTGTTACTGCAGAGGACAACAGCAGGGGACTGACTTTCTAGGAGATTTCTATTCCACTTCTGCTGAAATGTATGACATTAAGTGAAGCGTGTAAGGGCATGGCAAGCGGGCATTCATTTCTAGTGGGGCGGCCCAGGAGAACTTCCCACTGGTTGCTGTGCCCCATTTGATCAGAACTAGCACTGGAAAACTTGGAAAGTGCCAATGAATGTAGTAAGTGTCCGACTGTTTCAACCTTCTGTGAGCAAACATGGAGAGGCAACAGTCAGCATGGACAAATTATTGGGATGCTTTTGTGACAGGCAGAGATGAAGATTCACATTCAGCTGAGCAGCAACTGAATGGGTTGAAATGACAAATGAGGGATGATAAACGAGTCTCAGTAGCTTGCTGTTTGACTGGAACAGGGCAAGATACAGGTATGTTTCAGCATCAGCGGCCCTCAGGAGGGCAGCAGTCAGTGGAGCACACGAGAAATTTCCAGTGACATCTCTGGCCTCATCCTCCCTCCATTTCCATCTGACCTGGACAGCTCTGTTTATGCCACCATCCCAGGAAACCTTGCTTCCTTTGCTTAACTTGACACCATGTCCCAATTGTGTCAACCTGATGATGAGCAATATTATTCCTCCATACAAACAGAAAAAAAAGAGGTCGGGGACACTGAACCAAAATCTTTATCATCAAATATTTTTTCTTCTCCAGGGGTGGTTGTGTGTGGCTGTGTTTAACAATATTTGTATTTTAAACAATAACTACATGGTTCTGAAACTGTTTCATTTTCATCATGCTGGATTGCAATCCTGGGCACATCCTCCTAGGAGGAAGCCCCATTGTCCTGAGTGTGGCCTCCTCATGAGCCATAGGACTATTAATCACTATGGAACCCTGGGCAGTGTAAGCCCTCTGTGGAATGCCTCAAGTACAGCCATTTTAGGCCCTTTGGTGGTGCCCTAGAAAATGGAAAGGTTTGGTCTCAGGGTGGGAGACAGTTCTGAAATTTTAAGGAGAAAGAGAGAAAGAGAGAGACTGCGAAATGATGACATTTCAAGCACTATGATACCACTTCAAACAACCATGGCTTCCCTCAAATAATTACAGGAGCTGTAGTTTGTGAAGGGTGCAGAGAGTTGTTTGGAGGCCCTTATTCCCCTCACAGTGCCATAGTTTCCAGAGTTCCCCATGAAGAAGGGATCACTTTTTGAACCACTCTGCCAACTGTACCTTTAGGACTGGATTAGGGATCTCCTCACTCTTAACAAACTATCGCTCCCATAATTCTCTCTGTCTAAAGTGGTATCACAGTGCTTTAAATGTGTGGCGGGAAGGCTGTCAAGAGACAGGAGGGAGGCAGTTTTCCTCCCTCATGCAGCAGCCATTTTTCAGTACCAGCTCCACGGCCAGCCTGAGGTCTACACCTGCAACTCAAGACTGTGGAGCCAGAGGCTGGTCCAGCAGCCCTCAGGATTTAATGGTCTTATTGCTTATGGTAATATATATTATTTTTTTCCACATACTTTAAAATTTAAGGCAGCCCTACTGGGTTTAGGGGCTTTCCTGCTCACTCTGCAGAGTGAGGCCTACATAGACTGCAGCCTTCACACCCTGCTTTGAGCAGGGGCTTAGCCAGGATTTATTTTAGGGGAGGCAAGCTTTATGTTAAAGAGACCCAGAACCGAGTTATCTGTGCCACAACTGGGCAGTTAGTTAAGTATTTTTATTTATTTACTTGATGTAGGGGGGGAGTTGCCCCCACCTGCACCTTCCTGGTGACGCTCATGGGACTGGAAGACTCTGAAATGCTCACAAGCGCCTTACTCCTCCCTCTTACTTTGCTGTTTAGAGACTTGGCTTAGAATTGTACACACCTGAGTAGTTCCTCCTGCTCCCATACCCTCAAACCACCCCCATTTTACCAGGACATCCTGGATTCACAGAAGCATTCCTGGCTTCCATTTGGACACAGAAATATCCCGCTTTCCCCCTCCAGAACTGCTGCCAAGCTCAGGGAGGAGGAGGAGGAGGAGGGGGGGGGATGATGATGATGATGATAATAATAATAATAATAATAATAATAATAATAATAATAATAATAATAATAATAATTTATTTCTACCCCGCCCATCTGGCTGGGTTTCCCCAGCAACTCTGGGCGGCTTCCAACAGAAGATTAAAAATACATTAAAATGAGCCTCTCCATGGCCTCTGCTGCTGGCCTCCTCCCTTTTACAGCTCCAATTGGCTGCTGGAGAACAAGCAGAAGAGGAGAGGCTCACCACTGCCACCAACAAAGCCCAGCCCCCAATGAATAGCCGGAACTAGCAACTCAGGCCCATCCTCTGCAGGAACCAACAGAATTGCTGGCCTTGCATACATGATCTCACTGCAGGGGCTGTCCTCACCTCCCTTGCATGCCAGAGCCCAGTGGCAGAGAGACCCAGTGCTCCCTCTCTCTCTCCCACTCCCACTGCCACTCCTTCTCTCCACCACTGCCACCTCCAGGTCCGGCCTGACCCAGAAGAGGAACGATGGCCTGGCAGCACTGGGTCAGCAGTAATATTGCATGCAAGGGCCCAGTAAAGGAGAGGGGCGGTGCTGCCAGTGTTGTTGTTCTGTCTATCTGATGCTCCTATCCCCAGGTCGGCCTTGACCTGGGAGTTGAGCTGTAGCCCAGTGGTGCTGGGCCAGCATCAGTCTCGTGCGCCAGAGCTCAGTGGAAGAGAGGCATGGTGCTGCTGCCCCAAGGTCAGGCAACTGGGTTACCAGGGCCAGTAGGGCTGTAGGTATCTCTGTTTGTATTCTGTTCCCTTGAGTAAAATTGCAGCTTGGCAGTGCTGGGCCAGTGGCAATCTCACACACAGGAGCCCAGTGGAGGAGAGGCACAGTGCTCCCACTGCCCCCACCATGCCTTCTCTCTGTCACCCCGGGTCAGGCCTGTAATCATTCCTGTAAGCAGCAGAAATGCCTCTGTTGAGACTGCCCTACCAAGGCAGCTACTCCTGGACTAATGATAGTGCTGAGTCTTAAATGGGGATGAGGTGTATGTCCCACTAAGGATGTAAAAAACCATGGGAAAGGAACTACATCTATCACAATTCTAGGCAGCTCTGAACAGCCTAATGAAAGCTAACCCAGTCTTTCAAAATTACCTCCATGTGAAAGGGAAGGGAGGGGACGTAGAAAAGGAAGAAGGCAACAGCAACAGGAAAGCATCAGGGTGGCCAGCCCATCACAAAACAAGTTGAGATTTAGATCCAATGCGGATGACAGGTCTATCAATAGCTGTTAGTCATGATAGCTAAATGGAACTTCAAAATAAATGGAACCTCAAAATAAATGGAACCTCCAAATATGTCAGTGACATAGAATGGTAGAAGGTTCTAGCTTCATGCTTTGCCTCAGGGAGCCAGGGAAATGCTGGAGCAGATCTGTCATTAGTTTGATCTAGCTGGAAATTCTTTTTTTAGTCTTATTGGCTGGGGTGCAACCAAAACATACTGCATATGTAGTAAAGCCCCATTTTAAACAAAAACAAAAAACAAAGCTCATGCTTGTATCAGCTGAGAAGAAGAACCTAGTCCTAGAGCAGCGGTTCTCAACCTGTGGGTCCCCAGAAGTTGTTGGACTACAACTCTCATCATCCCTGAACTCTGGCCTTGCTAGCTAGGGGTGATGGGAGTTGTAGTTCAACAACATCTGGGGACCCAAAGGTTAGAAAGGCTATCCTAGAGCATTATGTTCCTTGTTAAAGGTACCTGATGCCTACTCTTTGTCTTCAGCACAATTCGATTTTCAAAGCTGTCTAAGCATATTTGAACACAAATGTTCCACTAAATATGTGTTTCAAATTAATGGGAGATGTGCTGAAATCCCTTAGGGTGCTTTGAAAAACTCAATCAAGAGTTAATCAGCTAGAACCACTTATAATTTGATCAGCCACATCTGCTAGCCTACTTCTACCATGAAATCTTAATGTTACAGGATGAAATTTGGCTGAATCTAGAAAGATCAAGATGTCTGATCTGAGATGCTGTCCTTGCTGAAGTCCAATACACTGAATGCAACTAATCTCACACACCACTTGGACTTCTGCCTTGCAGCTAAAACAAGGGAGTTTGCCAGCAGGTATATAACTGTGCAGAATACACTCCATCCCAACTGTATTTTTTCCATGTACCTCGGTCATGAGAAAGAAGCGTACTTAGCCACTTTGAATTTCATAGAATCATAGAATTGTAGAGTTGGAAGGGATTCCTGAGGGTTTTCTAGTCCAACCCTCTGCAATGCAGGACTCTCAACTAAAGCATCCATGACAGACGGCCATCCAACCTCTGCTCAAAAACCTCCAAGGAAGGAGAGTCCACCACCTTCCGAGGGAGTACATTCCACTATTGAATATCTCTTGCTATCAGAAAGTTCCTCCTAATGTTTAGTCAGAATCTCCTTTCTTTTAAGTTGAATCCATTGGTTTGGGTCCTACTCTCTGGAGCAGAAGAAAACAAGCTTGTTCCACCATGTGACAGCCCTTCTGGTACTAGAATATGGCTATCATATATCCTCTCAGTCTCAGGCTTGGTTTCCAGAAGAATGATTGATGGAGTTGAGTATGCTTAGTCTGGAAAAGAGGTGACAGAGAGTAAATGTCCCAAGCCCCACTGCCTGGATGTCTGTAAAAGGGAAGGTAGATGCAGTTTTCACACATCCTGGATCATGTGTCACGAGTTTGCAGTCATGTGGAAGTTGTACATGCAAAGCCTTTTCCTTTGCAGATATCTGCATTGGTGCTTGGATATCCAGGGGGGGAGAGGGCAGAGTGCGTGTGACTGGGCACAAGTTCGCTCCACATGCAGATTCCAAAAGGCTATAAATGTACTCAAGTCGCCTTCCCTAAATTGTGAAAGATCTCAGAATTCTAGCAACACTGAAGGGAAACAAAAAAGAGAGAGATAGTGCGCTAGTTTATGTAACATTCATTTTGATTCCTCTTCTGACAGTGCCATCCACACACAGGGCAAATGAACAGATTGATGGTGACTTCAGCTGACTTTCCTACCTGCCCCATCCCACAGGCTGGAATTAATTATCTATCCTATGCACTCTTGATCAAGTGTAGGTCCTACTGAAATTTCTGGCGGGTGGCTCAAGTGACTTAGGAAGTACTTTGCACATTGCCAAAGTCACGAGAGAATAAATGACCATTCTATATAACGTATTTTGTTTTAATTACTTTGTAAGGCACTCTAGTATCCTAAGAGATGGAGAGTAGTTGAAAAAGGAAATGAATTGTGCACAGATAAAGGACTTTGGAAACCAATTGTGTGGCTGAGCATCATTGGGTTAAACAATATATTGAATTGATTCAAGTTACACTAGAAAATAGTTTGCTTGTCTTGTTTCTCCCGTTTCTCTCCCGTCTGCTGCTCTGGGTAGCATAGCTTTGGAACTCCAGAAGCTCTGTAATCGACAGTTTTAAACAGGCCAGCTGTATTGGTAGAGGATATTAGCAACAAAATTACTTACCCAGCACCCACCCCAGTTAGAATGGTGAAGAAAATTTGGAATTGCCAGATTTTTTTTCTTTTTCTTTTTACAGCCATTGTAAATTGAGTTCTGTCCTGGTGCTTAAAACCAAACCGCACGCCTAGCAGCTGCTCAGAGAAACAATGTTGTTCAAATCTAAGTGGATACCTTCTGCAACCGGCACTACAGTAGTTGATACTTCTAGTAGTTCTAGTAAAACACAAGAAAATCCCAGAAGCCAAAGTTAGACCTCTTCTCTCCAAGGTGCTGAACAGGAGCATCCCTGTCCCAGAAAGTTCACAATCTTTTTGAAGAATGTGCTTTCCTTCTTCGAAATCAACACAAGGTACACGTGTTGTACCGAATCTCAGGTTTCAGGGGTCCCGAATCGGTTCAGCAGATGGTAACAGGTGGGTCTTCTTTTGAAGCAGCAGAGAATAAGCCGATGAACAGCAGCGGAAAAACTATTTGAAAAGGCAACAGAAAAGACCCGAAGAGAAGACACTCTAAGGCAGGCTGGAGACGTCGCCTGTCTCCGCCGTGCAGAGAACAGCCCCGGTTTGCAAGAGGCTCGCCATCCCTTCTTCCCGCAGCCGTCTCCGCCTGGCCCGCGGTTCTCTCCGCTCCTCCCGCATCTCTGCGTAATGACGCGCAGGCAGGCAAAGCTGGGGAGGAGGAGGAGGAGAAGGAGGTGGGCAGAGCGCGAGCTGGAGGCGGAGAGGAGCCGACCGAACATTTAAAGCGGCAGCCCAGTCTCTTTTTCGCCCAGTAGCGAGCCGAGGAAGGCAGGCAGGCAGGCGAGCGCGTCCGGGAAGAAGCGCCTACGGCAAGAGTCCGGAGCTGGACCTCCCCGCCCCACCGGACCATCCCCTCTCCGCCCCTCGGTAAATCCTCTCTCGCTTGCAGCAGGAGGCGCCCGGACCCCCGGCTGGCTGGCGGCTGCTGGAACAGCGGCGAACCCTCCTTCCTGCTCGTGGTAGCCTGGGTGCCCACCATGCTCCAGCCGGGGAGGCTGTGGCAGCTGCTGACTTTGATGAAGTTGCCCTGGTGCCTGCTGGAGTTCCTGTTGTCGGCGGTGGCGCAAGGCCAGGAGATGTACGCCCCGCACTCCATCCGCCTGGAGGGCGACATCACCCTGGGCGGCCTCTTCCCCGTCCACGCCAAGGGCCCCACCGGCGTGCCGTGCGGGGACATCAAGAAGGAGAACGGCATCCACCGCCTGGAGGCCATGCTCTACGCCCTGGACCAGATCAACAGCGACCCCGAGCTCTTGCCCAACGTCACCCTGGGCGCCAGGATCTTGGACACCTGCTCCCGGGATACGTACGCGCTGGAGCAGTCGCTCACCTTCGTGCAGGCGCTCATCCAGAAGGACACCTCCGACGTGAGGTGCACCAACGGGGAGCCGCCGGTCTTCGTCAAGCCGGAGAAAGTGGTGGGCGTCATCGGGGCGTCGGGCAGCTCCGTCTCCATCATGGTGGCCAACATCTTGAGGCTCTTCCAGGTAGGGCGCTCCGCGGAGGCTCCAGCATCAGGTTGTTGGCGCCACAAATGGCCAGAGAGCCCTGGCACGCGGGCTGGCAGGGAGTGGTGCTGAAGGAGAGCGCCAGCCGCGGGCATGGCAGAGAGCAGCCCCAGCAATGGAAACCAACCAACTTGGCACTGTGCTGTAGGATCACTAGACTCGAGGGCTTCCTTAGGACCAGGATGCCCAGCGTTAGATAATCCACCCCATCCCATTTCCCTCCTGCTGGCAGTTCACACGCTCCCATCCCCCGGGGAGTTTGCTGCTCTGCTCTTTGCCTTCCCCAGCGCTCCCATCTCTCTTTTCCCAGCCGCCTCTTCCCTCCTTGGAAATCCGAGGCGCCCTCCCTTCCAGCACGTATCCTCGGGATTTTTCTCCTGACACTCTCTGGATTTATGATCCCATTTTCAAGAATCAATCAGTGAATCAAGACGACGGAGGGGGGAGACGCAAGGCGATGATTTCAATGGGTTTGCATTAGAGTGAAATATGGCTTGGCTAAAGGCAACCGGTTCCCCGCCAAGCTCTCGGTTCAGTGCTAGAAGGAGGCGAGCTGTTGGGGGAGGAGGGGGCAGCTTCCACGAAACGGCGAGGAAGCAAGCCGCCACTTTTCGGCTTTGGGGCTGGAGGGAATAACCTTGCTGGTTAATACGAGAAAGAAGCTTATTTCATTTTCATTTATTTGCGTTCTAGTTTAAAGCCCAGTCTTTATAAACTGGAGCCGTGAGGGGGAGCTGAACTTCGCTCGATTATTTTTCTGCTGGTGTACCAGTTTGGGTCCAATATTTGTTTGACAAAGTAGGCAGTATTCAAACCAGAAATGGGGGTGACTGAAGATGCGTTTTGCAAAAGAGATGCATAGCTGCATCCCCCATCCTTAGCCATCTGAACGCCTTGAAATAGGAATAACGAAGAACAGTCTGTTTTTCTGTCAGTCTCGTCAATTTCAGCAGCAGAATCATCCTAAGAAATGCTAGGACAGCAAAGGGTGAAAGATGGGCGGAGGAAGCGAGATTAAAGGATGTCACCATCGTGTGTCTGCCCCCGCGCGCGCACGTGTGTCGCTGCGACGCTTTGCTTCCGCGTGTATCTCTCTCTCCCTCTCCTCTCCCTTGGCCTTTCTCCTTTCCCAAATTGAATCTCCCTGGTGGCGATAAAGCCCAGTCCCAGCGGTTCACCGGCCTGCAGCAGCGTTGAAGCATTCCCAAAACCAAGCCTCCTTCTTTGATACGAAGTTGTGCTTCAGTATTTGAAGTTAAAGCCGCCCTCTTCCATAAAACAAACCAACCCATAACAGCGAACCCCCTCCCGTTTACAAAGTGCCTGCGGTCTCCCTGGGTGAGACAACTGGATGTCTGGTGATTGGTGAACAATCCAGACTCTCTGGTACTCAATGGCCTTTGTATCCACCGGAGTGGGAAAGAGCTGGCATTTAATTAACCCAAAAGCCAAGGCTTCGTCTGTAAGGTTTGGAGGATGCCTTTCTGTTTTTAAAAAAAGAAAAGGGAATGATTTATAGCCTTGAACTCTGATTGGGTTCCAAATAGGAGGACTTCAGGAGATCAGGAAAGAAAAGCATTTGAATGTAATCAAAGTGGAAGGAAAAGGAGGAATGGGGGAACGGGGCGAGAAAGAGTGGGGGCACTTCTCCGCCGTCCGCCCTCGCAACACCCTGTAATTTCGCGTCTAGTTGCCACATGGCAACTGTTCCGTGGAAGGAGGAGCGCAGAAAGGGAGCAGGTTGCTTTCGCTGCTGAAAGCGACTGGGGAGGGCAGGCTGGGCTGAGCTGCCCCGAGCGGAGCGGTGCGTCAACTTGTAGCTGGCAGCGTGAAGTTAGGCTCCGCCACTTGTCCTCGTTTGGCGCCGTTGGTTCAGCGCGGATTCCCCATTCTTCGTTCCCCCAACGGGGCTGCCTTTCCTGGCTGCGTTTTCTGAGGCGGCGATCGCCCGGCTCCGGCTGCTCTTCTCTCGCCTAGCCTGGGGGCGGTGTAAGGAGGGAGAAATCTGGTGGTGACCCGGTCTTGCCTCTGGGCTCCGCGGCTCTGCACCAGGTGGGAAGAAGGGAGGTGCAGGTGCTGCTGCCACTGCCCAAGGATGTCGGGTTCCTGGATCTTCCTTCTTTCTTCCGTTTTCCGCAAGCCAGGAGGTGGAGGATGGGAGGGCTCAGCCGGCTTTCGCGTTGCTTCTGGCATCTGAGCTTTGCGGGCATCTCTCCAGGAAGAGCTTGCTTGTTCAGTGCGGAGCTTTACACCTCCCCAGTGAAACTGCCAACTTGGGCTTCCCAACTGCTGCTTCCCAATGATCACACATGGAAGGAGTGGCAAAGCCATCAACAGCCACACCAGGGCTCTCACTCTTCCACAAATTCTCCTTTCCTTTCTCCAGAATTTCAACTTCCCCACAGACAGATCCCCCCCCCCTTCTACGGTAATTAAACCAGAGATATTGTATCCTGGGCACACTCCTCTCTAGCCCTTTTTGAAGACCACCAGGATTCCATAGATAGCTGCTCCCCTGTGCAGTTGGACTGCTGTTCTATTAGGACATTTTCCCTAATGCCTTTGACCATATCAATCACCCTGCATTTTAAAGACAAAGTGAATTAATTGCTTTCAATCCTTCTCTCTCTCTCTCTCTCTCTCTCTCTCTCTCTGCATCAACAACTCTTCCCATGCCAAATGCACAGCACACTGTAGTTCACAATCCGTACACCTGGTCCATATCATCGAACTGCCAGCATTAAAGAGAGCTCCCATGTTCTGAAACATCTAGGTGAAGGATATAGCAGAGTTCCTGCTTGAGACGCGTCTCTCAAAACCTAATGATGGATTTGTGCCTGTAATTGTTTGGTCCCTCTATTAGAAAGACCACTTCTTAGCATTCTGGTTTTTAGCCACCTAGAGTGGCTGTCTAATCACAACTATAGTTTGAATTGAAGTAGGCTGGTCCCAGAATGACAAAAATCTTTCTTTCTTTCTTTTTTTCATTTCACCTGCTTTTTATGTTATTTAGAGGAATATTCAATATGTATTAAAATGTTTAGATTACACCCTTAGCCTAAAGATCTCAGGGCAGATAACAATAAAATGTCATGAGATCACTATATGCATTACAATAAAATCACAACACACACACACACACACACACACAGCCATGTCATACTTTTACAGCTATACAACAATGTAGCCATTGATGGAAGGGCAACACACACCACAATTTCCTCATTACAGAAATCATGTTCAGAATACCACAACACATACATGTTGTGGTTATGTGTGTGTTGGTGGAAGGGCGGCAGCACAGCACCATCCGACTGTGTAGGGTGCTCCACATTGCACACCTCAACAACAGGCCATTCACAAAACAAGGGAACCACTCAGCCACAGCATCTCCCTCTTAACAGGATTCAGTTTCCTGGCCTTCATCCAGTCTATTGCAGTGGCCAACTATTTATCTAGAACTTCTACAGCCTCATCTAACTCTGGTGAGATACTGGATCTATTCAATTCCAAATCATCTGAAGACTTCAGCCAGCAGTTCCATATAGATGTTGAATAGCACTGTGAACAGAACAGAACCTTGAGGGACTCCATGGATCGACTGTCTTGGGGCCTCTGGTGGACACCCATCACTACCCTGGGTCCTGTACCACCTGGGAAAGGAACATCTGGCCACCACAGAGTATATTTCCCTGAGGCCTCTCAGGGTAGCATAGTTTATGGCTTCTAGGTTTGGAGGTGTTAAAGTGAGATAAGACCACAATAGGTTTATGAAACAAAATCTGAAGTTATATGGTGTTTTAAGAAAAAGATATTACAAGGAAAATTTCACAGAAAACCAGCATCACCCAAATGAAGCAAAAGACAAACAAATGGTTAAACACAACCCTCTATCCCTAACTCTAGTGCATTCCCTAAAGTGAGAATCATTAACTTATTTGTTGTCCTGTACAATCCCAGTACATATTTCTTACCACCATTCTCTCCCAGGCATACAAAAGCCTCAGGAGCTCCACCTTAAATCACACACCTTCAGGCTAGCTACCTATAGATAAAGACTTTCCCTATCCACCCCTGGAAATCGCAGGCTCCACCTACCAGGTTATGGGCAGCAGGAAGTATTGGAGCCTTTTAGTTTCCCCACTCTCAGACAAGAGACATGTCATAATCCATATACACAATGGAGTTCTACTGCCTTTTTATTTGAGCCTCCAGGTACAGCAAGTTAACCCTATATAATCTCCAATTGAACAGACAATAAAAATACACAATAATACATATAAAATCAGAGTCCTTAGAAGCCATCTATTTAAGTACAATCTAATTCCTTCACAGGGCCAAGCAGAAATCCCCTAGTGCTACATATGGAACTGGCTATGTAGGTAGGAGTAGGACCACTGTACCTCCAATTCCCAACCCACAGAGCTATACCGGTGAGATGCATTAATTATGGTTACAAAAACCACTGAGAAATCCAGGAATGTCAACAGGGTCACATTTTTATTGCTTTTCTCCCATAGAAGATAATTGGTCAGGGTAGCCATGACTATTTTGATCCTAAACGAGTGCCTGAAGCCAGGCAGAAATTGGTCCAGAACACTTGACCTCATCCAGAAATGCCTGAATCATTGAAATAATGCTTTAGGCTTTTCCATAAGCTAACAACTTAGGTTGCCATTTAGAATCTCAGGTACTTCTCCCTCATAATGTAGTGAGGGGCTGTTATGTGCATATCCGGTGATCCCGTGTGTACAGAATGCTAACTTTGTTTTTACTGTATGAATGCATTCTGTTAATTCTTTACAGAAAAATGTGTGGCCACAAACCTCCAAAAGCTATCCTAATTTACCCCACTTCCAGTTGTGACTATCCCTTCCAAAATGGACCATTGTTCAGTTGAGGAAGAAGAATCTCACACAAATCTGGTCCAAATCTGTTGAATTGTTTGTTACATACAAAACCACTACCTTAGTCATTTCTCTTTTTAAACAAACAAACAAAAAAGCATAAGAATCCATATTGTTTTTCATCTTCAGAATAAGCTACCATTCAACTAGAAATCAATTTCTTACTTGTATATTTGATTCACACAGAATCATGGGCATAGCCAGGATTTTTGTTAGGGGTGCAGGCTTTTGTTGGAATGGGATAGAACCTCAGCTTTGTATTGATTCTTATTGATTTAGGGGGACTGTTGCCCCCCTGCTCCCCCTTGGCTACATCCATGCACGGAATTACATGATAGCCTCCATTAATAGGCATAAACATGGTTTTCTTTATCATCAAGCAAATCATCCCCAAAGCCCCTCCCTACACAAATAATTGTCACTCAAAAGTCATTGCAAGTACAATCCCACTCACCAATGAGGTTTATATTTCTGAAAGACTAATACTGCATAAGGGATGCGGGTGGTGCTGTGGGTAAAACCTCAGCGCCTAGGACTTGCCGATCGCATGGTCGGCGGTTCGAATCCCCGCGGCGGGGTGAGCTCCCGTCGTTCGGTCCCAGCTCCTGCCCACCTGGCAGTTTGAAAGCACCCTTAAGTGCAAGTAGATTAATAGGTACCGCTTTATAGCGGGAAGGTAAACAGCATTTCCGTGTGCTGCTCTGGTGCCGGTTCGCTGGAGCAGCTTCGTCACGCTGGCCACGTGACCCGGAAGTGTCTGCGGACAGCACTGGCTCCTGGCCTCTAGAGTGAGATGAGCGCACAACCCTAGAGTCTGTCAAGAGTGGCCCGTATGGGCAGGGGTACCTTTACCTTTTACTTAATACTGCATAAGGATACACCTGCATGAGAAACATATGTGGAGCTAGTAATATATAGATTCTCTTAAAATAGTCACTTAAACCAGAAAAAAAGAAAAGCCCATTTCCTCTATTGACTTGTATAACAATTTCTCATTTTGGATGCTGTCAGGGGTAGAAATAGAAATAGCAGAACACTAAGGACTCAGCTAAACTGCTGCAAATAAAACGTTTTAAATGTGTTGTAAAGTGCAGTATACAAATGTGACACTAGATGGTGAAAGTGAGCTATGCAAAATTCAATGTGGTTTTCAAAATGTTTTTTTAAGCATTTTCATGGCGTTTTTTATATGTGTGTAGATTCCACCTAAGAGAGCAGGTGGTTTATTTTGAAAATATGCAAAATATGTTAAAGTGGCTATGTTGGAGGATATATATCTTCTGTATTGTGGATCTCAAAGCTATATCATGGAGCTTGACAGATGTTGTCAGACCATTAGAAAGGTTTGTTATGATGTCCATAACAGAAGAAATAATATTTTGAATTTCACCTTTTGATTTATCTCTAGTTAAAGTCACATATTTGTAGAGAAATGTGTCTGAGGTCAATAAGACAGACATTTCACTAAAACGCGTGTTTTCTTCTTAACAAACAAAAGAAAAGCATTTCATTTACTCTCCTGCCTAAAAGTTTCCCAGTCTGAATGCTGTAAAAAGTGAGCAAGACCTATGTGAGCAAGACACTTTAAGAATATTTGCAAAATATGTGTATTTACAGAGTTGTATATTGATGCTAGGGTATATGTTGTATTCTGTATAGTGGACTAGACTATGGGCAGTGGTTGCATTGCATCTCATGAAGATAGTGTCTAAATACAAGAGGTCATTGAGACAAGATGGTTACATTTTTCAGTTTCTAAATGTCATGACACATTCAGCTAGCTTGCAGAATTTGATTTAGGATGCTGAATCAGGCTACACAAGTGACACTTACTCCAGCACTCAACAGCTGAAGATAGAGACATGAAAGAATTAAGATTTAACCATTCACTCACTATCACCAGTGATTTAGAAGGGACACAGAAACCAACCACAAGTCTGAACCAGTAAGATGGAGTGGCTATTATTTGTGTAGTGGGTATTATCATATAGATAGATAGATGGATAGATAGATAGATGATAGATAGATAGATGATAGATAGATAGATGATAGATAGATAGATAGATAGATAGATAGAGATAGATAGATATAGATAGAAGATAGATGATAGAGATAGAGATAGATAGATGATAGATGATGATAGATAGATATAGATAGATAGATAGATGATAGATGATATAGATGATAGATGATAGATGATAGATAGATGATAGATAGATGATAGATAGATAGATAGATGATAGATAGATAGATGATAGATAGATAGATAGATAGATAGATAGATAGATAGATGATAGATAGATAGATAGATAGATAGATAGATAGATGATAGAGATAGATAGATAGATAGATAGATAGATAGATAGATAGATAGATAGATAGATAGATGATAGATAGATAGATAGATGATAGATATACTGCTGTACTAAGTATCAGGGCTTAGATGTGGATATAGACAGGGCTTTTAAAAAATCGTATTATTATTTCACTATTTCTTCTTCTTGATTTCTATGCATAAACATAACCACAGTAGTGTGTCTTCTAGCCACACGTTTGCTGGTAACAATGAAACAAAATTAGGATAATACAGACTAAAATACATGTGCAGATGAGCAATGGTATTACATCTCACTCGTAGGATTAACTGACCCCTCACCCAGGTGTGTGGGGGGGAGCCATAGGGTCATGCTGGCTAGAGCTGCCCTACAACTCCCAGTGCATTGTGCTGGTCACATCTTCCACAAACTGCTGATTTAACAGCTGTGTAAAGGGGCAACACATGCATACAGATGTATGTACACAAGGCTCTTCTACCACAAAGAAGAAGAAGAAGAAGAAGAAGAAGAAGAAGAAGAAGAAGAAGAAGAAGAAGAAGAAGAAGAAGAGTAGTAGTAGTAGTAGTAGTAGTAGTAGTAGTAGTAGTAGTTTGGATTTGATATCCTGCTTTATCACTACCCTAAGGAGTCTCAAAGCGGCTAACAATCTCCTTTCCCTTCCTCCCCCATAACAAACACTCTGTGGGGTGAGTGAGGCTGAGAGACTTCAGAGAAGTGTGGCTGGCCCAAGGTCACCCAGCAGCTGCATGTGGAGGAGTGAGGAAGCGAACCTGGTTCACCAGATTAAGAGTCCACCACTCTTAACCACTACGCCACGCTGGCTCTCCTGTGCCAGCTAGAATTGCCCCTCACATGGAGCAGCCCCACACAGCTGTACTACACATAGCTAGCCAATGTGAATGCTGGTAGGCATAGCCTAGCATATGTCAGCTGTGAGGGAGTGACACACCCACCCACCAACCCACACCCCACATGCATGCATTGAAATCATGTGAGAGGTAGCATTCTTTTTGTCACACTTTAGTGTGAATGAATAATGGAAACTAGGGCAGAACAAGACCAATTCCAGTTCTTAGCAGATTCTAATAGATGGCTGAAATCATAGCCGATGGCTTCAGTCTGGGACACAGCTTTTTGGTGTGGGCAGAACCTGCCTCCTTACCTGATATTCCACTGCAGTGTATAATGGAAACTAGTTCCTGTGAGAATGAGCAGGTATAATGTATCTCTGGCTACACCACTGCAACTCTGGAAGTGCATCATGGTTATCTCTGGAATCTCAGCAAGTCAGGGTTTGGTCTTTTGCATTAATACAAAATGGCCTCAAGAACTCAATGTCAGTTTCACAGCATCCCTGGGATCTATGGTACATTTCACCTGCTTTTTCTCTTTGTGCATTGGGTTCCAGTCTTGTCTATCACTTTTGAACTTTGTGTTGTTCAGCTAGATATGCTATTCAGTTAAGTGTGTGTGTTGGGCATTGGAGAATCAGGATGTGTAGGAACTGGTGAAATATGTATATATGACCTTACAAAGAACCTCTCAAAACATGAGAGGGTGTACAACCTTGGACAGTTATGTAAAGTTGAAATATGTCTGGGAGGTACCTAAATATGGACGGAGCAATAGGAACATAAACACACCTGGCTGGTTTTGTTGCATCAGTGACAATTGTACTTCTTTATCAGTTTAAGAGATTTATATTCTGCATGTCTGGTGCTAAAATTTGTAAGACAGATAACAAACATGTCTGAATAATATTGTTAGCATCTCAGCTGGGATAGACATCCACAAGATTTTCCTCTGTAGAACAAAACAACAGACCCCCATGACTTATGATACAGTAGATATCAACACTGGAGTTTTCACAAGCCCTTTGAGTTTCACTGTCCTTCTAAAGCCTGCCTCTCATCCACATTTGAGACTAGTTCACATGCATGTATACATATTGCTTGATGTCCACAGCATCAGGTCATGATGACTTGCATATATAGATGAGCTATTACAGACCAGACACTGCAGGTGTTTTTCAATAGAGTCAGTCACACAGTCTGCTGCAAGTCATCAAGTGTTGAGTCACCAAATGATGTACATGCTTGCATGAACTAGCCCTAGGCAGGAAAGTAGGTTTCATGATGATTTGAAAGGGTAGAAAATGAGGCTTCCATGATCAGCTAAGCCTATTGAAACGTTAGCAAGACAACACCTGGTAACGGCAGCTTCTTCCCTGTGCAATGTAATACCAAAAGGGAGAGGCTTTTGTAAGCACAGTCATAGAAGTGTGAGAGGTCCCCACTGCCGCCCAGCAATCAAGCTACTGTCTCCATGCAGCACACAACATACCCCCCTTGCCAGTTTTTTTGTGTTACTTCCATGTCTCTATGTTCTAGTCCACTGTTGCAGACAATATGCCTCTGAATATCAATTGCTGGGAATCACGACACGATGTTGTAGTAGGTGAGCCTTTGACCCAATTCAACAAGTCTTTTATTATGTTCTTATGTTCAAAAGTTTCTGTAGGAATGGGTTTATGTGCTAGGAGTGGCTATATTTTTTAGTTATTATACATTCCTTACTCATGTGATTGAGATCAGTAGAGTACATGGGCTGCCCCCCTAGATCAAATAAAGCAATAGAAATACTTAACTAACTGACCAATCATGTCAGTTCTGCCCCACTAACAAAAGTCCTGTCCCTCTCTAAATCCTGGCTACGCCCATGACAGAGTACCATCCTTTGCAGCTTTAAACTTGGAAGCTAAGGCAATGTTGATTTAATCTTCTAGAAACAATAATCCAGGATGCTTTAAGACAGACTAGATTTTCTCTGGTATCATCACTTTTCTCCCTCTTAAAAATAACAATCACACACACACACACATTCTTTTGTGAAGAAGTAAAAGTAGTATTTACAGGTACAGTAGCAAAATACAGTAAAGGCAGGCTTGTAACTACTATCTAAGTTACAAAAGTACAAAAACTAAGTTCAAAATGGTGTCTGAGCTTCAGAGCTCAGACATGTACATGTGGTCAGCTTGGAGGCATTGATGATGGAGAGATGCCCAGGCAGGAAGGATGTAGTGTTGCAGCTTCCTGCCAAAGCAGACCAAGAAAGTGATCAATGTTACTCAAAGTGGCAGATAAAAGACAAAACAGTGACCCGCAACACTGAAAACTGGATACTCTTCACCACTGTATTTGGTCCCATGACCCCTTGGAGCAGTGACTAATACAAGGCCAGGATTATTGTATTTTTATTTATTTATTTGTTTGTTTTAATTTTATAATTACAAAATTTTGCTTAAATCATACATCAGCCAAATCATGTCATATAGCAAACATTGCCATATTGTAGCATGCTAAGAATGTTCATAGCTATCATTTCATCCATTTTCTTCAAATTCCAGTATAGATGACTATCAATTTTGTTGGAATATCTGGAGTGTTCAGATTCTTTCTTACAAGTAATTTTGTTCATGACCATGGAATCCCACACTTTCCTTATCCACTGGCCTTTGGGAAAGGACGGCTTATCCAGGATTTGGTTATGACTATCCAAGCTGCTATCAATAGTACTTTCTTTACTTTACACCCAATGTTGTGCCCAATACTTTTCTCTTATACATCAATTGAAAGAGGAGTTGAGTTACCTCCTCTGAGCTACCTTTTTGGCAGGGGGCGGGGGGCAGGTTCAGCAGAGGCAAATCATTGTCTATGGCCTTTAGTCAATACAAAAGATGATTTCTTTGCAATCCACGTTAATTTCACTCAAGAGAACTTCCATACTTGGGTTTATTCCGTATGTGCAATCAGCCATTTACTTTGTGGATCTCAACACAACAATGCAAAGCTCCTTGTAGCAGGTGATTTGTAAATGCTGTTCTTTACACCATTAGGACAGATTTTATCTATGAGAATTTGACACACCCATGGCAAATGGAATGCTAGTTTGGTACAGTTGAACTTGTGCAAACCGTATTAGAAGTTGCTTGAGGAAACAGCTCAGCACTGCAATTATCAAAGGATGCTCTGTTCTGTGTTCCCCTGCTTTCTAAGTGAAGGGGGAGAGTAGGGCCTTATTATCTGCTCTGGGGAAAAAGGCTGATCCCCTCTCTAGATGAATATGTGTTTTCCCAAAGATGCTCTCTGATCTGAGTTACTTTTACAATGCGGCTGTTGAAATGGTAACATTATTTTACATTTTTGTTACCATTACTACTGGTTGTGAGCTGGTTTGGAACTCCTTTTGATATAAAGTTCAGGATATAACTCCCAAGGAGCAGTGGGGGGTGGGGTGGAGAGCACTCCATCTTCTCATTTACATTAAGACTCCTGGTAGGGGACTCTACAGAGCCATTAAAAGAGATTGGAATCCCTATTTTACTCATAAATTCACATCGAAAAGGTGGGGGCAAAGGAACCCATTGTTTAAACTGCCTTATTTGTAAATAGGACAGGAGTAATTAAAGAGCATTATGAGGCCATTAATCTGCCTGTTGGCTTTATATACCCAAAGATGGAGAATGGACAAAACAGCAAGGTTAAATTCAAAATAGAATAGCTCCATCTCACATCACACACACACACACACACACACACACACTGAACAAGCCCCTCAAAGGACACACACTACAAAGTAATATTAAAACTCATCAAATAATATTGGCAGGCTCCTCCATTTTATCTGTTTGTTTGAACAGAGCCCTTCTCTTCACAAACATCATTTATCCCTCTTTTAAGCATTTGTTAGAAAGCAGGCTAACATAGCAATGTTATTGCAAACAACTCCTGTGTATCCATTAGGGTTTCTTTATAGAGCCTGCCCTACATCTGCTGGTTCTATCAAATTATCCCTATTCTTTGTGCTGGAAATGCCTGTAAAAGCTGCCATGATGCCTCTGGGCATCTTTCAGACACCTCAGAACCAGGTCAAGCCTTCTAGCTAAACATTGAGCATCTCTGGGTTGATCTTGTGATGTTGGAATGCACTTGTTTGGTGGTGCACAAGGATATTGCCTCCCGCCTGCCTTTCTCCCTTCCTTCCTTCCTTCTTCCTTCCTTCCTTGAGCAAATGATATCAAGGCCTGACAAAATCCAGTTAGAACAGCTGATATTTAGCCAGGAGATAGAGAATATAATCGCAATGTTTTAATGTAGGTAAGAGGTCTTCAGGGTTGATGCTCAAAGCATGTGAGCTGTTCTATAGGCTGCGGTTCAGGTGCAGAAAGGCAAACATTTCTGATGAGTCTTCTCAACAGATCCATGTTACACAGAGTGCTATTTTTGAGCACTCCTCAGCCCTAGCTGTAGTTGGTTCAACTGCAATGTCATTATCTCATTCCACATGGCTGTAGTTGTCTTTCAGCTAGCTCCGAGAAAACACTGTGCATTGAAAGTGGGAGGGAGTGGGAGAGAGAAAGGGAGGTTTCACAGCAGCATTGGACTAGAAATGACATATTCAAATTGACAGAAAAAATCAAATATATAATAGGCTTGGGTAGGTACTCCTTCACCTTGCTCCTTCTCCTCCCCTTTCTCTCGAATGCTGTGCGGAGGGCAGTTAAATTTGTTCCACATGCCACAGTGTCAGCAAAGGAATGTAGAATTGTTGCACAGATGGCACAGTCAAAGTTCGCTGAGGCTGTCCTGTTCTGACCTACTTCATTTGTTTATTTTTTCATTCAACTCTGAGCATCTTGTATCAGGTCTGGAATACCCAGAGCCAGGTGTCTTATGCCTATAAGCTATGCTTCCCTTGGCTTTTGGCAGATAAAATAGACTCCAAATTTGTCTCTTTAGCGAAGCAGGGGGACATAATTTGTTTAAAGGCAAAAGAGAGCCTCAGAAAAGAACTGTGGTTTCCACGAATGAAGATCAACTCTTTCAGTTCCGTAAGATTCTGGGTTTAAATGGGATGCTCTTCCCAAGCTCTTCTGTAGGACTGGAGGGGTAGAGCATCTGTTTGACAGAATGGGCACCTGTTTCTGCAATTGCATGCATGAGGCAGGCCTCAGTCACACTGATGCAGTGGTAGAGTGTATGAGAACCAGTAGACTGAAGCTGAATCCTACCTGGACAGAAACACTGTGGGTGAGTGGGTCGCAGATTCGAGAACTGGGAAATTTGCTTGTTCTAGACTGAGTTGCACTCCCTCTGGAAGAGCAGGTATGCAGTTCAGGGGTGCTCTTTGAACCATCATTTTTCCATTGAGCTCCAGCTGGCCTTGGTCACAAAGAGCACCTATCACTAACTACGATTGCTGTGCCAACTGCACATCTTTCTGAACAGTGACAATTTGGACACTGCAACACATTGTCGAGTTTAGAGTCTTGTTTTTTTGCACTACATGGGGATTTCCTTGAAGCTAGGATCCACGGGCTACAGTGGGTGCAAAATACCTCATCCAGAGCGGTGAGCGGTGCTCCTTATAGAGGACATATGCTCAGGGATCTGCACTGGCAGCCCAGACACCACCCAACCAGCCCTAAATAACTCTGGACCAGGTTACCTGAAATCCGTTTTTCCTCTGCACTGCACTGGAAACAAGCTGCCCAGCTCTAGCCCGGCCAACCTACCTTTTCCTTCTCTCTGAAGTGAAACATAAAATACCCGAGCTCCCCTCAAAGGATGCTGTTCTTAAGGTTGGGATTCATGAAACATCTCCACATTGTTGTAATTTCTGTGATTTTTTTTTTTTTTACAATCCTTGCATTTACCTGCCACGTATGATCCTAACTTGGTGAAACATTATTACTGTCAATATTTACGTTCTAGTCTTGCATTTGAAGAGTTTTAATCAAATAAGATAGAAATATTTCTGTTATCAAAAAGGAATTGCTCAGAACTCACCCTACAATCTAGGGTTCAGAAGACCGCTAGGTCATGCAACAGTTAAATTAATGAAACTATTTAAAATATACAAGATACGTTCAGATAGTTGCCTCTTCACATTAATATACGCACCCCTTTCTACATGTAGCACACCGCGCACCTAAATTTCAAGCAAGGAACTGGTTACATTGAAGAACTGGGATCTCTACCCCCAGACAGCGACAGCTTACGATTTGAAAGAGTTTGTGCTTTGGAATCAGTCTCCAGCGACTTGCGAGCGTTTTTCTACAAGCCACTGTGCAGAGGAGCCTCCTCGTCCCAGAGCATTTGAAATCCCCAGCGCAGGACGCATCCGCAAGAGGATGGAGAACGAACCGAGGGAGAGCTGCGAAAAGGCTCTCGGCACAGGCAACAGAAAGGACCCGAAGGAGAGAGACTCAAGGCAGGCAGTCGACGTCTCCTGCCTGCGCCGAGCCGAGGATGCTCCTTGTCTGCGAGAAGCTCGCCATCCCTTCTTCCCCGCGGCCTCTCCGCCTCGCCTCGCCGATGATTCCCTCCGCCCGCATCTCTGCGTAATGACGCGCAGGGAGAGCAGGCAGGCAAAGCTGGGGAGTAGGAGGAGGAGAAGGAGGTGGGCAGAGCGCGAGCGGGAGGCGGAGAGGAGCCGACCGAGCATTTAAAGCGGCAGCCCAGTCTCTCTCTCTCCCAGTAGCGAGCCCAGGCAGGCAGACAGGCGAGCGCGGTCGGGAAGCAGCGCGCCTACGGCAGCAGCCCGGAGCTGGACCTCCCCGCCCTGCCAGACCCGCCCCGGCCCGCCCCTCGGGGGAACCCTCGCTTGCTTGCGGCAGGAGGCGCCCGGACCCCCGGTTGGCTGGCTGGCTGGCGGCTGCTGGAACAGCGGCGAACCCTCCTTCCTGCTCGTGGTAGCCTGGGTGCCCACCATGCTCCAGCCGGGGAGGCTGTGGCAGCTGCTGACTTTGATGAAGTTGCCCTGGTGCTTGCTGGAGTTCCTGTTGTCGGCGGTGGCGCAAGGCCAGGAGATGTACGCCCCGCACTCCATCCGCCTGGAGGGCGACATCACCCTGGGCGGCCTCTTCCCCGTCCACGCCAAGGGCCCCACCGGCGTGCCGTGCGGGGACATCAAGAAGGAGAACGGCATCCACCGCCTGGAGGCCATGCTCTACGCCCTGGACCAGATCAACAGCGACCCCGAGCTCTTGCCCAACGTCACCCTGGGCGCCAGGATCTTGGACACCTGCTCCCGGGATACGTACGCGCTGGAGCAGTCGCTCACCTTCGTGCAGGCGCTCATCCAGAAGGACACCTCCGACGTGAGGTGCACCAACGGGGAGCCGCCGGTCTTCGTCAAGCCGGAGAAAGTGGTGGGCGTCATCGGGGCGTCGGGCAGCTCCGTCTCCATCATGGTGGCCAACATCTTGAGGCTCTTCCAGGTAGGGCGCTCCGCGGAGGCTCCAGCATCAGGTTGTTGGCGCCACAAATGGCCAGAGAGCCCTGGCACGCGGGCTGGCAGGGAGAGCCCTGGCACGCGGGCATGGCAGAGAGCAGCCCCAGCAATGGAAACCAACCAACTTGGCACTGTGCTGTAGGATCACTAGACTCGAGGGCTTCCTTAGGACCAGGATGCCCAGCGTTAGATAATCCACCCCATCCCACTTCCCTCCTGCAGGCAGTTCACACGCTCCCATCCCCCGGGGAGTTTGCTGCTCTGCTCTTTGCCTTCCCCAGCGCTCCCATCTCTCTTCTCCCAGCCGCCTCTTCCCTCCTTGGAAATCCGAGGCGCCCTCCCTTCCAGCACGTATCCTCGGGATTTTTCTCCTGACACTCTCTGGATTTATGATCCCATTTTCAAGAATCAATCAGTGAATCAAGACGACGGAGGGGGGAGACGCAAGGCGATGATTTCAATGGGTTTGCATTAGAGTGAAATATGGCTTGGCTAAAGGCAACCGGTTCCCCGCCAAGCTCTCGGTTCAGTGCTAGAAGGAGGCGAGCTGTTGGGGGAGGAGGGGGCAGCTTCCACGGATCCCCTAGGAGGCAAGCCGCCACTTTTCGGCTTTGGGGCTGGAGGAATAACCCTGCTGGTTAATAAGAGGAAAAACAGGGGCACCGCGTGGCGGTGGCACTGAAATCCATATTCAGCTCGGTCGTCTTCTTCACTGATTTCTGTTCTGGCTTAAATTCCCATCCTTTCCAAGAGTATGTGTATCTGTTTCTGTGACTCTCTCTCTTTCTCTCTCGTTTTGCTGGGTGTGCTAGGACAATTTCAATATGGGCATAATCTTTGCCTACCCGAGAAGGTAGAATACAAAGTCGGAGCCGATGAATAGATAAGATCGATTTGGAAAGGGATCTTGTATGGAACCCAACTCCTTCAATCCAACCGTTCCCATCAGCCTGGACAACAGGTCAGTTTATCTGGCTGGCTAGTCCATTTCGGCATCTGAATCAGCGTGTGCATGAGTGCTCCTGCTGCAGGGAGATATCCCCCTTCTTTCCCCAACTGCGAATGCCCGGAGCCTTTCATTCCTCCCTCGAGTTGTGAGAGATGGCGGTGAAAACCGGATTAAAAGATTGGTGCTGGCGATGGTTTGCGGTGTGTGCGCGCGCCTGTGTTGCTGCAGTGCTTTGCCCCCATGTGCGCTGGTTTTATTTTTCATGCATTTCTCTTGGCTCGCTCCTATAAACTGAAGCTCCCCTTGCCCCTTCGGATATCAAACTGCGGTTTCGACGGGTCCGTGTCCAGCAATTGCGCTGACAGCACGCGCGTCCCCTTTCTAGCCCAAGTTGCGCTTCCGAGTTAAAGCCCATCCCACTAAAAAACAAAACAAACCATCCAAACCACCCCCCGTTTCCAAGCTGCCTACAATCTCACTGGGAAAAGCGGGAGACAGAGCACAATCCTGACTCTAGCAGTCAATGGCCTGAGAGAGAGAGAGAGAGAGAGAGAGAGAGAGAGAGAGAGAGAGAGAGAGAGAGAGAGAGAATAAATTAACCAACAGCAAAGGCGTTTTTGCAATTCGGATAGGTGATACACCTTGGAAAGTGTGTGTGTGTTTGTTTGCAATAGCTGATTTGTAAATTGAAACTCCAGATGATTCCATCTTGGACATAAGAAGCACTTGTGTGTTATAGGGAGGGGAAGAAAAAGAGCTCCCCGGGACACAGAGTCGGGGCACTTCTCGGCCGTCCGCCCTCGCAACACCCTGTAATTCCGCGTCTAATTGGCAAATGGCAACTGTTCCGTGGAAGGCGGAGCGCAGAGAGGGAGCAGGTTGCGTTTGCTGCTGAGAGCGAGGGGGAAGGACAGGCTGGGCTGGGTTGCCCGGAGCGGAGCGACGCCTCAACTTGTGGCTCGCAGCGTGAAGTTGGGCTCCGCCACTTGTCCTCGTTTGGCGCCGTTTGTCCAGCATGGATTCCCCACCCCTCGTCCCCCCAGCTATCTTTCCTGGCTGCGTTTCCTGAGGCGGCGATCGCTCTGCTCCGGCTGCTCTGCTCTCGCCTAGCCTGGGGGCGGTGTAAGGAGGGAGAAATCTGGTGGTGATCCGGTCTTGCCTCTGGGCTCCGTGGCTCTGCACCAGGTGGGAAGAAGGGAGGTGCAGGTGCTGCTGCCACTGCCCAAGGATGTCGGGTTCCTGGATCTTCCTTCTTTCTTCCGTTTTCCGCAAGCCAGGAGGTGGAGGATGGGAGGGCTCAGCCGGCTTTCCCGTTGCTTCTGGCATCTGAGCTTTGTGGGCATCTCTCCAGGAAGAGCTTGCTCGTTCAGAGCGGAGCTTTACAACTTGGGATCTGCCAACTTGGGAAGCTCAGCTGCAGCTTCCCAATTATCGTCACTCCTGGAGGGAGCGACAAAGCCACCAGCAGCCACAGCAGGGTCCTTCTTGTGACAGGGTGGGTCTTCTAGTTGTTCTATAATATGTGGGTGTTTTGAATATTATTATTTCATTTTTTGTAACAGGCAGATTTTTTTCATTTGAAACCTAATGAAACCTTTTTAGAAGGCAGGTGGAACAGTGGTAGCACTAGAAAAAAATAGGAGGGGCACGGGCACAGAAAGGGCAAAATATTTTTCTAGGTGGACAAGTTGTGTCCCACATGTAAAGATCTGCGACAGAAATATATGTTAATCATAGGCATTCAATAATGGGGGCGGGGGCACCAAACTCCTTCAGATGTCTTCTATAGGTAATATAGTTCCACATCTCCTTGATATCTGATTTGTTCCACGTGGTGGGTGCCACCACTGAGAAGGCCCTCTGCCTTCCCCCCTGTAGCTTCACTTCTTACAGTGAGGGAACTGTCAGCAGGCCCTCAGTGCTGGATCTCAGTGTCCAGGCATACTTTTATGGAGACATTTCCTTCCCACAGCAGTTCCTCCCTTCAATCTTCTGTTTCATCTATGCAATCATGAAATGTCTGCTGTATTTCCAGTATGTAGATCTTATATAGCATGCCAGGAAGGCAAGAGCAAAACTTGTCTCTGCACAATAAATTAAGAAACACACATGACTTCGACATCCCCTGATCTCATTATGTCATCACTCTGCTGCCGCCACCCTGCCAGAAACTGCTGCTCTGGATACAAATATTTTACAGGTGTGCATTACTACAATGAGGTTCATGTACTGCTCAAGGGTCACATTCTTCATCCCCAACACAGCTGCCTCTTTGAAAAGGTCTCTGGACATTGACTGCAGACAAGAGAGGAAATGTAGCACTACTATTAGAGTACTGTGTTGCTCTGGATGTGCAACAGGTTAGGGTAGTAGAAGAACTTATCATGTGCTTCAAATGCACTTTAGTGTGTGTATTTTTAGCCAAAGACACTATAGAGGGGTGGCTTCCTTATGTGCAAGAGTGGAAGCCCCCAGTTCAAGTCTCCTCCTCCACCATGAACTTGGCTGAGTCTTTAGGCAAACTACTCTACCCCAGTTCCCCCATCTGCAATGGAGGGGTTATGATACTGGCCTGACTTACAGAGCTTTGCAATAAAAATGATGGTGATGAGGGTTAGTATGGATGGAGAGAGCTGAAAGGCAAAAGTGTATTGAGTTTATTCTCCACTGCAATAGGGCTAAACACAGCATTATTTCAGAATCAAGCAAATGATATATTACTTTCCGTGCTCCACAAACCATCTGTGTCTTCTTGCAAATCTGTTAAGTTCTCGCTCTTCAAAAATATTCATATTTCTCAGATAGTGATTTTAAAAAAGTGCAAAACCAAACAACCTCCCCCATCATTTTGGATTATACTATATACACAAAAGAATCCCACATTTATACATGGGACATTGGTATAATTAAGAGGGAACTAATATCACATTTCTCAGGGGAACTGATGCTGCAGGATTCATTGCCACTTGGGAAAGATAGCTATTTATTTACATGAAGGCTTTGACTACCCCCCTGATGCATTTGGTAGTAGTATGTTGCTTGCAGGCTTGGGATCAATTCAAATTATCATTTTCCATTAGAATAGTTCATTATGATGTACATAAACAGAATATAGAGCATTTTTTATTTCTGCTTTTAGTTAGGCAAAGTTGTATGTTGGAGGACAAATATTTATGGGGGGCCCACAGAGATACATTTCCCATTTTACTGAAGAAGAGCTTTTTCATTTACCTGCCTAAAAAATCTTTAGCCTTGTTGTTGTCAGATGTAGAGAAGCCAAGAGCCCTAAGTGACCAGGACACTTTAGGAATATTTTGGAGTAATGCAAGAAATGTATATTTGCATGGTTGTCTGTTGCTGTTGTTGGTTCAGTTTGTTGGATGGTTCTCTGCCAATGCTCATCTTGTATCTCAGGAAGCGGTGGAAGAATTGTTAGCATACAGCAGTTTGCTGAGACAAATGTATCACATGATTTCCTCCCTTATGTGCTCTTGCTTAAATTTGCATAGAATGGGGATTTTGTAACTATTGTGTCCTCCTTCAGAGAACTGTGGTTTGTTTAAACCAGCTGTGGTTAACTTTTTCTAGCTTGAGGGATACACTGACAATCAGCCACCCCGATGAGGGCCAAATGCTATTGGTGGGAATGGCCAATGTGTATGTATACACATACAATTCCCATACATTCTAGATTCAGGTAGGTAGCTGTGTTGGTGTGACACAGTCGAAATAAAGACCAACTAAATTTGTTCTGGGTATAAGCTTTCATGTGCATGCACATGTCTTCAGGTACCCATACAATTCCCATACAGTTTACACACACATACTCACACTCACCATACAGTGGTACCTCAGGTTCCAGATGCTTCTGGATACAGATGCTTCAGGTTACAGACTCCGCTAACCCAGAAATAGTACCTCGGGTTAAGAACTTTGCTTCAGGATGAGAACAGAAATCGTGCAGCGGCAGCGGGAGGCCCCATTAGCTAAAGTCGTACCTCAGGTTAAGAACAGTTTCAGGTTAAGAGCAGACCTCCAGAACGAATTAAGTTCTTAACCTGAGGTATCACTGTACATACTTTCCCTCCGCACAAACTTTCACATAACAGTAGATTGTGGTTTTCAATTACATCAGAACAGGATCATTATCAGATAGGCTTTGTGGAGTGAAAACATCTGGAAATGTATATGTCAATAAATATCATTATAGGCATTATATAGGTTTGTGACTTACAGCCTGCAAAGTTTAATGTGGCCTAGTCTGCATGACATGGTAAGCCAAACTATGGCTCAGTGAGATTATGGATGGGTGAGCTGTCGGAGAGATGCTTTGTGCCTCTTGGGTCCTTTTGAATACTATATGTTCTTTGCTGCAGCTCAGTTAGAGAGGAGATGGTTTGACCAGAAGTCCTGTTTCAGATGACTCACTACACCAAAGTTTGGCTTAGTTTAGCCTGGCAGAAGAAAGGATTGGGGAGCAGCAAAGCAGCTGCAAGCGTTTCTCTTGGGGCCTCTATTTTTGCACAGTCTCGCTAAGCCACACCATGTCATGGGAAACAGGTCTGTGTGCTACCTGTGTAAATAAGCCAGTACAGGTAAAACACCACAGGTAAAACTTACATGTAATTTTAAGCACAGGGCCTTTCAGTGGGGCCAAGCCTATTCTATGCTGAATGTGTAGTGTGTGCCTACCCTCTTTAGTTTGGGTGCAGGCAGTTCCAACAAAACCCAGCCCCCTCCTTTCATGGCTATGGGCCGCAGACAATAAATTGCTGTTGGTGTACATGGGAATTCCTGCCTTCTCAAGCCCCATAGCTGCAGGGGGGCAGGATTTTTGTCTAGATCACAGCTGGGGAGGGAAAAGATAAACCTCTCCTCCCCATGGCCTGTGCACGTTGTCCCACTACACATTACAATTGATTAAAGAGAAGCTGATAAAATAAAACTGACCTCCTTGGAAACTAGTCTGCAGGATGATAAGGAATACTTGTTAATGAGGACTCACCGAACAGAAAGCTCTTTCCAAAAGGCTGGTCGAACTAGAACTGGGAATGGCAAAGACTGTATAAACCATCAGAGAGCTTTTCCCATTCTCTAGCTGTGGGGCACCTTGTCCACAGAGAGTTGCCCTAGATGGTTTGTCCACACGCCTACCGCTGCTACTAGGGAAATTGCACATTTTCTCATTTGGGCCCCTCCCTGTTACTCTCCGTTTTTGCTCACTGAATGGAGATTATGATCTGGAGACTTCTCCTTTCCCAGCTCCCATCCTCTTTGTTTTCTTGGCTCTGTACTATATTAATTTTTATGAAAGTAATATTGATTACACTTGAGATGGCACCAAGCTAATAGGATAAACCTGCAGACAATACGTTCTGAGTTTTCTTCTCTAAAAATTGGTTTCACTTGGAGGCACTGATCCATCCTACAAACCGCACCATATCAGATGCTGTTATTTCTATTTATAGCAATATGCTAATTAATCTCAATGAGTGACAATGGAGAGTGTCCTGGGGATAGGAATATGATGAATTTTGTCATAATATTGAGAGAGATGAAGCATATAATTAAAGCCATTTGAGAAGCATAATACAATCAGAGTGCTGGAGGTGTATGCATATCCTGGACAATCAGAAAGAAAGTGATAGAAAATGATTTGGCTCTTGTAAGCATGGTCATTTGGTCATGAAAGCATAAGAGGCCCACATGGTCTCTCATATCACAGTTCTGTACATATGTACTCCCAGGAAAGTGAGTATAAGATGGTAGACTTAGTAAACAAAGTCTTACTCTCAGACACCACGGAAGAAGGAAAGTAAAGCCAGCTTTCTTGTCAAAGGCTGGATGAGAAAAGCAAGTTTCCCCTCCCCCCAGTGGCTAACATCTGGTTGGAGAAATGAACTGAAAGTCATCTACATAGCCATCTACTTTGAGAACGAGATATTCCCAGCCAGTATAATGGGGTTACCTGATCTCAAGAGGCAGACCCCTGTATTTGGCTTCATAATGTTTGACAGTATATATGTGTGTGTGGTTTATAAATACTTATAAATAAATATGTATCCTGGAATGTGATTGCTGGTCCTCAGTATTATTTGCCCAGAAGCTACAAGAAACTAAAGATTCCCAGATGTAAAACTCCATAAGTGAGATTCTCTCCTCAAGACTAGGGTGACTGCAATAAAAGGGATGACTTTAATAAATAAGTGTGGGGTGCTTCTCTAACAGCTGCAGCACTGCTATAGAGTAATCAACACTCATTGAACCTGCCTCAACATCTTTATTAAAGGTCTCGGAGCTTCGTCCAACCTGGCCACCCTACATAACACTTGGAAATGATGGCCTATTCAAGCAGAAACCGAGAGTCCTGATCATTGCTCATACTACACTACATCTAAAGAGTGAGCAATTTCTAATCAGCTATCAAGTGTTCCGACTAGAACAGAACTGTGTGTAATCTCTTGCTGAGTCACGAAAGTGCAGGAACTGACACCGAGTGCAGAATTCTTAAGTTCCGTTTACTGTTTGTAAGCATAAGACATCGCAATTTAAAATCACAAAGGAAGAAAACGGAAGCATTGCCTCCCCATTCTGCTCCCACTCTGCTCTGCCTCATTCCACCCCCACCACACCCTTTTAGTGATGTCATTCATGATGTTTCTGGGTCACTTCTGGGTTTGGAACATGTGTGTGATTGTGCACATATTGGTCATGCCTAAAATGGGGGTTGCCTTTACTGTGTAGGCAGCTGCGTACTAGCCCAGAAGTGTGTGTGGGGGGGGACTATAAAAAAAAAAGGTACCAAATAGCATTGGAGGTTCGATGTAACAGGTTGTTGTTGTTGTTGTTGTGTCATTAACCTAATTGTGCTGGTTTCTCACCTTCCATTCAGACCAGCAGGAATGAACACAGGCATTGTCATAGATCCCTTGAGGCTGATTCAGCAAGCCTAACTAGGCCCTGGAAAGCTTCAGTTTGAAATCAGACTTGGAGTTGCAAAGACTTTTAAAATTACAAATCGGTTTTCTTCTCAAGATTCAGCTGCAGAGGTGGCAGAAGAGAAACAAAAGGGTCGCCGTGAAAGAATTCAGATGATTAGTTTTAAGCTTACTATTACATTGCAAAATATGGGTTTGTTACCATATGGTCCATCAAGATTCCCACAGAATCTAGCAGCAAATTCAAAGTTACATTAGGGCAGTTTTATCAGTGAATCCTTCAGCTGGAAGTGTTTACCAGAATGCCCAGGGGAACCGGCAGGCTCTGTAAGATTTCATTCTTCACTTCCCAGAAGCATACTTTTCTCCACTAACACCCTGCTTTGCTATAATTTCACTTTTGTTTTTAGGTTTTCCATCATATCTCCTACTTTCCCCTCTTTCCCTTAATTGAGACCTTTCACAGCCACAACAGGAGACTTCATTTACAACTCCTGCTTATAGAACATCAGTCCTTGTTTGCTGCTATCTTCTGAAGTTTCCTGTGTCACATCCAAGCGAATGTTTCACGAGTGCAAAGTCTACCACCCTTTCTCAAACTTGAGTCCCCAAAGTACCTTCAACATTTCTCCGATGAAAATAGGGATGTCCCATTCCATAATGATAATTTTACTCTTTATAGCCCCTCCCCATCTTACTGGGTTGCCCCAACCACTCTGGGCAGCTTCCAACATATATAAAAACATAATAAAACATTAAACATTTTTTAAAACTTCCCTCTGCAGGATTGCCTTCAGATGGCTTGGGGGGAGTCAGAAAACTCACTACCCTCCATCATTTCTCCAATGAAAATAGGGACAATCTAAGGAAAAGTGGGACATTCTGGGATCAAATCAGAAACTGGGACGGCTTCTCTAAATCGGGGACATCCCTGGAAAATAGGGACACTTGGAGGTTGTGCCCCAGCTGTTGTTGGACTAAAGCTCCCATCAACCCTGATCACTGGTCTAGTCATTGTCTTTGTTATTTACTCCAAATAAGTGATCAAAAATCATGAGATCTTTATCCTGTTCTTTTTACAGTGGTACCTCGGGTTACATATGCTTCAGGTTACAGACTCCGCTAAACCAGAAATATTACCTCGGGTTAAGAACTTTGCTTCAAGATGAGAACAGAAATCATGCTCCTGTGGTGCAACGGCAGCAGGAGGCCCCATTAGCTAAAGTGGTGCTTTAGGTTAAGGACAGTTTCAGGTTAAGAACAGACCTCCGGAACGAATTAAATACTTAACCCGAGGTACCACTGTATTTTATTTTATTTTATTGAAATTCATGAATAACATACACACTCTTAAATAAACAAAAATGAAAACAATCATATACTAATAGTCTTATGCATTTTTACAGAAATTAAATCTAAATTAAATTTGTACAATCTCTTTTTCCCTATCTTTTTGCTAAAATAAAATAGACTTCCTATCATTTCCCAATGCATATAATCTTTCTGATGTTGAATGTACTTATCATTATTACCTTACTCTTGATCCTGGTCTCAGCCAGCCAAAATCATATTCCACCATAGCGTGGGAGGGTTGCCATGTTGTGGGAGAGGGGGAGGCAGAGTTCCTGCACTTTTAATCACTGCATTGTTGCCCCAGGTGTTTCCCGTCACAGCATCTTCATTATGCCAAAAATACACCTGTTGAATTTCTGCCTGTACGACCACTGATAAATCATGCATAGGAGCTCTGCAGAAAAAAGTGGTGGCAAGATGGGCATGCCAGTTCACAGCAGGGGAGGAAAATACCACCAGAAAAGCATCTTATTCTTTGCAGATGAAATCTTTTGTTCAAGAAATAAAAATATTTTGTTCAGCATGCCTCAGCAAAACAAGCAAACAACAGCTAACCTCAATAATGAGCTAGCATTGCAGAGTTCTGTCATTTCAAGAATCTGGAATTGCAAAGTACTTAGGGACATGTTCTTCATGTCCATTCAGTAGTATTTCAGCAACCAATCTGGGATGAAATTCCCACTCACTCAGTGCCTGTACCTGCAAGACTTTCTGCACTTGCTTTGAATGCAAAATACATCAGCGGTGAATCAAATGGAAATGTGCCTACCAGTATTGTGACCACCATTTCTGCATAGTCTCTGAACTCGGGTATTCACTCTTGAGCCTAAAGATTCTTGCAGCTGGCCCAAGGTCCTCAAGTGGAACATCTTGAGCAATGCACTATCATCCATCCTCAGTCCAGTCACTCAAACGGTGATAATAATTGCCCACTTCATTGCGTTCTTGTGACTGATAATGCTTTATAATGAGATATGGATTAAAACATTTTGCACATTAAAAGTCCTATAAAATGTAATTAAGTCTTAGAGAAGCCTGTGAAAAACATGGGCTGTGTCTTTCTTTATTAGCATGCTTTGAATTTTGCTGTTGCTCTAAATGGAACATGGGAAAGGGCTGCATACGGAGTCAGACGATTTGTTCATTTAGCATTACAGCTCAGTATTGTCCACACTAATCTACAGCAGCGCTACAAGTTTTCAGACAGGAACTTTTTCAGTTGTTCTTGGAGATTCCTGTGACCTAACTGGGAACTCCTGCATGCAATACACTATTATTAATAAGTATTATTTATTGTTACATTACTGCTGCTACTACTACTTCAACTTATTTCACGCCGAATAAAAACCATCTCTGGGTAACTTACATATATTACATTGCAATTTGACTTACATTTACAACTTGAGCTTCTCTACTCGACTATAATTCTCCTTTTACCAATTTGCAAGTTTAAAAATTTACCACGTGTTTCTCTCTTTTTTTTTTAAAAAAAATATTTTTTATTAATTTTCACAAACATGGAAAATAACAGAACATACAAGACAAAGACAACAAAACAAAACAAACTAACACATAATGTGACTTCCCCAAACCTCCCCTTCACTGCATCCTTAATTTTAAAATATCAGTTCTTAGCAATCCTTCGTTCAAATTCAAAGCTATTTTTCCTTAAATTTTCTCATATTTCAAATTTAACAGCTATAATTCTGTATCTCATACCCTTTGACATCTCAACATTCCGAAATTTTACAATAGTTCTTAAGATAAATTTTAAACTTTCTCCAGTCCTCTTCCACCGTCTCTCTCCTCTGGTCACGGATTCTGCCGGTCATCTCAGCCAGTCCCATAAATTCTGTCACCTTGGTTTGCCATTCTTCCAGAGAAGGTAGTTCTTGAGTCTTCCAATACTTTGCCAGTAAAATTCTTGCCGCCGTGGTTGCATACATGAAGAATGTTCTATCTTCCCTTGGTACCGTTTGGCCGACCATGCCCAAGAGAAAAGCCTCCGGTTTCTTAACAAATGTCCACTTAAGGATTTTCTTAATTTCATTATAGATCATCTCCCAGTAGGCCTTAATCTTTGGGCAGGTCCACCAAAGGTGGTAAAAGGTTCCTTCACATTCATTACATTTCCAGCAATTGTTATTGGGCAAGTGATATATCCTTGCTAGCCTGGTTGGGGTCATGTACCACCTGTAGATCATTTTCATTATATTCTCTTTTAAGGCACTACATGCCGTGAATTTAATGCCTGTGGTCCATAACCGTTCCCAGTCTGCAAACATAATATCATGGCCAATGTCTTGTGCCCATTTAATCATTGCTGATTTTACTGTTTCATCCTGCGTATTCCATTTCAGCAGCAAACTATACATTCTAGACAAATTCTTAGTATTGGGCTCCAATAATTCTGTTTCTAACTTTGACCTCTCCTTCTGAAATCCTACTTTCCTGTCTTGCTTCACGTGTTTCTCTCTGTGTGATGGTAAATGCCCTGTGGGGCAGGGGCTGGGGAGAAGAGAGGGGAGAGAAGGGCGAGGACTCAATGTGAGCATATGGCATGAGCTTCCTTGCAGCAGTGATGTGACTCAGTAGATGTGGAGCTCGCTTGGGGTCAGGTCGCAAAGGAAAAGAGCCTCTATCCAACTACTCATGATGGGACAGTTGCCTGCTTTCTACCGGCTTTTCTGCTCCTGTCTCATTAGCAACAGCCTGGCACACAAAAATTAAACATTCTCTATCTGACCAGTCTCATGCACATGAGTTCCAGGGGAAAGTATATTGTACAAAGTGGCATGGAATGAATTTATTCCCACTCAGATTTCTGTGACGGCAGCAGAACACACTGCACTGCAGGTGTGCTGATCCCTAGATGGATGTCCTGACCCTTAGATGGACGTTCTTGACCACTGTGGCCAGTGTCTGTCCATTCACATAGAATCGTAGACTTGGAAGGGATCCCCAAGGTCATCTCATCTAACCCCCTGCAATGCAGGAATCTCAACTAAAGCATTCAGGACAGATGGCCATTCAACCTCTGCTTAAAAACCTCCAGAAAGGAGAATCCACAAACTCCTGAGGCGGACCTTTCCACTGTCACAGATCTTACTGTCAGAAAGTTCTTCCTGATGTTAAGTCCGAATCTCCTTTCTGTTAACTGAAACAAGCTTTTTCCCTCTTCCATGTGACAGCCCTTGAGATATTGGATGATGACTATCATATCTCCTCTCAGTCTCATCTTATCCAGGCTAAACATACCCAACTTCCTCAACTGTTCCTCATAAGACTTGGTTTCCAGACTTGTGATCATCTTGGTCGCCCTCCTCTGCACATGTTCCAGCTTGTCAACATCCTTCTTAAACTGGGGTTCCCAGAATTGGTGGTCTGACCAAGGCAGAACAGAGTGGTACTATTACTTCCCTTGATCAGGACACTATACTTCTGTTGATGCAGCCTAAAACAGCATTAGCTTTTTTTGCTGCTGCAAACTCATGTTTTTGCACTGTTGAGTCATGTTAAGCCTGTGCTCCACTAAGACCCCTAGATCCTTTTCACAAGTACTACTGGCAAGCTGCTCTTTGTGCAGCTGGTTCCTCCTGCCTTACATTTGTCCCTATTGGAACTCATTTTGTTAGTTCGGGCCCAGTTCTCCAATATGTTGCGGTCATTTTGAATCCCAATTCTGTCTTCTGCAGCGTTAGTGATGAGACACCTCTGATGTGCATAACAGAAGTGTTCCATGTTCCCTGCATGGGTACCACAACTTTGAAGCATAACTTTGCACCCAGTAGGATACATTCTACGTGTGACACCATCCTGCTAGTTAGGGTGAAATGAATTGAATTATGTTGATAAATGGCAAGGTAAAATTCATTTCCACTTTGTTCTCATAGTCCCCCCCCCCCCATCTGAAGCCTGCAGTTAAATCACTGCTTTTAATATCCAGCACACAAGATTAATAAGTCATTCTTTTCTTAATTGATTGTGATATCCAGAAACACTTTATAATAGAGTAAAATGAAGACTGGGTAGTGATATACACAAAAGAGTCCCCGACTTAGGTCAAAAGAACTTCCTGGATACCAGTGCCCCAGGGGCTCTTATATTTTTCAACAAACCTCTCCATATTATGAACTCTAGTAGAATCCAATGAAGGATTCTGAGAAGAGCATCTCCTCAGGGACTCCAATTGGCTGCTAGTCTACAAAGCTCCTGTAGAGCATATGGCCCCCTGGAGCCCCCCAGGATATTCCAAGGGGGCCGCAGGTGAAAATTGCATAAATGGGGGGCACAACACAAGGCTAGGGGGCCACATATAAAAGTGGGAAGTGAAGAGGGGGGAATATATACACACACACACAATCCTGCTTGGCTGGCTATCTGCTTGGCCAATCACAAGTGGGTAAGGGAGCAGCCCACCAGGGCCTCACGCTCCTTTTCACCACATGTGCTTTCTTGGAGCAGTCCTGGTTTGTTTCTGGCAGGAGAGAGCAATCACCGAGGCTCCACTTTGACCAGCAAAGCCCACGATCCAGAATCCCCAAGTTAGGCAAGTGCAGTGGCAATGAGTAGGGCTGGGCAAGCCGGAACTGCTTGTTGCTGCCACCAGTGCTGGGCCCAGTGGGCCTGACTCCGCAAGGCGCTGGGTGCAATCCACTCCAGCATCTAATGTATCATGGCCTTTGGATGTTGCCGAGAGGCGCAGAGCCTGTTGGAAGCATCAGCCCGGCTCTGCAAGATGCGGGGTGAAATGCACCCCAGCGCCTAGCTGAACGAGATCGTCTGGTGTTGCTGAGTTGCATCTAGTAAATAACTAAGTGTCTACTCAGGAGACAGCTGCACTGAGTTCAGTGGGCCTTACTCCCAGGTAATGGTGTGTGGGACTATAATGTTTTATCTAGGCAGCCAGGGCTCCTCCTGATGACAAGATCTTTTGGAACCAGGTCAGTGAGGACCACTTGCTTTGAAAAATTCTCCCATGCATACAGAACTCCCTGGACTGTACCTGTAGGTTTCCCCCTCTGTGTCAAATAACTGGGGTCAAATAAGTGTTGTTTACTATTTATAATACATGGAAGATGGATCTCCCTTGGGAGGTTCTTGACTCTCCTTCCTTGGAGGTTTCTAAGCAGAGGTTGGATCGCCATCTGTCATAGAGGCTTTTGCTGAGTTTCCTACATTGCAGGGGGTTGCACTAGAAAGATAACCCTTGGGGTCCTTTCCAGTTCCATGATTCTATGTTTTTCTGCTTTCATTATTGTCAGGGGCTCAGGAGCAGAGGCACAGGGGAGAGAGGGAATGGAGAGCGAAGGGGAAGAATCTGAGGGCAGCGTAGGGGAGTATGACAGTGACCCGAGAGATTCCATGAGCTTCTCCAGCGAATCAGAAGATTCCCAGAGGGGGGGCGCCGATGGCCAGGGCAAGGGGAGTCCCAGGGGGGACGCACCAGAAACAAGAGGCCAGCGGGGACTCCCAAAGCAGCAGCTGGAGATCAGGACCAGCTTCCCCACCAGAGCGTAGTGGGGGGGAAGGGTCCCATGGATCAGGGCCAGCGTCTCCCCCAGCAGGGAGAGAAGATGAGTCAGAGCTGGCCACGCCTCCATCGCAGAGTGAGGGAACGGAGGGGAAGTCAGGTTCAGCTTGCCTCCCCGAAGGGGGAAGCAGTGACAGGAGCAGTGTAACGGTCAGGAGGAAGGTTGCCGGCTGGGCGCGCGCGCCAAGTTCGAATGTGCAGGCGCGCGGCACAGCAGGAAACACGGATTGGGAACCAGGTCCTAAAGCCCGCCGGAGAGAGGGGGAAGACTCAGGGGAATCAACGTCAGAAGAGTGTAGAAGGAGCGAGACCCCAGCGGACAGGCGGACCCAGAGGAGAAAAGAGCAAAGGAAGAGGTGGAGCAAGGCTAGAGTCTTAAACTGGTGTCTGGAGGGAGGAGATTCAGACGGAGCTTCAGCGGTCTAGAGTTTGAGACGTAGGGCTGTGCGACGCGGCTTTGAAATCGAAACTGAACTGCAATAAAGACCTTTGTAAATAGTAACGAACTGGCGTTGGTCCTTTGTGAGCTGGGACCTCGGGCAGCTCTGACAATTATGTTTCATTTCATTATGAAACATTTCATTATGAAACATAATGAAATATTTCATTATGTTCCTAGCATTTTATGTAATTGTATTTTGTACAAATTATAATAGCAATAAATAAAACATGTTCTATTTACAAACAAAACATTTATTGTATTTCCGTGTATAAGACTATATTTCCCCCCTATTTTTTCAAGTTTAAAATTGGGGGGGGGGTCATCTTATACATGGATAGTGCATATGGGGGATTTCTTTATTTGGAGTCCCAAAAACAGGAGTTGTGTTATACATGGTGGCATGTTATACACAAAAAAATACAGTAAATACCTACCTTTCTACTGGTAGGATAGGGGGGCATGGGCAGGCTTTTGTTAGGGAGGGCAGAACCTCAGATTTGTATTGATTTTTACTTATGGGGGGCAGCTGCTCCCTTGCCCATGCCAGGGAGGGCCGCACAGGAAGGAAACAAGGTCAGAAACAGGTTGGGAAACACTGCCATAGAGAACATTCCCTCAAGATCCGTCTTTCAGCCCTCTCCTTGCTTGGTGCTTTAGATACCACTGGATTTCAGCCAGCGTGTCTCATTTATTAGTAGATTTAGTTTCAACTGTCTTGACTCACCTGCAACTTCACCATTGCCTTTCAGAACCGTATTTTATGTTTTAGAAGTCTAGGAGGTAAATTTCTTAACACTGTAAGGCAAAGGTTGATCTGGAGTTGAACTAGCACCACAGTGCATTCCGATAGCGTTCATCTTTTAGCGGTTTCACAGGGGGGAAATTCTGCAGAAAGTTCAGCTAAGAGGCTACTGTTTTGTCTCCAGAGAAAAGCATTATGGAAAGCAGGGAACCACCCTGGCCTGGTCCACCGACTAGAGAAGGAGCAGCTGCAGAGAGCTTGCTTTGTAATTGATAACCTTTATTTAGAGTATACCCTTCTTTCCCACTCCCTAAAGGAATTTATCAATTCAGCTTACAAATATGAAAGCAAACGTAAGAAGAACAGTGAATCAACAAGTAAAAAACAAACGATCAAACTAAAAACCACAGCAAAAGAACAGAAAGAGCAGCACTCACAATCAGCACACTCAGCAGCAAAAGATGGTAAAGTGTACTGTATTTTTAAAGGAATCTTTTCAATTGCCAGCAGAACACCAAGAGGATGATAGCCTATCCTCTTGGGGGTTAGATTCCCAAATTATGTTTTTTCCTTCTCCCTACCAATTCCTTATCCTTTCTGTGCCACGTCTTTTAGATTGTAGGCGTGAGGGCAGAGATCATATTATTGTTGATCACTGAAAAATACTCTGGCAAACTTTTTTGTTGAAAAGTGGGGGAAATTGGATTTTTAAAAATTAATAAATAAAAGTAACTCTTTGTTTTTTTAAAAAAAAATTCTTTCCATAACAAACGGATTCTATGAGTTGCCCAGGTGTTCTACCCAGTTTTCCTACCTGTACTTAGAGAACAGATTCATGAGGTTATAGCTATTAACTTTTCTGAAGCAGCAAGAGATGATGGAGGAACTGAAACAAAAACAAAGAAAAAGCCAGCATATTAGAAGTGCATGAATGCCTGCAGCAAGGCAGCTATTACATAAATGTCTTGATAATCATGCATTATCTATCTACCCATTTGACAAAACGAACATTTTGACTAAGAAATCATACCTACCACCCCATTCCTATTCATCATGAGTCACGTTGCTTCGTTAGAGGGTTGTCAGGCTCAGATTCAACATCCATTTATGAATGTCCCATTTTCTGCTTTGATACTGGGTTGCCGATGGAAAACAAACATTTTTGGTGACCTGAAGAGAGATCCTAGCACATGTGTGTGTGTGTGTGTGTGTGTGTGTGTGTGTGTACACAAATGTACATAAATTCAGAGGCAAGTCCATGACTGAAGCCAACTCACTGTGTTTTGTTTTAGAGGTACACTCTTGCATAATGGACTAAGCTCAGGGAAGGAAAAGAAAACAGCTTGATGTGTCCACTGGCTGGAAAGGAATCTGATTTCCAAAAACCATCTCCATCCCCTTTCCTGAATCATAGGAAGTAGAACTGCCAGGTTTAAAAGGTGCTCCTGCACCTTTAATAGTTGTGTAGCAAGGGAAATTCAGCAGGTGTAACTTGTCACCTGATTTTAAAATAAAATAAAAACAGTTCTGCCTTCTTTTTCAAGGATTCTAAATTTAACTGATGAATGTACACATGGACAGTCCTACGTGGAGGAGGTGCCAGTGCCTTGCAGAAGGTAGAAAATCAAAGCCTGGCCTGTAGGAGTTAAATCATAGCAGGTAAGCACAAGAAAATTCATAAAGAGGAGCAGGAAGTGGAATGGCTAGGCAAGTGGTTCTTCTAAGATTGCCAGCCTTTGAACTAATCTCTGTAAGTGCCTAGGAATTATTGGTGTGTGACACTATGGAGGTGGTCATATCAAATGTGGGCCCTGCTGAAATAACAGAGGCCCCACCTGTATTGGTATTCTGCCAGCTTTTAAAGAGGCATCTTTTTACACAGGCGTTTCCTTAATCTCTCAACCCGAATCTTCCATTTTAATTGCTGTGTTGTTTTAATGGGATTGTTTGATTCTGCATTTTAATTATTTGTGGATGCTTATATTTTGATGTTTGTGTTACCTCTTAGAAGCCTGTTGTAGTGTGTGTGCTTATATCTCACAAAAAGCTGACTTACATTAACTCAAATAGCTCTGTTAAGTTGTGGGTGAACGTATCAGACGACACAGCGATTCTTCAAACAGCTCTTGTTTATTCACAGGCCAGAACAGAATTGAACTGAAGGGTTCAGCCAGCCTCCTTATATAGAGGTCCACTACAACGCAACTGTAACCATTTTCTGTAACTATCCAATCACTGAACGTCACTTTCAATCCCTTATTTGCATATGTGGACCTGAGTGAAAACTATCTACAGCATCCCCCTGCTGGCCCAGGATGAGAACTTCAGTACATAACAAGCTCAATGTTTTTTGCACTAGGAATGGGAAAGCTGTGGCCCTCAAGCTTTCATCAGCCCCAGCTAGCAGGGTTGATGATCAGGGATGATGGGAGTTGTAGTCCAACAACAACTAGAGAGTCAGAGTTCCCCACCTTTTGTTCACAGTGACTGGTAGTAGCTCTCCAGAGTTTTATAAGTCTTTCCCAGCACTATCTGCAGATGAAAGGGACTGAACATGGGGATTTTCTGCAAGGAAGGAACTAGAGCCATTTTTTTCCTGCAGCAACAGTAGGTGATCATATTGCTTTCTTTGCCATTCAAAGTCTGATCTGCTAATTCCTGCTGACCAAATAGCGATTTAAGTCACTGTTGGAGACAAACCCTGGCAACAAAAGTCCAGGGGGGCAAAATAGGAATTTCACTGAAGCACCACTTGTGTTTTTAACAACATAAAAGAAAAAAATAAAACGTGTTTATTCTTCTCCTGTTTACCCTCATTAATCACTGGGCTTTCTTTGAACACAAGATTGTGACTGCTTCTGTATTTTTACATATGCAGGCCACACTTTTAACATCTGCTATCACCAGTTGACAAGAGGTGCAGGCAGCTTTCCCCATTGTGTAAACGCTACCATTTTACAGGGTTTCCCAAGCTTGGGTCTCCAGCTGTTTTTTTGGACTACAATTTCCAACATCCCTGACCACTGGTCCTCTAGGTAGCAAAGATGGGAGTTGTAGTCCAAAAACAGCTGGAGACCCAAGTTTGGGAAACCTTCAGTATTGTATCTTCATGCTGAGAAGTGCTTCACCTACTGAACTTCTGTCTGTCACACACCTGTTAAAAAGCAGTGTTTGTGAACATAATAGAGGAGAGGCCCTAATCAGGACAGGCTTCGCAGTAAAAGTCACACAAATAGACTGTGCATCTGAAAATGCCACTACTTGCTATGAGTGGTAGTATTCTGCCTGCTCCCTCTCCAGTGTATAACTAAATCTAAGCTAAATGATCTGGACCATAAAGAAGGCTGATCGCCGAAGAATTGATCGCTTTTGAATTATGGTGCTGGAGGAGACTCTTGAGAGTCCCATGGACTGCAAGAAGACCAAACCTCTCCATTCTGAAGGAAATCAGCCCTGAGTGCTCACTGGAAGGACAGATTGTGAAGCTGAGGCTCCAGTACTTTGGCCACCTCATGAGAAGAGAAGACTCCCTGGAGAAGACCCTGATGTTGGGAAAGATGGAGGGCACAAGGAGAAGGGGGCGACAGAGGACGAGATGGTTGGATAGTGTTTTCGAGGTTACCAGCATGAGTTTGACCAAACTGCGGGAGGCAGTGGAGGACAGAGGTGCCTGGCGTTCTCTGGTCCATGGGGTCATGAAAAGTTGGACACGACTAAACGACTAAACAACAACAAAGCTAAATGATGTCATGAAGGAATAATTTCCAACTATCCTGTTTTCCTTTGGGAAGAGAATGGGGGGGGGGGGTAGCAAGTGAGTTCCCTTGGCTCGCTCCAGGTGTTGCAAGAACAAAGCAGTGTGCTCAAACATCAGACCACCAAGCTCAGATTTATATTTTGTGATGGTAAAACCAGGGGCAGCTTCTGAAAAGTGTGATAGTGCTGTCAGTAGAATTTAAATTCCTGTGTTTTCATAGAACAAAGGCTTGTTGATTGCCTAAAGGAGCCGATATTTTGTTAGCTTCATAGATAACAATGAGGTAATGTAGAAGTTACGATTAGGAAAAGGGATGTTTTTAAGCATGTTGATAATGGATGGCCTAAGTTAAAAGCATTTGTATAATAATTGCCCATTTCACAGAGAAGCAGCTGTTCTTGTAGATCAGGTATGATTACTAACCCCATAAATTGGGAATGAGGCAAAATAAAAGTTGCTTTCTTAATATGCCTCTCTGCCAATGTTTCTTGTTGTGTATATTACAAATTGTGCTTGTCCCTTGATGATTTGAAATGTCAGGCTTTGTCGTTTAGACTCCAAAACTTTAGGATGTGCGCCTGGTGATAAAATACTGCTGTTGCTTTTAAGGAGAACAAGTGTTTTGTGATTGTTCCCCCCCCCCCGACTTCTTTCTTGACACCTTTTAATTTTGGGTTATATTCTTATACTGTCTACATGTATCCAGTCCTAAGTCAGGACCAGCCAAGGGTGGCTTCACCACTGAATTTCATAAATTGTTGTTTATTGTTTGAGGACTTTCAGCTAAACATGTGAATTGTCTCCACTGAAGAGTATTTAAAATGCTGAAGCTTTTGTCTCTCATGCCTCCCTAATGCATGCCTTAGTCATGCCTTAGTGTGAATAATTATAATAATCACAAAGACCATAGGAGGTATAGGGACTGGTCTAGGCCCTTGACATAGTGTGTAGTATATGGGGGGTGGGGATAAGATTCACTTGTTGCAGGCTTGTCATTCCAACCCGACAAAAACCCATTTAATCTGTTGGCAGTCCAAAAGCATCACTATCAACCCACACACATCACAGTTGGTCACTATTATCTCTTTAGTCAGCACAGACAGTCCTTTCTTTTTATGAATATGTTTCCTCCACACTTTGGATGCGTCATATGCATGATTCAGCAGGATGGCTGAGGCAATGAGCCTCGCGTTTCATAGCTCCTGGCAATGTGGCCACACACCCAAGGAAGCTTAGCTAAACTGGCATTTGGTTAAAAAAAAGGGAAAGGCATGTCTAGTGCAGGAATGGAGTGGGGAGCAGTTTTCTTACAAGGACCGCATTCCCTCAGGAGTAATCAGTCAGGGGCCACATGCTGTTGGTGGATGAGGCCAGAGGCAAAAGTGTGTGGGGCACACTTTTCCCCTCTGTGTGTATTTTGTGTTTTTATATTGTGATTTTATGTTGTGAACTACCCTGAGACCTGTGGGTATATGGCAGTATAATATTATTATTATTATTATTATTATTATTACTGTTACTACTACTACTACTACTACTACTACTACTAATATTTTGGTCTTCCACTCCTTTCCTGTCCAGTGGGTCTCCAAGGGATGAACAGATTGTTCTTGCGAGAGGTCTGAGCTGATTGCTTCCAGAAGGTGCCCTCCCTTCTTCTCTTCCTCCATTGATCCATTTTGCTTTGCCCCCTGCCACCCTGCTCTCTTTCTGGGCTCCTCACCCGTGGAATTAGGATAAAGTCACGTGTGGCCCTTGGGCTGTATCTTTCCTGCATGGATCTCATGAGGGAGGTGTCAGCATTTCTTCCCCTGCTAAACAATCTGCATAGACAGATGGTGGAGAAGGTACTTACTGATATTGTACAGTAATCCACCCTGTCAGAGTAAAATAGAATGGCAACAAGCTGCTGCTGACCTATCTATCTTACAATAAATTGGCAAGTGGATCCAACAGCCTTCTGTGTTTCTCTCCCCAACCCCAGTTTTGCCAATTTTTATCGACTCTTGTAATTGCTCAAGTTAATAGTTCCATTTTCATCTATCTAGCCCTTTCCCGGAAACTTTCTCCGGTGCCCTACTTCATAAATTTGTGGAATATAAAGGCAAAACACTTCAGTAGTTCTTTTAAAAAAGAAAAGAAAAAAGCTTTCATTGGGCATATTGAAGGCACTGTCTCAGAAGAAGCTTCAAGCATATCAAAGACATCTGGCCACAGTTGTGCATTTTATTCAGCGCACCAAAGGGGAATGCTGTTCCTCAGTGTTTTTATGCGGCGTTCATATGTAACCTACACACTAAGCTCCTTTTGTGGCTTGAGAGTTAATGCTGAATGGATTGAATTAAATAAAGGCAACCCGCAGCAGCTTTTGTCTTTTTGGGGTGGCCATGTTATGAGGGTTGCTTACATAGACACAAAGCGGAAAAAGTATCCAATCAGCTAGCTATATCTGTTTGCAAATGTTATTTATATAAAGGAAGGAATGTAGCCTTGTGGCAGCACACATGCTGTGCATTGCAGAAGGTCCCAGGTTATATCCCTGGGCTAGGGAAGCTTTATTTCTTAACCCTTGGGGAGCCATTGCTAGTCAGGTTTTAGAGCAGGCAGCTGGCATCGTGCCCTCCAAATGTTGCTTGACTAAAACTCCCTTCAGCCCCAGCCAACATGTACAATGGCCAGCAATGATGGGAGTTAAACATAATAACATCAGAAAAGCCCTGCCAGATCAAGCCAATGTCCCGTCTCGTCCGGCATCCTGTTTTCACAGTGGCCAACCAGATGTTTGTTGGAAAGCTGCAAGCAGGAGTAGAAGGCAGAGCATATAGCAGCAGTTGGTACATGGCGGCCACACCAACGTCCCTGCCACCTCATCTCTCCCCCTTTCCCTCTGGGGAACCACTAGCAACCCAAGCATTGGGAAACCCAGTTAGTAGCACAGCGCCACCCTGCCCCGCTGACCACTGTTGAAGTACGGTGGCAATACTGAGCTAGGAAGACCATAGGCATGATTCACTATCATACTATCTCCTGTGCAATGGTATATTTCTGAGTGTTTAGCTTAAGATGCTCTCTTCTTTCTCTTTATGAGACCGTAGCAACTGGCAGCTCTTGGAGAAGACCAGCTGTCTTCTCCAGCTGACAACTCATGTGAGAAAGGAGTTAAGGTGAGAGCAGCCGTGGCAAGGAGGCTTCTTGGTGGATCTTACTGACCTCATTGGGTGCCATGGAAAGGAAGCAAATGAACAGATTCATGATTCTGATCATATTGTTACACACAACCCCAATATCTGAGCAGTGTGAGGTTCCAGGGATAACAGGTTCTGTGTTTCATTTTGGAACAATGAGGCACAGTAGAGCCTGTGGTGTCTTTATGATATATGGCTTATTTACACATATCTACAACCTGAGCCTAGATGGAGAGAGCATTCACATCTCTTGGGTTTTTTAGTACAGAAGGATAAGAGACAAAGCAGGACGAAAGTAAGCGTGTTCGGAAAACAGATCTTGACTCGCACACTAGTTACGCAGGAACCTGACTCACAACATTTTGAAATTTAGGATCAGAAGTTAAATTGAACAGCATATTGACAAACTGTTGCCAAGGTATTTTAGCTTAATTCACACACATAATATAAGTTTTTAAAAGTTGCTTTCTATAATACACAAATGCTTGGCAAAAGATACTCGGGCACAGAGACCTGTTCTGTAGCATGAATACGGGAGGTTTTCTTAAATCCCGACTCAGTGGAATTTACTCTCAAGCAAGCATTCTCTGGATTGCATCCTTTGCAAAAAAAAAATCATTGAGAAAATAATAGAAGCTTCTATTCTATTCACATGAACTTCACAAGTTTATAGAGCTTGAAGATTAGAAATAAAATATAATCACCCTGAAAGTAGATATATTAATATTTATTTAGCCTTTTATATTGTATACGTGGCCAGAATTAAATTTTGCCCTGAAGTGCTCATTGGGTGCTTCCCTCCCCCTTAATCCATTTTCAAAGTCCTGATTTGAAATTCATTTGAATGTATTTGTGCACCTTTAGACCAAGCTCATTCAAGCATTTATACCCCCTCTAATGAATTGTAAGACATCAGTGTATACACAGCCAGAAGTCCCTGACTTTTGTAGGACATATATTAGCACTGATTTATAAATTCAATAGTCAGGTTCATTGGCATGCATAGAGTCAAGGGACCTTTGTTAAACTAGGACATTTGGATGACGGCTGTTTGAGTAGCTGTGTATTGAGAGAAGCCCTTCCCATTTTAATGTCAGGAAATTAGAAATATTTTAATGAATTCTGCTTGCTAGCATCTATCAAAGCTTTGGAAAAAGGTCAATATTTTAAACGCACTATATTAATGCGCTACTGCCATTCTGCCTTCCCGCTTGCAATTACAAGGAAAGATTCTCCATATCACAAAAGCAGACCAGCCAGAAGACTTTTAATATCCTCAGTATAATTGTCAACACATTCCAGCGTTCAGAGAAAACAATAAGGAGATCCAAAAGGTGTAACGAGCAAAACATTCACAGAAAATTGCTTAGACTAGCTACAGTCACTGTGGTGTTCTCATTTCATGAATGTCACTTCCCAAATATATCCCTTGAACTTCATGGTAACATGGACACTTATTAAACCTGTTTGCAAATCTTCAAAATCTCAACATTTTTTCATGGATAGTCGCAAAGATTGGTATCAGAGGTGCAATATAGTCAAGTGGTAAGTTTTCCACAGATTTACTTGGTCACATATAACAAAAAATTGTTGTTGTTGTTTTTCTCTTACACATTCTGGGGTGTGGTAAAAGTTGGAAACTGGTGCTGCTTGGTCTCTTTTCATTCTGTACTGGGGGGAAAAACCCCACTCTAAATTCTATCATCTGGCATTATTAAAATATGAAATGTGGCCAGAATTATTCACCCAGGAAAAATGTCACATTCAGTGGCCAGGATGCAAAGAACTATGCAGCTAATTTTACCTGCTCAAAGGTGTTTGGACTTGGTGGTTTTGGGAAGCCTCTCATGAGATATGGGCAGTACTCTGAGACTTAAGGGACTGTAAGTGTCACAGGAGCTGCAAAATCAATTCCATGGCCTCATCTCAGACACCAGGAAGCAAGGACAGCAGTTGCAGACCCCAGAACGCACCAAGTAGGCAGTAGAAAGTGTGAAGAATGATTCTTGCCACTGCCCAGATGAGGAGGAGACGTGTGGTGGTGATAGGTGACTCCCTACTGAGAGGGACAGAGGCAGCAGTGTGCAGAGGTAACAGGATGTCCCAGGAGATGTGCTGTCTCCCAGGTACAAAGATTCATGGTGTGACAGAAGTTGCCAAGTTTTATAAAGCCCATGGACCCCTATCCCTTCCTTCTGGTTCATGTGGGTACAAACAATACTGCCACAGTCTTCAATGTATAGCAAGGGACTCTGAGTAGGAAGCTGAAGGTTATCTCCCTTGATCACCTCTAAAGCAGCTCCTTCAGTCCTGGTTACTGAAAAGAATGTAGAAAATGAGCAAGGTAAATGGGGTGGCAGGGAAGATGAGTGGGCAGACGATGTCATGCAAGGGGTATAAAAAATAGTCTAAGAATCATCCATAGGATCAGTGGGAAAAGAGCTGGTAAGTGAAAGGGATGGCTGAAGATGGGGAATGGCAAAGATCAGCAGGAAATAAATGAAACAGTACAGCTGATGAAATGTACATTTGTTATCAGATGATCGATAACGCATTTGGACACACGATAATTGCTATGACTACAAAGAGAAGATGAATATTCACAGCTGAGCAGCTGAATGCCTTTTATTTTTCAAAGAAAACTCAAAAGCGGGGGGGGGGGTAGCTTTCATTTTTCTTGCAGAACGATTTCTTAAATCTCCTTGAAAAGAAAGGTTGGAAGTTTTTCCCTCATTCTTTTTGATGAAAGCAGTTCACCTGGGTGTAAATGGTGCTTCCTGCGAGAGATGAAGTAAGAACATGATGTGTCTTGAGCAGATTGGAAATCATCGCTACAGTTGCAGGAAAATCTTCCATGGCTGTAAAACACTAGTCACTCATTGTGGTACCATCTTGTCCATTAAGACTGAAGCTACTTTATGCATTGCACATCTCTCTGAATTAGCAGAACTAAGAGTCACTTTGAAACAATATTTCTCAAATCCATTTTAGAGGATACTGTAGCATTGTTGTGTGTTGTCAGAGACCCTTATAGGTATGCTGAAATATGCTGTGGGAATGAGCTATGCTAGCCGGTTGCCAATTAATTTTTTTATCATATTTGCATCCCACCTTTTCTTAATGAGTTTTGAGGCACCTTACTCATCACGTCACTTTATCGTAACAACAGTCTCTTGAGGTAGTTTCTAAAAGGCTTGCCTGTTAATCTGGTTGCAACAAAGAGTCCTGTGGCACATTAGAGACTAACACATTTATTATGACATAATAAGAATTAATGGACTATAGTCCACTTCAGATACGCAAAGCATTCTCTTGAGTTGGAATGAATGGTAAATGGTGACATTGGAAGGAAAGGAAATGCTTAAAAGTACAGACAGTGATAAATTATGTCACTAACAGTGGTCATTCACAAAAAAAACCTTACAAGCAAAACAAAATCAGTTGTTGATAACACTGACATCCAGCCATTGGTGAGCCAATTAAACACATGTACAGTTGGTACCTCAGGTTACATATGCTTCAGGTTACAGACGCTTCAGATGACAGACTCCGCTAACCCAGAAATAGTACCTCGGGTTAAGAACTTTGCTTCAGGATGAGAACAGAAATCGCACAGCAGCGGGAGGCCCCATTAGCTGAAGTGGTGCTTCAGATTAAGAACAGTTTCAGGTTAAGAACAGACCTCCAGAACGAATAAAGTTCTTAACCCGAGGTACCACTGTAGTGTGATAAAAATCTGTTGTCCTGATTCAGTTCACAAGTGATCTTGGTGAACTGTAATTGGTTCCACATTGCAGTCCAGCAGAAATTCATAAGGTAGCACAGGCAGGGCGGCGATGTGCACCTGGCTTCCCAGTGCCGAGCTTCCCTACCACTTCCCAGGGGCACAGGAAGCTCAGCACAGTACAGATGTGGTGGCACAATCACTCAGATGGTCCTGCTCCTGCAACCACACCACAATAAGCTCCTTGCACCTCCTTTCAGTAAGTGGAAGCAATGCTCTGTATGGATTTCTGCCTTGCCTCTGCTGTCCCACCAACTGCTGCCCCTACTGACAAATCCCCCCCTAAGAAACAATATCTGAAATGTCTCTAGTAAAACTGTGCAGTCCCTGTGTCAGACTTTGGGAAGCCCTTGGGACAACAGCTGCCCTCCGAAAGCTGTGCAGGGCCCAACCCTGCTTTTAGCAGACACTCTGGTTGAGGTTCCTGCAGGGTTGGACTAAATGGTGCTCTACTGTTCTGTTGTACCATGTGCTTTCTTTGCCGCTGTTGCTGCTGCCCCTGACTTCCCAGGCTCTAGATCTACCAAATCAGTGTGTGTGAATTGGGGATACCTTAAAATGGCAGGCATGTGGCACAGCTGGGATCTGAACTTGGCTCCCATTCAGAGGAGGCACTACCAACTGCTGCTGTAAAGTATCTGAGTGCAAAGCAGGGAAGGGAGGCACAGCTAGGTCAGGCCAGCAAGGGGCACTTCCAAGCCCCTGGGCCTGGGCCAGACAACACACTTGCTGCTGTTTTTCAGGGCTTGGTGTCTTGTCTGTTACATACTTCCACTATACATAATAATTTCACCGACTAGAAGTGCTTTTGACTTCACTTTTCATTTGCAATAGGGAACTTTATTTGAGGAGGTAGAGGAAACTGTTTGTGATTAAATATTCCAATTGAGCAATTTAAGAAAATGTGAAATGTTTTATTAGCTCAAGTGCCACGAGGACAATGGTCCATAAACAAGATTAAATAGTATAGCCTGCCGTCGATCAAAATGATGCATTGCTTTTACTTCCCCAACAAGGCCATTGAAATCAGTGTTCTATCAAATCATGAATTTCTTACTCATCCAGAAAAAGTCTCTCTTATTCAAGACAACATTTCATCATAATGCCTCTGCACTCTGCAAATGAGGCAATAATTCAAACAAACCTGAACTTACTGAGTAAAATAAAAATGAATTGGACTGATTTGTAATAAATACCCAATGTACTCAGTGAGCAAGGATAAGGAGCTCTGATTGAGGGATTGAGACCTAGGTGCTGAATGACTAGTCTGTGCTTAAAGGATGCTGAAAAGATGGAGGGATTTCTGCTCTCTCTTTTAAGGTGGCCTGTGATTGTTAGGCTAACATCACAAGTGTCCTGTCGTGAATAGAAAGATCTGTTTTTCTTGGCACGAGAGACGATGTTATCTCGAACAGCTGTCAAAACAAGAACATAGGGGAGGATGAAAACCTAATTTTAGAATTGGTTTCCTCCCCCCCCCCCCCGCACCTACTGAAGAACAAGTTGATAAAAAGTTAAAAGAAACAAAACCCATGGATATAAGATGAGCCTGCTGGTTCAGGCCAAGGAACCCTGTGGCCTAGTATCCTGTTCTCACAGTAGCCCACCAGATGCCTATAGGAAGCCTGCAAGCAGGATCTGACCACAACAGCTCTCTGCTCACCAGTGATTCCCAGGAACTGAGATTCAGAGGCATGGGGGTGGCACTGTGGTCTAAAACACTGAGCCTCTTGGGCTTGCTGATCAGAAGGTTGGCGGTTCGAATCTGCACAATGGGGTGAGCTCCTGTTGCTCTGTCCCAGCTCCTGCCTGCCTAGCAGTTCGAAAGCATGCTAGTGCAAGTAGATAAATAGGTACTGCTGTGGCAGGAAGGTAAACAACATTTCTGTGCACTCTGGCACTCATCACAGTGTCCCATTGCACCAGAAGCGGTTTAGTCATGCTGGCCACGTGACCCAGAAAGCTGTCTGTGGACAAATGAGGGCTCCCTCGGCTTGAAAGCGAGATAAGTGCCGCAACCCCATAGTCGCTTTTTGTTGTTGTTGTTGTTTAGTCGTGTCTGACTCTTCGTGACCCCATGGACCAGAGCACACCAGGCACTCCTGTCTTCTACTGCCTCCCACAGTTTGGTCAAACTCATGCTGGTAGCTTCGAGAACACTATCCAACCATCTCATCCTCTGTCGTCCCCTTCTCCTTCTGCCCTCCATCTTTCCCAACATCAGGGTCTTTTCCAGGGAGTCTTCTCTTCTCTCTTTTTTTAAAAAATACATTTTTATTAATTTAAACATACAAATTATAAAACATACCACACAAATTATTACAAATACACTTTTTTTGGACTTCCATCAGCACCTCCGATGATCTTCCATCTTAACCTCTTTTTAGGCATTACTTAATTTTATATTGTCTTTACCTCTCTTAACTTATCATCTCCCCTTTTCCATTTTTACAATATTTCCAACAATACTCCTCACAGAACTTCAATACTACAAACGTCGTCTGATCGGGAGTCTTCTCTTCTCATGAGGTGGCCAAAGTATTGGAGCCTCAGCTTCAGGATCTGACTGGACTTAACTGTCCAGGGGTCCTTTACCTTTACCTTTTTACCTATTCAGAGGCATGCTGCCTCTTAGTATGCTGGCAGAACACAGCCATCATACCTAGTAGCCTTTGATAGCCTCCTCCATGAAAATGCCTAATCCTCTTTTAAAGCCATCCGAGCTGGTGGGAGTGAGTTCCGTGCTTTCATTAGGCGCCACTTTCTTTTATCTACCCTGACTCTTCCAACATGCAGTTTCACTGGATGCCCACGATGAAGAAGAATTTTTTCCCTCTCTAATTTTCTCTATGCCTTGCATAGTTTTATAAGCTTCCACCATGTCGCCTCTTACTTGCCTTTTCTGTGAACGAAGAAGTTCCCAAAGCTGCAACATTTCCTCATAGGGGAGCTGCTCCATCCATGGTTATCCAAGAAGAAGAAGAGTTTGGATTTGATATCCCGCCTTTCACTTCCTTTAAGGAGTCTCAAAGCAGCTAACATTCTCCTTTCCCTTCCTCCCCCACAACAAACACTCTGTGAGGTGAGTGAGGCTGAGAGACTTCAGAGAAGTGTGATTAGCCCCAAGGTCACCCAGCAGCTGCATGTGGAGGAGTGGAGACACGAACCCGGTTCCCCAGATTACGAGGATACCGCTCTTAACCACTACACCACACTGGCTCTCCAAGCAATGCAAATCCTCAGAGAGTTGCATCTTTGTTATCCACTGCAAATGTAGATGCAGCACTAGGTGTGTTAAAATCTTCTCTGCACCGGACATCTGGCTTCAATATCATAGGAATGTAAACATGCCAAGGAATCTAAAGGAAGAGCAAAGGTCACAATCCCTTTCCCTTCATTTCCGGGAGGCAGAGAGAAGAGAAGCGCTATTACAGGCCATAATAATAATCCTTTCCCAAACATCCTGCTTCTGCTTTACAGTGCTCAGAGGCAGAACCATCGTATTACGTTGCTCTGGAATGAATACTTTTCGGATGGTTCTTCAATATAGAATTTGAACAGATGTAGCTGAAGGAACCAAAGGATTTTAAACCAGCAGTAAAAACCCTTTGCGATAATAAGGCTGATGTGTATATACAGCTCAAAAAAATATGCCCCTATAAATCTACCGCTCGGCTTTTTAGCTCAGTGTAGTTCTTGCCTAAATCAGCAATGATGCCAGCCTAAAGGCAACATGTTTGCGATGGGTATTTATGCACGCAGGGCCATCTCCAGCTGCATCGTTCAGGGAAATAGCTTCATTACAGAGTCTGATATCACTCATTTGGAAAGCCATGAATATCAGCCATTATATCTAATAGCAAATTGGTTCTGGGCACTGTGAATCATTTGGAGACCATGATCCTATCCATGTTTACTAGAAGTCCCACCAGTTTCATTGGGGCTTTTTATTCCCCAGGAAGCGTGCTTAAGAGCGTAGCCGAAGCCTGTTGTTTCTTCCTGTCTCATGCCAAGATTCAGGTGTTTGACTGAATGTTTAAACACTGTATTCATGGAAGGAGGGCAGGGGGTGAATGTAGCAGCCCCTCCTCCTTGTTCCTGTGCATGTCATTCCAATGTGCTCAGTCCCCATTGACCAGGCTAAGGAGGATTGTATTTGTGTTTGCTTGAATGTGAGCAGAATCTCTTATGCAATCAGAGGCTCTGTCGTGGCACCACAGGTATAGTTTTATTCTGGTGTTATTGTGGGAAGAGAGATACTGCAGCAACCTGACTCCTTGAAGGGCTACAGTGGTGGCAAATGTACAATTCAATGGAATCTATTACTATACTTAGGCCTAAGCCCAGCATTGCAGATTAATGTCGGATGAAGAAGATTTGTGTACCTGAGAAATCCCCCAGATGAAGAGACATCCCCCCCCCAGCATAGCCAGTCTTCTGGAAAGTGTACCAATCCAGACAGATTTGCATATATCAAAAGACAAGGATAAAGGCTTGGCTGTGTCTCTTTCTCTGGCATCATGTACAATACAAAGGGATACAGTTCGGTAAATGCTGAATGTTATGTCCCCAGTTTAATATCTATGATATGTAAAAACCTTTAAGAAATACTCTAACCATCAAGGTTCTTGATGGATTCTGGCCCTTTCTACAAACATAAAGGAAAAGATCTGGTGCCATTCTGAATGGTGCTCCATGGCAGCTCTGTTTGCTCGGAATCACACACACACGTGAAAGGATGCTTAACTTAAAGAAGTAACTGAACTATTAACATGCTGCACTAGCAAAAATTGGTTTATTTTTATTAGCTGTAACATGAGGATTTCCCAGCTGCACTTACAGGAAGTTACAGGACATTGTGATTTTATTCCACTTCCTTTATTTTAATATTGCACTGATTTTTTGTGGGTTTTAGTTTGTGTTGTGAAGATTGTCAATGAGTTTGGAATGACTGTAAGATAGTTTTATTTGCACTGGCAAGTCATATTTTAAAGAAGGTGAACATTTTGACCCAGGCATGTTCATGTCTGAAAGATTGCCCAAACTGGGGACCATGTGCATTACAGGCTACCTACTGCCTACAGCATGGGTAGGCAAACTAAGGCCTGGGGGCCAAATTTGGCCCAATCGCCTTCTAAATCCGGCCCATGGGCGGTCCGGGAATCAGTGTGTTTTTAAATGAGTAGAATGTGTCCTTTTATTTAAAATGCATCTCTGGGTTATTTGTGGGGCATAGGAATTCGTTCATTTTTTATTTTTTCAAAATATAGTCCAGCCCCCCAGAAGGTCTGAGGGACAGTGGACCGGCCCCCTGCTGAAAAAGTTTGTTGACCCCTGGCCCTACAGTGTTCACCAGATGGACTTTCAAGCAGCTCCTGAAACCACAGACATCTGTACCCAAATCCAGATGTCGAATAGATTGTCTACACTCAGTTACTTGATTCTAAGAAATTGAGGTGGAGCCAATCCTAAATTGAAACGATTGTTGCTTGAATGTTGTAATTGGATAGATGAGGGCCAATATACTGAATGCGAATCCTCCTCAAGTTGAACTGGTGTTGACATTGTTTAGCTTCTAGTTCTATTGGAAGATCCACAACACCCTCCAAGCCTTTGGCGGCATCACAGGAGGGGATATGAAGTCATTCATTTTTATTATAAGGAGCAGGCTAAGTGAATACGAGACATAGATAAATATTGTTTTACTGTTTTACTGCTTGATTTCACTGAGTGTATTTGTATTATTTTGTTTGTTTGAATGAGACCTGCTGTGAGAGTACTTGCAGTGAAGGGTGGGATATAAATTTTGTGAATAAATTAAATACCAAAGATCACACCTCAAGGGATCTCACCTCAATTAAGTACTGCTGAACGTCCTCCTCTGTTGTTAGCAGTATTCATTTATTCTATACTGCCTTGCTCTCTCCTGATTATATATATATATATATATATATATATATATATATATATATGCTTTCGTAGATTTTCACGGGTACAGGAATGCAGGTTTTGGTGTCCTCGGGTGTCTTCCCGTGTAAAAGTTGGGGTGTCTAGGCGACGTTTCGACGAGGTCTCATCACTCGTCATCTTCAGGCTGGTGCTTTCGGCTTCTTGTTACTAACAAGAAGCCGAAAGCACCAGCCTGAAGATGACGAGTGAGACCTCGTCGAAACGTCGCCTAGACACCCCAACTTTTACACGGGAAGACACCCGAGGACACCAAAACCTGCATATATATATATATATATATATATATATATATCTGAGCACATATTCTTCAAATTCAGGATAAAAATAATAAAAATTGACAAATATTTAAAGTACTGTTATAAAAATAAATTACTATAGATCAGTTTCCAGAACAGTTGCTATGTTAGTCTGTTGCAGAACAAAATCCCCCAGTGTCTTGTAGAAGCTTAAAAACTTTATTTATTATGGCATAAAAGCCACAAAAGCTTATACCACAATAAATTTGTTAGTCTTTAAGATGCCACCAGGCTCTTTCTTGCTCTGTGTGCAACAGTTTCCCATTTCCGCAAGGTTCCCAATCTCCCCAATAATGATCTTGGAGTCTGAAGCTAATTCATTCAATTCATGTTCATGCCCATGAATTTATATGAATGCACACTAGGGACAAGTTGTATTCAGCCACTCAGAGATTTCGCTTATATAGGCTCCGGGGAGGAAGTGAAGAATTGCAACTCTAGCAACTCCCCCTAATGGCAAAACAGAACTAGAGACTGTGGTGCGTCAGGTAAAACAGACTTGTGACTTCCTGGTAAATGGGGCTAGTTGGAGAAAATCTACAAGACCAGACTGCTGATATTTGGACCAGGCCAGGCCAATTGAGACACTGCATAGAAGTACTCTTCTGCACATCTTTTTCACCCCCAAATCCAACAGGACTCTGAGATTGGAGCATATGCAGATTCGGGGAAGCCTAGTAGCAAAGTCCTCAGACTCTGAGGTCCCTGAGGAGTACTCTTCAATGGAAGAGTATAGGCATTCTGTAGAATGATTAGCTTGAGGATTACAGCCTCTGAGCTCACCATCTTAGAATGAGCAGAGTTTGGTTTGGCTCGGAACGGTCTCAGTAGGCATTACGAAGGTAATCAAGCAATACTGAATTCCAAGTATGACCGGTATACACTTTATTTTGTAACGTTAATGGTCTTGGAATGTGAAGAGCTTTCTCTATTCTAATTTACCCTAATTTAACTAGACTCTAATTTCATAGGCTCTAGTTAAATGGGTGATGAAAGATTCTATCCCCCAAATATAAAAAATTACTCTCTCTCGCTAAATGGATTTTGTTAATATTGCTGCTGCTTAATGTTCATAATTGCACCCTACTAAAGTATTTGCATTTAATCTGTAGTCACTAAATGACAAACATTGCGTTATTAATAGGTGGAAGGACTGTCAGTGCCTGGCTCTCAGTCACAGAGGCTAAAGACATTCTTGTTGAACAAGAATAGCAGGGGTCACCAATACAGTGCCCTCAAAGTGTTGCTTGATGATGAGAAGGAGAAGAACAAGAACAACAAGAAGAATGTTGTTATTTATATGAGAACTGCTGTTCTCATTGTCCCTACCCACTGTACATGTTGCCTCGGGCTGATGGAGTCCAACAACATCTGGAGAGCTTCTGTCACTGAGTGAGTAATTCACACTGTTCAAAGTTGGAGTTCTTAGCAAAAGCATGATCTTCACAGACTTTGATGAGTGTCAGGCTCATGAGCAAAGCAGCTCAACCCCAGTAGGCCGACCATTGGAGACCATCATTCCTGACCATTGGAAGCCCAATAGTATTGGGAGGAGACCACATGGACACAGTACTTCTTAGAGTAACATTAGTGCATATGTAGGAGTGGGGAGAAGACCGGACCTTCTGCTTAGGAGGTTACAATTAACATTTCCAAGTTTGGGGTTAGAAGATGAGACAGAATGGAGGGGGGAGGGGGTAAATCAAAGTGAGCCCTGATTTTCCAGGTTTCCCCGTAACTTGGGGAACCATTATGGATACAAATAGTCAACCACTAAATTGGAGCAATTAGCAATCTGAGGATAATCTGATTGTTATTTGCTCTGATTCAGCAGTAATAAGCAGGTTTTCCTGGGAAAAGCACCAGGATGACAACAACAAAACACTCAGACACGGATCTGGAAAAACTGGATCTGTGCCAAGAAACACACCAAAAAAGGAAGTGTGGATGAGCCCTCAGTGACACTTACATTGGTGCAAGGGCCATTGGAAACTTATCTATCTTTTCCTGCTGCCTCATTAAACTCGTGCTGCCAGATTCAGTACCTCTAAAAGCAGTGTTAGAAACCGAGATATGAAAGCTAGGAGCTAAATGGCACCTTAAACCAAGGTTATGGGCGCAACAACAGAATGTCTACTAGTTATTTTTTATAACAAGAATACAAAGCTGAAAATGAATGAACTGCAGCTAAAGTATTATGTTCATTTTTCACATGGTCTAGTCCTTCCCCTGCCCACACCCCTAATATTCTTAAGAAGGTCTTCAGAGAGTAGCTGGAAGTGGGGAGGCAAAAAAATGTCCTCCTTTCCTTCCACTCTGCAGTTTTAATCTGAAATCTTAGGCGCAGAACTGTGCTCAGAATTCAGAAACTGCTAATGAAATGCACCCTGAACAATGGGAGTTTCAAATACTGCTCTCAAACACTGGGCTTCACCAGTTTTCACCAAGATTGCCTGTAAAGCACAACTCACCTAGCAGCTTAAAGTGGTCCCTTTTACACTGTGGTCAATAGGGCCTGCAAACTTTCAGTACTGACTGCTGTTGGCTCAGAAAGAAAGAAGGACAACACCTGACACTGTATTATATGGTATTGTTACTGGGATGATGGTGGGATGAGGGATAGGTATAAAAAACAAGCAAGCAGGATAACTACTCTTCCCCCATGCCATGCCCCACTGCTTACTAAAAATATCCATGTATGGTGTCAGACACAGCCTGTGCTTTCCTAGCCAGCAAGGAACTTCAAGATTTGCTTCCAGCAGCTACAGTTCTTCTCTGCCCTTGAGTGTCTTCTTGCTTAGTCATTCAGCCCTGCTTTTGCTAAGTTTTCAAAGTGATGATTTGCCATTAGTTTTCTTTGTTTCGAGCGACATCACACGACAGACCCCAAATCTTTGTCCGTCCTTCTCCAACTCTTCTCTTCTTAAGCGCAGACTCTGAAGCTTGGAAAGAACTAATAAAAAGATCAATGAAGGTTTTGAAACTTTTTAAGATTATGCAGATAAAAACTCTTTTGCTTCACAGGAAGCAGCAGCTTGATTATTGAATACTGTAGATTTGACAAAAGTAGATTATGTAGATAAGCAGCTGCGTGACTTGCAGATAATCTAAATTAATGGCCAAAGGCCAGGCCTTTGATAAAGATACCCATAAGACCCACCATTATTAGTTTCCAATAAAAATACTACCCTTGGAAATATTAACATATGCCAGAGAGACAAGTTTCTTCCATCGTTCCTAAGTATTTGGAAAATTCCTATTGAATAATCAAATTGCGGTGTTCACAGCTGTGTATGTTAGATCCTCACCCTGTTCAGAAAAATCTTAAGGCTTTTGGTGACCTGAACATTGCTATAAATTTGTTGTTGTTGTTGTTGATGTTGTTGTTGTTGTTGCTATTGTTGTTATATTTATTTATACCCTGCCTTTTTCTCTGACAGGGACTCAAGGTCAGATAAAATAAGAACAGCCAGTGGTGTAGCGTGGGGGGTGCAGGGGGGGCCCGGCCGCACCGGGCGCAACATCTGGGGGTTAGGGTTAGGGGGCACAAATCCACGGGTTAGGGGGCGCAAATTACTTGCCTTGCCCCGGGTGCTGACAACCCACGCTATGCCACTGAGAACAGCTAAAAACAAATTACATGAATTGTACTTGTGGGATTTTTCATATATCACATTCACCAGGGAACATATGGGAACAAGTAAATATTATCCTATAAATGAAAGTCAACATCTATTTCTAGTATATATGCTTATTTATTTATTCATTCATTTCATAAAACTTAAACACCGCTTGATTGTTAAAAAAAAAAATCCCTCAAGTGATATATGTTTTGGGGATCACTGGGTTTTTCAGTATTATTTTTGCCCTTTGAAAAATCAGTATCATTGATAGCACAAGATTAATCTCAGCACAAGTGAAATTGAACGTCTTTAGGATTGTGTGAGAGATTGGATAAAAAGGGAGGGACCATAGCTTAGAGCAGGCATCCCCAAACTTGGCCCTCCAGATGTTTTGGAACTACAATTCCCATCATCCCTTACCACTGGTCCTGTTAGCTAGGGATGATGGGAGTTGAAGTCTCAAAACATCTGGAGGGCCGAGTTTGGGGATGCCTGGCTTAGAGGTAGAGCTTGAACACTTTGCAGATAGAAGTCTAGATTTAGTAGCTGGCATTCTCAGCAGCCACTTTGATAAGTAGGTAAGTAAGTAAAGGATATGTGTTTCTGTAGTCTATAAAGAAAACCATGATGATATAAACCAAATCCTTTGAATAGTGTTTCTTTTTGCAACACTTTAATTCATCCCTCTCTACGTATGTTTCAAAACATACTTGTTCCTCTTTCGTGACCCTTTCATAGGATTTTTATGAATTCCTTTTCCACTGCTGTACTTGTTTATGTATCCTTGAAAAGCCTCCCCACAAATCATTTTACTTCATTGCCGGAAGCACTGTATTCTTCTATATTCTTTGTACTTTCTCAGTTTTGTTTGCTGCTAGCCTTGCCAAACAAATAATTTTGGTGAGTTTTCTCATACTCTCCTTGCGACTGACTCCGTCCTTCTCAAGTTGATGTGTCACAAGCAACAGCTTTCCGGGTCATGTGGCTTGATTAATGTACATCCCATTGGGAGAGATTCATGAGTATTTGGTTTGCAGGTTACTCAAGAAGTATAGGTCATCAGTGCCTTTGCTGTCTCCATGTAGTTAATAATTTTATTATTTATACCCCGCCCATCTGGTTTGGTTCCCTCAACCACACTGGATGGGTTACAGCATATATAGTTGTAGTTTCTGAGACCATAATCACTGTTAATAGATTCCTCCTGTATCTCTATTTCTGAAACATCCTGGTATAATTTCTGTGGGGATCAAGATGTGTCCTGATGAAATGCTGACTTCTTAATATTGAGAGGTGATAAAGTTCTTTTATGGAAGCTGTAGCTGTGTGACAATGCTAACTTTAGAGGACTTTCAAACTTAGGTCATTTGGAGATGTGATGCCATCTGCATTCTTAGTTCTGTGTTTGAGGGCAATGGAACACAATATATAAATGTCAAAAAATTATATAATTCACTACCTTCCTCCCCCTACTCCAATGAAGACTATGTATCCCTTTATGTATCTAGGCAATCAAGTAGGGCCAAACTCCCTTCATCCAACATACATAAATTAGATGTGTGTGTGTGTGTGTGTGTGTGTGTGTATTGAAAGGTGTCCCCTTCAGCTGTTTTCACCATATTAACGACCAACAGCTACAATGGCATATGTAAATTAAGACTGCCAGTGGTTAACTTGCATATAAACCTTTGGAGCTGAATTTATAAAAGCCACCAAGCTATCTTTTAGTCAGGAATTAATACACAACAATTATTCTAGTGATAATCAGACTCATAGCCCTATGCTTGCACATGTATTTCATTCACAGACGTATGCCTTGTCTCTTCTTAATTTCACTCTTATCCTAGGGGAATGTTTGATTGGCACAAAATTCTCTGTTGTTTTATTTATAATCAATGAGTGGTTTTCCTGTCCTGTCCCCTATCCAAATCCCCCTCTGTCTCCATCACTGCTTGAATTAGGGCAATTAATATTATTATATAGTTTTGCTCTGAATAGTGAGGTGTTTCATGGTTTCAACACACATTTTGGGTTTAATTTCCTTTTAGAAGAATGTCACCAGATGCTTACAATACACTTTGTAATATCTGTGTTTCTTTTTATATATGGAGGTTGAAGATTGGTAGAGGCACAGTTTAAGCATGCTAACAGACAGGCAAATTCACTGTCACACATCAGATCTCTAGGGAGACAGCCAGAGCCCCAAAGAGCCCTAACTCAGCTTTCTGGTTCAGTCTGTTAGACTCTCAGAAACTAAAGGTGGTTGTTTTCTCCTTATAGCCAGCTTGGCAGGGGTCTCCCATCTTTCTGGGACTGAGATAAGTATAAATTTATTCTCTGAAACATCTCCTTCTTGGACCATTACCTATAGTTTCCATACTGAAAGATGTAATTGGCAACTTTGCTAAAAAGGCAAAGGTAAAGGACCCCTGATAATTAAGTCCAGTTGGGGTTGTGGCGCTCGTTTTACTGGCCGAGGGAGCCGGCGTTTGCCCACAGACAGTTTTTCTTGGTCATGTGGCCAGCATGACTAAGCCGCTTCTGGTGAAACCAGAGCAGCACACGGAAATGCCATTTACCTTCCTGCCAGAGCGGTATCTATTTATCTACTTGCACTTTGACGTGCTTTCGAACTGCTGGGTTGGCAGGAGGCAACTTTGCTAAAGATTCTCAAAGAACAATATGTACTTAAAGGTAATGGGGACCTCTGACCATTAGGTCCAGTCGTGACTGACTCTGGGGTTGCGGCACTCATCTCACTTTATTGGCCGAGAGAGCCAGCGTACAGCTTCTGGGTCATGTGGCCAGCATGACTAAGCCACTTCTGGTGAACCAGAGCAGCGCACGGAAACGCCGTTTACCTTCCCGCTGGAGTGGTACTTATTTATCTACTTGCACTTTGACATGCTTTCAAACTGCTAGGTTGGCAGGAGCAGGGACCGAGCAACAGGAGCTCACCCCGTTGCAGGGATTCGAACCGCCGACCTTTGATTGGCAAGTCCTAGGCTCTGTGGTTTAACGCACAGCGCCACCCGCTGTGCTAATTAACCCACACCTGTCCTAACTCCCAATCTCACAACTAGGGATGGAGAAGAAATCCAATTCAGTCTGCAGCTCAAGGAGAATATAAGAAATCTGCACTTTCTGAAACAACATATGAATTGGAACACAGCAATCTTTTAAAATTTGCACTCTTCTGATATTTGCACTCAAATGAATTTTGCAGCGCAGATCTTCAGTCAAATGATGGTTACAAAATACATATCTTCAGTAAAAGGTATGCATGGAAATAACATTAAATAAGTACTCTATTAGGAAAAATTGCTTGCAATATGTATATTAGTCAAAACAGCAGACAAAAGTGAGCTTCTTAGGATGTTGTTGTTGTTTAGTCGTTTAGTCGTGTCTGACTCTTTGTGACCCCATGGACCAGAGTACACCAGGCACTCCTTTCTTCCATTGCCTCCTGCAGTTTGGTCAAACTCTTGTAGCTTCGAGAACACTGTCCAACCATCTTGTCCTCTGTCGTCCCCTTCTCCTTGTGCCCTCCATCTTTTCCAACATCAGGGTCTTTTCCAGGGAGTCTTCTTAGGATAACTTTGCACTAAAATGCTGAACAATTTTCATTAGCATTCAAAAGAAGAAGAAAAATTCTCAAATTTCTCCAGAAATGTGGAGAAGTGAATTTAAGATTGAAAAAATGAGAAACTGAAAAAGTTGAAATTGACAGATCTTCCCATCCCTGATAACACTTTTAAAAATTCATTCTAATGTAGAGAGGTCACGCAATATAGTAACTTATTTACAGTCAGGGCAGTATTAAAATACTTTATCCAGATATGCTAGAGCTTTCACTTTCTCACTTTCTTGTGCTGGTTTTGATCTATGGAAGAGCTAGCTTAAGGCCCAACTATAGAAAGGTAAAGGATAGAGACACCAAAGAGAAGTATAGGAATTCTTGCTTCTGTTCTTTAAATTTTATTTTATTTATTAAATTTATATATCACCTATAGCATAATAATAAAAAACAATAAAACAATCACAGAAAAAAATCATAACAGTCTCCCCACCTTTAAAAGGCCATAGATTGTTTAATGGCCTGGGTAAAGATGAATGCTTTCACCTGATTCCTAAATACATGTAATGATTGTGCCAGGTGAGCCTTTCTGGGGAGAGCATTCCACAAATGGGGAGCCACCACAGAAAAGGCCTGCTCTCCTGTTGTCATCCTCCTAACCTTTGAGGGAGTGGGGAAACAGAGAAGGGCCTCGGATGACAAGTGCAGGATCCAGGTGAGTTTGTATGGGGATAGGTGGTCCTTAAGATATTGAGGTCCTAAGCCATGAAAGGTTTTATAGGCTGATCGCCGAAGAATTCATGCTTTTGAATTATGGTGCTGGAGGAGACTCTTGAGAGTCCCATGGACTGCAAGAAGATCAAACCTATCCATTCTTAAGGAAATCAGCCCACAGTGCTCACTGGAAGGACAGACCGTGAAGCTGAGGCTCCAATACTTTGATCACCTCATGAGAAGAGAAGACTCCCTGGAAAAGACCCTGATGTTGGGAAAGATGGAGGGCACAAGGAGAAGGGGACGGCAGAGGACGAGATGGTCGGATAGTGTCTTCGAAGCTACAAACATGAGTCTGACCAAACTGCGGGAGGCAGTGGAAAACAGGAGTGCCTGGCGTGCTCTGGTCCATGGGGTCACGAAGAGTCGGACACGACTAAACAACAACAACAAGATGTTGAGGTCCTAAGCCATGAAAGGTTTTATAGGTCAGCACCAGCACTTTGAACTTGGCCCAGAAACTAACAGGCAGCTAGTGCAGTCGGGCCAAGATTGGCTTTATGTGCTCAACTTGTCTTGCCCCAGTGAGCTTGTCGGTATTTATTTGAATGCAACATTATAGCCGGTGAATAATTGAATGCAGCATCCTTATAGCAAGGAAAGTTGGGATGTCTTCTGCCACTTAGCATTTGGCTCGCTACTGTTAGAACCCAGAAGTTGAACTAGATGGTTCTATGACCTAGATCATTAAGCCTGCTCTGACGTTCTTGGCAGGCTTTAGAATCTGGGCTGTCAACCAGCTACAAAGCAGTAGGGAGAGACTATGATTTGCAGCCAAGAAATAGTTAGCGGGAGGGGTTGCTTTAATTAGACTAACCCATGCTTTTTTCTTTCATACCCTTCCACCAGTCAGGGTTGCAGATGCATGTCTTTGCCGTGTCACAGTAAAAAAATAATTGGCGTGAGGCGGATAAGTTCCCCACACCCTCCCACTTTGAAAGTTTCAGCAGGTTTCTTTTGTAATTACTGAATATTTTCTCTCTCTGGTAGCCCAGTGAAATTGGGTCTATGCTGTTGTGCCCTCCCTCGTACTTCTCTCTTCAACCTATAATGAATATTTATTACCTTGCACACTTCTCATCTTTTAATTCTCCGATTTCTCTGATAATGTAGAAATGCTGTTCATGCCTTAACCTTTTGTTATGCATCGCGCCGACTGCATCCTCCAAATGGTTCACCTGCATCCCATTGTTGCGTTCATTCTCTCATTGCTGAAGATGATATTCATAGTTGCAAATGCAAATTAAACACAATGCTGGTAATGAAGAAAAGATACCATCACATTACAAAACAGCCTGTTTCTTGAAAGGCCTGCTGCACTCAGAGACCCTTTTAAGGTTTATTTTGGTTGTCTCTCCAATGTGATTATGCCTTCTTGAGATTTCCACTAAGCACTGCAAACTTAAAAATAAAAATTGAGCAGAACTCAACATTGTGCTGTTACAAACGTTCTGTTCGCAGAGGTGTTTCTGTTTGGAACAAACTCTCCTCCCCTCACATTTCCCAACCCCTGTCCAGACCAGGAGACAGGACTAGCAGAAGTCCCTTCAAGGGCTTTTGCTAACAGGATCAGTTAGCTGAATCAGGCCCCTAGACTGTAAATAGCCACTTTGAAATGAAAGCTACTTGGGGCCAAAGGTTCAGACAGATGCCAATGCACTACATTGAAACTATTTTCTGATTTCCCTTTTTTTTTAGCAGTCTGCCTGTCCAGCTAATAAGCAAAGTGTCTACATCAGCATTCATTATGCTAGCTAATAAATATTTTCAATAACTTGACCTCTCTTCATTTAGGGGTGAAACCAATAGCTCTTTATCTGGCTTCTGAGGCAATTTTTCCTAACCCTCCAGAGGCTGAAGGGCCAATAAAGAAGGAAGATCCTACAATAAAAGCAATTTGATATTCAGACTGTCTAGTTGCAGGGAGCTCTTTCTACATCTGCTTCTTCGCCCTGGAGCTTCTGCTCATTGCAGTGACTTCTGGGGCATGTTCTAGGCCTTGAACTCTATTTATGCAGGGCAATGAAACAAGCCTGTAAACTACCATGTGTTAGATGGGACCTAGAGGAGGGCCAAGCTGAAATGTCCCTTAACTCATTCATGAATGGCAAAATGGGGGGGGTCTGTTTGAGGAGGGTCTCATGGTTGTTCTTAATGACCACCAGCAGAGGCAGCTCTTCATGGTAGCTGCCACCCGGCAAGCAATTTGTACCCCTACTCCCAAAGTCCTTTGGAAATGAAACAACAATTGTAAACAATTGCAGTGGTGGGTGGATCACAGCTCCTCTTGCTTCTATTGAACTCTGGTCTGGATTCTGATTTACATGTGATAAAATAATAACAACAAATTATTATTCATTATTCATTATTTATTATTTATACCCCGCCCATCTGGCTGGGTTTCCCCAGTCACTCTGGGCAGCTTCCAACAAAATATTAAAATACAATAATCTATTAAACATTAAAAGTTTCCCTAAACAGGGCTGCCTTCAGATGTCTTCTAAAAGTCTGGTAGTTGTTTTTCTCTTTGACATCTGGTGGGAGGGTGTTCCACAGGGCGGGTGCCACTACTGAGAAGGCCCTCTGCCTGGTTCCCTGTAACTTGGCTTCTTGCAGCGAGGGAACTGCCAGAAGGCCCTTGGCGCTGGACCTCAGTGTCCGGGCAGAATGATGGGGGTAGAGATGCGCCAGGTATACTGGGCTGAGGCCGTATGATCCTGTTGGTTCCCTGGACTAATTTCTAATTTACATGGCCTTCTAGATCCTTTCACCTGGAACTAAAAATAGCCCTCTTCTTTCTCTGTCTCCCTCTATTCCCCCCCCCCCCGCCCCTCTGGATCCTGCCAGGAAGGATATAAATAATTGTAATAAATACAAACTTAACTTAAGAAAAATAGGATTCATTTATTCTGGACATTTTCCACATCTTAGATTCCATTCCTCCTTCCTAGAAATATATCACTGAAGAAACAAATATGACCAGAAAACATGATTCACCATCTTGTATATGTCATGGAGAGTTGCCAGAATTTCAAATGGATTAAAATAAAGCTGGTTAGAAATTGTGCTTTTATTCAGTCAACGAGATGTTTTTAGTTTCGTTCATCCGGAAAGAACGGTGATTTTAAAAGTTTCCAATAAGATACAATGTTGTCCTTTTTGTTATACATGTTGCAAAAGATGACCTTTATTTGAATGTAAAAATATTGCTGAAGTCTCCCACAGCCAGCCCTAGTTAATGTCTTGGCTGCAACAGAATTTTTGAAGGTGTTGTCAGCCATCTAGCATTTACTGTAAATGTAAGAAATCAGATGAATTTCCCTAGGGAAATATGGAACTGCTTAATTGGGAGTAGGCACCAAATTTCCGCAGAAACTGAAAAATAAATGCGAAGCAGGAAAGATGCAAAAGGGATAGAAGCAGCAAGATTAACCCAAGCCTTGCATTCAGGGCCGGATTTAGGTTTGATGAGGTACTAAGCTACTGAAGGTAATGGGGCCCTTTATATGTCCAGCTGTCCTTTGTCAACAACAAATTGTCGCTGTTTTTTGTGTTGAATATATGCTATATGGTAATTTATGGACCTAATAGGTATCTAAAGCCATTTGCACAGAACAAAATATGTATTTTATTATAAAATACATATTTTATGTAGGCACCCTATATATGGAAATGAGCAAACCAGTGAGCAGGCTAGCAGGCTTACATTACTTACATCGCAGGAGCCTACACAACACAAAACACTGTTGCTGTATGTAGATTTTATTTTGTTTTTTTATCTTATATTTTGGAAATGTACATCCAGTTTTTATTTCCTTAAAAAAAATTTGGGGCCCCAGACTATAGCTTGTTTAGCTTATACGTAAATCCGGCACCGCTTGCACGTTTGACCACATGGGTTTTTGCAGCCTGCATCTTAAACTGGTTCGTTAACAAACATCCTTCCCTTTATTTCTGAAAACTAGAGGTTAGTGTGGGTCCTTATGTAACTCAAACAGCGCAGTTGATGCAAGGACATTGTATTGGGGGCTGGGGAGATGGCTGTTCCCTTAGGTACATGGGGGCACCCACCTTTCTCTCTTTAGAGTTTCTCAGCAAGGGGGTTGTGATGTACAGCTGCTTCCTGGGAGCATTTTAAAAGAGCGTTTTGCTGCATGGCCACAGCGGAGATCTTAGCAGCTCTAGGCAGCTGTAAAATGTTCAAGACAGAAAAAGGCAGCCCTCAGACCACCTTAGAAGTACAGTGTACAGTGTGGGCTCAGGTGGAAATCAATCCATTGATTGTGTGGTTAAAACTATAGAGCTTATATTCTGATCTACAAATGGGTTTGAGGAAAGCAAAATGGGTAGATTCATTCCCAAACAAAGAGTGAACTGGAATCTTCTGCATTCTCACTTGGCATTGGTAGAGGGGACAGCCTGTCAGATCCCATACCTAGGCCACACCGCACCAGCATTTATGCCTTCACTGAAAACTTTTAATATATTTTTTTTTAAAGTCCACACCACACCATCATCCCAATATTATGAGGTTAGCCTGTGTCATAGAGGTTTTATTGGCAAGCAGAATAGATCTTGTTGGTTCTGCTCCACTTCTCGGAAACTAGATTACACTTCAGCTGCTGCAGTGCAAACTGAACTGTCGAACTGGGTTGCTGTGTGGCAATTTGAATTACATCCTCCTTTTTAAGGATGAAAGCAGATGAAGCAGCTTTCTTTACCGCCACAGTTTAGGGCTTGCAGGTTGAATGCAAGTCTGGTTTCTTGCGCTAAGTGAGAATGTGCCTAGGCATCCTGCTCCTACACATCCTCTGTAACATCACCAGGGATTTTGGGACACCTATAAGTTTGTGTTAGGGATGCGGGTGGCGCTGTGGGTTAAACCACAGAGCCTAGGACTTGCCAATCAGAAGGGCGGCGGTTCGAATCCCTACGACGGGGTGAGCTCCCGTTGCTCGGTCCCTGCTCCTGCCAACCTAGCAGTTCGACAGCACGTCAAAGTACAAGTAGATAAATAGGTACCTCTCCAGCAGGAAGGTAAAAAGTGTTTCTGTGCACTGCTCCGGTTCGCCAGAAGCGGCTTAGTCATGTTGGCCACATGACCTGGAAGCTGTACGCTGGCTCTCTTGGCCAATAAAGCAAGATGAGCATCGCAACCCCAGAGTCGGCCACGACTGGACCTAATGGTCAGGGGTCCCTTTACCTTTACCTATAAGTTTGTGTTGGGAACCACTTGAGAAGCCTGGGTTTACCATATACTTCACTTTCAAAGATACTTTGAAATGCTTCATGGGAGAGTCTTGTTCAGTTGGATGGAGTAGTTTATTGAACATCACACATTCATAATTTCCCAATCTCTTGGGAAAATAGAGGCTACAAATCCCACCCCTCCCCTCCCCTCCCCTACCCTACCCTAAATGTAAACATTTTGGGAGGAATTTAAAATAAATACCTTCGTGTCGTGAAGTGGGATGTAGCATTGTGTTTAAGGTTTCAGTTGGTTTTCTTTTTTTGTAGCTCCAAACCTGTACAGATTGTACAGATTCAGCATAAATCGAGCAGAATGCAATGTCTCTGGCTGCATGCTAGGTTTCTTCTTTCTTAGATTTTGTATAACCCCAGCTGAAATGGAAAACCTCACTCCCCATGGCCATTTTCAGAAATGATGCTAACATTGCATTTGGCACGTTTCTTTCTGCAAAGTGAATGCAAACTACATTGATTAAAATATACATTTTATTTTAAAAACAGTTCTTGATGTTATATATAAAGCACTAACATTTGCCAGTGACTCACTCCAGACTAAAATGCAGCTCTGTCTCAGCATATTTATTTACTGTGCCCAAAGGGGCTTACTCCCAGGTGTGTGTAGGATTACAGCATTACTGTCTCTTATCAAACACCCTAAGATTAAAAGGTTAGTTCATATATGCAATAAAATAACCGTTTGCAATGGAACAGTATATACATAAGCATTTTTGAATTGATTTTCTGATGAAATGAATATTGCTAGTCTTCTGTACAGAAGTATTGATAATGCATATTTTGTGTGGCTTCCTATTATCTACAGTATGTGCTTTGCATGCTCAATGACACCTTGATACTTTGGGTTTGTCCACACTTCTGCTTGTCCTGAACCTAGAAAGCATGGGTCCGAGAGGTTTTCTGCTTGTCTCATGGTTTATAGAGATGGGTCTGAGTAGTTTTCTGCTTCCCCTGCTGCTTTCCTGTTTACAGTGAATCGAAGCAAATGTCATTCCGCAGAAACCCCAATTGACATTTGCTCCAATTCAGTGGTAAAGATCGGATTTTCTTGGAGGGAAACAGTGGGACAAGTGGAAAACTGGATGAGCTCTTACTTTTCCCTTATCACTCAGTGACTTCCATTTTGCGTTTAGTGGGGCACAGACTGTATTTGGATAGTGGATATTTTGAACATGGGAGTTCACGTCTTAATTCTTTGGCCCATCAGTGTGATTGTTCAGAACTTAACAGGTTCTGCTGAGCTGTTATTCTGCTAGGCCAGCTCAGAGCTTCCAGGGATACGGAGCTGAACTGGGAAGCTTGCTGGACCCAATATTCCGGACGGGGAATTTATTTTCAATTCCCAGAATCAGTAGCTACTTCTGGGCATATTGCCCACAAATGTGTCCAAAGCCCTATTGCTGGGCATGATGGGGATTCAGCACATGAATATTAGGGCTGTAAACAGGATTTGTCTGAGGGTTAATTCTTCTGGCTTCAGGGAACATACTTTTAAAGCAGCGCCCAGCAGAATTAAATTGTCTGCTCACCAGCTGGTAAGCAGAAGGTTCAATCCTGATCTCCACAGTTATGTTGAGATGGGGGGGGAGGAGACAGAGCATCTCTTCTTCTGTCCCCCCTCATGAATTAAACATTAGCTCTGCCCCTGAATCAATCTGAGGCCAGACTGGGCTGGGCTCATGCAAAGTCTAAAATTGGCCACAGATGAGTTCAGGGGATGCAAACACAGCCCCAGTGAATTTCTCATCAAGACCTACAGTTCAGCAAAGGTGTTACCAGGATGCTGCTTGACTGGATCCACCTGATCCTGTTAAGTGATTTCCCCCTTCATGATTAATGATGAAACCAGGAGCAGAATGGAAGAAACAGTTCAAGTAGGGACAGATATTGAATTTCCAGTTGTCAGGCTGACTAGCTGTTAAGTTGTAGGAGTTGTGGTTACTACTTAGGGTGTCTGCTTACACATCACCAAAAATAAATAATGAAAGAAGGGGACTAAAGAGGACATACATTTTCATATTTTTTTTATAAGCTAATTTATATGTATAGCTGCTAATTTAGAAATGATTACTATAATTTAAATAGTGTAATACATCTCAGCATAATGGAAAAGAGACTGTGACTAGATGGTTTCTGTGCCTGCTCTCGCAGAAGTCCAGGTATTGCTGACGGGCAACTTCAAGGTTCCTTTTCCTCTTTCTTATCCTTAAATCAAACTTGGACCAGGCAACCATTCAAAGAGAGGTCTGTTATCTGTAAAGTAAGAAACATGGCTACCCTATCACAGTTCAAAAGCATGCCAGTGCAAGTAGATAAATAGGTACCGCTGTGGTGGGAAGGTAAATAGTGTTTCTTTGCGCTCTGACACTTGTCCTGGTCCTCCGTGTGCCAGCAGCAGTTTAGTCATGCTAGCCACATGACCCGGAAAACTGTTTGTGGACAAATGCTGGCTCCCTTGGCCTGAAAGCGAGATGAATGCCACAACCCCATAGTCGCCTTTGACTGGACTTAACCATCCAGGGGTCCTTTACCTTTCTACCTTTACCTATTTACCTGCTACTAAAAATTAAGCAACTTGGAAAAATAAAATAAAAGCGTAAAGTCAAAAACAATGCATTGCAACAAAACCATTGCAGTAACCCATAACAGTTCTTTAAAAATCCAGCAAGTCTTCTGTTGTTGGGAACACCCTTAGGTAAATAGCAACATTCAATGTAATCTCCAAATATTTGGAGAACAGGTAAGTTTTTACTTGGTGCTGAAAGGACGATGGCAATTGGCAGTCCTCCCTGGGGAACGTTTCAGAAGCGGGAAGCCACAATGCCTTTTTTTCTTGCTGCCACCCTCCATATTTCCCTCAGAAGGAGAACCTGGAAAAGAGCATTAGATGAAGAAGAAAGGACTGAGATAGGTTCATATCAGGAGAAGAGTTCTGAAAGAAAGGAATATAGGAAAAAGTCTTCTATCAAGTCAGACCTGTTGGTCTTTCTAGCTCAGGATTGACTGCACTGACTGACAACAGCTGCCCAGGATCTCAGGCAGGGAATCTGTCCCAGCTCTACCCAGAAGTGCTGGGGAATCAGCCTTCTGTATGCAAAGCAGGTGCACCACCACTATGGCCCTGCCTGAGATACAGCAGGGGGTCCTGAGCCATACTTCCCTATTGTATGCACATTCTCTCTGTGGATTAGATCCTGCATTCTCCCATTTCAGCCAGAAGCATGATATGCACAGGTTCCCTGCAGTTATGATCAGCACAGGTTCCCTGCAGTTATGATCAGCATCACACAGGGTTGGCCCTGCCCTGGCGCAGAATGAAGTGGCCTGCTTAAAACAGGCACTCTGAAATAAGGAATTGTGTCTGACTTGTGCAGGACTTTCAAAAGTCCTGACCTCGAGTGGGTGAGTGGGGAGCAATCTAGCTCCACATCAGGCAGCAAAATGTCTTGGGCATGCACTTTATTGTGCCCTATATCCTGTGTGTGTGTGCACGCGCATGTGTGTCACTAGATTAAAATTCATTTCATTTGCTAGATGACACTTTATGCATGGAAAAGCATACGTGATACTTAGAGTTGTGATAGAAATGAAAGATCTCATAAGGTGAGATGAGGACACCATAAAGAGAATTTTCTTGGGGAATGATGCTTGGGGAATGGCAGGATTGTATGATCCCGTCTTTATGTTTGTTTGGTTATTGATTGTGGTAACTGTAATTTTATTATGCCATACTGAGTTTATTATGTACCCAGCCTAGGCCAGTTTTTTTCTTTTTTTCTTGATTCAAGCTATAAATAAATAGTGGGAGAGAAAGTAAAACATGTAAGGATTCCCCCCCTTTCTTCCAGATGTGCTTGTGTGTACAATATGGCTTATTCTTTTTGCCTTTGTTGATTCTTGAAGTGGAAGCTGATTAATGAAATACTTTTTCCCACTGAATTTCGAGCACTGCAGTCATCCATATTGATGAGAAAGAGTAGCACATTTATTTGCTTGGTAGCAGTATAAGCAGTGATCAGACCATGTGTCACTCCCTGAAATCTACAAGGCCAGGAACTTCTAGAGAAATACATCCAACATGTAGAACAGATTGATTACCCATCTACTTCTTTAACTCTAGGGGATAGATTTTCAAACCTAGTAACAAATATCATCGATCTTTTACAATATCATTTATCTCCTAGTTCGTTTTGATATTCTAATACAGCTTCACTTTACATTGCATATGATTTTCTTTTTAAAAAGTTTTGCTGTTCAAGAAAGTTTATCTCATCAAAAATATTAAGAGCCTGACTTTATACTGGTTTCCTAAAGACTGAAACTGAGGCAGATGCACATACAGAATAAAAGAACTAGCCATGTATTCCTGAATTTCAATCCAAGGAACAGGGCAATCAAAGATGGGTTGACTCGGTATTGACACAATTCAGTATCTGTGATTGGGGATCGTATGGACACAAGCAGTTCAGATGGAACCAATTACTGCTGGTTGTGCAAAGATGCCGGTTCACGAACCGGCGCACACCAACATGAACTTCATATCTGCATAAACTTCATTCTGCCAGCTGGTGGAGAAAATGCTTGATGGAGTAGCTGGAAAAGAACCATTTGATTTAAGCAATAAAGTGCTCCAGCAAATGTAATAATAATCATAGAAGATTAACTGCATTACTGATTGTTTTTAAAGCAAGTGTCTGGAGTAGGTGGAAATCCAGAATGGCACCGTAGCAGGGGCAAAGGGTTAAATCACTTATCCTTCCCTGCCCAGTCCTAATTAAGATGGAGCCCCAGGGTTGCTATTTACGTATTAAACAAAAAAGTAAATAGCAGTCCATAGGCACCTCATCCACTTCAGGACAGTGTTGGTGAGAATGTAACCACTTGTCCCTACTATGGTTCTGGTTCAGATTGCCCCTCTCTCAATGCTGCTATTTACTTGTGTGTGTGTTTTTTTTTAAGGGAGACCATTCACATAATTACCAATTGCATGATTTTTGTCACTTCTGTTTTGACCCAGAGTTGGCTAGCTTCAGGTATTGGTTCCCCCCCCCCGCCCCCCCATGCAATCCTAGTAATAAAAGGTTGGGAATAACTTTAAAGATCTGAGCACAAGTGATATACCTCTGATCCCCCTGGGCTTCAAGCAAAATCTTCCAGAGCTGCAGCTCCCACATTATGTAGGGCATATCTGTTTTATAATCGCATATTTAGTCTTATGCCAGTTAAATTGGCAGGTCTTCCTCCCACACAACATCTTGAGAATTGTAGTTTGACAGGGATCTGTTAGACATCTCCAGCTCCAGTCACACATGATAGTTTTCAAGGTTTCCTGGGGATAAAGCAGTGATCTCCTGAGAGAGAGAGAGTCTGTGGAAGTACCCTCTAAAAACAAAACAACAGTGGGCTGGGGATTAAAAAAAATCAAATGAAAAACCGCAACCCAAACATTTTACCAATGCTGGATAGAGAGGTCATTGTGATACTACTTATTGAAGATAATAAAAGAGAGCAAGAAATGGTTGAAAATGTTTATGGTTTAGTTGGAAAATGGTTGAAACAAAAAAAATATCTGCATGAAAATTTGTATTTATTTTTTTATCATGCATACATATGCTTGTGTGAGAGAGAGATTATCTGTATTTTTATATATTTATACAGATTTAAACACATATGTTATATCAACGTAACAGTTCTAAAATATTTCATTTTGGAACACGTCTTAAACTGAGAACTATATTGCAAAGGGTAATTACATTATAATCCATGTATTGGTGCAGGAGGTGTAAATTCTTCACTTAACAATGCAGACTGAATTAGATTCTCCTCTGTCCCTGGTTTTGATATGGGTCCAGCAGCAACAGCTTATCTACAGAAAGATACTTTGAGAAAGGCATGCTTTTCTTAATGCATGCTCAAACGTTAAAGGGAGAGAGAGAAAAATGGAGCCACATCACCTACAGGTCACGGCCGCCGTATTTAGTAGCTGTAAAGTGCTTATGATTGGTTTTTGAAGCAGCTTCAGCATAACATCATTTATATATTTGCTATTTTAGTAAAAGAAACACATGCCTTGTGTGCAGATTACTTGAAGCAATGATGTCGCCAGGCCAAGTATTTTACTGCAGTCTCAGAGGATTTTATGGTAATACTAAATTAGATTTGCATTTACTGTAAAGGTAATCTATCACAGCAGCATATGATTTTCATCCTGATGGGTAAAAAATCCTTCCATTTAATAATGCTGTTTTAGGGATTAATTTATTAGCTTTATGAAATGAAATTGGGTCATTTTATAAGGATCTTGCTACTTTGTGTTGGATCACTTTGTAAAATGCCAATTGGCACAAGGAATCCAGTTGACCAAATAACAGGAAACCTACACTTTGTTTTTCTTTTCTTTTTCTTTTTTTGTAAAACAAACGTGAACTGGACTTCTGGTTTCAAACATCTGCATTTTGAAAGGGAGTAATCTTTGTACATTTGTTCACAAAAATAAAAAAGTGGTTTGAACAAACATGCTTATCAGTTTCTCTGTTTCTTTATGTTCTAGATTTAGTTTATTAAGTATATTTAGTTCTATATTTAGTTTATTTTGTTTAGAAACGGCCTTGGTCCTGTATACCTGAAGGAGTGTCTCCACCCGCATCGTTCAGCTCTGACACTGAGGTCCAGCTCCGAGGGCCTTCTGGCGGTTCCCTCCCTGTGAGAACTGAGGTTACAGGGAACCAGGCAGAGGGCCTTCTCGGTAGTGGGGCTCGCCCTGTAGAACATCCTATCAAACGTCAAGGGAATAAACAACTATCTGACTTTTAGAAGACATCTGAAGGCAGCCCTGTTTAGGGAAGTTTTTAATGCTTGATGTTCTAATGTATTTATAATCTTTTGTTGGAAGCTGCCCAGAGTGGCTGGGGAAACCCAGCCAGATTGGCGAGGGGGGAATATTATTATTATTATTATTATTATTATTATTATTATTATTATTATTCACTGCCTGGTGATGTAAAGCAGGAGTGGCTAGTAGTCAGCCTTGGACAAGATCCAGCTCATGAAGCAGTTTTACATGGCCTAGAACGCTCCTGCCAAATTTCAGCCTGGGTGTCATGAAACTTTTCCCTATAGTTTTACTCCTCAAAAAATAGTTTTAAAATCTTGTGTGAAGGAGCACCATTTCCCCTTTAATATTGCCTCTGATGTTGTGAGAGGGAACACATTTCTCAGTAGGACAAAACTTTATTTGCTTTTTAGGGTGACGTAAAAAGAGGCAAGTTTCTTCCCTGCATGGATTAACATAAGCACTGTAACCATAATGACCGCTCCCCACATCAAATGGGGGGTGCCTTTTGCGTGGTCACGTGCAGCCCTCCGGATCCCAGTGCAGCTCCTGGTAGTACAGGTTGGCTTCGGCCTCCCCAGGCTGGATACCTGGAGGTCTCCGCCTACCTCAGCCAATCGCCCAATCCCGCCTGGGGAGGCGTTGCCAGGGGATCAGCCAGGTAGGGGGAGGGACCGCCCTGCCCACACAACAGAAGGTGAATCTTACCTGTGAAGTGTCAGTTGGCTCCAGAGCTTCCTGGGGTTGGGGGAGACTCCACCTGTCCACGCAACAGTTATTAGCGCTTACACAGCAGAGTGGTTTCCAGATCCGTATCGTTGGCCTTAGATGGTTCGTATTTGCCCTGAATGAGCAGGTTTTCAGCCTGTGGCTGCTCCTGGATCTCTCTGTCACTAAAGGCCAAGGTGATCTTGGTGACTGAAAGTGCTTTTCGTCAGCTTCATTTGATAAGACAGCTTTGGCTGTTTCTGGACTGTGGTAGCCAGATTACTGTCATCCATATCGTGGTAACTTCCAGATTGGATTACTGCAATTCAGTCTGTGTGGGGCTGCTCCTTAGGTTGACCTGGAAGCTTTAAGAAGTGCAACATGCAGCAGCTGGGTTGCTCACAGAGGCAGAATATTGTTATCAGCTTGGGTCCCCTTATATTCCCAGCTTTGACCAGCAATCAGGGGTGAGCAAACTTTTTCAGCAGGGGGCTGGTCCACCGTCCCTCAGACCTTGTGGGGGGCCAGACTATATTTTGGAAAAAAAATAATGAACGAATTCCTATGCCCCACAAATAACCCAGAGATGCATTTTAAATAAAAGGGCACATTCTACTCATGTAAAAACATGCTGATTCCCGGACTGTCTGTGGGCCGGATTTAGAAGGCCATTGGGCCAGATCTGGCCCCCGCGCCTTAGTTTGCCTACCCATGAGCTAGTGGTTCAGCTACCTCCTTATCTGGATGTAAAATAGGGATAACCTAGCTTCCATAATCTATGTTCTAGTAACCTTCAGGTGAGATTACTGAATGAGTTAGATGTGGGTATTTTTTTGGAGATGTAGTTTGCAAATGCAGTTTGTGCAGAATGTGACAGCCAGACTGCTGACAGTGACTAGGTGGTCACAGCACTACTGCATGCCTGTCTGTTTCTGTGCCCAATTCAAAATACTGCTTTTAACTTGGAAAACTTTACATGGTTTGGGACCCTAATTGGGACACAACACCCATCATGAACCTATTCAGACCTTAAGATCAACGTTGGTAACCCTTCCCCAGGTGTCCAAGAGAAAGGTTCAGAGGGTGGCACCGTGGGAGGGGCTTTTTCAGTTGTAGTTCTCACATTGTGAAAAGCTCATCCCTATAAGGCGAACTGGTTCTGACATCAATCCACCCCCCCCCCCGGCACCCAGTTAAGACTTGACTCTACTCCCGTGAATTCTGTGACAGCTGCTAATTGTAAATTGGTTTTCAAGCATGATACTGTGTTTTTATGATGGTTATGCTTCTTTAAGTATTTATGATGTTTATTTTTCTTTCCTTATTGTAGTTTGTGTTTTATTTTATTTTGTGCCTTTGAATTTTGGTAAGTTGCCTTGAGACTATTTCTGAGGAAGTTATTTGCTAAATTAATTAATTAAATAAATTCCTCATACTTGGAAAGCGACCCCCCCCATCCATTTTTCTGCATTAAAAATAAACAATCCTCTCTCAAAAAAAAAAAAAAAAGGAGCAACACATGGGTATTGGGTATTGATTGCAAGACCACATAGCACCAGTTGAAAGTGCTGCCTTTAAACTAAAAAGCCTTACATGGATTGGAATCTTGCTGAAATGATTTCAGAAGATTATGTTGTGGCCCAGGAAAAAATAACAACAGGTGAAGCTTTCCTCCTCACCCAAAGCCACATATGCCTGGTTTAGCTTTCTGTATGTATGGTGACCAGGGCTGAAATTCTATACACACTTACCTGCAACTGAATTCCGTGGGGGTTACTTCTGAGGAGACATATTTAGGATTGTACTACAGAAAGCACAAGACTCTTAAAAAAAAGAAAAAGAAAAAGAAAAGAACAGTTAATTTGGATTGAGCAGGTCTTGCTTTTATCGATTCAGTAACTCAGACCTGTCAATTTAGGGAAGTTTTAAATATTTAATGCTGTATTGTTTTTAACACTCGATTGGGAGCCGCCCAGAGTGGCTGGGGAAACTCAGCCAGATCGGCAGGGTATAAATAATAAATTATTATTATTATTATTACTGTATTAAATTTACCAACTTCTTCACAGAATCTTAGAGCTGGAAGGGAACACAAGGATCATGTAGTCCAACACCCTGCAATGTAGGAAACTTTTGCCCAACATGGGGCTTGAACCCATGGCCCTAAATTTAAGAGTCTCATGCTCTACCAACTGAGCTACCAAGGCAGATAGTAGACTATAGTTTGTAGACTTTATGTTAATTTAACATTCTGTTCTCTTGCCATGAGTTGTTTATCCACTTTATATTTGCATTCACATTTTGTACACCATGGTTAATATGTTATCCTTTATTTTGCTACTCTTGATAGTTGATTTTTTTTAAAGGAAAATGGGGCATTTTTGGTTATGAGATAGTTCCTTCTTGTTATTCTTAGGAATAGTAAGTGAAATATTGGAAAATATATGAGAGTGAATTAAGAGAATGGTTAATAATTTTGCTTTATATTTTTTGTTGGAGTGCAGTCATGCCTTGTTAAGCTAACTAAAAGCTAATGAAATGAACAGTGTGGGGCAACAGCACTGATTCTTGGGGGAAGCCAACAGTAGCTGTTGTGTAACATGTTCTGATCTCGTATATGTCAAAACCCCATGTGTCACTTTCATTTATTTTCAGTGACTGTTGTTTTCACACAGCATGAATGTAGCTATTAGACCTTGCATCTCATACATTTATGTTTCTCTCATTTTGGTTTTCCTCTCTCCAGCTTTGTTTCATTTGCATATATCCGGTTTCAATTTTGTGCGTATGCATTTGCTTTATTGTAATTTATTAAAATGGAATTAAAGGCTAATAATAGCCAGGCAAGAAACTATACCCAATGGCGGTTAGAAATGTATGCCACTGAATGCTAATTTATAGTGCTGGATATGGCTGGGTGATAACTGGTTTTCAATATTGCAATATATCACCAGCTAAACATCCTGATATATCTATATACGTACTGTATCATGATATCTGAAATAAGGAAGGAACTATGCAGAGGTGAACAGGACAATGTCCTGGCAACTGCTCCTACTTAAGGGTCTAAAACTGATAAATGGTGATATTATCAATCACTTCGCAGTCACTTTCAGCAGCAGGCAAGTCATAATGCATCTAAATGAGACTTTTGTTTTGGGGCTTGGCTACCAAATGGTTGTATTCAGGACAATCCTATGATGAGTCATAGTGAATGCATATAATCTGGGACTGCCAAATGGCCAAACCAAAAGTCCTGTTAGGATGCATTTTGGCTTGCCTGCTGATGAAAATGAGTGTGTGATAGTTGATCATATTGTTATTTATCCATTTTAGACCCCTAAGTAGTAGCAGTTGCCAGGACATTGTCCTGTTTGCCTCTGCATAGTTCCAACCTTATTTCAAACATTGTGGTAGATTGCAGTGTTTAGCTGGTGATATTGTGAGGTTTAGCTGCTGTGATAACTTTGCAGTGTTTAGCTGGTGAGTTGTTGCAAGGTTGAAAACCAGATATCGCCTAGCCCTTAAACACATTGTGATTCGTGATATATTGCCAGCTCAAATATTATGAAACAATTATCACGATGTGAATTTCAAACCGGTTTGGGATGACATATTGATATATCGGCCAGCCCTAGTGCTGGATAAACTATAAAAGGTTCAGAAATTATGCCTGGTTTTCCAAGCCAATTGAAACTACCTAGGTAAACCAGGCTGTTAATCCCATATATTTGTATATTTGGGTGCAAATATTTAACCAAGCCTCAATTAGGAACATTCATTCAAATTATTATATCCAACCAGACCCCTAAGTCCATGATCGGTCAAAGAAGAATGGATGGAGGCAGGATCCAGTGGAAAGCAAGGCAGATATTTTTTATTCTGTTGCAACAGAGTTCCCTCCCTCCCTTCTAAGGAGGGAGAGACTCTGAACAAAAGTGTGCAGGAACTTTTTAAAACTTTTGACATTGCCCAACCCCCTTAGCCAAAGACCACCCCAAAATCATCATACATACATCATAGGAGGCAGTCTACAGCAGAGATCCTGTCTGCCAGGATACCTAATAATGGTCGCTGATTGCATTACCTGGGCAGCATGGCCATTCTTTTGTGATGGTGAATACTTTAGTTCCTGAATCCAGATCACAGGCTCACTCTATTCATACACAAATATGCCCTTAAGACAGGGTTTGTAAGCAAACAGCCAACGGGAAGTCTTTCCCCATTTGCCTCCCTTACTGCAGAGGAATATTTGAGGTCATTGGGAGAGTCAAAATGGCTTCAGGATTGCTCTCCTGTACTATTTCAGGCACATGGTTTGTTTATTTATTTAGATATGTGTGCATTTATGAATATTTTTTCTACATCTGAGACCTTGGAATTCTTATAACAGGTTCAATCCCAGTATCTCTGGTTAAAAGGACCTGATAGGAGCTAGATACAGGTAGGTAGCCGTGTTGGTCTGCCATAGTCAAAACGAAATTAAAAAAAATCCTTCCAGTAGCACCTTAGAGAGCAACTAAGTTTGTTACTGGTATGAGCGTCTGTGTGTGCATGCCAACCTAGCAGATCTAAAGCACATCAAAGTGCAAGTAGATAAATTGGTACCGGTCCAGCGGGAAGGTAAACAGCGTTTCCATGTGCTTCTCAGGTTTCTCCAGAAGCGTTTTAGTCATGCTGGCTACATGACCCGGAAGCTGTACGCCGGCTCCCTCGGCCTATAAAGTAAGATGAGCGCCGCAACCCCAGAGTCGTTCACGACTGGACCTAACGGTCAGGGGTTCCTTTACCTTTACCTATCCAATCACAAAACATTTCATGATTTGGGCCTCTGCCATTGGCCCTTGAACTCTGAGTCGTGATTCGCAGTTTGGAAGTTTAGACAGCCAATCACGTTAGGAGTGGGAGTGACCCAGGTTTTCAGAAATGTATATAAGCAGTTGCTTTGCCTGTGTTTCCCTGTTATGTAGTTCAATAAAGTTTCTTGCTGTTATCACTGCTTCTGGCCTCGTGGGAACCCACCTACACTTCAATGACCTTTTTTAGCAAAACTCAAATGCCATGTCCAGAAGACCCTGAACAAAACAAAAGAGAAGCCACCTACTAGTACTCTCCACCACTAATACTATTAATTTTGCTTCCTTTCTACCACAGCAGTACTCTGCCTAGTGTGGCATCTCTATTTTTTTAGCCATCTCTTTGTCTGATACCTCATGAAGACAGAAGGAAGAGAGAAACACTTTGAGTGAACAGCTGTGCATCCCCCCGTGAGCTTGTCCAGCTGCTTGGTTTCATGGAGAAATATGCTGGTCCCTCAGAAACAGTCTATAGAAACAAAGGTTGCCTCTGAGCACAATAATTTCTGCAGAACGAAAGCTCCTGTGTAAATCTCCCTGAGAGTTGCTTTTGGGGACTAAGGAGCAGTATAAAATGACTGTCGTATTTTCCAGATTGTACTAACAGTCTTGAAGACCAGTCCACAAATACTTTTTTCTTTATTTATAAGAACCACTCTGCACAGTCAGGGAGAAAAGGGGCAGTTAGCATCCACTGAGTTAGATTCAGCTAGGAAGGGAGGAAGGTGTAAGAGATTCATTCGAATTTCTTGTGGAAATTATTTCCCAGAAAAGGCTGCTATTGGCTTTCTTACCAGGGGCTCCAATATTCCAGCTGGGTTTATTTCACTTTTTATGCCCTTTCATTCTTACAATAAACTGCTTATATTAATCAAAGACATCCACTTCCTCGCTATGAACAGCTTCTTTTTCAAGATTTGAGACTATTTCCTATTGTAAGCTTGCGATGTGTGTGTTAGGCTGTATGCCTGAGTCCCTTCTAATTCATGGATTCAGCAAAGATTCAGTTGTTGCCACAGCCAGACCAGCTTCTTGGAAATGGTCCCCTAAGTGTGGGTTGTTAGGGTAACAAAGGAAGTAGCTCTGTGCTGGAGGGCAGGTGGCTGGGCCAATCTACCTCAACTGGCTGGTAGTTAGAAGGACAAAAGTCTGAGGTGTGTGAGAGAACTAGAAGCTAAAATCAGGCGGCAGGCAGAAGCTTGTGAGGGAATCCAGCTTGATTTCTATTGGAATACAAGGCTCTGGCTAAGGGAGAAGCAAGATCTTATTGAGGTGTTAATGCTGTGAGCCCCTCCACCTTAGGCTCAGGTTGGATATATATGCGTCAATGATTTACTGTACAGATTCTTCTTGAAAGTTTTGTCATTGCGTTTTGAAAAGCTGCTGACCTGCGCTTTTTGCATATTTGTAGTCATGTTGTTAAGTCATTCAGTCGTGTCCAACTCTTCGTGACCCCATGGACCAGAGCACTCCTGTCTTCCGCTGCCTCCTGCAGTTTGGTCAAACTCAAGTTAGTACCTTTGAGAACACTGTCCAACCATCTCGTCCTCTGTCGTCCCATTCTCCTTGTGCCCTCCATCTTTCCCAACATCAGGGTCTTTTCCAGGGAGTCTTCTCTTCTCATGAGGTGGCCAAAGAATTGGAGCCTCAGCTTCACGATCTGTCCTTCTAGTGAGCACTCAGGGCTGATTTCCTTCAGAATGGAGAGGTTTGATCTTCTTGCAATCCATGGGACTCTCAAGAGTCTCCTCCAGCACCATAATTCAAAAGCATCAATTCCTCGGCGATCAGTCATAGGAACTGTTTAATGATTTTTAAGAATTGTTCAGATAACTGTGTGTGTGCTTGAACTCTGTTTCGTGCTGTGGTGGCACAAAGGGAAGAGAGTGCAAGGCCTTCCGGTAATGCAGCTCTGGTACTGGGGCTCATATCCTGGCTTAAACGTGTCGGAAACCCATTACCTTAGGCATGCCAAGTGTGGAGCCTGGGTAAGCTGCTTGGATACAGAGCTGTGGCTGGGAGTGTGCACCAAGGACAAAGAGGAAGGGTTGGAGAGATTGTAATGGCCTGGAAACTTGCTTCAAAGCAATAACTTGTTACTGTACTGGTGCTGGGTTGAAAGTGTAACTGTGTTTGATCACCTGTTTTTGATCATGTGTGTTCTTTAATGGCTTTGTTTACTTGTCTGCTATTTTTCTAAAGGGAAGCTGTTATTCTGTTGTTCGTTTGTATGCCTGGGAACAGATGTCTTGTTCTGGGAGGGATGTAGTGTTTTGACTTTAGGGTACATGTGTGTTAAGCTGTATGCTGGAGTCCTTTCTAATTCCTGGATCCAGCAAAGATTCAGTTGTTGCCATAGCCAGGCCAGCTTCTTGGTAATGGTCCTCTAAGTCTAAGTATGGGTTGCTAGAATAACAAAGGAAGATGCTCTATGCCAGAGGGCAAATGGCTGGCCTTATCTCCATCAATTAGCTGGACAAAAGCCATAGTTTGATGTGAGATCCTAAAAGCAAGCAGCTGGCGGAAGCATGTGAGGAAGAGACATATTTGATTTCTGCTGCAATCCAAGGCTGTGGCTGAGGGAGAAGCAAGACTTTCTTGGGGTGTTAATGCTGTGAGCCTCCCCACTGTAGGCTCAGATTGTATATATGTGCGAGCAAACCATATATCGTAAAGACACCACAGTCTCTGCTCATTCCAAGGGAACCAAATTTTGGGTGAGTGCCTGGAACCCCTGGAATCTCGCACTGCTCAGAGATTGGGGTGGCTTGCAACTCTATTATAAATTCAACAAGAGGGGTGGCATGTGGAATAACACAACATCACTTATCCTCCCAACAGAACTGCATTTAAGCTGTGCACCTTTTCTCATGTCAATAAAGAGAAGTGAAGGCCAAAAGCAGAGGATTTTTCTTCTCTCCCACCTCACCCTTGCCTTTCAAAAGCACTGATGTGTGGCATGTTAATCTGTAGATCCTATGTAGCTATTCTAACCCCAAATTCTCAGATCTCTGGTCAGACTCCTAACACTATGCACTTGGCAAAATGAAGTACAGTGGTACCTCGGGTTTCATATGCTTCAGGTTACATACGCTTCAGGTTACAGACTCTCCTAACCCAGAAATAGTACCTCGGGTTAAGAATTTTGCTTCAGGATGAGAACAAAAATCGTGCTCTGGCGGCGCAGCGGCAGCGGGAGGCCCCATTAGCTAAAGTGGTGCTTCAGGTTAAGAACAGTTTCAGGTTAAGAATGGACCTCCGGAACGAATTAAGTACTTAACCCGAGGAACGAATTAAGTACTTAACCCGAGGTACCACTGGGACGCGGGTGGCGCTGTGGGTTAAAGCCTCAGCGCCTAGGGCTTGCCGATCGAAAGGTCGGCGGTTTGAATCCCCGCGGCGGGGTGCGCTCCCGTTGTTCGGTCCCAGCGCCTGCCAACCTAGCAGTTCGAAAGCACCCTCGGGTGCAAGTAGATAAATAGGGACCGCTTTCTAGCGGGAAGGTAAACGGCGTTTCCGTGTGCAGCTCTGGCTCGCCAGAGCAGCGATGTCACACTGGCCACGTGACCCGGAAGTGTCTTCGGACAGCGCTGGCCCCTGGCCTCTTGAGTGAGATGGGCGCACAACCCCAGAGTCTGGCAAGACTGGCCCCTACGGGCAGGGGTACCTTTACCTTTACCTTTACCACTGTAGAGGGAGCCAAATAATCACCTGAGCACTTCTGCTTCATATGCAGTGCACGCAGACACGTACAGCTCAAAGCATTTGCAAACTAAATTTGCTACCCAGAAGATGGCTCTGGATGACATCCATACATTTTGAAGGAAAAAGTCAATAACGTCTCAATTAGATACTGAATATGAAACAAAAAGTTATTATCTATGCATGCCTAATGTTTGTGTCAAACAGTGGCAACCATGATGAGTGAATTGGCCTTTTGCCTGTTAAACTTACTCACTTCTTGAGCCTGAAGCTGACTCAGTTACTGGTGTGGAATGCTGAGAAGGTGCCAAAAGGCTTGCTTTCCATTCTGCACCAACCTTTGAGATCTGCTGCAAGCAACTTACTTAATTATAACTTATTAACTATAAAATGTGTGAGTTTTTATATGCTTTTATACTACTGTTTTACTGGTTTTTACACTGCGTTTTTGTTTTGAAAATATTGTTTATTTTTTATGTTTTGCACCTCTTAGATTTCTTTTTTATTCTTTAAAAAACCCCATTAAGTGGTTCATAAATGCTTCCAGATAAAGAAATAAATCTGTGCATGTGTCAATTAGAGCTCAAAATGAGACTTCCCGAGGACAGGACAGGACTGTTCTCCCTCCACGTAAGAGGCACACTTTGTTTCTTATATGTGGCTAAAGTCCAGTGGAGATTTGTTTTAAGCAGATTTCATTTTGTGACTTTTCCTTCAAGAATTTCACTTTGTTGCTTCTGTTGCCGTGCAACCTAGATTTTGGAGAGTTCAGGATAAGAAACAGAGGGATGCTAACGCATGCTTGTTTCACTTGAAAGAATACAGATGGTTGGCATAAAAAAGTTAAAAGTACTGCAAGAGCAGACATTGCGAGAATACATAATTCTTGTTCATGTAAGCATGATTCATAAGAAGTTCATCAACAGTATGGCACATTTTGGAATGAATGTCGGATTCTTTTTTTTAAAAAAATGGAATGTAGATGTGAAGAATCACAATATTAAACCTAAATGCTGGTAGTTTAGGGAGGGATTAAATTTCAATAACAAACTTTTATTGTTGAAATGGGATTGCATCTATGTCGAACCAGGAATTTACTTCCCATTGCTGCCTGATTCCGGGTTTTGAGGTGCACAAGAGACTTCAGTTTCTCATAAACATAATGATCAATTAAGCCTCTAAAAAACAATAGGAAAGGTACTGCCCATTGTGAATCTTGTGGACCGTTCATTTTATAAATGTATTTAATAATTGGATTTGATTTTCTAGAAGTCCTACCACATCACCTATGTTTGGTATATTAAACTATGCATTAATGGCACGTCCTCAGGCTAAAATGTGGTTTTCTCTAGATGAATCTCTTAACAGTACAGTGTAATAAGAAACTGCTTCTGCTCTGCTTGGCTTTTAGAGTACCTGGAAAGAGTTTATTCTGTACTAAGAGTAGATGGTACTCAGTGTTTCAACCATTTCCCACATAAATCTGCCATTTTTTATTTTAAAAAGCATGGAAATTCACATAATTAAAAAACCTATCTTCCTAAGAGACATGCATTTTATTGCATTTCACCCTATAATATGCATTTTTGCAAGCATTGACCCTAAATAAAAGAATATCTACTTTATGTCATCAAAAAAAAGGTGACAGGTGGCCTCGTCTCAAAGTTCTACTTTCTGTTAGGATTGCTTTAGGATTCTACCTGTAATGGATACTTTGGGGTGCTACACTTAAATTTGGTTTTAGAGGTGGGATCTATGTATATCTTACAGAAGGGATAGGGAACTACAAGATGTTCTCGGGGTGGTGGTTAGTTTCAAGTGGCAGCTAGCTGCAATATGCCCTTCCTGAGCAAAATGCTACCAGGTCCCCCAAATGACTGTCCAGAGAGCAGACATTGATGGAGGCAGTGACAAGCAAAGTTGTTCCAACATCCGAGCCAGTATGGTCAGTATAGTCAGGTTTGATGAAGCCCTAAGCTACTGAAGGTAATGGGGCCCTTTATATGTCTAGCTGTCTTTATAAGTCTAGCTGTCCTTTGTCAACAACAAATTGTCGCTGTTTTTTGTGTTGAATGTATGCTATATGGTAATTTATGGACCTAATAGGTATCTAAAGCCATTTGCACAGAACAAAATATGTATTTTATCAAAGTAATTGTTGAACTGAAATGCAACCAGTCCATGCCGAATGTAGGCACCCTATATATAGAAATGAGCAAACCGGTGATATTTTAGGGAGCAGGCTAGCAGGTAGGGCCTATTACCGTACTTACATCATAGGAGCCTACACAACACACAACACTGTTTCTATATGTAGGCTTCATTTTATTTGTTTTTTATCTTATATTTTGGAAATGCACATCCATTTTGTTTCCCTTTATTTTTTGGGGGGGGGCCCCAAGATAGTGGGGCCCTAAGCTATAGCTTGTTTAGCTTATACATAAATCTGGCACTGAGTATGGTTGTACTAGGGATCATTGGGGTGGACACTGGTTGCCAAGCCAACCTTCTAAACTTGAAAAAGAACATTTTATAGACAAAGACAGCCAGCCAGACATGTACATGGTTACATAAGCTCATGTCAACATTTTTACTTTAAATATATTATCCTTTCCTTCAACAAATGGTCTTTATTAATGTGCTGAGCACTAGGGCAGCAGAAGGAAATACCATTTTATTTCTGATGGCGCTGGGTTTAAAATGAAAAACTGCACTTGCTCAGAGTACATGCAAATGTACCCCCAAAGCAGAGAAGTGTGTGTAAACACATACACTGAAGCAGTAATGTGGATGGCTGGCATCTCCACACAAGAGGACCAGGGCAGAGGTGATATGAAGGACCTCTGCCTGAGACCTGCTGAACCATTGCCAGCAACCATATTTGAGCAACTATGTGTAGGTTTGCAACCTTAGTGAATAGTTCCTACCAGTGCTATTTTTCTAGAAAAAGAGGTGCCAGAATTCTCCATGAGTACCTCCCTTGTTCTCTTAGAATGGCAATGGAGAGGTGCCAGAACCCACCTGAGAGGTGCCAGAACTGAGTTCCTGTCAGTTTCCCTTGGAAAAAAAAGCCCTGGTTCTGGCTTATTATAAGATCACACATGCACAATAATATGGTGAGGAGGAAATGGGCATGAACATGAGGTCAAGAAATAGAGAAAGGACAGCTTAACCCTGGTTTTCACTTTGCATGGAGCCATTCTTCAAACATCTAATCTCCAAACATTGGCAGCAAGGGGCAAAATCTCTCTATATTAATGACCCAGGTAAAATTAATGGCACAGTAATAAAATGATCGTCAATAAAGGGCTTGAATGAAAGGCATCAGACCTGGAATGAGACGGAGGATTTATTTCAGACACATGAATTGATGGCCATTGAGCTGTCTGGAGCCTTGATTGAATGCTTTTTGCTATATTGGAAAAAGGCCACCTGGACAAAAAAAGGAGTTCAGCAAAGAAGAAGAGATGTGATGGGAAGCTTTAGAGTTTCGAAATGGTAAGGAAACATCCAATTTCATCCTTGCCCAACTGTCGACTGACCATGAAACGACAACCCTCCTCCAAAAAAAGAATTATATTCTTGGGTGGGTGTGGGAAATGAGTTGAAGAGTGTATAATGAAATATATTTTAAAACAATGAAGGAAGAAAAGGGAGCAAAATAATAAAAATCATCCAGTATAGTTTAAGGCATCTTGATCCATTGATAATCCTGTACCCTTCACAAAGCACAGCCCTTGTTCCTTCCTTTCTTGCTTTAGAACATGTATCTGTCCCTTTTCTTTTGACCAGGGGTCAAAAGCCCTGCTCCGCTGCCCTGCTCCTGGCCTTGGATCCTGCTGTCTCTCACAATGCCCTTCCCAATCAGGATGATTTATCCCTGCATATGACTTTTAAACGGAGGCTCAGATAACAATGCATTTAGCACAAAATACAAATGTGTCTAAGAGAATGCCAGCATGGTGGCAGCATAAACAGAATACATTGAATGCACCCTGTGAAAAAATTGTGGAACCCAGTTTGTTAAGAGTGTTGTGGATTTTTGAGAGCCAGTGTGATGTAGTGGTTAAGAGCGATAGTCTCTAATCTGGGGAACCGGGTTCGCGTCTCCGCTCCTCCACATGCAGCTGCTGGGTGACCTTGGGCCAGTCACACTTCTCTGAAGTCTCTCAGCCCCACTCACCTCACAGAGTGTTTGTTGTGGGGAAGGAAGGGAAAGGAGAATGTTAGCCGCTTTGAGACTCCTTAAAGGGAGTGAAAGGCGGGATATCAAATCCAAACAACAACTCTTCTTCTTCTTCTTCTTCTTCTTCTTCTTCTTCTTCTTCTTCTTCTTCTTCTTCTTCTCTGTGAGGGGTAAACTACAGCTTCCAGGATATTCTGTGTATGTGTGCGTCAGTCAGAGAGACTGAGAGTGTGAGAGAGAGATGTATAGTCTGTTTGCAGCCCTGCCCATCTAGCTTTTGACGTACAGTACTGTACCTACTTCCTTCTCTCAGAACATATATACAGTATATACTCAGTAAAATTTGCAGAGCTGGGTGTACAATAAAACATTGTTGTTCCTTGTACACCTGTAGGAAAAAATATGCAATTAGCTGACAGTTATAAGTATGGTACAGGGCATGGTCTTTAAATGAGTTTTGAGGCGATTAGAGGATTTGCTGATATCTGGAAGGGCAATAACACAGCTTGATGCTCTTATGAGTGGTGACAGAACCCCCCACATTGTATTAGCCTATGCTTATATTTAATTTGGGACTTCCTGTGTGAGTTGCTCTCTGCTCAAAATGACTTTATTGGCTCCCCGGGGTTTACAAGGAACCAGTTAAGAAATAAACTTCTGTAATGAGATTGGAGGAGCCATGGGTATGTTGAAATATAATAGGAATGTTGTGGCAAGTTTCCAGATGGAGAATATCAGACATTCCTTCATTTTATATATAATATTAGTAAGTACAGCTGGCATTCTGTTTCTGTTTGGGATCCTTATTTACTGGCCTATATTCCTCAGCTTTGTGTAGTCTTGTTTGTCCACAGAATACCGGTTGTCTTGCCTCCTGTGTGAGGTTCCACTGTGTGAGGTCTTTTTCCAGTTCCAGCTTTCCTCAGCCCACTGCCTGCTCTGGACATGTGCTTCAGCTCATACTTAATAGCTCATATTCTTTAACCCTCCCTGCTAGCAGTACTGTCACTTTCTGCAGGAACTTCTCCTCCAGTTCCTAACTCTCAGGTTGTCATGGATATTGGGGAAAATATGTATTCATATTTGTCAAAGAAGCCTTTGCACTCTTGCTGAAGAGTTCTTTTTGTGCAATCTTGTGCCTTCCTGAATCTTGCAAATCTCTTTCTGTGTAAACAGCCTGCATATTGCTGCTGCCTCTCTCTCAGAGTAATAGAATATGTTAAGGGAAGTATGAATGGATGAGACAGATTTATCTTAAGCTTGATTCAGTTGCTTGATATATATAATTTTTTTGTCTCTGCCCTTCTCACCTTGTTTTCAGCAAAACAATCTTCCTGCTAAGGTGGTGTTTTAGAGGTCAGAAAACCTCTTGTCTTAGTCAGAAAAATCAGGTCAGAATGTTTGTCCGTAAACACCTGCAGCATGTTTCAAAACTCAAGACAGTGTTGTTAAGACTTTCTGCCTATGTAATAAAGGAGTGACTATGAGATTGACTGTTTTGGGGAGAGAATTGAATTCAAAGAAGTTTATGATTAGGTTAGCCTAAAGACAATGAGGGTAAAAGGAAGAGAACTTGATTACGACATAAAAGTCATGCATTTTGTAAAGGAAACCTATTGTTTGGGAGATATTGGAAAATAAATATTACTCCAAGATCATAGCTGGGAATCTTGATAAAATCAATAGCTGGTTGTTAAACAATTGCTGAGCTTAGTTCCTCACTTTGTATACTATCGTATACCAGCCCATAGATATAGAGGGAATCATATATATAGAGAGGGAATTTGTTCTGATTTGATAGACTCTTTTTGTGCTCCAGTTATCCCATGTTAAATCTCAGCCTAATTTCATGTGGTTGGGGGATGCCCAGAGACAGAGAAGGAGGGTGGGAAGGGAAAGACTAGAGTGGGGGACCAGAAACTGATGGGGCAACAGATGGATGGATGGAGGAGGGGAGAAAGAACTCTGCAGGCCTCTGGCAAGCATGATTTGTTGCTCCCCTTGTGGCTCACTAGGTACAGGACAACAGGGAACGCGAGACAGACATAGAGAGAACGGGCATCGTAGAAATGGGCTTTATGGACTTGTAGAAAGAGAGAGAAAAAGGAGATGGACCTGCCCACTTTTGGTTCTGGTTCCACCTTGTGCTTGTTTCAGCCTTACCCACTGCAAGCATGTGATCTCTGGCAGAATACCCTGGAGGAAATGTTGCCTTCAGGAGATAGAATATTTCCCACTTCTGCTGCAAAGGGCTAAGCCACTAAGTTGTGTTTCTTCCTGGAGCCTGTGATGTGTGAGTCTTTAGAACTGGAAGCAAAGTGTTACTACTCAGAGCATGCACGTACAATAATGGGCCAACAGGCAATTTATTTACTTAATGTGGGCCTGATAATTGGAAATGTTACTATTGACTTCAAGGAAAGCACCGATGAAGGCATCATAGATTCTCCAGAGGCATAATGTATCCATACAGAAATTTGCAGATAAATATCTTTTTAACTGCACTTATTTCATTTTCTTTCTTCTGAGACGCAGAGTGGAGGTTTCAGATTTGTTTACATATTTGTGCTGATGGATAGCTTTGTGTTTTCAAAATTGTTGCCGCTAAGCTGGCAAGTGGAAGAGAGAATTTTCACGATAAAAAGGAATTTCCCTGAAGACACCTTACTTTAGATACTTGCTGAGTGCATTTGCAAAGCGTGTTTACTTTTAATTAGGGGAATAGCTCTCTAACTGAAGATTGTCTCTTTTGAAATCTCTATTGTATGGGGAGGAGAAGAAACCTTGGATCAGCTAATATTTTTTTAAAAAAAGCATTTTCGAGCAAAAGGAATTGCTTAGATAAACTAATATGAATGATGATTATCCTCTGAGAACAGAACTTTCTTTTAAAAAGTGAAAATAAATATATTATATGCAAGATTCAGTGCAAAAGAAAATAGACACTCAAATTAATCAGAAATTTGGGGTGGCAACAAAATGTAGAATGGGATGAATGGGCAGGATCAGAAACAAACTCTCCCAGTTTGGAAAACATTAGGCCAATTAGAAGCTGAGGTCTTCCACAAAACCTAGACGTGGTTAAAAAAAGGGCTCGCCTCAACCATAAACTCTCATTCCTTAATTTCCCAAAAGGGATTGTATTATTGGTTTGATTATGGGTCTGGAGTGTAATATCTAAGTTCTTCATTGAGTTGAGAGCAATTGAGAACTCTTATTTTCACGAATGACAATGGATGATTTGCACAAGCACCAATGCCTTAAAGCAAAGGTGGCTCTCTAGAGATTGCTGGAATTCGGCTCCCAACTTCTCTGACCATGCTGGTTGTGGTTGCTGGCAGGTCAAGGTTGTCCACCATTGCCCTAAAGATAAGGCGTGTGCTGTCATTTGCCAGCTCCCCATACCACTAGCTACAATGCTAGAGGTGGAGAATAATGAACTTTAATAGCCTGCTTTAATAGTGACTCTAGTGCAGGAAGCAATGTGTATGGGGAATAGATGTACACATCTTGGCTTAATATACTGGCCCAACTAGGATGGTCACCTTTCAGTTTTGTGTGAATATCTTCAGGCACCTTGTTTTACAGGAATAAGAAGTTTTAAATCTTTTTTTTTGTAGGAATTCCTCAACATGCTTTGCACTTGCATAGATCTAGGTTCTGAACTGGACTGATGTTGGATCAGTGTGTCTTAAACACACAGTATTTTCTTAAAGCTTTGAGTAAAAATGGCACTCAGTGCTTAACAGGTGAGGCATAAATTAACTGACCTGTTTTGCAAGCCATTCCCAACTCCATTTATCTCTTCAGTGGGGAATAAGAAAGAAAAGCCATAAAAGTCTTGATTTACCAACCAAACTGTTCTGTATTTTCACTTTGTCCAGACTTCAGAATTGCTTAATTTTACAAATATAACTTACACCCCCATCCACCCACCCCAATTTGTTCAGGGAGGCAAATGAAACTTTGTGATTGTTGTCTTTACTGCATAAGGTGGAAGTTGGCATTTCCTACCTGTTCCGTGATCTATTTCCAAGACAAAATGCAATAAATAATATGAAAGGAGGTAATTTCTGATAGATTTATCTATGGTAATTTTAGGAATAACAGCTAAGCATATAGCAATACCAATTACTGGGATTTTGCCATTTACAGAGGTCTTGGGAAAGGTAATACCAATATTTTTCTCATTGCAAATCCCATTATCTCCACAAAGAAGCAGTTAATTATCCCCCATATAGCCATTAGAAGATCATTTTCAAAATTTAAGGGACATCCGTATTGTAAAAAGGATATACTTACTGTTGGCAAGAAAAGTCACGCTTCAGGATATTAATAGAAGCAAACCTAATGTGTGTGGACAATAACAAGAAAAGTCAATGTATTCAGAAGCAAATTGGAAAATGCTATATATGCTTTTTGAAAAGTGTTCTGCTTGGGGTTTCAGAAATAAGTATCAGGGCTGTTTGTGCCTAGTTTCAAGAATATACTGTTTTATAAGTAAATACCAGAAGGAAATGTGATTATTATTTTTTTGCAAAATATTTTTTCTAAGTTAATGTAACAGTTAATAACCCCACCACTTCAAAATATTAACTTTTTACTATAGTGTATAATGAAGAATGAAATGTGCATCCGTTTTGTGCATGTTTAGCAAGGCACACTCTTCAGCTGACTTAAACTAAATGAGGAGGGCTATGGTTCAGTGGCAGAGCTTGTGCTATGCATGCAGAATGTTGCAGGTTCAATTTCCAGTATTTCCAGGTCTTGTGGGAGAGACCCCTGTCTGAAACCCTGGAGAGCCACTGTCTGTCTTTGTAGACCATTGTTTTTAAAAGAGTGGGTTGGGACTCAACAGTCAACCTCAGACCATTTTCAGATGGACCTTAGTTCCATAGCCTGCCCAGTGCCTCTTCACTTACCATATTTTTCGCGCTATAGGACACACTTTCCCCCCTCCAAAAACGAAGGGGAAATGTGTGTGCGTCCTATGGAGCGAATGCAGGCTCCTTGGCTTTAGCAATACCAACGCAAAGCCTCCGAAGCACAGCTGGAGAGCTCCCCCCATGCTCCAGAGCCTTCACGTTGCTTTCGCTGAAGCTGCCTGAAGCCCCCAGAGCGCAGGGAACTCCCGCTGTGCTCTGGGGGCTTCAGGGAGTTCCCTTTGTGCTCCGAAGCCTTGAGGATAGCCGCCTGAAGCCTGGAGAGTGAGAGGGGTCAGTGCACACCAATCCCTCTTGCTCTCCAGGCTTCGCTTCGCTGGAGAGGCGCTGCACAGTTTTCCCTCTCTGCGCAGCGCCCCTTCAGCGAAGCAGGAGGATAAATGGAAAGGACTCCGTTTCTCCTGCTGCTTCGCTGAAGGGGAGCTGAGCAGAGAGGGGGAGAATTTTTTCCCCCTGTTTTCCCCCTCCTATGATCCGGTGTGTTCTATGGTCCGGTGCGCCTATAGAGCGAAATATACGGTACTTACCCCTTAGGCTTTTGGCTGGTCCAGTGCCAGCACTGGCAACTCTTTGCATGCTGAGTAAAGGTGTACAGGAAAAAGGAAGGTTTAGGAGGAAGGAAGATCTTTCTCCTCTGAGGGGAAAAAGGCCAGAGCCTGTATTGGGGGGAAAGAAGTAGAAAGTGATACAAAAGGTTAACACTTCTTATAACAAACTGGGATAGACTGGAAGGAATAAGAGAAAGGAAAGCTGTTATAGGAGGAAGAAGTGAATGCAAAATGACCAGATGGGATGATGAAAGAAATTAGCAGTTTGTGGGAATCAGAGGATAAGGCACAAGCTGCATATGAAAGGAAGAATGGGAGAAGAAATTACAGGAGATAGGTAAAATACTTTCAAGAGAGGTATGGGGAGTGGGTGGGAAGGGAAAATCCACTTAGAGCCTTTGAGAGGCAACTTTGGGAGAGAAGGATTAAGCAGCACTTATCTGCAAGTGCTATTGCATGGGGAAAGAAGCCTATAAAATCTTTAAAAATGTGCATTTTATTTGATGCAATAGTGATGCTACATGGAACCAGTTAAGTCATTTCGAAGGAATTCATAAATTATCAATATCCCAAGATAGTAGAGGACAGAATAACAAATGCCATAGGAACAAGCTTTAAACTGAAAATAGAAACAGAAAATGTCATTTTCCTTAAAATATGAAGCAATAACCCAGAAACAATGATTTATAATAATGGCACCTTTAGAAATAAGGACCAAATGATTTAATGCATTATTAATGTTATAATAGCAATACAATTTTTATAATAGCAACAAAAGCAATTTTATACCAGCAGTACAAATTTATCACAGAAAAAAACAAACCTAATAGCAGATTGCAAGATGTTCCTACAGAATTATAATTGTAATCCATGTATTGGATTGATCAAAATAATAATAAAATCTGGTGTTTTTTTCTAGAATAAAATTAATATTTTGGTATAACTAAAAATGTACAATGTATTTAGGAGGCTCACCCAATTAAAAACATTTCCCTATAATGTCAAATATTTCCAAAACCTTATAATTTCCTTTTGTAAATATAACAATATTTTGCTGTAACTAAAATTGTGCACTGTGTTCAGGGAGCTCGCCCAAGTAAAGGTACCCCCCATTTAATATTTCATATTTACAAAACCATAAAATAATTTCCTTTCTTGAAGAATGGGCATATGAGAAGAATGGCACTTGCATATTTTACTTGATTTTGACTTGTGGAGCATGTGTGTGTCAGAAAAGTGGGGGTCTGTGCTTTAAAATAAATATCCTGAGTGATATCCAGCTAAGTCATACTCCTTCAGATCAGTGGCTTTAATGTTTAAATAAATGTATTTAAATATCTTCTTCCTTAAAACTCATTGTGGCGTATACCTCCTAGGTGGGTCATAAGGAAAGGGTTAAAATGAGGGTGATGTGATTGGCCAGTGGAAACTGACAGGAGGAGTTAGGGTTAGAGATGGTATTGTGTAAAAGTCAGTTGGGAGTTGGAGAAGGAAGAGGGAGGAATAGTCTATGGGTAGGTCGAGTTGTGAGTGAGAGGAATTGTTAGGTGGAGTCAGATAGATAGTTGGAATAGTCAGTGTGAAGTTGTTAGGAACGCGTAGGACAGCTAAGGAACTAAGATTAAGAAACTACCAAGAAAAATTAACTGAAACCATAAGCTTGTTCATGCTTAAAAATAAACTTGATTATTTGTTAACATTAACAACTGACTGGACTCCGTGTGTACCTGTGAGGAGAATCGGGTTGGTGGCAGCGAAGAAAGCAATCACAGTGGTGGCACAGGGTCAATAGACCGTCAAACGTCCAGAGGCCCTGTGTGATCGCCACACCCATTAATTTCTCTGGATCTACTCTGAGTATGACTAACATGGATATCACCCTTTGCACCTGTCTGAGTGGCACACATTAATACCTGGATGGTCACTTCATAGTTTTATTTCTGTCTAGAAATAATCTTCTGTGTAGTTTCTTCGGCCAGTTTCATGGAGAGTGGCCTAGCCCTAGCATTGCAGGTAGAAGGTCCCTAGCATCTCCTGGTAGGGCTGAGAAAAACTCCTGTCAAATACAGCATCACCGCTGCCAGTCGGTATGGTGTCAACAATACAAAGCTAGATGGACCAATGGTTTGACTTGGTATAAGGCAGTTTCATGTGTCCATTTCAGGATACGCTATATGCATCTGGTGTGTAAGCCTTCCTTCCTGATCCATCTGTAAGACCAGACTTTCAACACAACACCACACTCCTCTAGACTGTTTTCCTTCACTGGAGCATCTAAACTAAGAGTTGCCTAGATAGTGTGCCCCACCACAGAGATGCTGCTGGAAGTGGCATCCCTGTGGTGACTTGTCTCTCCCTACCTGCCATAATCTCTAAGATTATGAACCATGTGATGGAACTTGATCCTGTTTGTGAGCATCCTCAAACTCTCCAGAGGCAACCAATTAATGTGGAGTGGGAAGATTCTCAATGTTATGAATGAATCACATGATGCGTAATCCTACTCATTATGACAGTGGGAGGGGGAGAATCATCACCAGAAGAGTTCGGAAAAGCTTTCAGGCTGAGAGGATTTCAGCAAATACCTTCAGCAGTGCTCGGCAGGCGATACCATAATTCATCTTTTCATTTAAGACGATGAATCTGCAGCAAGGAAGCTGCAGGAAATAGCATGCTTGGTTTTTCCCATTTATGAAAATGAGCAGATCGGGTACCTTCCTCCTTTATTTTAGGAACTCAGCCATTAGTCATGTAAAAATGTGGGATTTTCATTTGCTAAGAATAATGAGGACTTCACACCTTGGGTTCATATTGCTGACACTGTGAACAGCCATATGGGAATCCATGTGGAGAATTCTATTGCGTTACAGAATATTAGTGATATCCTACCATGAGGAATTCTCTACCCTATCATGCTGCTGCTCGGGACCCCAGCATCCAACTGACTCTTTAAGTGATACCGCAATTCAAAAATGTCCATTCAAGGAGCTTTGTTCAGCAGATAACAGCAAGTCACACACCTCTGCTTCTAAATCCCTCTTCAAAACTTGCTGTTTTTACAGAGCTTTTGCGAGACCACCAATAACTACACCTTCATTGTTTTCTTCAGAGACCAGTAGCTGTAGACAATGATGGGAATGAAAGAGGCCACAGAAATCAATTTTTAGTCAGCAAGAGCTCTTGTGGACCCTTAAAGAGGGGCTAATTAATTATGGCATAAGTTTTAGTCAGTTGGGGGTCATGAAACTGATTAAGTGGTTTATGTAGTCCATGAAGGCTTATACCTTAATATGAATTTGTTAGTCTTTAAGGTGCCACAAGATCCTTTGTTGCAACAGCCCATGGCCCCATCTGATGATACATTTAACAGAGAATCATACCACTTTAAACAGTCATGGCTTTCTACAAACAATCCAGGGAACTGTAGTTTGTTAAGAGAGTTTTAGGAGACACTTATTCTCTTCTCAGAGCTACAGTCCCCATTTTCCTGGGAAGAGGAAATTGATTGTTCAATCAGTCTGGGAATTGTAGCTCTATGAGGGAAATAAGGGTCTCCTGACAACTTTCAGCACCCTAAACAAACCATAGCTCCCGGGAATGTTTGCAGAAAATCACGATGGTTTAAAGTGGTATGATACTGATTTAAATATGTTAACACAGGTGGGGCCTAACACTGCTCCCACAGAAGTTGTCAGCCCTCAAACACACAGGACAAAGTACTTCTTTTATGAAATACTGTTAATGCCTGCATTTTCACCTGACCTGTGACTCATTCATATGACTGGTTGTTTTCATCACGTCCCATGATGGTGGTGACAGTTATGAACACCTGAGTAAATACTCCATTATTTTTCAATCACTATAATTTATAATATATTGTTGTGAGTGGCCTTATTTTTAGGGCAAAAGATACTGGCCAGGAAAAGCATCACTTCCTGGCACAAGCCGCTTTCTGTTGCAGCCTCTAACCATCATCATGTGGCATAAGGTTTCATTTTTTAATAATAGAAAATATAATAGGATGTAATATAATATGACCGGGGGAAACTTTCATTTTTATTGTATTTGCCTTCAAACTCTTTTCATTTTTTAAAACCAGTATAGTTGTTGTCTTAAAACTAGGTTTCTCCATGTGCACACACAGACACAGACATTTTAATTTCAATTGTGCCATATGGAGGCAGCTGATAGGCCACCTGAGCACACTTCTATGGTACGCTGGTTAAAAAGCATCTTCTGAACACATCTACTATTCAGGATAGTCCTTCATTAACTGTGTTTAAAACAGATGTTGATTTTATGGCACACTTCTTAGGAATAAATTGGTGCTTTTATGTACACACTTGAAATACTGTACCTCTTGTAAATCTGAAGTTTTGCTGTATCCAGCATCTTTCTGGAAAGTCTAAAACAACACCAAGACAGATGTTGTTTGCAGGTGTGAGGATAAAGTTGCCTTAGCCTAGAATGGGAAGCATTGTAGTAGTTTTCATAGAGGTGGAAGAACGCTCATGGATCCCTAGTTCAAGCAAGTACACTAGCTGTATTTCCTGGAACTGGAGGGCTTGGGCTTGTTTTTCAAACCATGAAGAGTTTGTCTTTGGTCTTTTGACATTGGAGGGATCTGTCCTGATGTGGTTTTAGACTTTCCAGAAAGATGCTGGATACAGCAAAACTGCAGTTTTACAGCTGGGGAACCAATTGGTTATGTTCAATGGAGCTACAATTGGGCTTTGGCTCTATGTTGAGTGCCGCAGAAAACATGCCAAGAGTTTCAGATAGGTTGTCAACCATTCTTCTGTTGAAATCCTAGGAACTGTAATTTGTTAAGTGTACAGAGAGTTTTTAGAAGACCCCTATTCCCTTCTCAGAGCTACGGTTAACCCACACTGGGAATCATAGCTCTGGGAGGGAATAAGGGTCTCCTCTCAGCACCCTAAACAAACCACAGCTCCCAGGATTCTTGGGGGAAGCTATGACTGTTTAAAATGGTATGATACTTATTTAAATATACAGTATAGTGCAGATATAATGTGGAACATCGGCAGTGTCTTTCAAATTGGCCCAAGATGGTCTTTAATACCATCTTATTACATTTAGCCTTCTTTAAATACATGTAGTGCAACCTCCTGTAGGCTTACTCAGATGAACGTCCCACTACATTTATTGGGACAGGCTTCCTCAACCTTGGCCCTCCAGATGTTTTTGGCCTACAACTCCCATGATCCCAACTAGTAAGACCAATGGTCAGGGATGCTGGGAATTATAGTCTCAAAACATCTGGAGGGCCAAGGTTGAGGAAGCCTGCATTGGGACATAGTCTCATATAAATACACAATGGATTTGCTGTCTTTTAATACCTTGGGAAGTTCAAGTTGAAACTTTGGACCGCACCTAGTTCAAGTTAATACAGTGGATGCGCGGGTTGCGAACGTGATCTGCATGGGAAGCATGTTCGCAACTGCGCATGCGCAAGCACCAAAACTCGGAAGTAATCCATTCCAGTACTTCCAGGTTTGGCGCGGTGCGCAACCCGAAATCACACAACCCGAAGCATCTGTACTCCAAAAACCTTTTACAAGTAACATCTGGTATCACTGGATTTGGTTTCTGTGTGTGGTATTTACAACACTAAAAGTTTCCATGGGTGTGATGATTACCTAGAGGAAGGTAGCATTTCTGGAACTAAAAGCTGGTACCCAGAGAGATGTTCGGTGAATAAGCAGATTGCTAAGCAGTCATGAGAACCATTGTGTAGGTAGTTTGTGAGTCTGTGTGATAAATTTTGATCCTTCTGTGGAGACTTCTTTGAGTAAACGTTTAAAAAAGATGAAATCAAGATGCAACTGTGAGAAATTCAACTCCTGACAGATGAATTAATGTTGACAGATTTCCCAAGATTATATTGCATTTCCCATTTGTTGGATACTCACAAGAAGGAATACTGTGTATTTAATTAATTGTGAACTTTTACCTGCAATGTGAAGGGCTGGTAGGGGAACCGCTCTCAGAGGTAGTATTCCTCTGAATACCAGTTGCTTGGGGAGAGTGCTGTTGCACTCAGGTGGGCTTCTTGTGGACTTGTGGACTTCTCACAGTCATCTGGTTGGCTACTGTGAGAACAGAGTGCTAGACTACATGGACCTTTGATCTGAAGCAGCAGGGCTCTTATATTCTTAGATATGTAGATACTAATCTCAGGTCATGCATACCGTCCCATAGATAGAAGTATATTCTACTTCTGTTTACATATAAAAACACTAAGTTGTAGTTATGTTTATTATTTAATAAGCTAATAATAAACTAATCAATATGTGTGATTTACCCTGTATTACACAACCTGGCGTTTCAGAGTGAAAGGGTGTGATTTTTACATTTGTGTAGTGACTAGTTTGTAGTGACTATTATTTTGACTCCTATTAGAGAGCTCAAGTAGCAAACCCTGCAATAGCAGTTATTTGAGTTTGTTTATCCAGAAAAGGGGGAGTGCGCTTTTATGTACGCAGCCTATAATCTTATAAATTTGTGTGACTGAGCATTTTAGAAAACAGATTTTAAAAGGAGTTGTGTGTGGAGTAAATGATAATTTAGAAAGATGGCTGCAAATTGATTTTTGGATTGTTTTAGGAAGACAGTTGAGAATCATTTTTATCCCTTCAGAGGAAGAGGGGGGGCGGAATCCTCCATTTTAAAGTGCCAAGAATTTGAAGCACAGCTTTAATACACGTCTAGAGTCACCTCCTTGTCTAAAGACAACTGTCTAAATGAATTGGCTGCTGCTTCCAGCCTATCAGGAAGACCAATTGAGGTCTTAAACTTGCAAATGTGCCAGAATGGGTGTTGGCAGCTAGGTTGTGCTCCTGTCAAATTGGAAAGCTCGGAATACTGATAAGCCAGGTAGCTGTTGGAGAATTGAAATAGAATTGCCTGGAATAAATGGAAATTAATGGAAATGAATAATGGAATTCACTGCTGCCAACCAAGAGAGAGGGAGATTTGGTATGCATGTGTTTTAGTGGAAATTAATGACGGCCATTTCAGATTTAATGGGATTCCTGCAGCCTTATTGGAATGTCATAGAAAACAATATTTTGTAATTGAAAATCAATTGGAAACCATTCCAATTAATAATTAACATTCCTACTGCAGCCATCTATAATTTAGTGCAAGTGGAAAAAGAGGTATGAGGCTGAGAGTTTGATCAATCCGGAGCTCCTAGGGATTCACTCTGGAAGAGACAAATGCCAAATTGGTCTGATCTCCCCTTTTAGTGTAGTCTGTGCCTCTCCACAGAGCAGTTTCAAGAACTAGACCTGTGCGTGCAAAGGAGAATGGATTCCATACTGATAAAAAGCTGTGAAATTATTTTTCTATGTGTTATTAATAAACGTAGTAAGTTGATATTGCGTGGCACACCAGCCTATGCTGTAGGTTCTGGTACCACAAAAAGGAAATTGTGTCCCATTTTGCACTGTATTAATCCATGGTTTGTACTCCAGTAATCAGACTGCTCTGGTGGCCCACACCTTGTTTCTTGGGTGGGTATATAACCAGCATTTAATCATCTGGTAGAACTTGTTGTTTTCTTTGTCAGTTCATTGACAATAGTTCGCCTCCATATTACATCAAACTCTACTCTACTAGGATTTATATTTGTTGCAGATAACATCAACATAATACCATTATATGTAAAATATCTATATAGTCATATACAGTGGTACCTCAGGTTACATACGCTTTAGGTTACACACTCCGCTAACCCAGAAATAGTGCTTCAGGTTAAGAACTTTGCTTCAGGATAAGAACAGAAATCAGGCTCTGGCGGCGCAGCAACAGCAGGAGGCCCCATTAGCTAAAATGGTGCTTCAGGTTAAGAACAGTTTCAGGTTAAGAATGGACCTCAGGAATGAATTAAGTACTTAACCCGAGGTACCACTGTATAGTGATATAGTTTACTGTCTGCTCCCAAATCACCCTACTTCTGAATTAGGATCCTTCTTGGAGGTCCTGTTTTTGTTGGGATACAGCCGGGCGATCTCCAGTTCCTGGTACAGCATCAATCAACGACACGAGCCTCAGATACGTTTAGAGACTCGGCATGCTCTTATCAGCAGAGTGAATAACGTCTCATAACGGAAGTGGCGGACAGAGACAATGTGTAAGCATTATTTACAGGTATTTATTCAGCATAGTTAAGGAACAAAGGAAAAACATGTCTGCTTCCCTTCGTGTCCAAGCACACAGCAGCATAAAGCAAAACAATATACAAACGGTAGTTCCCATGTCTGGAAGTAAACAGGCATGTGACACACAACAGTCATGCCTGTTCCCTTTTAAGGTGGAACGGAACTATATCCTAGCAGTTTTATGTGTCATTACAATATGACATATTGTGTATGGCAACACAGGACAAGACTTTCTTTGAATGGCACCAAAGTGATGTAGCTCGTTGTTTCACCTGAATCCTTCCTTATTGGCTTTTCAGTGCTAAACTCTTTCCAACAAGTATTTGGGCTGCTCTTCCTCTGTCTCCTGGAGCACCTCAGAGAGGCCAAGAAGGGGGCTTATCATCTGGGCAGCCCAGGACCTCCATACACTGCCCAAACTTGCGCCTCGGAAAGATCACTTCGGTTCTGCTAACACAGCAGTTTGACTTCACCTCTGGAGGTACACTCCATTGCCTCTTGAGCCAGATGGGTGCCAACAACAACAAGATAGCTGTGTTAAGAGTCTTTTTCTTTAAATAATACCTTTTAAAATGTAGATGGCTAAGATGGCACTTTGGAAATAGAGCTGGCCTGCGTTGTGCCTCCATCCTTCATAGAGACCCCCTGGTCGTACAGAAGAGCAGCTGAAGCAGGAATTGAACCTTAGCAGCAGGTCTTTTGCTGCTAGCCCATATTGTACTAGAAATATGTCAAGAGAGGAAGGCTGCTCACTTTTTGAAATCCACTGGGAAGACTGGATTACAACTGAGTACTTTTGTAAACAAAATAATCACAAGACCTGCTCACAGAGCCTGTCAATGGTATCTTTGACTGGGCTGCTGGTGGTGTGAGAGAAAATATTGCAAAGTGGACATTTTGGGGTACCCTCCAAGAAAGCATATTTGATATTTGATTGGTGAAAAGTGGTATCAAATTATTTTTGCATTGCGACACACACAGAATAATTTTGTGGTCTTGGAGAATGTTATTTTTGTTATTTTATTGACATCAGTTTGATTTGTGTACAACTCTTTCTTCCATTCAACAACATGTGGAGAACAGGGGAAGCTGTCTCCAAAGTTTATAGAATTCCTTCCTTATCATTTTGTTCTTGGGGCATTTTACATAAAATGGTAACAGTTTTATTTATTTGCAAGTATTTGTCTGCTGCCCAGTAACTGTGCTCTTTGGGCAGCTTACAACAAATATCAAAATACAGTAACAATCAATAAAGCAGCGGCAAGTAAACCAATATAATAAGTTTCACAGCATCACTAAAAATACAAAGATTTCAAATTCAGTGGATTTGGAGTGCAATGATCTAAGAAGTCTGTAAAAAATAAATTATGTTGCACCTTGCACTTAAAATAATATAAAGGAAACACCAGAAGAAGGCAAGTTTATATGGAAAAGAATTAAAATCTTTTATAAGTATCTGTGATTGTTATTCATTCATATATTTTAGGAATGCATGCAATCATAAGGATGTTGGTACATCAAAGACTCAGTCATTTACTGATGCAAATTCCCCAACAGAGGATAATAGTTAACCACCAGGGAAATGTGCCAAGAATAAGTCTTTAATATTGCCGTGGATCTATATTGTAGCAGCTGCCCACGTACACATAGCTATTAGAACTACAGAAGACTACATTCTTGCTTGTTCGGCAGTAGTGTGAATTTCTAGTTCTTCTTTCAAACAAGCACCTATTTCTGGAATTTGTGATGATGGCGCCACACCTATGCTCATTCAACACTGTCTCTGGTGGTTTGAGCAATGCTTTTGCAGTTGAATCACAAAATATTATATTTGCTTTTGACTCATCAGTCCTCACTGGTCTCCCAAACTCCAACACGTCAGCATCCTATATTTCTTTTTTCCTGGGGATTTGCAGTATTTCAGGGTCCACAGAAAAGAGAGTTTGGGTTTTATTCTTTAGCGGTAATTTAGATATTATATAGGGTTAAACTTTGCAGATAGGTCACCATGTTTTCCTATTAAAAAATTGTGAGGATTTTGATAGAGTTGTAATCCAGCTAGAAGGAATGAATCATGAACTAGAAGGAATGAATCATTCCCAAAGGAGGATAATAATAATAATAATAATAATAATAATAATAATAATAATATGCTCACCAAATAGGGACAGCATAGAATTAGACATGACAGCAAGCCAAAGGGCTGCATGGGAAGATGTAAACATCAGAGACATTTGGAGATGGACACAATGTGCAGGTGTTTATATACTAATGTTAGAAGGCCCAAAAGGGGATCTGCAATGTTTGCTTTTAAGGAAAACATTGTCTATATAGTGGCATAACAGAAGCCTGGTACAAAGGAAAATTAATTTCCAAACTATTGCAACTTCCCCCCCTCCGCCCAATATGATAACATAGTAAGATAATATTAAATTTAAACAGAAATAGTATGTCCTCAATTAGGCTCTTTATGCTGCCAGTTTTTCTTGCTTAATACTTATTACACCAAGTTATACAGTAGCATTCCTTATCAATTGAGGACGTACTCTTTCTGTTTCTGCTTCCCATAGAAGTGTTCTCTCGTTTCATTACAATTTTGTGAAAGGTTTACAAATGAAAACAGATGAGTTTTTAACTCAGCCAGCTTGCAAGCAACATTACCCAAGGAACTGAGCAGGAGGAGGAATCTTCCCATATTTGGAAGAGTTTCATAGATGCCTACAACTACCACTAGGTAGTGTGAGATGGCTGCCTCATGCAGAAGATGAAGAGTAAGGAAGAGCAACAAGGTATTGGAGGACAAGCCCCTCCATATCTTCACCAGTGTGGTGAAGACTGCTGTCCAGTTGGCTTTTGTACACGGAAAGGAGACAGTTGAGAGAACCATATTGTTCGTTGCCTCAGGCACCACATTGTCTTTATGCTTCCTGTATATCTCTGTATGTTACCTCATAGAATAGCATTTGCCTCAGGCACTTCTGTGAAGGATGGCAAAGAAAACCATTGTGGAATCTATATTTTGAAGATTTAACAGAAGGGGATGGGTAAATATTATTGATCCAACTAACAGGTATGCTTTCTTCCTGTACTTGTGGAGAGTTCCCATGAATTTCAGAACTCCAAAATGGAGTTAGCATGCCTATCCTTGTGACTTGCACTTCATATGTTTGCTGAACGTGCTGATGGAATGAAAAATGTCAGAGTCTTGAGAGCTGGAAACTGAATGTGTGAATTGGTTTCATTGGAAACCAGTTCACACATTCTGTTGTCTGTCTGGTGTCAAACTGAGAGGGCCCATTCACACAGAAGTCATTACAGTGGTACCTCAGGTTACATACGCTTCAGGTTACATATGCTTCAGGTTACAGACTCCGCTAACCCAGAAATAGTGCTTCAGGTTAAAAACTTTGCTTCAGGATGAGAACAGAAATCGGGCTCCGGCAGCACAGCAGCAGCGGGAGGCCCCATTAGCTAAAGTGGTGCTTCAGGTTAAGAACAGTTTCAGGTTAAGAACGGACCTCCGGAACTAATTAAGTACTTAACCCGAGGTACCACTGTACTTGAATTTGCAGTTGTTAACTGATGTACTCGCATGTTAGAACTCAGCTATGTGTGTTATATGTTTAAAACAGCACACACAAGTCTAGCAATATCAACTCGGGACCATGGATCTATAAGCCTTGTGAGCCAGTATACTGCCGTAATACAGATTTAATGCTGAATGCCACTTTAAAAGGAAACAAGTGCCTCTAGGAGACTGTTGAAAGCAAATTGATTTACTTCTAAGTGAACAGTTCCTATAAGGATTTTCATTCATATGCTCCTTTTGACAAGATGGTGTTTGAATGAAAGACACCATTTATGACTTCATTCGTCAGTAGGATTTGAAACCTTTTATTAACAGGAGAATTAGTGATAATTCTTTCCCTTTCATAGAGCTGGGGGGGGGGGCATGCTGCCTTTGGATTGAAGCCGAGGTACTTCTTATTTACTGATGATCTATTAGTCATGTTAAGAAGCATGCATCAGGGTGCTTGATCTCAGAATGAATGTACTGTATAGGATACTGCGGAAGACTCCAAAAGTCTCGCTACTTTCTGAGTATGACTAAGAAGCAGGTGGTGAAATTGGCTGAGCATGAAAAGAGATTGCTGCTGTCAGCAACACTAGCCAGAAATTAAGGCATGGGCTAGTACTCCTGCAGAGGGACAGGGAAAGCTCTGCTGATATCAAGAAGACACCTGGAAGGCTGTGATTATAGCTGCCACTGGAAGTCTTTAACTGAATTTACAATGCAGGGCTTTTCCATTGATGAATGCTCTCAAAGATCAGATGGCAGTTTCTTCTTCTCTTCTTTGGAGATCACTTGTAGTCGAGTAAGATTGTCTTCCATAAACACGGTTTTAACAAGGAGTCCGTAAGTGACTGTGGAGGCCAATTCTGGTGCAGACCACCTACAACTTCTCCTTAGCATTCTGAATGCCAGTGTATCTTTTGATAAGTCCGGGTTCCAAATTTTATTCTGCAGATAGCTATATTTTCTTCTATTCCAAGAGCCTGCAAAATTTATTTCTGTCTTGTAGCCAAAGTCTTCCTGCCAGTCTTTGTTGTCACAAAGACGGCCTAATAAGATTTCTCATTAAATCAATTATTTCCTGCCATTATCTTAGGAAAATGCCTCCGAACATTTCAGGGAGTGTGTCCAAAGTCACAGTGTTGTTGAGTGCAGTGGTGTACAACAGCCACACGATTTACCTTCTTTCTGTATCTATAGTGTTTGGAAGCGGCCTGATCCAGTAGAAGGAGCCACTGTATGACATCCCAATCTGATTTGTTATTTGGGTCTGAATTTGATCTGCTAAATCTGCTGTTTTGCTCCACCCTCCTAATCTAAAAAAAAAAAAAAGGCTTTAACTTTGCCCCTCTTTTCACATAAGTGGATGGAATTTGCAGGCAAAGGAGCCCCTCCGGAATGGCTCAAGCCTGCCAAATTTTAGGCAGGTCAATGCAGGGGCCATTATGCAAGGAAACTACAAAGTTTGACGATTTAAAAAGAAAAAGGCACAGTCATTTTCTGCCAGAATTGGATGTAAATTGCAGGCATGGTTGCCCCTTCTGAAGGAATGAAGCCTGCCAAATGCCAGAAAGACAGATGAAACAATTCTCTCACAAGGGCAGACTTCAACATTTCGGAGTGTGAAAATAGAAATCAAGCCTGATTTTCCCTCTACCGGTGTTTTCCTGTGCCTTAGTCTGTTCCTCAGCATTGCCTCTTGCAAGCACAGCAGCTTAAGGAAACCATGGCCATGGTGGATGCCCCCTTACAGGGAAGGGAAGGGCTGCAGCCCAGAAATAGGGACCAGGCTGTGCATGCAGAAGTCTGAAACTCAATCCCCAACATCTCCTGGAAGGCCACTGCCAGTCAGTGTAGGCAATACTAGCTATAGTCTGACTCATTTTCCTAGGATGCCCATGGTAGATGCTTTAAGGGGGGGGGGAGATATCATCTGTTTAAGTAACTGCCTAACCTATGGTCAGTGTCTTGTTTAAATGTGGTCTTAATCTACAGTTCCACAATGCTGTAATTCCTCAGAATTGTCTGAGTTGATGCCATCCTTGCCTAATCTCATTGTTTCTTGAGATTTAGACCAGGGTGACTGACCTGTGGCCCTCAAGCGGCTGAGGCTGATAGGAATTGGAGCCCAACAATGTCTGCAAGCCGCGCTTGATTTAGACTGATGTAATCATTGCACGTGTTTAATACATTTTGCGTCAAGAGTCTACGGCACCGAAGCATCATAGGGAGTTGCATTTTTAATAACTGACGTATTGCTCCCTTTTATTTGCAGTTTCACAGAGAAGCAAAATATTGGCTTCTTCAGACTTTGTTGTTTTTCCCTTCTAGTATTAACCACAACTATTTAAAAAATTAAACATTTTAAAGCTTGGCCTTTAGAGCTCTTCACATTTATTTCTTGCTTTACAAAGGTCAGTATTGATTTCCATGAAGAAACTGTGTTTGGAGTAGAAAATGGAAATAAATGCTGCTGCTGCTGCTGTGATGAACCAGCCTATAATCTGTAAATCAATGCAAAAACTTTATTTAATGGTTTAGAAACTAAATGGATGCAATCTAATTAACTCTTCTAGCTGTGAAACGTATTTATGTGAATTAATTTTTAATACTCGGTGCTGGGAGCAAGAGAACTGCAGTGGAGAACAGATCTTCTGTGCTCTCCTTTGAGTATGACAGAGTGAGATGGGAATGATGTAGAAGACGGAAGGTAGAACCAGTTGGTATTTATTCTCTTGTTTTGGGTCTCATTTTAAAGCACTACATTGTCACTGCAGAGTCTTGAAATTCTTAGACTTGGTCCATCACTTCTAAAGACATCCCCATCTATCTGTTTTGGAATTTGGAAAGGGTTCACCAATTAACAATATTTTTTTAAAAAAAGAAAACTGTCCCATTGTGTTAAACTGACTTAAAATCTCATCTGAATGTTGGAAACTGGACTCAGCTCAACCAACCCCCAAAAGAAATTTCTGAAGCTCTAGGGGCTAGATAAGCAAGTCCCCAAGCTTCCAAACCTTGAGGAGATGGAGTTGCAGTGCACTCACAGTTCTTGCTTAACCAATCTCAGGAGAATCTCCAAATGCAACTAGCACCATTAATATGGGTAAATATCTTTACTACAGACTCTGACGGCTGTTTCTTGCCCTGTGATTTCTTAACCTCTTTAGCTCAAACTGCTTAACCTCCAGTGGTGTGTGGTCAGTGGACTAGGGGGACTAGGTAAATTAGAGCATTAAAGCCTGGTGCCTCCTTCCCAAAGCTCGGGATGCTTCTGCCCATCTTAGGGAGGGAGGTGTGATGCTCTGACAGGGTCCAAGAGCCCTCCTGCCACCTTCCCAAAGCCCAGAAAGCTTATGCCTGGCTTAGGGAGGGAGGCACAATGCTCATCCCCCCCCAATTGCCCTTGCAAGTTGGTGCCTCTAGTCCTAACTGTTCCCCTATGGAAATTTTCACCGCACGCCACTGTTAACCTCTTTAGCTCATAACAAAACATAAGATAATTCCTCTCAGATGCATTGCTGAATGCAAATCATAACACTTTCCTTTCCTCCTGGGCTTAGCCACAGATCTGTAGAAGCTTAACAATTCCCCTTTCTTCTTTCCTTACCTATGTGTGAGCAGCAGTTGGTGTCCAGGACTCGGACTAAAAATAGAGTAAGTTAAAAACCACTCGCTTTCCTCATTGTATCTCATTTTCTATTCTGAGCTATAGAAGAACTCTGGGGGAAATAATGTTCAACGTATATTGCTTCAGAACATGACGAGCTGTACAACTCATATTCTGTACCAAGTTTTGGAGCCATTGCTAGATTTTAAACAATTTTTTTTTCTTTTTTTAAAAAAATCAATGAAATTAAATATATTTTTCATTCTCCAACTTGAAGCAGCACATGGGGTCACTCCTATTTTATTCTCAAAACAACACTGTGAAGTAATTAAACTTGAAGGAATGACTGACCTCAACTTTGCCCAATTAGTTTTGTGGCTAAGAATGTGAAGCCAGGCCTTTGATTTAAATCCACCCCACATGCTGACCTTAGCCCACCTTATCAAACAACAGCAACAACACCCTGAAAGAATTAACAAGGTTTCAGGGGTTATAGGCCACAGGGAAGGCTCAGTCTACTTCTATAGGATTGGGACAAGTTCAGAAGTTTGGCAAGGCATTGATAATGTCATGGAATGGGTGTGCGGCCTACAGGCTTCAGAAAATAATTGATCCTTTTAGAAAAACTATTTCCCACCATGCATTTCTTCCAAACTTCAAAATGGAACACAAAATGGAACCCTGGAGTTCAGTATCTTGAGGCCACTCCTTGAGTATCTCTTCTGACACCATAATGCAGAATGTGTAAGTCAAAAGGACACAGGCTTGCAATGATATATGAATAAGATTATATTATTGATGTTTTCTTCTTCTTCATACTTCTTTCAGTAATTTGGGTGTGCAAACCTCACCTTAGAAACCTCCTTAGCCTTTGTTTTATTTCACAGAATTATTCAGATGTTTGGTTGAGGGCAAACCTCTGCATTCAACAAATTCTTGCTGTAGATGACATTTTGGTAGAAACTCTATGTCTGTTGGCAAATGTCATTTGTAGATGACATGGTTGTGTACTTGGGAGCACATGAATAATGCATGGTGCACAGCGTTGGAAAAAGGGCAATAGATGAATGAAAGTTGGTAATTTATTATTTATTTTATCAATGTGCTCTTACAAGGCAGCTTACATATCATAAAAAACATAATACAATTCAGAAAGCAAACACAGAGAAATGGTCTGGCAACAAAGCACAAAAAGTCATTTAAACACATGAAGAACATAAGGTAAAAGGTAAAGGTAAAGGTACCCCTGCCCGTACGGGCCAGTCTTGACAGACTCTAGGGTTGTGCACTCATCTCACTCTAGAGGCCGGGAGCCAGCGCTGTCCGCAGACACTTCCGGGTCACGTGGCCAGCGTGACGAAGCTGCATCTGGCGAGCCAGTGCAGCACACGGAATGCCGTTTACCTTCCCGCTAGTAAGCGGTCCCTATTTATCTACTTGCACCTGGGGGTGCTTTTGAACTGCTAGGTTGGCAGGCGCTGGGACCAAGCGACGGGAGCGCACCCCGCCGCGGGGATTTGAACCGCCGACCTTTTGATCGGCAAGTCCTAGGCGCTGAGGCTTTTACCCACAGTGCCACCCACGTCCCTTAATGAAGAACATAGGCCAGTTAAATAAAACAGCAAATAGGAGTTGCTGAAGAGAAAAAGGATTCTGATTTAAGCCAGTAAAATGCAAAAACCTAAATCAAGAAAAAGTGGCCTGAAATAAATAGTTTTTTAAAAAAAAACTGGCTTACATTTTAGTCCAATGCATGTTTGCTTGGAAGCAAGGTTGTTCTTATTCAGTTGGGCCTATTGTGACTTTGTTTAGGATTGCAGCTTTAAAGAATGGCGACATTGAGACTGTCCACACTTCAGTGGGGAGGGAGTTCTAATCTGGGGGTGACTACAAAAAAAGCCTTCATTCTCTCATGCCTGCCAAATTTGCAACCATACAGTTTATACAGTTTTTCATTTTCTTTATTACAGGGTATAGGACCATCTGGGGTGACTAACCCGTGACCACTAAATGTACAGCTTCAACTCCCATCATCCCTGGCCATCATCATGTTGGCTGGGGTTGATAGGAATTCAAGTCCTATATCATCTGGAGGGCCTTGAGTTAACCACCACTGAGGTAATTTATAGAGACACCCTTGGAATTAAATCAATCTGGAATTGCTGATGTTCATCCCTGACACGCTGATTTCAGTCTAGATTGGTTTTAGATCCCGCCATCCACAGGTGTGGTTACTGTAGGAGATTGTGAATGATGGGAAGGACCCCCCCCCACCCCCATGAAGCACTTAGGAATCAAACCTTGTTCCAAGAAGAGCTTTATTCCTGTTGCAGTCTTGGGTGGTTCATCAAGGTACATGATGCAGTCTTCTTACAATATCAGCATCCAGGTGTCACAGGCATGCCAGCTCATACAGGAGACGTCACATAAAGGGGAGAAGCCAGCAGGGGGAGTAAATCATACCTTAAAAAACACACCTGACAGTTAAGTTCAGTCGCGAACGACTCTGGGGTTGCAGCGCTCATCTCGCTTTACTGACTGAGGTTAGCCCCCAAAAGGAAAACGAGTGAAGTCTCAACCAAAGAAGAGTGGCAATTTAAGCTGACAGAATATGCACAGCTTGCAGTTTTAACATATAGAATAAGGGAACAAGAAGAACATACGTTTAGAGGAGATTGGAAAACGTTTATTGAATATATGGGAAATAACTGTTTACAGTTAAAAATGCTGGCAGCATTCAGATAGATTCAACAGTGTAAATAGGTTATGATAGATGTAATAATGGAACGCTGAATGGTATAGTTTCTGTAAAATATGCAGGGATTTATGATATGTAAAATAAACCAAGGAAAGAGAAGAAGGAAAGTCACTGATATCTTAAGGATGTATAAATGAGTGCTTTAAATTCTAAAACAGAAAAATTAATAAAAAATATATACAAAGTATTAACTGCTTGATTACCACAACCCTTTGTATGAATGCCAAACAGGTGTGCCAACTTGAATAAAATATTGGGGGGGGGGGGTTAACCTCAGCCCCACAAAATTAATCACAAGATGTGGAGCATGCACACCACTTGAATGGCATTGCCCATCAACTCCCCCCCCCAGCCCCCTCAAATCTTTTATGGTGGGATGAAGGGATTTCTGCCCCTAGGAGTTGGCTCCTATGATGCCAACAGTTACCTGATACACATTTGAAAACACTTCTCTTGATGAGGTTATCCATTCATATTCCTCCTTGCACACACCCTGGGTGAATGAAGAAGGAAGTGGAAGATTGCAATCCTGGTCTATGTCCACTTACATCATTGGACAGATGTGGCTACACCTCTAGTGCCATGCGTGTCCACATCTGTTTTCAAATGCACACTCAGAATCAATTGGCAACAAGCTTTTATTTTCAGAACAAAACCAATTTCTCAAGAACCGGTTAAAACGTTTCAGGGGTTAAAAAAAGCCTGATATGTGGGCTGCATAATAAAAACAGATACTCAGTCTTCATTGATTCTAGAATACAATGTTGCACATACGCAGGGGTGCATGGTCACAGTAAACACTTTCAAAGCAAATGTATCATGTCGATCAACTCTTTACAGTTGACCAAAAAGGGCTTATATATCTTGTTTTTGCAGGTTTTCTGTGTAATCCTTCACATCTTTATTTTGAAACAAATCCCACTGAATTCAACCCTAGTAAGTGTGCATTGGATTGCAGCTGTAAGCAGCTAACTACCTGTGATATAATTTAGAGCCTGTTGTGTTTATGATGTGGTTCATTTTGAATCTGAGTGTGGGTGGCCAAACGTATCAGCACATATTACGTGCCTAAGCTGCTTTAGTGTGTTATCGCTCAGAAATTCAACTGTCTTTTTACAGCCCTGAAAATAAGATATGTTGTCATGGTGTTAGACTGTGTTATGTATTGGATTTTCCTTGCAACAGCTGCAGTCTTGTCAAACTGCCTTTTGAAACAAAATTACGTTTCATGTTGGGGGGAAAAGGCAGCGCTTGAGTCTCTTTCTAACTAAATGGCACCTATTGTTTTATTGCTGCATGCTCCCCCACCCCTCTTTACAAATTGTTTCACAGTTACAAGATGTTTTTTGTGTGCATTCTGTGAAAGGCCCCTTTCATTCCAGTTTTGTCTATATAGAGCACTAGCAAAAACAGGAGATGGTGCTCTCAATAAGTGGCTGCTGCTGCTGCTGCTTTTCAAAGGGGATTTGCCAAATCCAGGTCAAAAAAGCACAGACCTTCGCTGCTTGTAGTTATTGCAAAGCCCGTTGTTGCCGAAAGCTTCTTTGGATGCTGGCTAGATCACTTTCCAAATATTTCTGCATCCTTTTAAGAGCAGTTCTGGTGTGTTTTGTCGTGAACCATTGAAAGCTGCAAGGTGGATGGAGAACAGGGTAATGTTGTCTTTTGAAGTCTGGCACTCTTCTGCTAATTAAGTCTCTAGGTTTTCTTTTCCCATTCAGATTTCCTGTTTCAGCAGTGCCACCTGGGGACAGTCCCATCTTCCAAATTTCAGATGTTTGCATGCCTGGGTCTTTGCTTCCTCTTGAGTTTTCTTCTTCCTGTTTTCACCCTGCATGCTAATGGCTGCTCAAGCCTGGGATAGGCATCTGTCTGCCAGATTGTATTTTTGCCACTTAGTTGGTTATCGTGATATGTGAAGTTATGTGATGGTTGATCACGTATAACCCATAGGGTACATTGTGTGAGACAAGCAGACAGATAGGCAAAGAATTTCCCCCTTAAAGCTTTCCTCCTTAAAGCTTTCAGTATTAAATGAAACATGGATTGTTCTCTGCTTCTTCCAAACCGGCAATGTAAGTTTGAGGAGAAAAGGATTGGATGGAAAGAAGAAAATCATTTCTGATGTCCATATTCCACCCTAATCTATTGATAAAACAGCATGCAATGTTTGATTGTAACATGAAAATTGCTTTTGCTAACTATGTTGGCAGAAAAGGGCAGAGGAGAAAATGGTTGGAGTTAGTTAGAATAATTGGGTGTGGGAAGAGTGAAAACCAGGCATCAAGTGGGCCCAGCTTTTGTACTGAAAAGCCTGTCTAAACATGTGGTCCGCTAGGACTCAACTCTTTAAGCATATAAAGATAAAACACTGGTCACTTGTGCTTTCATCTGCAGAGGTACAATGTCTGAAGCCACCACCACTGTTAATACATTAATTTTGAACCACTTTGAAATAACCTCCAGGGCTTCAGTAAATCTGTATTGTAACTTCTGTATTGTTAAATCAACATGGTCAAAGGGGTTGCCTTAATCCACATTTAGCGCCCCCCCCCCCGCCGCTTTGCTAACTTTTCCATGGGTTAATCAAAAAGAAACAGGACACAGCAAAAAGATTGTTTACTTTTTCAAGTTAGTAATGTTTTGTAGCATGGGTCAGGCAGAATCAAAGAGCACACAGAACAGCGTTCGGATTAATAAATCTAGTCTGCTTTGACAGTGTCAGAGTTTTGTAGTTTATGTTCTGGTCTGTTAGATTTGCAGTCTAATCCACTACTGAGCGATGATTACAATCTCTCATAAGCTGCTCCTCAGTAGGATATGGCAGCTTTGGGGTGGCTTTTCCTTCTCTGTTTTCTCACTATCAGTCTATAGCAGGTTTCTAATCATGTTTCTTAGGGCACCAGGCACTCTTCCCAAAGATCTTTCCCACCCTTTCTGGATTTGTTATGATGCTCAATCTCTATCACCTATTTTGAGAGCTGGGTTTTTTGTTTTTGTTTTTGCACAGTTTCTCTCTCTCCAGTCTCCTTGCACTGGGGATATATTACATCATACAGACCTTTGGCAGGAATTTGTAATAATATATACTAATAGCAAACACATTCTCTGAGTGCCGATACTTTTGTAGCATGCAGAAGTGGTGGGTGGCTCTGCCACTGTGCTTGCACCGTGCTGACTTCCCTGTTGCCTCATGTTTCTTCCTCCTGGTACGCACAGCAACACGGCTGACAGGAGGCCAGGTAAGCAGTGCCACCCCTTTCTGCCAACCCCCCTTGGATGAGATGTATCTGCTGTATTGCTGTATTACTTGACTGACTGATGTGCTATCATCACACCATTATTCCGTGCCCATTCTTTATGTGGACTGAAATGTCATGGATCATCTATTGATAACATCTGGCTTAAGGTTCTTTCAGAGCTCTTTGAATGGATTTTAAATGTTGCATACCAATGTAGAGGTGACTTAAAAGCCCATACTGACACTCTGTATATTGCGTCTAGCATTCAGTACTGTATTCACTTACCATGCTTCCCCCCCAGTTGTAAGTACCGTCTGAACCTCAGTGGTGACAGTAATACTGGCAATAATGGAGATACTGAAAAGACATACCTATTAATATTGAGGGAATAAAGAGTCTGGGGGGAAAACCACCTTTGCAATTGCCAGTTAAGAATAGCAGCAAGGCTGTGCTTCCAACATGTAGTCTTTCTCATGAAGTGCAGGACTTTCTCTGTGGTTGCCCCAGTTAACTGTGGAACACTCTCTCAGGAGAGACTCATTTTGGTCCATCTCTCTTGACTAAGGAAGGAAGTAAGTCCTATCCTTTTAGGACGTCATTTCATTACTGAAGGACCAAGTGATTGGTGTATGGAATTTTGTACAACGGCATTGCTTTTTGTTTTTATGCTGCTTTATATAAGCCACTTTGAACTCAGGAGAGATGGAATTAAAAAAAGTAAATAACATGGAGTTCATTTCAGGAGAGGCCTTTTTGGCAGTATCACACAGAGACTGCTAGATAAGTTCAGGTCTTAAATGTTTCAAGAAAGAACAGCCTAACATAACTTTGCTCTCCTTAAGAAATACATCAGTATTCTGCTCATATGTTAGGGGCTTGAAAAATACATTGAATGTATAATGTTTGGGAGCTGAGAGTCATTCAGTGGCTTGTAGAATGATTCCTGAGCATGTAAGTTATGCAGTTGTACAGTGAATTAACGTAATGCATAGATTTTAAAGTGGAAATAGGTGATTTTTCCAGTTCCCCTCCATAGTGCAAGTGATATCCATTTTCCTGGTATTCCCTGCACAAGAATAAAATATTACTTTAATGCATTCTCTTTTCTCCAAAAGCTCTGTGGGAACAGGCAAAATAGAATATGTAGATAAATTTGAAGTGTTGTGGTGGGTTTACTTTACACACAGACAAGGGACATAGAAGTCAAGAGAAATTAGTTAGCAAGGTGCAATTATTTGCTCCTTTGATTATTTATTATTTAATACAAATTAAACTAATTAAGCAAGAAGTTCCCACTACTATTTATCAGTCAGGAGTTGCCATCTCTGTTGTCTTTTTGGCACCTGTTGAAAACAAGCCTTCCAAGCGGAGATTTTTTTTATCGCCAATGGCATTGGATTCAAAAAATTTTCTATATATGTGGTTGATTCTTATTGTATTCCTAAATCAGAAATGATAATAATAGTACTAACAACAGTAAGTGGTAGTCAACTAAATTTTACCCAAAATAGGCATATTCAAATTAATGGACCTAATTTGATCATGTTCATTAATTTCAGTGGATCTATTCTGCCTAAAACTTACTTGCATACTACCCAATGTGTCTATCTACAGAGAGATCACAACAGTGGTGGACCTGGGGGTCTCAAATTTCAGTGGTGCCCTGTGCTCCCCATGCCTCGCCTACCATTCTACCTCATAGTTGCAGTGCCCCCGAGGCTTCATGCCCAGTGCGGCCAAACTGGTCATGCGCTCCTAAATCCACTTATGAAGACAAAAAGGAGGACGTGTGGGTGCTTAATGTTTAAGAGGAGCTTTTAGTGGAAACCTTTGCTCAGGATAAAGTGATTTCAGAGAGGCCTGAATGACTATCACATATATCTGGCGGTGTAGCCTGCTTTGTCCCTGCTCAGGGCTTTGACTGGAGTAGATTGAGCTCTGGGCACTGCATTCTTCAGGAAGATGAGCTGCATTGAAGGAGCATCTGTGTATTAGGTCTGCAGTTCCCCATTTTAAAATATCAGTGATCTATCTTGCACAAATGTAAGCAGAATTGCAAAAAGGATTGCGAAAGGCTTTGCACACTGTCTAAATTATCATATAGGATCAACAGTGGTGCTCATTTTATTTTTTTTAGTGTAGAAATGGATATTCACCATGATTTAGAAAAGAGTTGTTTTATAATGAGTTAGTTAAAGAATGCTTGACACTGTGCATAATTATGACAGAGAGTGGCACCTTATCGCTGTTCCTGGTATGTATCCTCCTTGTATGATAGGGAGGGCTGCATCTGCCAATATGTAACAATTTTACTGACTGGTATTGGATTGTGCTTAGATTATAGCATGAGCTGTGTCCTTGGTTGAACCCATACCAGCACATTTCTATATCCCTGGGTTTACATTTTGTGATAAATGCCATCTTATTTCCATTTCCACTTTTACACCAGAACCGGAAGACATTTCAGTCACTATCGCAAATCCTATATGTGCTTAACCTGCAACTCTGGCAGATAACTCCCTAGTAATACTACACAATAAGATAACATTGCTATCAGGCCAGCAGATGCTACCTTTGACCAATTAATTTTTTATGAATCAAATCTGTCCTTGAAATGGACTCTGCATATGCCCTTTGGCAGAACTCATAGAGTCTAGATTAATTTTCTTTTAAAGTTGGAATATATTGAATGATTGCTATCTTGCAGCATGTGATTTCAAAAGTGAAAATTTATTTTCTCCGGTACACTAGTCAAAAACGCACTCTTTCGTCATAGTTCCCAAGCCAATGCAGCCCAGGTCTGCTGGGAAGGACAATTTTTCTTAATATTTCCAGTTTGTCTGAGAACCTGTTTAACATTCTACTTGTCGATCTAAAGAGCACATTGCAACTGGCAGTCTGTCCAGTCCTATGGACTGTATGTTCTTCAGCAGTGCATATAATGCCTTAACCTTTTAATCTTGGTAAGCAAATTTTGTGTGCAGCCAGACATGAGCACTTTTACATTATTAACTTGTGAATGTGTGTACAATTTGAAAGTTGGGGATGGTAGAGGTGATTGATAGTAAAGGGGGAAGAAAAACAAATTTGAAAGGTCTTTAGCAGAAAATATTGGCCCGGGTTAAACTTTCTCTGGCCACCAGTGCAAGGGTTGTTACAATAGGATAAGGACAAAAATAAAAGTTGTGCAGTATGTAATGCAGCACAACAGTTGTGCTAGTGGAAGCTTGTTGGACAAGTATCAGGACTACAGCAGCAATCTGTTGCACAAGCAGTGATGAGATCCATACTGTGTCTCTTTGACTTCCTTGTGCAGCTAGTATACTGCTAAGCGAGAGTGAGACATTGAATTCCTCCTCGTTGAATAGATGAGCAGGGTTTGCACACCAGATTTCTTCTGTTTGGGGAGTAGCATAGAGTCTGGTCACTGTTCCTCATTTGATCCATTTTCATAATGTATGGGCTAGGCTTTAGCTGCTGTTAAGGCAAGACATTAGATTCCCGTAAAGCACTAGGACACAGAATTTGAAGCTAGTTCTCTGAATCAGAAACCCGTCCCACTGTTCCCATTAAATATTTAAAGATCAACACAGGAAGAAACCTGTAAATATATCTTCCCACAATATTTGATTTGCTGCCCACCCCACATTTGATCTTCTCATTAAATCTATTTGTGTTTGCTTCTTTCTAAAAGACAAATTAAATGTAATGGGTTGGGCAATTAAAAACCACACTACTCACATCTAGAAGCACTAGAGTCGTGTGCATCTTTCATCCCCAGGTTACATTATCATATTGAATTGTTCTTTGTAGCGGGCAGTTGCTTGAAAGGTCTGTAGAGAGTGCCTTATTTTATGGAGATTCTAGCTGTCTGTGAAATCTCCTCCACATCAGGCTTTTTCTGAGCCTCTATGTTGTAATTTGCTCCAATCATTGTAACTGTGAGCTACCCCATTCCTGCCCTTACGTTTTTGGGTGGACATGTGTGTAATTCCATCCCTTTTATCATTCACTTGGCATTCTGAAAGCAGTGGCAATTGAACAGAGCTTTCAGCTCCGTTTTCCCGGGAACGAAGGGAAAGGGAGAGAGATTTATTTCTCTATTCACAAGAAAAACTGGAAACACTCCATTTTAAGTAAACTGGGCTTAGCTGGTGATACATTTATTACTGCACTAACAGATGCTTGGCTGCTTGTACTTTGTAATAAAGAAGGAACTTTGTTCTGAAATATGGATGGGAAAGTTTACTGAATGGAAGCTGTGTGATAGGCATAAAGTGAAATAATCAAAAAGTTTAGGGGGCGGGAGAAGAGGATCCAATAAACAGGAAGAGGATTTTACATATGTAATTTGGACCAAGACTAGAAAGCTGCATTTTGCAGACTAAATGATCAGTGAGAGTCATACTTTTGAAATGTGCATAATCAACAATTGTACGTATGCATGATACAGTTCTTAAACCCATCCATCTCATTAGACTCCGGAGGTAATGGGTTCATGAATTCTACAAATGATAGCTCTAGGAAACAATTCATCTGCTTCATCTTTGTGATGAGCGGGACTGGATTTATGAATTTTAGCATTTTGTAGGAGGCGTAAGAACAGATATAGGTAGGGGCTGAGGTCTCCAAGTTGTTCTCCTGTATGCTGGTGCCTGATTTGGGAGGAGATGGTAGGATAGGCAAATGCTGGCTAGAGCTGCAAAGATCCTGACTTATCAGCCATCTGCTGTGACCACTTCTGGGTCACTGTGATGCACACTGTCGTGGTTGCGGTTCAATTGGATGCACATAAATCGGTTATTGGCTGTATGTTAATGAATACAGGTGAATATGATTTAAATTAAAACTGTTAACAAAACAAGTACTTTTTGGTAGAAGGTTTAAAGGTTCTATTTACAAGTAAGCAATATATAATTTTTGTTATTTTTAAAAAATACATTAAAAAACTAAATAATTTTAGTGTCAATAGCCTAGTGAAAACTCACAGTTGCACTTCAACTTTTGCATGATTTGCTTGTTTGTCTTTAACTTTTGGGTTTGATTGTTTGTCTGGTTTTGCCTTTTTTTGTTTTAAAGTCTGTACAGTGGTACCTCAAGTTACATATGCTTCAGGTTACAGACTCTGCTAACCCAGAAATAGTACCTCGGATTAAGAACTTTGCTTCAGGATGAGAACAGAAATCGTGCTCCGGCAGCACGGCAGCAGCAGGAGGCCCCATTAGCTAAAGTGGTGCTTCAGGTTAAGAACAGTTTCAGGTTAAGAACGGACCTCTGGAATGAATTAAGTACTTAACCCAAGGTACCACTGTATTTTTATCTCAGTTTTCATTGTGCTGTTTTTGTGTAAGCTGCCTTGTGTAGAAAGTTGGGGCATGAATTCAGTGATGGTGATGACGATAATAATAATGACCAAACAGGTTATTCTGCCCCCATCTCCTTTATGTATAAGCAGCTACCTCACTTTGGCCTCAAGGGTCTGTCTTAGCCTGAGAGGAAAAAGGACAAGAAGTCTCCATCTTTACCTCACTTCTCTGGCAGACTACAATATATTCCAAATTACTGAAATATTGCCATCTCCAACTATTTCTTGTCTCTGATGCAGAAGCAGTCTTTTCCAGCCCTACTCCTGAGAAACGTCTAATGGGAGAAGGCAAGGTTTCAAACTGAAACACTTCTCATGCCAAGTATTTGCTCTAACTTTGAGCTTGGAGCATTAAAAGCAGCTCCAGGAGGAGTCGCACTGTACTCAGCTAGGGTCTGGTTGGCAGCAGTGCTAGTGAAGAAAAGTTGAATAAAAGAATTGGAAATAGTAACATCTTAGTTCGGAAGATCGGTACACCCCACTTAATTCTCATTTTCTTATACATTCCATTGAAAAATGAGAATTTATCTCCCAGATATAGATTTGAAGGCCCAAAGTTGGAGAATATATATTAAGATGGTATTATAGTCCCAGAATAGGGGACGCGGGTGGCGCTGTGGGTTAAATCACTGTGCCGCTTGGGCTTGCCAATCGAAAGGTTAGTGGTTCAAATCCCCTTGGCAGGGTGAGCTCCCGTTGTTCGGTCCCTATTCCTGCCAACCTAGCAGTTCGAAAGCATGTCAAAGTGCAAGTAGATAAATAGGTACTGCTCCAGTGGGAAGATAAAGGGCATTCCCGTGCTCTGGTTTCGCCAGAAGCGGCTTAGTCATGCTGGCCACATGACCCAGAAAAACTGTATGTGGACAAACGCTCCCTCACCCAGTAAAGCAAGATGAGTGCCGCAACCGCAGAGTCGATCTTGACTAGACAATTGTCAGGGGTTCCTTTACCTTTATACTCCCAGTATATACATTTATGGAATGACTCCTAACAAGGGATGTAAGTAAAGTTTGAACTTCAAGCCAGCCTCAGAACAGAGCTCCCTAAAGTCTTCTCTAGCTTTGATTTTGAACTCTGGGAGAATGGTCCCTTCCTCTGTCTGCTTTAGTTTCTCAAGGTAGAAGAGTTTTCTTATGGACACCCTCAGAATTTTTCCTACAATCCTTTTCTGTTTCCCTCACAGGACCAAATACAATGAAGTGCAGGGCCGATCCATGCATGAGGCAAGGTGGTTACCTTGGGCTGCAGGAGTCACAAGGGCAGCAAATCTAGCCTCCAATGAATGCATAGCTTGCTGCTGCTGCTGCAATGGCAGCAATGTATGAGGTGTGGTCTTTGGATCTTCTGCCTCCTCACCAGACCACCTCCCACCCCCCACGCAACCTCTAAAGTGGCCTCTTGGCAAATAGGAGGTTCTCCTACCACCAAAGTATATCTTTATCCCTCCTTGGTTCCTGATGTAGATCTTCACTCACCGCTTCTTCCCTGGTGGGGGTTGGGTGAGAAGCCATTTTGTGGTTCCCCTCGGGTGCAAAAATATATTGGGCCTTCCCAAATGAAGCTGCACCATTAGGTCTATGAGAAAAGACACCGAAGAGGGCCTTTCAGTGATGGGTGTGGGAAGTTCAGCATCTGTAGTGTAGATTCCATGTTTGGGGCTGAGCTATATACCCTTTCTATGAATTGGAGCAAAAACAACCTGCTATATCATCTGATGAGGTGATTAAAAAGTCTGCAGGGAAAGGTTCCAATAGTGTGGTAGGGAACAGCATTGGCTGGGTTCAAAACGTCTCCTGCAGTGCATTTCTACATGCCCTTTCTAGGAAATAAAGGAGTGAAGCCTCTTTTTATTTGGAATATTTCTTATCATGTTCTTTATCCTGAAGTTTCTCAGAATATCAGTCCACAAATAAAAGCTCAGTAAAAACCCCACAAACCATACAGCCAATCTAAACATAACATAACAAACATAACATAACATAAAACATAACATAACATAACATAAAACAACATAACATAACATAACATAACATAACATAACAACATAACATAACATAACAACATAACATAACTTAATCTATCTATGCACAACAGACTAATGAAAGGGGCCATCATACGATGCTGGAGGACCGTCATACTAAATGCTAGGTGAACCCATCTCATTTTCAGAGGTGGTGGGGGAGAACTCAAACAAGGGCCCCTGAAGATGATCATAGCTAGTATATTTACATCTATATATGGCTGGTATCCGAACTTAGACCAGCATCTGCAGCATCCGAAACAGAAGCCGTAACTCACAGCTAAGTGCATGTTTTCATAGCTTTTCTTTGAAAATGTTTTATTTCTCTGTAATTTCGGTAAATTTAAGCAATGTAACAAAAGCCATCAGTTATGTGAAAAAAGGCAGTTTGAAATGAAATGTAGAAGCATATTGCCACATAAATAATAAAAGACCATTTGGGCTTTGCACATGAAGTGGAATCAATCAGAAACTCCATATGCGGAGATACGTTCCGGAGATCAAATGCTTTTGGAAAAGTTAGAGCTGAAACAAATAGAGCCTTTTGAGTTCATGAATAAATATCTATGGTATATATTTATATATCTAAACATCTTTGAAAAATGTCTGAGATTAAAGCTGGCCCCTTTGAAAATGTCAGCTTTATTTGCTTTATACAACTTGCAGTTACACCAGTGCATGCCTCAACCATGTACTGATATCAGCCATTCAGTCATTCCCATCAGTCACTGGAGAGATGTTTGTCACTTTTGCCTATAGACTTCTACAGATGGTTCACTTCAGTGTTTGCTATCCTAATCTTTTGTTCATGCCATGTTGTTTATAGTCTTTGTCTAAATTGATGGCTTGCAGGCCTTACAGGACACGGTTTATAAACACCAGGCCTTACCAGGATAACTTTAAAGAGACAGAGAGAGGATTGGCTGAGAGGATTGGCTTCTTGCTCCAGCAAGTAGTACATACCTGTAGGAAATGGTGTGCTGCAGGGCCGGTCCACCCTTGAGGCGAGATGAGGTAGTTGCCTCAGGTGGCAGTTCTGACCTCCAAGGAGCATGCTGCTCATCACCTCCTGATCAACTCCAGCCTCCTTTCACTCCATCACCTCCGTCCCTCCCTCTCTCTCTTTGTGTGTGTTGCTGTAGAGGAGATGGGTAAGACTGCAAAAGAGGTGGCAGCAGGAGGGTGGCATTTTCTATTTTTCTTCAAGTGCCAAATCATCCTGTGCCAGCCCTTGTGTGCAGAAACCTGCCCTCCAATTTCTCAAAATGGAAAGCTTTATTTCATCCTCTTATCATCCTTGGGGTGATGTAAAAGTTCTTCGTAATTTCAGTGGCTCATCTTATTGTCACAAGGTGCTTGAGGGTCGTATGTGCGTTTTTTCTTTATATTAAACATTTCTTCAAGACTCTGCAGCCATCCCGGTTCCCTGTACTTCTTGATCGGAAATACCCCATGAGAGGGGTTGCATCTTGATGTCTCCCCCTGAGCTTTAATTGAAGTTCAGGAAGCTGTGGATACTGGTTGGAGTTGGGGGCAGAAATGCTTCTGCATACTGGTTGCTAGAACCCTGATTTCTTTAAAATTAAGAAAAGACTTCACTAAAAAATAACATCTTTTATGCACACAGTAGGTAGCTTTCCTGACTTCCCATGTTTACAGGATAGCTGAGCTGAGGACATATTGGGCTGAAGTCTCGTCCGAGAGCTACAGAGTGCAGATCGCTGGAGAGATGATTTGTAGAATTGAAGTACAAAACACACCTTGGCCACCTAGAAAGTAAAGAAAGTGCAAGAAAAGCACTGCACCCCACCCTTGAGAATTTCACCAAATTTTTCTCTTTCCTTTGATAATTTTCAATTACTCCCCCCCCCTTCATTGATTGATATTGAATGGCGTGAAGAGGAACACAGGGGAAATTTTGAGCACAGCACTAGTTGTAGGATCTTTGTATGCTGAATCCTACTCTGTATCCATCAAGTTAAAGACTCTAAGGGTGCATTCAGACATGGGGAATATTGTCTTAGCCACTATCCAGGGGGGCCACAGGTCCAGTGCCATTGGACCATGTTGCTACTCCTCCATGCTGTCCACACATGCATGCTTCTGTTCCCCCACAACTGGCAGAAAAAACTATATGCCAGCACACAACTCCAGATTTCATCCCTTTCCTCCTGCAATTTTCTGGGTTAATGCGGTTGCAAACAGATTATTTCTTGAACCAATTAACACAGAAATAAGTGCTAAACTTCCAATATTTTCTGCTGGATTTCCAGAAGTGGCTCTTACACTGTGTGAAAGCTCAAATACAATATGGAAATTAACAGTCCGGGAAGCATTGGGGGAAATGGAATAAACCACCATGTGAATGCAGCCTAAATCCCAATCTGGTGACAACCATCAATAATGTCTAACTCTTACCCCCTATAAACATAATGCCCTTCCCTGACATTGGATGCTCCTTTGCTCTGTAGCAAGGGATTGCCTCTTCCTGCAGACAGTAGCTGGAGTCCCCTTCATATCTCAAATGACCCCTGTTTGAAAACAGTTGTTTTGGTGGCCAGTTCATTTCCAGGTTCAATTCAAGGTGCTCACATTAGTGTTTGAAGCCCTAAATGACTCAGGCCCACCCCAGTTCCTGCCTCCTTCTCTACAGATACTTTCAGGTGCTAAGATGGTTTGTACCCAGTGCTCTCAGAAGCTCAGTGGGTAGTGACCTGGGAGATGGCATTGTCTGTGGCGGCCTCATTTGCAGAACCTCCCCACCGGGGGGTTGGGGGCTGGCGCCTTCATTATACAACATTATACCCTTTACCATGGCTTTTGACAATTGAGGTGCCACTTGTTTTCAGCTGCTTTTAATATTGTGCAATATTGTGTTTTCATTTTGTATTTTATGCTGTGAACCATCCTAGGATCTTCAAGTTAAGGGTAGTATACTAACTAACTAACTAAAGTCAGGTAGTGACAAAGTCAAAATAATAATAATAATAATAATAATAATAATAATAATAATAATAATAATTGTCCAGTAGCACCTGATAGAGACAGATAGACCAACTACGTTTGTTCTAGTATAAGCTTTTGTGTGCATGCACACTTTTTCAGATTTTTTTTAAAAAAATATTTCAACCAACTAAAATGTCATGATTGTAAACCACCCTGGCACTTTAGGATGAAGGGCAGATCATAAATTGTAATCGTAAATATAAATAGATAAATGTGGGTGTGTTTGCCTTGCACTGTCAAAATCACTGCATGCATTTGTTGCACAGACCCACAGGTTGCTTTTGCATCGAGTGTGTACTGAAGTGCAGGTGACCCATGAAGCCAGCATTGTCTCACAAATTAGTTGAACAACAAACATGCTGCATCAACATCTGTGTGGGGTCAGCGCTAGGTCATTCTCTTGCACAGTGGTAGGTAGATTGTCTGGTGTAATAATTCCTGCTCAACTAGATTTTCAGTTTTTTCTTCTGCACCCTACTACAAAGTGATTTCCAATGGAATAGTCTCGTTGCCGACAGCTTTGCTTAGATCAGTGGCAGAGCTTCATGCGCGGTGGGGGTGGGGCAGCTGTGATGGCACCCTACCAGGATCACGCTGCCGGGCGTGGTGCGCTCCCCCTGCACTCCTCTCCCTCCACCAATGGCTTAGATACCCAGTTTTGGATTGCCATGAGCTAACCGGCAAAGCTCATTGCAGATCTGGAGTAATGGCTCTTTATACTTGAGATTTTGGCCAGCTTGTAGGGTAACAACTAATGTCTAGCATGGGCTACAGTATTCTAATCCTAGCCACAAACTCTCTGTGTGGCCTTAAAGAAGTTATTTTTCTCCTTGATTTCTGTACTGACTGCTGAATCTTAAGAATTTGTTCAGGTTTCACAAAGAACAGGTTTATTAAACAATTTTATACACAGCTTCCTAGCAGGATTCTATTATTATTATTAATTAGTGTATATGCAGCTGCATTACAAAAACAGCTTCTAAAAATATTATTTTCTCATTTTCCCTGTAGCAAGAATATAATAAGTTAATTTTGCAGAAATTATTTGTTCCTCACTCCATCCGCTGTCACCTAGGCAGACATTATCTGCCTTGCAATCTTTCTAGCGTTACTAACTTTGTGCGCATAGACTCATAGAACTGTAGAGTTGAAGGGAACCTTGAGGGTCATCTATCAACCCCCTTCAATGCAGGAATCTCAACTGTAGTATACATGACAGATGGCCATCCAACCTCTGCTTAAAAGAGTCTACCGCCTTCTGAGCTACTCCGTTCCACTGTTGAACAACTTTTACTGTCAGAAAGTTCTTCCTGATGTTTAGTTGGAATCTCCTTTCAAGCAGAGGGTTTTAGAATCTTATAAAACTATTCCTCATTCTTGGTGCCTGTTATTCGACCCAGAAACATTACAACACCAGTACTAACTCCCAAAGTGGAAGACAGCTGTCTCCTTCTGCTTCTGCAACTCCAGCAGTTTGTGATACCATTTCTTCCTAAAAAAAAATCTCACCATTGCTCAGTTAGCTGGGCACAGTTTACATATCATAACAGAGGTATGGTAACAGTAATTGGTAGAATTAGTTTCAATTGTCGTGTTAATATTCATGTAGTTTGAAAAGAATACCATTCTGATTAGCAGGCTTTTCCTCCCCCTCTCTCTCCCTTGTGGTAACACAGGACAGAATGTAATTTCTTCTGATTAAAGGGATATTTAAAAACCAATTAGCATGGCACACACAAAACGAAACCTGGAGAGGTTCATACTGAATCAAAATGCATTCTTGAGAGCCAAGGATATAATCAAAAATATTTTACTTTTGTAACTCATTTGTCAGAAAGTAGCGGCCTGCACCTGAGTCTGGATGAAGTATATAAAAAGAGAAAGCATGATTTGTTATTTCAAAAGTAAAAGGGCCTAGTTATAAAAGTTTTCTATACACAAATTATCTTCACTTTGACTTCAGCACATTTGTTTCTCCTATATGTTTCCTTCTATTGTTGCCATTTTTCCCTCTTAAAACCCCTGGACAATCGCTTTTGTAGAAGCTTGAAAAGAGTAACTGACATGTACTCCTTCCAGGCCTTGAGCACTCAAAGATTTCTCTTGGGAGTCTGCCTCCAGACAAGTGGTTCTTTTCTCTTCCCTTGGTGAAACGCAGCATCGAACAACTTTCATACTCATTCAAATAAATGTGAATGAGTTGAGCTTTCGATTTATCTGTACTAGCTACAGCTTTTGGACTGTCTTCAAGGGAAGCTGCACATAGTGTGTATTGCAGTAGTCTAGGTGACAGGTCAGCACAGCATGGACAACTGAGCTAGACTGTCCTGATAAGGTATGGCTGTAGCTGGTAAATCAGCCTAAGCTGGGCACAAGCACACCTAGCCACAAAACCACTTGGAATTCCAGTGGTAAAACATGGGTAGTGTACCGCATAATGATAAAGGTGTACATCATGATAAACGGTAGGATTGCAGCCTCAGTTGTGTTGCTTGCTTTGTCATATTATCATGTCCTTATCCCTCCTGGAAGTGGTTTACCCTACAATGGATCTAGGTGCCATTCTAATGAGAGCTACCAGAAACTGATCCCCATTTGGAATTGCTTGGACAGTGAGCTTAACTTGTCTTGACTGCCTCCATTCTTCATTCACATATGCTGCAGAAATCACCCAGTAGTGGAATAAAGCCAGATCATATATTGAAACCTATGCCACAATGGCATTGGTTGGTATTTAAGGTGCCAAAAACTCTTTAGTGTTTGTATGTATGTATGTATGTATTTATTTATTTATTTATTTATACCCCGAGCGAGGGAACCGCCAGAAGGCCTTCGGCGCTGGACCTCAGTGTCCGGGCAGAACGATGGGGGTGGAGACGCTCCTTCAAGTTATAGCAAAACTTCCCCATGTTTCTGTTTCTAATGGCTATAAAATAGTACTTATGCAAACAAGGTCTTTCCCAAGAGAGAGACTAAATAATGAAAATTTGGAAGTAACTGGTAGTTGTTTGTGTTGGGGATAAGCAGTGTCCAGTGCACAGCGGAATGATGAAAAGTATGAGCCAACATGCTCTATACTACTTTATTTACAGTTCAAAGCTGGTAAGTTACAGAAAAACATCTTCCCTCTGCCGGAGCAGAGAAAGCGTCATCTCTCCTCTAAAGCACGGAGAGAATCACGAACTGAAACTGCAAAGAAACAGTGAAAAACAGGAAACCAGTGTACGTCATATCCAGTCTCCTTTCCCGTGAGAAACCCAACAGTACAGACTCTGTGGAATGTAAACAACCTGTCTCGTGACAAGCACTTCGCTGCACAGAGAAGAAAGCAGAAACCAACAGTTTGTTGGGTCAGTTTAAAGGTGGACCATCTCTCTCCTACTCTGCACTGCACACAGAGGAAGAAGTGCAATGAAACTGACGTTTGGCTGCAAATCAAAATACCTGCAAAACTTACTTGAAGTAATCTGGCTATTTATAGCTCGGTGCCAGCAAATTATACCTGCCACGCATCCCAGCTCTCTCCCTCATACTGACAGATACGTTGGGTAATTAATAATAATGTCCCTGTCATTTAAGTAGACCTGTCAGTGAACTGTCACTGCTGTGCCTCAAACATCAATGTATAACTATCAAAAGATTCTCCCAGAGCAACATGCTCAGGTTGGGGGGGGGGAGAGAGAAAACTCGCTTGTGACCAGCTAATGACTGTATGCAGACTGAGACTTCACATAGCGCTTATATAAAGGAGATTGCCATTTCACAATGCTAATTTTCTTGATGGTTGCCTGTGAAGAATGTAGCATCTTGGAAGCTCCTGCGCTTTTGTGACTTCTGGGTGGGTGGAGGGTTCAGTCTTTGATAAAATGCTTGCTGTGCTTCTCTGAAGAGAGTCTAGTTTGATCCCCATTTGGAATTGCTTGTAAGGTTGAGCATTGTGAGTTGAGTAATTACCAGCTGGTCAATGGATCTTAGAAAATATATGCACATGGGGTTTGTTCCATGGCACGCTCCGTGTAGACTCTGAATAAATGTTTGGAGGGAATATTTAACTGGAAGAAAGGGAGTTAAAAGACAAAAAGGTTCATTTTCTGGAGGATGGAGAAACTCATCTTTTATGCCACCAGTGTCTGGGCATTCTTAATGTTATTTGTTTGTATACCACCTTTCCGAACAATTCCTCTGAAGGCGTCATACAATAACTGCCCTTTGCAACACATGCGCAAAATCAGATACTAAAAAGAGAAACAAAGCTGAAAAAAGTCAATAATAGCTGAATCACATACCCCTCAACTGTCCCGATTAAATCAGGACTTCCCAGTTTTGGTATGCTTTCACATAAGAACATGGTGCCCCAAAACACACACCCCTGTTTTCCACTGGGGCAAGTTGGAGGCTATGTAATCAGAGTCCTTGCAGAACAAAAAGGTCATGAGGTACCTCTTCAAACACTTAGGTGATAGTGCCAAATAAAGTTTTTAGGGGAGGTAGCAACAAAGATGTAGGGTCACCCCAAATTATGGAAGGGATGAAGGGACGAACAACGTCCATCATAATAAATGAACCATGTCTTGGATGAGCCATATAGCCAGGCATGATGGCAGAAAGGCAGAATAAAGGATCAGAATCTCCCTGGGGATTGTGCAGGGTCTGGCAACCACAATTTAAATATTCTAATCTTGAATGCTGCACGATATTCTCATTAGCAAGCATGCTGTTTTGTGTAGGTGTATGCTGATGCGGCGGTGGAAACACAATTGGAAAATGGGGGAGGTTTCCTGTGGGTGATGGAACCGAGGAGGGAAATGACAAAAATAGACTAGCTGAACTGATAAGGTTTGCTCCAGAGTTCTCGCTCTGTGCCACTTTTAGCAGTGTCACTTCTTGAAGTCTGATGGATATGACAGAATGTGCATCACAGGCCACACTTGGAAAACTCGAGGTGAAAGAATCCATCTCCTGCCGAGATGAGCCTGAGCAGAAAAAGTTTTAATTGCCCTGTTAGAATGTCATCACCAGCAGAACTCACAGCCCTTGTTAACAAATTACTGTTAAGGTTTAACATTGCTATTCAGGACATCCTGGATCTCAGAGCTTCTTCAGAGGTGTTGAATATGGCAGAAACCATGGATATGATTACTTAGCATTATCATTTACTTCTTCATTTATTTTCTTACATTGATATCCCAGCTAACATTTTGGTGCTAAAGGCTGCATTCAGACAGCACTTTATTCCATTTACCATACGATGTAAAAGCCACATCTGGGAAACTAGCAGAAAACTTTGGAAGCTTAGCACTCATTTCTGTGTCATTTGCTTCCAGAAAAAAAAATCAATTTGCAGCCCTGTTAAGCCTTGAAACCATTGCATTGTCATTTGATGTGATGAAATCTGGGGTGGTATCCCAGCATACAGTTCTTTCCCACCATTTAAAAAGCAGCAATACTTGGCAGTATATTAATAAAAAAGCCACAGTTCCATAAAATAACAGGTAATGTGTTTTTCTATATGTTGGAAGCCGCCCAGAATGGCTGGGGCAACCTAGTCAGATGGGCAGTGTATAATAATAATAATAATAATAATAATAATAATAATAATAATAATAATAGCAATGTAAAAAGAACATTAGAATCACAGAGAGAAGTGCCAGGGGAAATGAATGCAATATTACCCCATGCACCCAAAGCTACAATGCACAGAAAATGGAAGAAACATTGATCTTGCTTGCTTTCACGCTAGGGCTCTTTAGCAGTGCAGATGTATCACTTTTCCATATGCAATAGGAAGCAGAATTAAAATAATGGTTCTACATTGCAATTTACACTTATCTGGTAATGCATTTTCTCGTGGTCGTGGTATTTCCATAATGTTTACCCAGAGGTATGATGTTGCAAGGTCCACTGCAACTTTAGCTAGAAGTTTCCCCTTTACAGCTTTTTCTCTCTATTTGCTTCTTGTGTTCAGTGTGACGACATTAGTGATGAAAGGTCTCTTAGGGAGTCAAGTTTCTTGTTGTGGGTGATGTTGGCTTTCATTACTGGTTTTTGAAACATTGCTCCCACCACCACACGGCCTTTCTTGTATTCTCTCAAAAAGAAAATGAATAAGAGAAACTCTGCAAGCAATGCCACCTTTCGTAGAGGGAAGAACCGACTGATTATACAACAATCCATCAGTTACTGACCATGCTGAACAAGAGACATTTAGTGACAATGAAGCTATTCTTAGGCTGGCTGGGCCTGCAATTGTTTTGCCACAGAAGAGATATAGAAAAAGGACACCACCAAACATTGGAATGCAATGGGTTGGCAGTAATGCTATCTGGATTTTGTGGGGAAAGCAAGTGAACAAAAGGTAGCAATTTCAGACTAAACTCTTAATCTTAGTGGTGGAATAATAATAATAATAATAATAATAATAATAATAATAATAATAATATATATTTATACCGCATCCATCCGGCTGGGTTTCTCCGGCCACTCTGGGCTGCTCCCAACAGATTAAAAACAGAATAAAACATCAAACATTAAAAACTTTCCGAAACAGGGCTGCCTTCAGATGTCTTCTAAAAGTCAGATAGTTGTTTATTCCCTTGACATCTGATAGGAGGGCGTTCCACAGGGCAGGCGCCACTACGGAGAAGCCCCTCTGCCTGGGTCCCTGTAACCTCACATCTCTCAGTGAGGGAACCGCCAGAAGGTCCTCAGTGTTGGTCCTCACTGTCTGGGCAGAACGATGGGCGTGGAGACGCTCCTTCCTAAGAAGGGAAGCATTCTTAGGATCTATAGGATGGCTCATAAATGTTCATTTCCTGATGGCAGCATCAAAATGGTAACTCAAATAAGCCATATCACCTCTCAGAATAAATTTCAGTGGATTCTGCTCATACATGTATCAAATATTAAGTAATCATATTACAGTATAAGATATGATGTGATGTCCATGCATGAAGAAGAGTGGGGTGAAAGAGACAGTGGAGGATCAGCTATAGCATTTCTAAAAGAATAGTTTTCCTGGGATATCTTTTCAAAAAATGGGAAATGGTGTAGAAATGGGGAGGCTATTTAGACATAAGTACAAATGTAGACAAATGCATGGAGACGGCTAATAGCTGAGGTGCTTGTATAGAGCGAAATGAGGGGGGGGGAAATCCTTAAAGATGAGGACTCAGTATGAAGTTGATGTGTTGGGAGCATAGCGAGACAGGAAACAAGTGCAGAGGTGTCACTGAAGGGGTGACCTATAGTGACAGTGGAGAGGCTTTAAGACAAGACATTCTACATTTGATTACAGGGCAGAGATACAAGGCAAACTGGACAGCTAACAGGGAGTTTAATAGCCTACTACATTAAGTTCCTTAAGCCATTGGAAAGCTGAAATCTGTATTAAGATCAACAGTTTATAATGGCCACTAGATGGCATTGATGGTAAGGGGCTTTCAGAACATGAAAAGGGAAGACATACAGCATTCTAAATTTCAGTTTAATTTAATAATTGTGAGGGAGGGGGGAATTAGGTAATTCAGATAGGTTAGTCTGGGCTGCGCAGTAAATTTGGTATTTTTATATTACTGATGTTTCATATCCGTAAACAGACTAGGTTTACTGCACAGCAGCCACCCTGACACATGCCTATCAAACCAGCACAAGTCCCATTTAGACTTGTAAATGACAGTGCTGCTAATAAATTTTGGTAAAACACTTTGCAGACACCTTAACAATTCTTTAACTAAGCTTCTCCTGCTGCCAATTCAGCAGTAGAACAGTGTGTATTTAGCAGCATGTCTGGTCTTTCTAGTCCTAGGTTTTTCCAGCAAAGTCAATTTGTGTAATGACTCCAGCGCTACCTTTTACTTTCAATCTCCTACCAAGGATTTTCTCCAGTCACATCTATAGACCCCATCACTGACATGCTCCCACAGTTCTCTCTTTCAGTCAGCAACTTTCCAGGTTGTCTTTTCCTTTCTTCATCCTGAGGAAGGAAACCATTTCACAGTCTCTTTTGAGGGAGACATAATCCATACTCATAGCAGTGCCATTAAAACTGGAGTTTATTCCAGTACAAATTTGGTAAAGGTAAAGGGACCCCTGACCATTAGGTCCAGTCGTGGCTGACTCTGGGGTTGTGGCGCTCATCTCACTTTATTGGCCGAGGGAGCCGGCGTACAGCTTCCGGGTCATATGGCCAGCACTTCTGGCGAACCAGAGCAGCGCACAGAAACGCTGTTTACCTTCCCACTGGAGCAGTACCTATCTATCTACTTGCACTTTGAGGTGCTTTCGAACTGCTAGGTTGGCAGGAGCAGGGACCAAGCAATGGGAGCTCACCCTGTCGCGGGGATTCGAACCACCGACCTTCTGATCGGCAAGTCCTAGGCTCTGTGGTTTAACCCACAGCGCCACCCGCGTCCCAGTACTCCTTAGGCGACTGCTAAATCTCTGTTGCATTTAACCCATAAAACTTCCAGCATAGGCTCACATGTAATGTCAAGAAAAGGATTTTTTAAAAAATAAAAAATCATTAGTCATCAATATGCGAATCAGCTCTCTAGAGAGGGGCAATTTCCTTTGCTGATGGCTCAGTTGACTAGAGGCTTGACTGAAAGGCCTATCCCTAATTCTGTTGTACACTCATACCTCGGGTTACAGGCACTTTTTTTCAGGTTACGGACCGCCGAAACCCGGAAGTACTGGAACAGGTTACTTCCGGGTTTCGGCAGCCGCGCATGCACAGAAGTGCTAAATCGCACTTTGCACATGCACAGAAGTGCCGAATTGCAACCCGCACATGCGCCACTGAGGGTTGCGAACACTGCAGTTTGTGAACGTGCATCCCGTACGGATCATGTTCGCAACCCGAGCTTCCACTGTACAGTGTAGAAAGAAAGCAGCTTATAATTAGTATTCATAATGCTATTTTTATTGTCATAAACTGCTTTTTGCAGTGTTGTACATAAATAATGCTGCTGCTTTGTAAAATGACAGTCTGTAACTGGCACTAAATTATTGACAAGACAAACAAGGAATGAAGGATCAAGTCCATTAGCGGTTTACTCCCTGAACTGTTTGGGAAATAAGTTCAGACACAGCAGAGAACCAGGAGGAAAAAACCCAATTCAGAGACCAAGAGAGAAGCCAGTGATGTGAATCTGTTGGTTCCTTTTTGTGCCCACTTTCCTTCTTCACCCAATAAACAACTGAAGAGAGCTATGTATGTATGTATCCGTGCACACACGCATACACATATACAGACAAGTAAGACACACACAATCCTTTTCGGGAGGACACAGAAGGGGATATTAGACTTCTAATACAGTGGAAAGGAGGACAAACGAGAAGCTGATACAGCATAGCAACTGAATGTGAGCCGTGAATCAATTCCCCTTTTTCAAGCTCTCCTCAGCCACAAATTCAGAAAGTGGCCTCAAGAAAGCCTTTATCCTCAGGGGCCATTTGCAAATGTGAGTGAAATAGTGCTATATCTCAAAGGAGTATTGCAAATAATTTATGTGAAGGGGTTCAAACGCTCACCCTGCACTATATAAATGCTGAATATTATTTAAGAACTACATAATTCCCCCCTCAGTTGAGACGCTGCTCACTTCGAGAGTTGGGAAATCCACTCAGGACGTTCACTTACCATTGTAAAGGTTTGTTTTTATGCTCCCTTTCTTTAGGGTCTTTGTGTGTTTTTTCTCAGTTCCTTCATTAACTCACAAGTGGTATTCTTTTGGCATTTGTTAGTTTTCTCCCTCCCTCTCTTGTTTTTGCAGTTAGCCTCCAAGGCAAATAAACGTTACGCTTTAACAAGTTTGCAGTGTCTATTGAACAAAAGCCAACACGCACACACTACAGAGCTATTTTTGGAGATGATAGAAGAAGCAGTTTATATTTTTATCAATATTAGCATATAAGGTATTTTTTTATTTTTTAAAAAAGGTTTTCAGCTAGTTTACTGAAAGCTCTTGTAGAAATAGCACTGAGAAACACTGCAGGTATTAGTGAGCTATATGTAGGTCATTAAACTATAAACTTTTCCCCAAACAATTTCACATCCTCCCTCCCAGTTCACATTATCAACTCGGATAAAATTTTGTGAAAATCCACAGTGCCAGCCAGTTCATGATCCAATTTTAAATTGCAAATAATATGTTCTTAGAATAATTATTCTTTTCCCATCTGCTAGGGGAGGAATTGAATGTGCAATTTGCTTATGTATTTATAGCATGTAGAGGGAGGGAGTTTTATAAACAAACTTAGGCCCCCAAAAATCTCTATTATAGTTACAGAAGGCATATAAAAGTCATGCTTTTTCTCAATATAAGAAGCACATTTTATGAGCAGCAAGATTCATCCAGTTTGGTTTTATTCTGCTTCTCAGAACATGAATGGTGTTTCAACACAAGGTTCTCTTGGTTTTATTGTTCTGTGATTTGTAACAATGTGATTTGTTTATATTTTTGTGTGTAGACCGGTTTGAGGTCTGACCAGTTTGACTTTTGACAAAAAGCAGTATGTGAGCAGGTGGCGCTGTGGTTTAAACCACAGAGCCTAGGGCTTGCCGATCAGAAGGTTGGTGGTTTGAATCCCCGCGACGGGGAGAGCTCCCATTGCTCGGTCCCAGCTCCTGCCCACCTAGCAGTTCGAAAGCACATCAAAGTGCAAGTAGATAAATAGGTACCACTCCGGCAGGAAGGTAAACGGCATTTCCGTGCGCTGCTCTGGTTTGCCAGAAGTGGCTTAGTCATGCTGGCCACATGACCCAGAAGCTGCCTGTGGACAAAAGCTGGCTTCCTCAGCCTATAGAGCGAGATGAGCGTGCAACCCCAGAGTCGTCCACGACTGGACCTAATGGCCAGGGGTACCTTTACCTTTACCTAAGCATACTTAATCAGCAGCAGCAGCACCACCCTCATTTTGACCATATTGGTCAGTTTACATTTCCCCATGGTGGTAATTATGATGATTCATATGCTGCCCATCTGACTGGTTTCCCCTGCCACTCTGGGCTATTTCCAATAAAATATTAAAAACACAGTAAAACATCAACCATTAAATACTTCCCTGAACAGGGCTGCCTTCAGATGTCCTAATGAAGTCCTAATGAATGTCTTAATGAAGCAAAATTACTCATCTTATTGACCAGATGAGTTTAGTAGAGTTCTGTTGAAAACGTTACAGTATTCTGGGAGGTTCAGTCAAGCAACAACATATGACCAAGGATTAAGAAGAGTCCCTAGCACCAGCAACAACTAAGGCAGCATCTGGCAGAGTTGCTCTGTACCTGAGGAAAGGTGATAAGAGGGTAGAGGAATGCCTATTCTAACTGGAGACTGTTGGTAGATGATGGTGGAAGCAAGGGTAGCTCAATTGACGCCTCTACTGCTGCCTCCCAATTATCACAAGTAATGAAGCATCCCATATCAATTGCTCTTCAGCAGTGACAGTGTATAACTGCAAATGAACCACCTAACCCTGCTGGTACTGGCTACTAAACCATAGGAAATTTCATGTGTGGAGAGGATCAACTAGAATGCAGACGTATCTTCTGATTGGTCCATCATATTATAAACTAGTTCTGCTTGTTTATCATTTATTGCAGGGATTCGGGAAAAGTGAGGACTTCCTCCATTCGTTCCCTCCATTCTAAATCATTGTGTACTGCTCATAAATCAAAATTATACATGCTTATGATTTTGCACAGCTCATTTATCCAGTCCAAAAATGTCTTATGCTTGAAACTTGACTTGTTATGGTTTAATAGCTGGGTCTTTTTAGGACTTGTAAAACTGTCATTGTGGCCTTATAGGCTGGCTTTTAATAGAATCCTGCAAATTTATAAAGAACTTGTGATGTGCAAGAGTAAGTGAAAATACCCAAGACTTAAGATTTTTCGGAAGCCTTGAAGGGTGTGCCTAATGGATGTGCATTAGAACAAAGCATCCAATTTGTGGGGGAGGTGGGTTATTAAAAAAATATTTCCTTGTGTCAACATTTTGTTCATTTGTTGATAGCCGCCCTGAGCCTGGTCTCGGCCAGGGAGGGCAGGGTATAAATAAAATTGCATTATTATTATTATTATTATTATTATTATTATTGAAGCCAGAGGTGTGGATGAAGACATTCTGTCTTGTAAAGGGTTCCAGGCTCAGCTAAAAAGTTCTCTTGCCATACACAGTAGGCTGTGTATGCCTTTATTTGTTTGTTTAAAAAATATATATCCTTCCTTTCCAGCTTGAACTGTCTAAAGCAACACAACAAGCTATATGTGGCAGCATCAACTGCACCTCACTTTTTCAGAAAGGGATATAGGTAGTTCCTTTATTTTTGGTAGAGCAGAAGGCCGTTAGGCATGAAAACAACAATAAGGCACCATGAAGCTTGAAACCCCAGTAAACCTTGTACTTAAGGCTTCTGTAGGGTAACAAGTTTAAATAACTGAGAAGAGTGAAAATAACTGGACGTAATCAAGTCTCCTTTATGCATGGGAACAGGGAGAATAGGGATGGTCATGTATTACCAGAATTTTCATTCAGATCTGTTCAGACTGATTGAGATCAGGCCTGGTGGATTCCACCATCCTTATCTGTCAGTCTCCCTGCCCTTTCCTCCTTTTTTGGTAGTGCTGTGGTCTAAACCGCAGAGCCTAGGGTTTGCCGATCAGAAGGTCGGCAGTTTGAATCCCCGTGACAGGGTGAGCTCCCATTACTCGGTCCCTGCTCCAGCCAACCTAGCAGTTCGAAAGCACGTCAAGTGCAAGTAGATAAATAGGTACCACTCTGGCGGGAAGGTAAACAGCATTTCTGTGTGCTGCTCTGGTTCACCAGAAGCAGCTGTATGCCGGCTCCCTCGGCCAATAAAGCGAGATGAGTACCACAACCCCAGAGTCATCCGCGACTGGACCTAATGGTCAGGGGTACTTTTACCTTTACCTATAGGTAGTGAGATACTGTCAAAAGGCCCCAAGGGCTAGCACACACTGTGAACACCATCCAGTTCCAGTTTTCCTCAATAGCATAGAATAATTACAAATCCAGGCTGAGAGCTGCCTTGCAAATGAGCAAAGGACAGCTTGTGTGTGTTATACAATTTTGGATATGAATGGCCAGCAGTTGACCCAGTGGCCAGCCGGATGCCCCTGGGAAACCCTGACCTGTGATTCCCAGCAGCTAGTAATTAGAGGTGTAACACCTCTGACAGTGGAGGTAGAACATAGCCACTGCCGCTGTTCACCTTGTCCTCTGTGAATTTGTCTAATCCTCTTTTCCGTGTTGGTGGCCATCACTGCCTCCTGTGGGAGTCTGTTCCATAGTTCAACTATATGTTGTGTAAAGAATTACTTTCTTTATTCTGTCTTGAAGCTTCCAACATTCAGCGAGTGTTCGAAGGAGATGGAAAAACTTCTCTGTATCTATTTTCTTCATACCATGCATAATATTATAAACTTCTACCATATCACCTCTTACTCACCTTTTCAGTAAACTAAAAAGCATCAAGTGCTGGATCCTTTCCTCTTAGAGGAGCTTTTCCATTCCTTGATCATTCTGGTAGCCAGATTATTTTAATAGCCAGGCCCTCGCCTCCCTACTTTATACAAAGTTTTGATCCTAGTTGCGATGTTCCACCCTTTTGATATAGCGGTATCTTTGTTGTGACAGAAGCAACTTTGTTGCAGTATATAATTACCCAATGCATTAATTAGAAAGGTTAAGAGGGCTCCGGAGCAACCCCATTCTCAAGTGAGCTCAGCTAATAATTGGTCTGAAACATAACCTCAAAAGAGACAAGTGAATTTGAGGGTCAAGTAAGACTTCAAATTATATGCTTCAAAGCACCATGTTCCTTTCAAACTCATCCATACTGGAATAAGAATATGCAGATGCAGCCACTGACCAAGGATGTCATTATCAACATTTTTTCTCCTTGTTTGCCTCAGATGGGCAGGAGGAGCTTTTTGCACAAACTCATAGCCCGCATATTGGGATTTAAGTGTAAACTGACCAGTTTACTACTGAATGTCTCTAGCTGAGCCAACAAAGTTGTCAACTTGAACAACGGCATCCCTTGCATATAGCATCCTACCACCAATACACAGCATGTGAGTGTACCAGAAGAGATGGAAGGATTGAATTTGTCATTGTTACGGAGGTGCCTCAAAGCTAGTCTTTAAAAGCCAAACACTAGACTGGCTGTTGTAGTTGCATTTTCCAAAATGAAGTGTGGGGTTCTGTTTTGCGCATATGTGGTTTTTATTTTGTTTCTCTTTTTAGTTTCATTGAGAGAGAAAATAACCTTGCATCAAAGTATACCTGCTTGTTCTTTGGCTCTGTCACTTATCTAGTTATGAACCTAGGAAGTTGCCTTACGCAGGCCATTTTGTCCATCGATCCCAGTATTGTCTAGCTGTGACAGGCTCTCCAGGCTCTTGGGTAAAGATCTTTCTCATAATCTATTTACCTGACCCTTCTAGTTGGCGATGCCAGAGATTGAATCTGGGACCTTCAGCATGGAAAGCAGGTGCTTCACCACAGAACTAATACCTTAGATTTTGAACCAAGAGCTGTTAGACAATCACACCAATCTTTTCTAGTTTTTAGCTGCCTACAGTTAACAATGTTGATGCATCTTTAAGCTCAATGTTCACAATTACTGGCATGCGTTCTAATATTTACAGATTTCAGGAGTGAGGAATAATAATAATAATAATAATAATAATAATAATAATAATAATAATAATAGTAATAATAATAGCACATTGCCAAATGTATGGAGATATGTCTGCCTACCTGCCTGTTTCAAAGGGCCTAAAATCCTGCAGTCTAATAAGCAGAAGGAAGCTCCCTTATTCAGTGAACTTGCTCTCATGAGGAAGTGTGCAGTTAACAGACTCTTCTGGATACAATATTGAGGGACAGGTAGCAAGTTTAAAAGCCCATTTAATCTATAGTTGTGCAAGGCTTTCCATGCATTATTGCAGCTTCCCCTTTCTGTTGCGTAATTTGTCGTGTACCTTTGGCCATGTTTTCTCCATACAGCTTGTGTAGTCTGATCAGCCATTGCTAAATAATCCTATCAGATGATCTTGAAAGTTTATACAATAATATGCTCTTTGTATGCCAGAACTGTGAGTGGTTCCTCATGGACCAGAAGCACATGTCAACAAGCAGTTGTGCTTTTAGCATAGTGCGTCCAGCTCTTTGAAACTCTATCCCAATAGAAAGCCTGCAGGACCCGTCCCTGCTAAATTTCAGACACCAGGTTAAGCAAGTTTTATTTCAGGAGATATTTAGACTAGTTTTTCTATTTTTGATGCTTTAATCTGTGTTTTGCATATTGTGTTGAGTTTGTGGGTGCCTTGACTCTAAAGTCCTGAATGCTCTAACAGAGGGCAATGAACGTATTGAAAACCTAAGACAAAATGTTGCCCTTTATGAAGTTGTGACCTGAGAATGCCTAAAGCCACAAATGTGTCTGTCCCTTACAAAAGCTGTATACATTTACTGTCCCAGTAATGCAGAGTTGCTAATTCATCATTATGAATTCACTACAAAGATAACAAAGGAGAAAGACTGGGATTTGAGCAAACAGGATCTTGTTTGAACACAAGTAGCTTTAGTAATTGGCAAACACGAGCAGGCAAAGTAAGGGGAGAAAATGTGAACTGTAAACAGCTTAATGTTTTTGCAAAATTTCCACTATATGAAAGACTGTATTAAAGCAGCCTCTTTTGTTCAGCCACTCCAGTCCTCTTAATCTGAGTATTTCTTCTGAAATAAGTTTAAATGTTAGACAAGCCATGCCAATGTTGTGATTAGGTAGCTTACGTCATCCTCAGTGGAGAAGTGGTATAGTTAGCATTTAATGGATCACTTGCTGAACATATTATAATTATTTTTACTTAATTTCAGATGTTCGTTCAATAGTCAAATAAACCAACACTTCATTACAATGGTACATTTATATTTAGCTTAATAGGAGAATTCAATGCATGCTAACTCAAAAGTAAACATCTCAGAATTTAAAGGGGCTTGCTCCCAGATAAGTTTCTATAAGGTTGCAGACTAAATTATGTTAAGTAGTTGAAACAGAAGTCTCCTTTGGCTTTTACTATGCTGGAAGATCTGAAAGCTTCAAAAGCAAAAAAATTTCAGGGGGCGGGGGGAGTTAAATGTAATTGCACAGATGTAAAGGGACGCGGGTGGCGCTGTGGGTTAAACCACAGAGCCTAGGACTTGCCAATCAGAAGGCCGGCGGTTCGAATCTCCGTGACAGGGTGAGCTTCCGTTTCTCGGTCCCTGCTCCTGCCAACCTAGAAGTTCGAAAGCATGTCAAAGTGCAAGTAGATAAATAGGGACTGCTCCGGCGGGAAGGTAAACGGCGTTTCCGTGCGCTGCTCTAGTTCGCCAGAAGTGGCTTAGCCATGCTGGCCACATGACCCGGAAGCTGTAGGCCGGCTCCCTCAGCCAATAAAGCGAGATGAGCGCCGCAACCTCAGAGTTGGCCACGACTGAACCTAATGGTCAGGGGTCCCTTTACCTTTACTTGGATATCGTCATGCTGTTGGGCATGAGCGCTTGGTCTCAGACTGCATTCCAGGGGGAAGGGCCCTTGGTGTTTGTCCTAGCAGTAGAAGCACTTTCTAAGTGAATAACTTTAATTCAAGGCTGCAAATTATTATTCATTGCTGTTGGAATGCCAGAGTTTTTTGTTATGCAATTAGTGAAGTAAATTGTGAACAAAGAACAGCTGGGAGAACTGATCTGAGCTCTGACAGAGGAACATTTCTACATCAGTACAAGTGAAACCCAAAACCAATTCAGAGCCGTTAATCATCCATCAATCACATTGAATTGTTTAGTGTCTGACTGCAAATTTCTTCATAGTCCTTTTACTTTATATGCAAAGTGCATTGTGCCACGAGAAAACGGATGCTAAAATAACTTTTCCAAATAACTTTGGTTCAAAAGGTTGCGAATCTGTTTTCTGTGGCAATTTTTTCCCTTCGTGTTGTCTGGAACCCATATCAATAAAACTTAATAGGAGGCTGAAAGTGAAATTACAGCAAACTGTGCACTTAATAATACCCCAGTGGGAGCTCATTAATATCTCAACAGGTACACTCATGCATTATCTTAATCGCACATGATCCTTAAAGAAATTGCCTTTTTATTTTTATTAAAAGTTTCCTAACAACTGTCTTTTGGAAAGAAGTTTCAGGTTGGTCTCATTTTATTAAATTCTGCCTCGGTAGCAAAAGAGATGAATAGCAAAATTTACTTAGTAATTTGAAGTGATATAACATTAGACATTGCATTTATATTGCTATTAATGTCAGTGTTTCTTTTTACACAGTGGGAGAAACCAAGCAAGTAACAGAGCAAAAGCAGTAGGGCGGAGGAGATTGATCAGCCAGCAGTGGCAGATGCCACAGTGAAGCAGGCTATATATCCTTTGTGGATTGCTCTCTCCCATATTCTAAGTGAGACACAGTAGCAACAATGCAACATTGAGATTTAATGCTCACGTTGGGTTGTGGCCAGAAAAAACAAAACTGTAAAATTTATTTATTTAATAAAATGTAGACACCGCTCGATTGTAAAAATAGAACCTAAACGAGGCTACAAACTTCTGACCATCTGTGGGTGATACTCAGAGTAAACATTCATTAAGAGTCAATGTTTAGAGTAATTGTTAATTTAGCTTACTTGGGGTGGGGGCAACCTGCATTCAAATTCACATTTTCAAGCGTGATCAGCAAAATGTACTTTCCCTCAAAGATCAAGAACTCAGAACATTTCAACATTTACTCCCCCCCCCCCCCCGTTAATAATCACCAATCTAAATAGCATTTCTGGTGTGCTTTGTTAAACTCAGATTGGCTTGTTATTGTTAGGTTGGTTTAAGGCAGGCGTGGCCAAACTTGGCCATCCAGCTGTTTTAGGACTACAGTTTCCATCATCCCTGACCACTGGTCCTGTTAGTTAGGGGTGATGGGAGTTGTAGTCCCATGGCTGAGTTTGGCCATGCCTGGTCTAAGGGGTTAGTCCTCCAATTGGGTTGGGACCATGAATTTCTTCCCTGTTGTGGTTTCATTTAGAAATGGAATCCACTGTATATGTGGAGATATTTCCCCATCCCTACTCAGGCCCCCTCTCATAATGAATGGGGTGCTGGGGCAGAGCCATGGAGCCAACCTCCAGCTGGCCTGGGTGAGGCTGAGGTGGGTAAGGCGATAGCCAGGTCAGGGCTTTGTGAATGCACAGGCAACCCAGCACCCTGCCACAGCTTCTGAACAGTCTCAATATTGTTGCCACCCTGCCTGCTCCAGCCCTGCCCAGGGAAGCTATAGCAACACTGGTGTCAGGAGAGCAGCTTCACAACTTGGGCCCACCACACTGCCACTTTTCCAAGAGTTAAATTAAGAATTATTGGTCCCTATATCACTGAGGGAGTTGTTGTTGTTTAGTCGTTTAGTCATGTCCAACTCTTCGTGACCCCATTAACCAGAGCACGCCAGACACTCCTGTCTTCCACTGCCTCCCGCAGTTTGGTCAAACTCATGCTGCTAGCTTCAAGAACATTGTCCAACCATCTCGTCCTCTGTTGTCCCCTTCTCCTTGTGCCCTTCATCTTTTCCAACATCAGGGTCTTTTCCAGGGAGTCTCCTCTTCTCATGAGGTGGCCAAAGTATTGGAGCCTCAGCTTCAGGATCTGTCCTTCCAGTGAGCACTCAGGGCTGATTTCCTTAAGAATGGATAGGTTGATCTTCTTGCAGTCCATGGGACTCTCAAGAGTCTCCTCCAGCACCAGCACTGAGGGATAGATAATTACAAATATCTGCAAGTGTGCTCAATGAGAGTAGAGGCAGCAGTTGATCACCGAGGGTGGTACCTGGGGCTTTGAAAAATATATTGCCCTAAGCCATAGGGTTCTGTTTCACTTTTGTTTATGGAGGGGAAGGAAGGTTTACCCCATTTTCTTTCTCTGCATGGTCCAAAGGGCTATCAATTCTGTGTGAAGCATACATCTCACTGGATTGTACATTTGTAGAGTCTGCATCAGTCTTTCTGTTGAGAGACTATGGAAAACATCTGTTTTCATCCAATTTTTTTGGCTCAGTTTAATCCCTACAACACAGGGATGTTTTCACTGCATCTGTTATGAAATATGTTACAGCACTCAATCATGTTCAGTAAACCCTGACTTTCAGAAGAAACTCAGTAAGAAAAGAGGGGGGATAGCTCTCCCTAGGGAGGAAACAAAAAAGATTTCGAGAATAGAGTTCTGTACAAATAAGGTAATGGGGGGAAAATATGATGAAGAGCAATGCAATAAAATGCCAATGGGTGCATTCTATTTGATTACAAGGATTTCTATGTACTTTTCCATGCACTGTAGCTGTGCTGCACAATATGAAAAAGAAAGAGTTCTTGGAAACAATTATATATACCGAAATGATATTGAAAATTATACTGGACTTTTAAAAGTGAGTCCTGCCATTGCATTTTAGAAGGTTGGCTTCGAGTGCAGATCAGCACCAGCCTATGGACCACCACTCGGTATGGCACTGAAGAAGATTCCATACCAGCCACGTGAAAGGCATTGGTTTCTACACACTCATCCACACACACATCCTCTCAAAATCACAGTCCTGAGTGCCAATTAGGGAGGTGTGGAGGAGCACATTTGACCCTTGGGCTTGAGGTTCCTCGCCCATTCTACCCAATGTAAAATATTAGACCAACAAACCAGAATAATGATAAATGGCAATCTCATTCAAAACTATCCATTTGTTTAGTTTTGCTGCTACTACAAAGAGGAATACTCTGTGAATGGTATAGAAATCTTCATTTGATTAAAAAAAAAAGCCCTGTGAATATCATTTATAGACCAGCTGGTGCGCAAGGACAAAGAACAATATACTACCAACGTAAACCCCTGGCACTACAGGGCAAAGCAAACAACATTTTCAACTAGATTGGTGCCAAGGTATCAGCCATAGTAACAGTATCAGCAGGCCAAGGGAATGAGGTGATACATTTCATTCAGATTGCAGAAGGCACAGAGTGAAACCCAAGTTCAGTAAGATCCTGCCTGATGTTAAGTTCCAGTAAATATCTGGGTGTACTGTTCATTTTTAAGCAAAACTTATATGTGGGGCGGAATTGTCCATTTAATCCATATCAACCAGGCTACATAAACCAAACTTCCTCAGCAAGACTATAAGGCGAAAGGACAAAGTCCTTCTTGAGATACCTTAAAGAACCAGGACATTTGTGACTTTAAAGGTTAAAAACCTGCAGTTGAATTGAGCCCAGAAGCATGGCAGCAATCGCTGCAGCACCTTGAGATAGGCAAAATATGCTCCGCTGAGGCTAGAGGCCAATCTGCACATTAACATTATTCGCACTTGCTTTAAAAAGTGTGCTTAAATTGGCTGCTCTCATTCTGAAGAAAAAATAGCTGCAGGGCCCCCGATCAAGAATGTGTTTCTAATCCAGATCGGGAACTGTGCCAGTTTCCTCCTGAAAATCATTTTCCTCCTTCTCAGCTTCCATTTGCCCCCCAAAGGCTCTGTTCCATGCAAACAGGACTATTGGGGGCAAACTTCCAATCCAGATCAGGAGTACATAAAATTGGCCAGTTTAACTCTCTATTCCAATGGGGCTGCTGCGAAATATAGCAGCTATTTCATATATTTGAAAAACAAATATTACGGTAGTTGGTCTATAGGGTGCTACTGGACAATTTTTTTAAATTTTTAAATTTTTATTTTGAAAAACAAATTTAGCAAACCTGAACCCTTTGTGCTCTGTGTAGTACTCAACAATCATGGGTCAGTCCTATTCAAATTCCTAGGAATATGTTTAATTTACTAAGCTATCGGGGTCCAATTTACCATGACAGAAAGGAACAGGAAAGCGGAACTACCAAATGTCAAGCTAACTGTGCTTCATTTTGTCACCAAAAACTTTGCAAAACAGGGTAAAAAATAAGGCAACCATTACCCCCCCCCCCAAAAAAAAATTACACTAAGAGAGTTTGAGAGAGCTGCCCCTCTGCAAAGAGAAGAAGAATACACACTCAGGTTGTAAACGTGTCTCACATGATCCTTGTTTAGAAGAAGAGTTTGTGGTGAGAATCACTGAGGACTGTTGAGGTGACACCCTGCAGCTTTAAGATTGAATGCTCATGCTGGGTCTCTATTACATATCAATCCAACGGTGCTTATATAATGGATTTATGGTTCATGGCTTCCCAGTCATTTTTTAAAGTGTGAATTAGCCAAGATGCTTTTTTTGTGTGCTTAAACAAATTCCATCTCCTTGTCAGCCTCTCTTCTCTTTCTACTTTTAATCCTGCAGCAAAGCCATGGTAATGCTGAATTTGTTGACATCCCTGCCATTCCCATGGCAGCAGGGTGCGGTGCTTTAAACACCGGAGCATCGCAGGATCAAAAACAGGAAAGAAAGAAAGTATAGCAGGGCTCCAACCCTGAATTCTAATACTGACATTTTTATAGCAGCAGAGCATGCATTAGGAACTTTTGTTGTCTCTTTTGTTAATGCATTTACTCTCTTTAGTGATGCCTACGTATCCACCCCACTAAAGCTGTCTCTTTGATTTGTTTGTATTTCAGAAAGAGTTAGCCACCCCTCTTTGGCTGGCCAATACTCAGGCTTTTGGTGGTTGTTTTATTTAGTTCAGCTTCCCACGAGGTATCCCAATGTACTATATTATATACTGTATACAGTAGTCCCTCATTTATACACATTTGACTTGCACGATTTCAACCACTTGCAGAGGAGAACAAACACAAGCCAGTGTTTTGAGTTCAGTCCACCGTGTGCTGGGGGCCTTATGCAAAGCATCTGGAGTAATCACCAAGTAGCATTTTGGGGAGAGGGATTGGGACCTAATTATACAGATAAGTATTTCTGTATACCTTTTATTGTTCCTCGGTGTCCCTGTTTTACCTCCCAAGTTGATCAGCATCTGCCTACCTGAATTCTGCATTAGAGGGAATGAAAAATATGTTCATAAATACCAATGATGCCGAGAGACTGCAGTATTCTCTCAAGAAATTGTGGATGATTTTGAGTTCCCAATATCTTGTCAATGACATATGTTTGTGTTGCACACTCCACTTCTCATCCCTACCAGAAAAGGCCCTTGACAGCTGAGCACTCACAATTCACAGTAGTTCACTGGCTTGAGTTTTGATTCTAGACTTCCTAAATTTATGGTTCCCGTATGATTGCAGATTCTTGGCTGCTTTGTTTACTGACAAGCATCTCTCTCCTGAAGACACCTTTCAGCTTCCTATTCATCTGTGACTTGATTGCTCTAGAATTGAACTTTTTGACTCAAGAAGTGGTACATTGAGTTTTTTCTTTTCTTTTAGCTGACTTGAGCAGATGTTGTTTGTTTCATACTTATGAGATGGTAACTTTGTGCTGTGAATTGCAGTGATGATCCTTCAGGGAGTAGATATGATGGAAAGAGGACTTCAGCATAGCTCACGAAGTTTATTGCAGGGCTTGCAGGAAATATTGGACCAAATTGGTGACACTGCAAAAAAAGAAAAAGAAAGGGGAAAAACAATCTGTACAAAATTCCTCACGCCGCACAAAGTTTATATGCACTCATACACACACACACACACACACACACACAGTGGTACCTCGAGTTAAGAACTTAATTCGTTCTGCAGGTCCGTTCTTAACCTAAAACTGTTCTTAACCTGAGACACTACTTTAGCTAATGGGGCCTCTTGCTGCCACCGCGTGATTTCTGTTCTCATCCTGAAGCAAATTTCTTAACCCGAGGTACTATTTCTGGGTTAGCAGAGTCTGTAACCTGAAGTGTCTGCAACCCAAGGTACCACTGTGTATATATGAGAAAATGTGGAATGAAGCTGACATCTGGATTATGTGTCTCAAGAGTTAAACACACACACAATCAGATTTAAAGCCCTGTGTATCATTCGGCAACTCACTCATTTAAAAAGGAAACAAAGAATTTCAAGAAGCCAGGGCTTTACAGTGGTGCCCCGCAAGACGAATGCCTCGCAAGACGAAAAACCCGCAAGACGAAAGGGTTTTTCGGTTTTTGCGACGCTTCGCTAGACGATTTTCCCTATGGGCTTGCATCGCAAGACGAAAGCCCATAGGGAAATCTCGGGGACCTTTTTTTAAATGCTGGCGGTGGGGAGCAAAGCCTTTTCCCCCCTCCGGACTTCAGAAGAGGTCCAGGAAGGCCGGCGGGGGCGAAAGGCTTTGCTCCCCACCGCCAGCATTTTAAAAGCGGTCCGGGATAGCAGGGAAGCGCTTCCCGCTATCCCGGACGGCTTTTGAAGGCAGGCTTTTGAAGGCTGCCTGCCTAACCGGGGGCTTTTAAATCGCCCCGGGACTGTCCGGGGCGATTTAAAAGCCCCCGGACGGCTTTTGAAGCCTCCCCCCGCCGCCCGGCTTCGGGGCATCGTCCCGATGCCGGGCGGTGGGGCAGGAACGCCTCCCCCAGCCGCCCGGCATCGGAACGATGTCCCGAAGCCCGGCGGCGGGGCGGGAAAGCCTCCCCCAGCCGCCCGGCTTCGGGGCATCGTCCCGATGCCGGGCGGTGGGGCAGGAACGCCTCCCCCAGCCGCCCGGCTTCGGGGCATCGTCCCGATGCCGGGCGGTGGGGCAGGAATGCCTCCCCCAGCCGCCCGGCATCGGAACGATGTCCCGAAGCCCGGCGGCGGGGCGGGAAAGCCTCCCCCAGCCGCCCGGCTTCGGGGCATCGTCCCGATGCCGGGCGGTGGGGCAGGAACGCCTCCCCCAGCCGCCCGGCATCGGAACGATGTCCCGAAGCCCGGCGGCGGGGCGGGAAAGCCTCCCCCAGCCGCCCGGCTTCGGGGCATCGTCCCGATGCCGGGCGGCGGGGCAGGAACGCCTCCCCCAGCCGCCCGGCTTCGGGGCATCGTTCCGATGCCGGGCGGTGGGGCAGGAACGCCTCCCCCCGCCGCCCGGCATCGGAACGATGTCCCGAAGCCGAGCGGCGGGGCGAGAAAGCCTTTGTCCCCCCTGCCTGCCTTCCCAGGGGCTTTTAAATCGCCCCGGACAGCGGAGAAGTCCTCCGCTGTCCCGGGCGATTTTAAAATGCCGCCCGCCAGAAGAGGTCGGGGGAAGGCGGTTTCCATAGGAACGCATTAATTGATTTTCAATGCATTCCTATGGAAAACCGTGCATCGCAAGACGAAAAACTCGCAAGACGAAGAGACTTGCGGAACGAATTAATTTCGTCTTGCGAGGCACCACTGTATTTAATTCCTTTTAAGATTTCTCATCCATTAGATTCCTTACCCACCCCTTACCATAAGGTCCCAGGATGGTCCACCTAATGACTGATGCTGTTCTGAATATTGTTATATTTGGAGATAATGCTCCAAACTTGACAAAAAGTGATGCTGTTCACAAGGCCGTTTGTCAGGAGGGGTGCTGACAAGCTCTCCTAACCTTGAGATCTCTTAAGCCAGCTTTGGTCACCGTGCATGATGACCTATGTTAGTAGAGAGACAGGGAAAGGTGTCCTTGTTAATTCTACTCAACCTTTCAGTGGCTTTTGATAGCAACCTTTTGGAGAGGCTGTCTGAATTAGGGGTGGGTGACACTGCTTTGTGGTGATTCCAGTCTTATTTGGATGGTAGTTTCCAGTGGGTAATGCTCTTCAGCCCCTGGAGCCTTCAATGAGGGGATCCTCAGGGCTTGATTTCATCTCCCATGTTGTTTAAAATCTACACTAAACGGCTGAGGTGGGATCTTCCAGAGTTTCAGAAAACGACGTCAGCAATATGCTGATGACACACAGCTCACCTTTGCTTCTGCAGGTGTGGCAGTGGGTGTGCTGGACTGTTGTCTTGCCTCAGTAATGGACGGAGGCAGTATTGGGCTCAGGACCTTAATACCTCAAAGACCACCTCTCTCCATATAAAATGACCAGGACACTGCATTCATCATCTGAGGCCCTTCTTCATGTGTCTCATCCATGAGAGGCCTGGAGGATGGCAACACAAGAACAGGCCTTTTCTGCAGAGGTTCCCCCCCCCCCCCGTGGAATGCTCTCCCCAGGGAGGCTCGTCTGGCGCCTTCATTACATATATTTTGGTGCCAGGCAAAAGCATTCCTCCCAGGGCTTTGGCTAATTAAACCATCTATGACCTTTTAAACTGTGTGTTTGGGTTTGCTGTTTTTGTTTGTTATGTATTTTTGTGTTTTTACTTTGTAAATTGCCTTGTGATCCTTAGATGAAGGTCAGTATAGAATTTAATGATAGATGATAGATGATAGATGGATGTTAGATAGATGATAGATAGATAGATGATAGATAGATGATAGATAGATAGATGATAGATAGATAGATAGATGATAGATAGATATAGATAGATGATAGATAGATAGATAGATAGATAGATAGATAGATATAGATAGATGATAGATAGATAGATAGATAGATAGATGATAGATAGATAGATAGATGATAGAGATAGATAGATGATCGATAGATAGATGATAGATAGATAGATGATAGATAGAATAGTCTTTTGCTGGGTTTCTCTGCTGCAGTGCCAGGTGATGCTTTAAGATATGAAGCGGCTTGGTCCTCAGGTTCAGTCTCCCAGCAGGCCTGCTCATAATACAAAAAATTATCTAAAAACCAATATTAACAACATTAACAAAATATCAACCAAGAAATAAACTAATCCCTGATGAATTCATAAACACACTCCCCACACTATCATCATATTTTTGATTTTGTAATATTTGTAATATTGCATAAGTGTTATCAAATACCTGGTGGTCAGTATACCTGATTTTGTTTTGAAAGTGTGATGGTAAATCTGTGTGTTGAAGATAGCACTCCTCAAATTCTTGCAAGAAGGTATGCCCTTAGAAATTTCAGTTCCCTGCTTGAGACACTTACTGACTTGACAGGGACCTGTTTAAAATGAGCACCAAATTCTTTAAAAAATGCAATCCTAGCAGAAAGGCAAGTAAGGATAGGAAAGGTAATGAGGGATAGATTTCTCTTTAAAATGTAAGAAATGCTTCTATAACCTTGCCTGAAAGTTTGAGCACTTTTTTGGTGAATAATTTACAATAGCAAGGAGAGGCTGATGCTGCAGGTTCTTTCTGTTTGGTGAAACATTACTGAAAATAATGATTAAATAAGGCAGGGTCAGCCCTGTTAAACCAAACAGATATGTCAATGAACAGTGTAACGCTTCCATCAGAAACATGTTGTCAAATGGTTACATATCATTATCAATGGGATTTGGCAGTGCTGTGTGGTTTTGAGTATGGCCATGATTGCACATACAAGAATGAAATTTAGTATTAATAGGTGCTATTTAACCTTGCACTCTTCCAATCATTTTGTCTTTACAAGCATTTCACCTTGCCGGATGCTATGATCTTCCTCCACTTCCTCCTCCTCCCATGCCCTGTTTTGGGGGTTCTTCCAATGCCTCCCCCAAACCAAAATCAGGAGGCATGAGAGAAGGAGATAAGGAAAAGCCCAGTTTTGCAAGTAGAAGTCATTATGTGGGGTTTCCACTGGTGGGGCTGGTTAGGTGAATCCTGCCTATTCTTTTCTTAAAAGGAGACACAAATCAAGGCCTCGTGTCTGAATAGTTAAATCAGAACATACATAGGCAGCCCTGGTGAAATTTCAGAAGGCAGAGGTGGTCTGACTAGGAATTTTGCTGATTGGGAATTGGATTTGAAGTGCTCTACACTGCTCCATTATGTCCTGTGGAACAGCTGATGCACATAATCCCTGAATTTTAGGGAGGGCTTCATACTTGAGATTCCAGTAGATCTTACACTCAGGTCCTACTTGCCAGTTTTGTGAGAACAGGATGCTGGATTAGATAGGCTTAGCCTGATCCAGCAAGCTCTTATGTTTTTAATGGCTGGTTAACTGGATTTTCTCATAAATTGGCAATGGTTATGACTGAGATTGATGAGAGCCAAAGTAACAGAGATGATCACAAATTGGTGGGAACTAAGGCTCTAGTAGGCAGTAATTCAGACTAGCAAAGCTAAGTGTAAACAGGCAAATACTCAAGAACCCTAAAGATGGTGAAATATTGTTGATAAATCACGCATCATAAGGTCCATGGGGGGGGGGCAAGCTTACCCAAGGCTTATCTCAAAGCATGCTAACTTATCCTTCATCAAAGAGGTTCATGGAAGTTTTTTGGGGACAAAACTGATAATAGTTTAATTGGCCTATTAGTATTCACATAATGAAAATCATTTGAAAGATGGCTTCATTGACTTTCACTTAGGCACTGACGGAGATAGAAAGTAACAGATGGGCACTGGGAAGACTAATTGTGTTATAGCTCAAGCTAATTGTTGTGCGTGTGTTGAGTTTATCAATTTATAACTCCAAATAATTGTTCTATTCCCTACAGATACCCCAAATCAGTTATGCTTCAACTGCACCAGAACTAAGTGACGACAGGCGCTATGATTTCTTCTCACGGGTGGTACCTCCAGATTCCTTCCAAGCGCAGGCGATGGTGGACATCGTGAAAGCTTTGGGGTGGAATTATGTCTCCACATTGGCTTCTGAAGGAAGTTATGGAGAAAAAGGCATGGAATCTTTTATACAAATTTCCAGAGAGTCAGGTAGGTGACAAACCATGCTGCACAAAATGGGAACTTATTTTAAATACTATATTGAATGAAGCTTTATCCTTTAACATTCATTATTCATACCTTCACAATTCCATTCCTATGGTTTCTTCATTTCTCTCTTCTCAACTTACATAGAGGTTTTTAGGAACAAAGCACCTATGAGTCTGAGAGCTAAATGGCATTAATGCTCTGTTGGAGAAAGATATATCAGTGAAATTGTATCAAGCTTCTGGTGTGCCCACTGTTAAAATCACATGCTATGGTGAGATAGTACAAAGCAATGTTTTAGCATATTGAGTCCTTATCTCTTCACAGCCAAGAATGCTTTTAAATCAAGCAATTTCTTTGATATAAACTTTATGTCAGACAATTCTTCTATGTCTTTCAAATAATTTTACACATATTTTTTAAAATCAGATAGTACAATGTGAGGTGGTCAGCTTGAGGGATCAAAGGTTATTAGCTCTGAAGAGACACCAAACCTGTTTTAATGCAATGGGCTTGGAAGCCTAGAGAACTCCAGTCTATTGATATATGTTCAAAGGCTCCCCACTTACATTTGAAGATATTCCCACACTATTTGAGATAAATCAGTGGTTTTCAAACATACCTTTTTGGGAACCTTTTCCACAATGATGAGTCTGCTGTCTTTTATAGAAATACTAGTATGTGGTGGAAGATTCATGACCACATTTTAGAATGTCCACCCATAGGTTTTGGCAGTAGATATCTGAAATCCAGTTGCCCACATTGCTGTTGCATACAGAGAGGGAGGGAGGTAAGGTGTTAGCAAGGTCAGCAAATGCACCTGTGGGAGCACTGGCTTGGTTCTGCTGGTGTGTTTTCATCATAGTGACCTCACTGCTGCCTCAGCCCTCTCCACCCTGGTAAGTTGTAGTGATATGCTGCAGCCCCACCCCATCACCTAGTACTGCTTATGGGCTCTGTCACTGCCTTGAGTACAAGCCGTTTTCCATGTGAGTTTATCTGCTGCTACTGATCTCCTCACTGAGAATCTTGATACATTGCCAAAGAATCCCAGGGTTCTCTGCAGCACAACTTGAGAGTCATGCACGGAACCTGCTTTGCCATAGTGAAATACATCATCTCAAAACAGAACACCCCAGATGGTAAGAAAATGAAAGCTAGTCTTCTGCTAGCTCAGATAAGCTGAAACATTTTGTGGATTTAAGAAACAGGTTGTTACGGAGGAAAGTGTACCCCGGTGAAAGGATTTTGCTGCCTCTGTTCAGGATAGACTTAAGGACTGGAGGAGACTAAATGAGCCAGTTGGTTTAAAGTATCTGGATTTTACTTTTTCATCAGGAGAGATGTGTAAATGCTGCCACCCCAAATATATAACTCCATGTTCTAGTTACAGAAATGTGAATACTTGCAGAAATAGTATGTCCACGTGTAAAGTGATGGTCACACTACACCTTGAATACATTGCTCAGTTTTTGTTACATTACCTTAAAATACTTGCAATCAATATAGTATTGATTGCAATCAATACTTGCGATCAATACAGAAAGTGAGACTAAACAGTTATCATTCAGAAGTATGGTATTCCTTTTGCAGACAAAGGAATGACGGTAAGAATACTGAAGTAACTCAGAAGTATTTCGTGGGGTGGGGCAAGGCAGGGGTGAGGTCAGAGTTAGGGCTGATCCAGCACCTCCCTGACCTCATTTTCACCCTGCCCCATTACAGCATGCACAGTTCTGACAGGATACTCCTGTGGTCACTTAATACATTCTCACTTCCCTCAGATTTTTTTCTTTTTAAATTTCTGACATTGTTCTGACATTGGCTATTTTCCAGTCATCTTGTATACAAGGTGATTTTCATGGGTTGGATGAATGCCATTGCTGTAATTTAGTTTGTGGATTAGCCTCCTCCTCCACTTTTTAACACAGTTCTTCTAATGTAATGTATAATGGGAAGCAAAGGTGGAATATTTAAGGTGATGGCAACACAAATAGTGTGTTGGGTTCTCCAATTTTCTTATTCATTCATTCATTTGAACTTTATATATCACCCTCTTTATCAGTTATACTTAGTGGCAAGTTTCAGTAGTGTCAACTTAAAATGTAATTAAGAGGATGCTGTATTAATGAGAATGCTCCTCAGCTAATATGGCAATACATAAAAAGCACTAATATGGGCCATTTGGCCAAAATACATGCTGAGTATTGTTCTGGAAAACTTGGTTTGGCTGCTGTTATCAACAGGCTGTATCATAAGCAGTGGGATTTTCAAGGCATTCCTAGGCAGGAAAGACTATCTGACATTGTTCTTACATTGGCCATTTCCCAGTCACTTGGTACACAAGGTGATTTCCATGGGTTGTGGCAAAAAGTCAGACCTGCCTGCCTCCAATACTGCAGATCTACTGGTTCTTTGACTTAGTGTTGGATACCACTGAGCTAGGTGAACTATTGATCTAACACATCAAGTTTTTAGGTAAAATAAACTAAGTAGACTAAACAAATATGTGAAACTGTGTACAAATCTAAAATGTTTCTCATGGATTTCAGATAGATTTGCCCTCCTTTGAGATCTTCTCAACCTCCAATGAGATTTCCATCTAAAATAGGTCATGGAATAAATTTTCCATGATCTCAAGCAGCCACATGAAGTTTGTGTTTATCGCTGGATTAATTAACTAGTTCAGTGGCGGCAGCAACAACTGCATCTTTGCAGATTTCCTGCATTATCCATACGTCAAAGAGCATCTGTCTGATTAACGACACTCAAAGCTGTCATTGGGTAATTTAAAGCATCTTATTCTTGAGCATAATCCTTGTGAAAATGGCAGTGGTGGGGAAGCTGCACTTTCAAAAAGATCTCTTTAGAAGCAAGATACAAGATGTTGATGTTTCAGAAGCTGCTGGTATTTACATGTATTTTCCTGGTTTGGACGCATATTAATGTAGCATTAAGGGGGGAATGTTTGGGATTTAATATTGCAGGAACTGATGAAGTTATTTATTTAACTATTCATTAGTTAAATTTATGTTACCTGCTCCCCACCCCCAGGGCAGAAAACAACAATGAATTGAACAATTAAAAACTATTTCAATGTAGGTGTGTTTGAAGGAGCAGGGATAGCACATAAAGCCAAAATCACAAACAGGCAAAGCACACTCTCTCTAGACCAGGCTTCCTCAACCTCGGCCCTCCAGATGTTTTTGGCCTACAACTCCCATGATTCCTAGGTAGCAGGGAAGGGAAGCAGTGGTCAGGGAAGATGGGAATTGCAGTTTCAAAACATCTGGAGGACCGAGGTTGAGGAAGCCTGCCCTATACCTTTGAATGCTCTCCCAAAGTAGGTTAAAAATGTCCTGGAAAACCTGGGCATATGGCAGCCCATATTGGAAATGCTGATTTTGGGGCAATTTGTGCCCGGATTTTCACTTTTTGAAATATGGCAACCATACATTGTGCAGAACGAATATAAATGCTAAGTGTTATTAATATTATGCTGGACATGCCATATGATGATGCATGTCTTGCATCAAAACTGGTACAGTTCAAAAGTGATTTGCTGGAATACGTAGGAGATGCTGGCTGGCATCTAATTCTTTCTGATGCTCGGCTTTCATTGATGTACAAGAAGTCTTCTCATAAGTGATAAAATGTTTATTATCATCACCCTCAAATCTGTGCCAAATTACCTGTTATTCTGGGATATTTCCCAGAGTGGCTGCCAAAGTGCTAAATTCTCAAGGCTTGCAACAGTAACTAGAGAACATTATTCTTTCTGTAATTTTTTAGACACACTAGCAGAATCGGAAGACCGCGACTTGTCCTTTTGGAGTTCATAATTCTTCTTAAAGTGACTTTTATTATGGGCACTTCGAGTTAGTTTAGATTTGTCTTTGTGACAGTGGATGATTTGAATTGCATTCTGCAGTCTGTGTGGTTTGTTTGGGGTTGTTTTTTAGCCCCCACCCCCCAATGATTAAAATGTTAAGGGATAATTTGGATTTACTGGCCACAAATCTTAAACATCATATCTTTGATGAATTGGTTTTCTTAATTAGTAATTAGTGGGGTTAATTGCTGACTAAAAGGTTAAAAGGATGTGTGTGCATTAGGGAGGGAATGTTCAGTTAAGGATCAGACTGCAATAGCAATAAGGATAAGACCATTAAAAGTGAATTTCTTTTAACTTAGTGAGACTTACTTTGGGGCAAATTTACATAAGATTACAAGGAGAAAGAGCCTCAGCTCAGTGGTACAGCAGCTATTTGTGCATGCAGATTGCTCCAGCACTACCTTAAATCCCCAGTAAACCTTTTAACTGTTGCAGGATCAGGTAACCAGAAGTCCCCTTCCCTCTTTAAATGGCAACATGTATTCTAATCATAGAGTCTGAAAAGTGTAGAGTTGGAAGGGACCACGCGGGTTATCTAGTCCAACCCTCTGCAATGCAGGAATTCTTTTGCCCAACATGTGGTTCAAACCCATGATCCATGACCTCACATGAGGTTCCAGTACCGTATTTTTCGCTCTATAAGACGCACCAGACCACAAGACGCACCTAGTTTTTGGAGGAGGAAAACAAGAAAAAAAATATTCTGAATCTCAGAAGCCAGAACAAGAGGGATCGCTGCGCAGTGAAAGCAGCAATCCCTCTTGCTGTGCTGGCTTCTGGGATAGCTGCGCAGCCTGCATTCGCTCCATAAGATGCACACACATTTCCCCTTACTTTTTAGGAGGGAAAAAGTGAGTCTTATAGAGCAAAAAATACGGTACTTGCCCTGAGAGTTAGGATGGGCAAATACTGACATTGTTTTCATTTGCAGTTTCTTATTACAGCCCCATCAGAACCCTAGGCTAAAGCTGCAAATTTCTATGGAGAACTGCAAGGAAAGTAGCAATAAATAAGGGAGAATTATTCAGTTTTACCGCTCTAACTGCATATAAAATAACAATTACTTCAAACATTAGAGCTCTGAAGAACCCCTTGCCAGGAATCCCCATTTTCCCTTATGCTGGTCCAACTGCATGTCCCTTTGAAAGCAATTTGAGCAATATAATGAAGGGGGGCATGTTTGGAATGCACCTAATATCTAACTGATGATAAGGGCACCAGTTGATATAACACTGCTCAATTCCATAATGTTTGGATGAAAGCACCTCACAAAACAGTTTTACTTTTTAATCCATGTCAGCTTTCAAGCTGATCTGCTCAGAACGCCCCAGGAGTTAGCTTCTTGTACATGTACCTAGAGAATGGCTGTAGTCTTGGACTCCTCTCACCCTTGGCTAATTATATTGAATTGACACGCAACGTCATACCAACTTAAAGGCTTTTCTTGTGCTAAGCAGAAATAGTAGCGGCGGGGGGGGGGGAGGGGAGAGATGCAGTCTCATCACACCAAATCCAGCCATCCATCATGTGCTAAAGGAATATACATAATGAAGAGATCCCTTGGGTAACGCCTTTAAAATAAATATCTCCACAGAGGGAGCCACTGGGTTTAAAAGCTGAAAATCATCATAAATGAGACAGGAGGTGAAAGTTTGGTAGACAGGCTAAACCTCTCTTAACGAGAGGCATAATTTATGCATCCTCAGTTTTCTCTATATTGAGTGATTTCCCCCCGTCCTGCCTGAGTACATTCTAATGGACTGTACTTCATTTCTCTCATGGGTTAAATATACTGCATAGCAGAGTATGAAATGTTAATGACAGAATCGTTTTATGTACACTTTCAAATGCAGTTTGCAAAGTATATTTTACCCTCTTAATTGCTGAGATCTCTAGTCATTCATATTAGTGCTTTTTATGTATTGCCATATTAGCTGAGGAGCATTCTCATTAATACAGCATCCTCTTAATTACATTTTAAGTTGACACTACTGAAACTGCCACTAAGTATCATCACCAAAGTTTTCTCTCCACTTCCCATAAGAGAAGCAATATCGCAGATTTTGTCTTCTCAGTTGGCATGGTAAAGCTGGCCAGAAACATTTAATGAGATATTTGATTTTTGCTGGTGGTACATTTAAAAATAGTAGCAATAACATTTATTCTCCCCCCCCCCCCTTTCAGATGAGTTTTATCAGTTTCATGAGAAATGTTAATGAGGGTACTTGCTTTGGAGGCTAATCGTAGCATGTTTTAATGTGTCTTTGACTGATAGTAGACCTTCTGGCGCACATTGCACACTTCTGGTGTGCTCCTTGTTACTAGAATTATTAGCAATGGTTTAAAGGTTTCCCCTCTCCCTTTACGAATGTTGATTTAATAAATGTTGCACAAGTTTAAGTCTCAAGGGTGTCTTCTGTCACAAATGCTGCATTGTAATACATAGTAGTAATTTATTATGTGGAGTTATGCCACCAGTAGTACTGTGCTACTAATAATTATTTCCCTTTGGGGTTTGGATGCTAGGTTCTTTTCTATGAAACAAATAGTGTTCCATTCAGAAAACAGGGCTTTCCCATCCCATCCTTCCTTGTGCATCCCCCCCTCCAAATCTGTTTCTGGAGACTGTGGGATTCCTAGTTACCAGGGCCAGGCCAAGACATTTGGGCACTTGAGGCAGAACCCAAAATTGTGCCCCCTCCCCACCAGGGAAGAAGGGGTGAGGGAAGATCTACATCAGAAGCAAAGGGGGGAGGAAGATCAACACTGAGAACAGCTGCCCTGGTGGATGCTGCTGCCTGAGTCTGTTGTCTCACCTGGCCACTTGGATAGGGCTGCCCTGAATAGAGATTGACATTGGGATCTGCTACCCAAGTGTCTCCTGCCACCTGAGGCAGTCTCCTCACCTGGCCTCATGGGTGGGCCAGGCCTGCTAGTTACACTGTGGGGATATGTTATAAGGGGATGCAGATGGAAGGAAAGGGTCACAGGAAATTCTTGCTGTGTGTTACTGGAAGAGCTCCATTGGAAATGTGCATGTATAGTATAATGGCCACAGCCCAATGTCCTGAAAATATCTACAGGAAGTCTTTGAGGAGTTAACAGGCTGCTCTGTGCAGGGGAGAATCATCAGGATGGTCTCCCATACCCTTCCTTCTGGAGAATGTGGCCATGAATTCCAGAGATTAATGCAGAGCGCCATAAGGCATCCACTCATCCATATAATATGGATTTCCACACTCTCTAGAGCTCCTCGACTCATTCCCATATCACATCTTTCAATGAGGAAGGAAGGAAGGAAGGAAGGAGATGCTGGTACTCAGTATCTGGCATGAGTCCCGTGGAGGTGTCATGGGGAGATGGTCTGTTTCTGAGAAGAATGGCAGGAACTCAGATTGCTGCAGCTGGACCACCCGGGACAGAGTCTCAGTGTAATGGTGGGAAGTGTCAGCAGAACCCAAGGGACGTCAGAGTCCAGGGACAGGGCTGGTACTGTGGGTAATGGTGAGCTGGATCCTGATGAGGGACCATGCAACATAGCAGAGGAATGTTCTGCTCCAGTGACATTGGACATCTCTAATCAGAACCTTCTCCAGAACCCCCTCCTGTTAGCTGATGAGTATGTATGAGACTGGATGTTGAGCTGGTGTCAACTCTGCTTCCACCTCCAAGGAAATGGAGATGCCAGCACTGGCATCAGAGGCAGATCCAGGGAAGCATGAGTGGTTTGGGGCGCTGCAGGGAGTGCTTCATCTATGATGTAGAATGGACGGCAAGAGGGAGGGGGCAAATTTTGTCTTCACACTGGGTGCCACTGAAATTCAAGACCCTAAGGTCTGCCACTTGTGGCATAAACACACATAAACACATATCAACCCACCTGGAGGAATGCCCATTCTCTTGACTGGGCTCCACCCATTTGCCACACTAAGTGCTGTGACCTCCCTGTCCTTCAAAAGGAAGGTGCTGCAGAATCAGTGCCTTAGCCATGTATCTAATTCTTTTGTACACATGCTGTACATTGTAATAGTGCCTGATTTAAGCATTGAAGTCTTTGGCAGAAACCTGATCTGGAAGTCTGAATTCTTTGTTGGGCACTGAGGGCCAGAACTGTTGAATACTCTCTCTCTCTCTCTCTCTCTCTCTCTCTCTCCCTCTCTCTCTCTCTCTCTCACACACACACACACACACACACACACACACACATGTCACAAATGTAGTTTTTGAATTTCCTCCTGCTTTGTATAGTAATTTGAAAGCAACAAATGCTTGAGGTGCATTCCAGGGGATAGCAATGCTATTATGGTAATCTTACAGTGCATGCTGTGAAGAAGAATGAAAGAGTCAGTGGGAAAGGTGGACTCTGACCTAGGAGCACTCAGTAAGAGGGCTTATTTTGATGAGGGCTCGACCACCATTACAGAGTCTGAGCGACATTCTCATTGAAATCAAGAGGGAATCTTTAACTGGATTTTAACAGTACTTGCTGATAATGAGAGCCCTCAAGAGCTTCCTTCCTGTGATGATAAGAGAGGGGTTAGCTTTGTGGAAAATATTGTGCTAAGCCTCTCAGTTCCCTGAAGATGCACCTCCTTTTCTTTGAAAAAGCTCAGTTTATGGAGGGCCAAGCAAACAAAGAATAATACAATCACAGGATCATAGAATTGTAGAGTTGGAGGGGACACCAATGGCTATCTAGTCCAAACCCCTGGCAATGCAGGAATCACGACAATTGCTCCCTCTGCTCCACTTTCACAGCAGAGGCCAGAAGTGGCACCCCCCCCCCCCCTTGAGTGCAGATCTAGAAGACTGCCTGGAGCACTCTGTGACCAGGAAGTGCCACGGAAAACAACCCAACCATTATTTTATTAGAAACCCCAACCCAAGATGGACATTACCAGAGAGCTTCCTCTTGATGGCTTCTGGGGGAATGAAGCAGTAGATTTTGTGGGCAGGCAGAAGTTCGCTTCCAGCCAGTGGTTGATGTGAAGCCAGACTCCACCCCACAGAGGCTGCAGAGGCTGGAAGGGAAGAAGAGAAGATGATGATGATAGGGGGAGGTATGTCTCGCGAACAGGGCACTTGCCAGAGCTGCTATAGCAGCATGGGCAGTCAGTGCCAGGAGATGAAGGACTCTTTCCCCAGAAAGCATGTGTGTGCATGCATGCACGTGTGTGTGTGCGTGCACACACACACCTGCTGCTCCAGGGGGCTGGTGGTTCCCCAGGCACAGCTGCCCTCCACTCTCAGCACTGCAGGGGTTTTCCCATCACCTAGGGCATCAGCATTCTGTTCTTACAGTGGCTAAACAGCTGCCTGTGGGAAACCAGCAAACAGAACCTAAGCACAAAAGCTTTGTCTCCTCCTGTGCTTCCCAGCGACTGAGACTTAGAAGCATTGCTGCTTCAACCTAGCCATTCTGACAGTAGCCACGACAGTCCTTTCCTCCTTCATGAATTTGTCCACTCCTCTTTTAAAGCCATCAAAGTTAGTGGCCGTGATTGGTTCCTGTTTGGAGTGCGTTCCATAGTTAAACTATATGCTGTACTTTCTGGATCACTCAACAATCAGCTTCCTTGGATATCCACGAGTTCCAGTGTTTGGAGGGAGAAAAAACTTTTCTCTGTGTTTGTGCTTATCTGACAGACAACTTTGATGTCCACACATATTTTACTTAGTAGACCTTTTATATTCCCTACATGAGTTTTGTCCCCCCCTTAATTTCCATAATCCTTATGCTTAATACCATTTTAATTAGCAAGTTTTACAATGCATCTATCTTTCTTTTCTCCTTTCCACTGATGAGTCTAACCTGAGCAATGTTGTTTCGATTCTTTTGCCTCCTTCACTACCTTCACGGATAATCTGAGCCTTGTTTTGTTTCTGCAGTCTTCATTCAGGCAATTAGTTTAATGAATGTTCCCCCCCCCCCCGAACAAAGACATCTCAAGCAAACACTTCCTCACTTCAAAGTGAAGAAGACCCACTCCACAACGCATTACCTGCATGACATAACAGCAGCTGGGGATAGTCTCTTCCCAAATGTGTAATACCACTACCTGAGTCTTCTGCCTCCTATGGATAATTTCCATACCAGCTGTCACCAGGAAGTTGATAAATGCAGACGCTATATGTCAGCATGCTTGCAGACAGTCTGTGAAGTAGAGACCATTTTCAGTTTCCTTTAAGTGTTGCATAGTCCAGCCCAGTGTTTACCAAACTTGGGTCTCTCTGTTTTTGGACTACAATTCCCATCACCCCTGACCACCGGTCTTGCTAGCTAGGGATAATGGAATTGTAGTTCAAAAACAGCTGGAGACCCAACACTGGTCCAGATCTAAATCTGACTGGATTTTGGCACTTCTCCTTTCTGCTGGTGCAGAAAATGGAAGCAAATATTTGATCTGATGAACCACAACGGTAGGTGGGTGGGTTTAGCCTGGGGAGAGTGGAATTGCATTTATCCCAAACTTCGTATCTGATGATATAATGAGATTGGGGGAAATGCAATATGTGTCTTCACTTCAAAGTCATCCACATTTCCGCTTGCCCTGTGCTTACTAGACACAGGTTTCAGAGGTTTTCCGTTTGGCCTGCTGCTTTCCTCAGGTAAACCCAATGTTTACCACTGAATCAAAACAAATGTCTGTCCAGAGAAAACCCAACTTATGTTTGTTCCCATTCAGCAGAAAACAGTGAGTTTCCATGGAGGAGAGTGATGGAACAACTGAAACCTAAGTTGATAGCTGCATCGTATTTGTGTAAATGATACAGGAGCCACTTTGTTCACTCCTGTACTCTGCTTTTGGCACACTGTGTACTATACATGAGGCACTGCATTCTTTTGTCTGGCCTGAATCTACTGGCAATCAATTTAATTTCACCTAATTTTTGAGAAGCTTTCTCATGGTTTGTGGGGAATAAGAGTTGCTGCCAATTACCTAAGACTCCAGTAAATCCCACAGAATTCAATGATGCTTATTTCTAGGTATGTTTGGTCAGGGTCCTGCTGGTTTGCTACTATTTAAAAAGGCTGTAACAGATCAGCCTTCCCAACCTGGTGCCCTTCAGACATTGTTGACCTACAACTCCCAACAGCCCTAGCCAACATGGCCAATGGCCAGGGATGATGACAGTTGTAGTCAAAAAATCAGGATAGACACAGTTTGGGGAAGGTTATAATAGAAGAACGAGGAATGACAATGCAGTTTGTACATTTGAGTTCCAATTATGTGTAAATAGTAGCACATTATTAGTAATAATAATACTTTTTGAGATGTGTTTGCATAGTATTGGCCATAATCTGAATTTTCTTGACAGACAAGATGAAAAACACTTAATTGTTCAGTTTTCTTAAAGCTAGTTTTATATTAAGAAAAACAGAAAGTCTAGACAGAGCGTCTAAAAAAATTTAATAGCTAATTAAATTTACATTGTTGGCATTTCTGAGCTACTTGGATGGTTGCTAAGCAATTGCCTTTTCATTTTTTAACATTATTGTCATAATTTGGTGATTAATTTGATTGTTGTTTAAGTACTGTTTTCTGTCTGTTGTATAAATATCCCGTTTTTGTTTTGAAGAAGAGAACAACCAAAAGAAAAGAAAAAAAACCCCAGTGCCAACACCTGGCAATCTGTATTCATTATCCAAAGGAAGCATCATAGTGATCTCACTACCAGCATTTTTTAAATTGAAATCAACAGATGTTGCAGGCCAATAAGTTCCTGATTTACTGGTGGTTACTACTAATGGTACAAATCTCTTGGTAAATTGGGTTTGATGGAGTGTGGCAAGAACTGCTTCACCATGAATATATTTAATATGTGAGGACCCACCCAGTCCTAAAGAAGCCAACTTGCTAAACCTTTGTCAATAAGAGTAAGCGCCTTTGACCTCATGTGTTGCCCAAATATACCGGTACTTAAATGCACTGAATGGCTATGATTAGCCATGTAGGTCCTCCAGTTTCCAAAGAGATCAGTAATGAATCTTCTTAGGATTTATCCTATGCCACTACCCCATTCCTTCTCAGCCCATGCTTGAATCAAAATTTCACCAAGGACCAAATATTTTACAACTAGATACAAGGAGTTTCAGATCAAATATTTAACCCTCCACCCTTTCCCATCTCTCTAATATGCCCTGCTGGTGGTTGGGAAACAGTGGTACTTGGTGTGAACACAGTAAGGTTTGGGATTTAAAAGAAATGCATCCTACCTATTTCCAGGTATAGGATGTGTCAGACACTTTTTCATACCTGTGGTACTTTAATCCTTTCAAGCCAAATCTCCTTTCTTGTGTTACTCTTGGTGCTGCAGTATTAAAATCATTGAAACCTGTGGACTTAAAAATAACTTGTCCTGCAGACCTAAAACTACAAAATCCCAAATTTGGTGGAGCTGTTAACAATTTATGCATCCACATTGTCTTTTGAGTAAATAATGTTGAGTAAATAAAAGGGGAGAACAAAAGAATCTGACATGGCCCCAACTCTGGCGACCAGATCATCTTCCTCTGCATACTGTGAGGGTGGGCTGGCTGCTGCATCATTTTCAGAGAAAGCTGGAGGAGCAGGCAGGCCTTAAATAGCCTCCACCCACTCCTCCCATGTCCTGGCTCAGCTGAAACTGGTCTCAGGCTGGCACCACTGCAAACGTGCTTCTGCATGGACCCCTTTTAGAGCTGGACAAGGGGGAAATGTTGGTAATATGTCCTCAAATACCAGTTAGCTTGTCCAGGTTCTCTTATTCAGGAAATTAAATATAGTGAATATGTGCTTCATCAAGATCTCATCAGTTTAATAAGATAGCATGCTGTACATGCTTATCAGAAGGAAGTTCCTTTGATTTTACAGAAAGTTGTTGCCAGATGTGGCTATAAGTTTGCAGCCAAATGGAGGTTTAATGAACAGTATGCAAACAGTCTCAAAGAACATAATAAATAAATTCTCAGTGATGGAGTTGCTTTAAACAAATGTCTTTTGGGGTGGGGGTGGATCTCCACAACAAGCACTTAAAAAGGAGTCATTATTGGTTTCCTTACAATTTGATAGCCTATTGTACCAGCGTTCTGGAATACACACTAAAAAGCAATTAACACTTCTGAGTGCTTTGCAAAATTTTATTAGTTCGGTGCCTCTTGAGGTTCTTTCACATAATGCTGTTGCACTGAAGATCTCTTTGATGCGGCATTCCTTTCCTTTGCCGGTTCCACTATAATAAAGTGATCCCGCTATGGCTGCAGTAAATCCAGAAATTTCTTTTCAGTTCTCCTACATATGAATAATATATAAAAATCCATTAATTGCAACCAACTTTTCACTTTATAAGATATTATGTAGTCGGGCCACATTGGCTTGGAACAGGCCAGTTCACATCAGCAGATGATATACTTACCAGGAAGCAGTGCTTGATATTAATGATTCCACCCCAGCCCCTCTCCATGCTGGTTTTGTCTTTCTGGTTTTGCTTTTTAAAAACACAGCAGAGCATTTTTAAAATGGCATCCCCACTCCTGCAGTCTGATGTATCACACACCATGGTGTACTATAACACCACTCTGTCAACTGATTCCAATCTATAGGAGATGACTGTCTCTTAAGTGTTCTTCACATGCTTCACATTCCTTTGAATGTTCTGTCACCTCATCCTAGAAATGACTAATTAATGTTACTGTATTGGGCTGCTCACCGGGTGGGGTGGAGCTGCTACCCTTGCTTCCTGGTTGATGATCACTGTTGCTTGCTGAGACGGAGGGGTGACGCAGCAGGGAGGTGGGCACAGTGCAAACACACCAGCAGGAGAGCTGAATTGGCTCCAGTGGTGCATGTGCATCACAGCGTTGCCCCCTCCGCTTCCTGGTAACCCCCAGCAGGCCACCAGCTGGGAAGCTAGCAAATCAGCTCTGTCCCCCACCCAGCGAGCAACTTCTGATATTCAGGCTACTTCACACTTTTTGTATTTTAGGTGCCCATCTAAGATGTCAAATTGCATGTAAGGATTTCTGTTTATCCCTGGCAAAAATTTGTATGCCATGGCAGATGTAGGTTTGCAATGTATGATACATGAAATGGCTGGAGGACACAGTGATGTGAAGGACTCTCTTGAAGTTCCCACGTCTATTCAACTAGGAGGCTGCTTTTCAGACTTGACCTGCAAAGCAATTTCTGGTAGACTGCCACTCCTTCTTCACCTTTGGCATCACTTTTTACCTTGAAAAGTGTCGCTTCTCCCTCTGGCATGAGACCTTTGCTAGAAGGTCTTAGAAGATGGAGGAAACAGGAAGGACAGCTAGAGGTAGAAATTAAAAGACCTTTGAGTTGCTTTGTTCTCCCTCCCTGCCAAGGCACTTTGTTTTTGTTCCCCAGAGCAGCAGTGAGCAGGGCAGCAACCTCCCATCCCAGTGCTGCTGTGTTCTTGCTTCCCATCAAGTCCCTGGTGTAGGTCATATGCCCCCTTTCCGCTGAGTGTATGTGTCTGCCTGCCTGCCTGCAGTGTTTCTGCACTGATGTATAAGGAATTATTTTCATTTTCATTTACAGTGGTACCTCAGGTTACGAACTTAATTCGTTCCGGAGGTCCGTTCTTAACCTGAAACTGTTCTTAACCTGAGGTACCACTTTAGCTAATGAGGCCTCCTGCTGCCGACGCAAGCGATTTCTGTTCTCATCCTGAGGTAAAGTTCTCAACCCAAGATACTACTTCTGGGTTAGCGGAGTTTGTAACTCGAAGTGTTTGTAACCTGAAGCATTTGTAACCCGAGGTACAACTGTATACCAGGACTGACTAACTCATAACCCACAGACCCTCCCACTGCTCACATCTTTTTTGTGTGGCACCCAAGCCCCAATCCAAAATTTGGCATTTCAAAAGATCACCTTTTAAAGAAACATTATTGAAAACTCCAATGGGTCCTGTCACCATGATTCTGTAATGCCAAAATATTTATTATTTGGGGGGCCCATTTTTTGTTCTATTTTGATTTTTAAACACACACACACACACACACAAGTAATTCTTTCAACATTATTATTCAGAATTATTTCCAACTTCGTCTAGTATCTTCCGACACAAAAATACTTCTTGCAGCACAAAGTTAAGCTATGGCTCTTGTTCCCACAGGAGACAGTGATGGCCTGGGTGGCTTTACAAGAGGATTATACAAATTCATGGGGGAGAGGGCTATCGATGGCCACTAGACATGATGTCTGTGCTTTTCCTCCATGGTTGAAGGCAGCAATGCTTCTTAATACCAGTTGCTGGAAACCATAGAAAGGGAGAGCGCTCTTGTGCTTAAGTTTTGCTTAAAGGTTTTCCACAGGCTGGCCACTGTGAGAACAGGATGCTGGATTAGATAGGCCAGTGTTCTGATCCAACAGGCTCTTCTTGTGTCCTTAAAAGTAGGGTGTGTAAGAGTGCAACCTAAAAGGTTGCAACAGCACACAAAACATAGGTATTACTTCAATGCATTTCCCACTCCTTTGAAAAAAAGAAGAAGAAATATTTATATTACTATATATATATTGAGGGGGGAACTTAATATAGTTACTGTAGCACTGAGGAAGAAGGTAAGCCATGATAAAATATATATTGAAAGAAGAATGAACATGACTAGCTGGGCTATGAACCATCTCTGTGATTGCTTATTGGTTAGATTTCATTATGTGCTGAGTTAAGGGACAAGAACATCAGCAGGGAATTAATCTAGTAAAAAGCCCAGTTGACAGCTCAAAGTATGCAAATAATACCATCACGCTGAAGAAAGGCAGCAAGAGAAAAAGAGAAAATAAATGCTAGATCAAAAGTGGGGGGAGATTGAAAGGAAAGATGTAGAATCCCAAGTATTCAGAGGCTCGATGTATGACAATGACATGATCAGACAGATCCACATTATTTTAACAAAGATCCATATTTAGAGCAGCCTCAAAAGAACATCTTCTGAGAAGCTAAAGCACCACGTGTGAGAAGAACTAATTACCCTCTTGGCATTTCATATCCTGTGATCCAATGTACAGACACTGAGTAGAAATCGGTATTGACAAAGTCTACATGAGATCCATCTCAAGTACACAATTAGCTCCTGGGTTAAAGAGGCTAAAGGGAACAGCATCAGGAATAATAATAATAATAATAATAATAATAATAATAATAATAATAATACTATTGGTGGCCCTGTCACAACATTCTCTCGCCCACTCTACTTTTTATTTTAACCAAAGCAAATTCTAAAATGACTTAATTAATCACTGCTAAGTTCAATATTATATTAGTAGTAGTAGCAGTAGTAGTAGTATCAGGGCCAATAAATCTGTCACCTCCACCGGCAGCTAAACTAGTACAAACATTCATCCTGTATCATATTCAAGCTACCAGAGCAATGTACTATCACTACCCCTTACACTGAGCTGAGATGGCCAGGTTAGATTGTGTAGTGGCATCCAGCCAGCCAGCATTTGTGACTGCACCAAACTCCCTGAGTTCATTGAACATGCAGATTGGTGGAAGGTCTGCTGGCAGCTCCCTTTCTGGCAGGTCCCAGTGGAAAACCCCAAAACAGGACATTCCAAAGGCAAGGAGAGGTTGAGCTGGCCTAGGATCCACTGGATCTTGAGCTTGCCCCATTGCCATCATGTGACTGCATCTGGACTGTGGATGCATGAGCAGTTCTGCCACTTCACAATGCCCCACTAACTGGTGTGGTGGTTTGGTTGCACCCCATATAATGCATTTCAAAACAATTCACAAAAGCATAGGATTCATGCCAAACCCAACAAAATTCATCTTTTTTCCTTTGATGTATTTCACTTTGTTGTTGTTGTTTAGTCGTTTAGTCGTGTTCGACTCTTCGTGACCCCATGGACCAGAGCACGCCAGGCACGCCTGTCTTCCACTGCCTCCCGCAGTTTGGTCAGACTCGTGTTTGTAGCTTCCAGAACACTGTCTAACCATCTCATCCTCTGTCGCCCCCTTCTCCTTGTGCCCTCCATCTTTCCCAACATCAGGGTCTTTTCCAGGGAGCCTTCTCTTCTCATGCGGTGGCCAAAGTACTGGAGCCTCAGCTTCACGATCTGTCCTTCCAGTGAGCACTCAGGGCTGATTTCCTTCAGAATGGAGAGGTTTGATCTTCTTGCAGTCCATGGGACTCTCAATTGTCTCCTCTAGACCATAATTCAAAAGCATCAATTCTTCGGCGATCAGCCTTCTTTATGGTCCAGCTCTCACTTCTCACTTCCATACATCACTAGATGTATTTCACTATAGGGTCCCAAATATTCTGTTATCTCATTGTCTAATATTCAGATGTACTTAAGAGATCATGTACTCTGAGTCACAAAGTAAATACCGTGGCAGACTGCAGCAAAAGACAAGCACTTTGAGGTCCCTTTGATTTATGTGGATGAGTTAAACATGTACTTAGATTTCTGTCATTTCAATCAATAGGAATTAAGCCTGCTTAACTTTGGTTGCATTACGCCTTGTGTATTTTGCATTTGGTTACTTGGAAAAAAGGAAAAACCCTTTTTTCAGTAAGGTTATATAATATAATAATTAAACAGGGTTTGTGATAAATTGAGTAGGGTTATATAAAAAGTGCCCGCTCAACTTCTGTGGGGAAAACTGGAGCACAGAATTACAGCCTACTCCTCTCTACCATGAATCCACTTGTGTGCACCTCTCTACCTTTGGGACCAAACAAGTGGAAGTGATAGTGGCCTCGCCTTCTTCTCCATGATTCTGTCAAAAGTGAAAAGAGACACACCCAGCATCTTGACACTCTGGCATCTCCTTCTGTTTGGGCTCATAGAAATTCAGGTACAACTCCCACCATCCATGGCAGACAATGCCAATGGGATGTTTTACTTTCAGTCCTGCTATCCTAAACAGAAGGAGATGTCACAGTGCCAAGAAGGTGGTTGTGCTAATGAACAACAACAGAGTGTGGTGCAGGCAAGATGGAGCTTTTTCATTTAAGGAACTACTACAGTGTTGGTGTTGCCTGTCTGGCCCTTAATGCAGTGGCAAACCCAGGGGTCTCAAATTTCAGCAGCATCAAAATTTGGTGTCCCCACCTCTTGAATTCCATTCTACATCATAGTTGTGGCACTCCTTGCAGCACCCCTGAGGCTCCAAGCCCAGTGTGAGTGAACCGATTGCTCTCCCCAAATCCACCTCTGCATAAGGTCAGCAGGAGGGAGGAATCAGTTGAAGGATGGATAGGCAAGCAAAGAGAGAACAGGAGGAGAGGAGGAATTTGTCAACACTGTTGGCCCCTTTGAACTCCGAAAGAAAGAAAGAAAGAAAGAAAGAAAGAAAGAAAGAAAGAAAGAAAGAAAGAAAGGACTTACTAAGTGACAACCTTCATGTAATTTACACTTGAACAAAGCTGCTGTCCTTAGGTATCCTGCATCTGGATACATGGAAATCCAAATTTACAGTAGCCAACCAACTTGTTCCAACAGGATTTCCACTTGTGCAAAGGAACTTCAGCTCCTCTCTTCCTCTCCAGGCATTTCCCCTAAATCTGTTTGGGGTCCCCCACCCCCGCAACCTACTAGAGCAGATTTGGGATTGGTGTGGGGTGCACAAGGGGGAGAAGGGGGGGGAGTTCCATTGTACATGTGAAAATCCCCAAGCTGATGGAACAAGTTAGTTGGATACCATCCAATATCCGAGAGGGCAAGAGACAAACCTGAGTTGGCTTCTTTGTATCATTCCAAGGAGCATTTAGACCATTGACCAAATGTGACCCTCCAGGTCTGACTAGCCCACCTCAGGGCTTTTCCTAGGTCATGGCTTCCTTCCCATGCTTTACTAGCCCTGCTGTACACCGTTCTTGAGAGCTTTTGTGTGGCTGGAATGTGTCCTTGAACTGTGCTCATCTCTCTTGCTTGGCTGGATGTAGAGAAGTGTTGTGTGTTATGTGGTGTGTGTGTGTTAAGAACCTACCCTACAGGGTTGGGGCTGAAGCAGGGTCACCTTTGGCTTTTGTTTAGCTGGAACATAACCTACTGTACAAAGGTCAGAGTCATGCCTATTGTTCCTTTCACTTTGCTTCTGGCTCTGCCCACAAGTGGCAAGTCGCCCCCAGAAGGTTGCTTCTTAAGGAATATGACCCTCTGACTGGAAACTCTGATCCATCCCTGAATTAGAGAGAACAGCCAGTCATGGGTGAGATAATGAATGAAGAAGAATCTTTAATCAATTCAGGGTTTCTAATTCAAGCTAGTTTGCTGAACAAATCAAGAAAAAAACATGAGTAAGAGATCAGAAAGAGAAAACAAACAGTAATTTTCTTACTCTTCCTATATCTTTGATATTTCTTAAAATCACTAGGTCAGATCAGTTATTTACATGAGGAAACATTATCCTTATTCCTTGCAGAGGGATGCAAAGGACTTGCTGAAACTGGAGTGAACAGAGTTGCCCCAGGCAATGAAGACAAAGACCTGCTCCAGTTATCCACTTTCACAATGCATTGCAGGTCTGTGATTGAAAGGGGAAGAGCCAGCATCCAATCAAATTGGATCCTGAGGCTTGGCAGATACAGTGTGCAGCTAGATGTCAACCTTCTCCCATGACATTAGCTTTAGGAGGTGTAAATTGGGTAGGGTCTCCCCTTTTGCTCTTGCCAGGTAGTTTTAACAAAGGGTGGAATATCCTTGTGTGCCTGTGTGCTTTGTTCACAAAAGCTTTGGCTTTCATAACAGGGGAACTCTGAAAGGAACCACCTGTGCTCTGCACACAGCTGCCCTGTGTAGTCAGTCTCCAAGACTGCAGCTTAGAGCTTCTCCCTTGGCAGCCAACTATGTTTGCTACATAAGAGCCCTGCTGGATCAGACCAAAGGCCCATCTAGTCCAACACTGCGTTCTTACAGTGGCTATCCAGGAGTTGACAGCTTCCAACTTGATCCTAGCCACTGAGTGCCATGCTGCACATTGCAGCTAGTAGCTTTTGATAGCCTCATGCACCATTGATTCTTCTAATTCTCTTTTAAAGTTGGTGGCCATCAAGACATCTTATGGAAGTGAATAACATAGGGTAACTATGCATCTTGTGAATAAGTACTTTCTTTTGTCTGTCTTGAATATTCCAGTTTCTTGATTGCCTCTTTCTGCCTATACTAGGCACTGGGCCCTTCCAGGTGCAAAGGGTTATAAAAGACTTCCTGGGACTTTCTCTGGGCAGCAGCTGTCTTCCTGGCTCTAGCATTTGATTTCTGGGTTTGCTCCTTGTCTCTGACTCCTGTCTTGACACCCCAGGTCTATGTCCTTGTTCCCAGCTCCATGCTGAAAACTGCCTGCAGCTCTGCCCTCAAAAAGTGTAATAAACCTGAATATTAGGATTTTTAACCTGAGTCTAAGTATATTTTGAAGAGAAGTTCAAAATGTACATACAACACCCACACAACCCTTGAGAATTGTATTATCTTAACGGAAGCCTCTTTTTGTTTTCCTTCAAAATTATTCAACTGTTTTGAGGAATGTTTTCCAGACTGAGTTCAGATTTCAGACAATGTTATTCTGAGATATGCACAAACTCTCTATGAAATTGTACTAGTTTCAATGAAACTCCCTTAGGTTCTCTTAAAACTATTTCTACGGGTTGTTGTTGTTGTTGTTAGTTACCCCACCCCTCTGTTCAAGCTCTAAATACATGCTGTATTTCACTTTAGGTGAAATTTTGGTAGCAATTGAAGAAGTACAAAACTTCATATCCATGCAATAGTTGTGAACATTTCATGGAAGTGTATACTGCAAGTTCTCAGCCAGGTGGACTCATCAATTCCATTGTGTCTACGCACCAGAAATTTTGGAGAAGCACAGACTGTGCAATTGAAAGTGTTGTGTGCTTGATTTCTTTTTAAAAAGAACATGATATGATGAGAAAAGTGATGCAGAGGAATGGAGTGTCTGTGGATGTTAAAGGCAGCAAGTTGAGCAGAAACTTATTATCATGCTGCCTTAACCAATTTGTTTGGTCTGTGACAAATTCAGAAACAGGCTGCTGAGAGAGGAACTATACTACGTATCAGCAAATGTATGTGCCCACTTCTTCAAAAGTTAATATTTGATAGCCTAACAAACATGTAGACCACACTCAGTCAGGGATGACATCTGGTGCCCTTTCTAAAACAGATACAGTGGTACCTCGGGTTAAGTACTTAATTCGTTCCAGAGGTCTGTTCTTAACCTGAAACTGTTCTTAACCTGAAGCACCACTTTAGCTAATGGGGCCTCCCGCTGCCACCGCGCTGCCGGAGCACAATTTCTGTTCTCATCCTGAAGCAAAGTTCTTAACCCGAGGTACTATTTCTGGGTTAGCGAAGTCTGTAACCTGAAGCGTATGTAACCTGAAGTGTATGTAACCTGAGGTACCACTGTATCCTTATTTAAAAGACAAAGACTCAATCACTCTTTTCAGATGTCTAATTTGCATGCAGCAGTGCTTGGAGGTGGTGATGGGCTGCAACTGAATCTTCAAGAGGCAGAGGTGTTAAGTGTCCCAAGTTTCCATGTCCAGGAGCTGGGGAGATGGCCTGCCTTGGATGGGATTGCACTCCCCTGCAAGGAGCTGGTTTGCAGCGTGGGGTATCCTTGGAGCTCAACATGGCATGCATGGTTCTCCCGCTTGCCCATTTAATCCCCGCAACAACTCTGTGAGGTTGGTTAGGCTGAGAGGCAGTGACTGGCCCAGGGTCAGCCAGTGAGCTTCATGGCTGACTGGAGCATTGAAAGAACTAATCTATTTAACAACCACTACCATGCCCTAAACACCATGCCCAATGGGGAATTGGCAAAAAACCAAAATTTTGAAGTGACCACCTTATGAGAGGTGGAGGTTGGGAGGGTACAATGGCTAAAAGAAGGGAAAGTGAGCTAAGCCTATAGATGCTCTGCCCCTCACTCCTTGCCTTGCCACCATCTTTGTGCTGAGGAAGGGGTGCCTATTTGCTCTCAAACAGGATGATAGCCAGAATTGAGCCTTAAACATGTCCTACTGACCACTACTGGGATTGGGAGCAGAGTGGGAAATCTGTCTAGTAAACCATGGTTTGGAGTGATATTGCCCATTGCAGCAAAGTTACCAAGGCTGTCTTATAATGTGTTAGGATATGTCTTGCAGCAGTATCCCTTGGACTGCCAGCATGGGATTCATTTGCAACAATATCCAGAACCTGCCCAGAATCACATCTTTTACTGTAATTCTATTCAGACTGCTCTTTGAAATGCTTATGAATGCATTTTTAAAAATAAAGCCTTGCAAGGATTGTACATTCACATAAAATTGTTCTCAGTATCTTTTAAAAAATTAATGAATCACTATAATATTTCTGCAAATAATAGCAATATTGTTTTTTTGGCACAGCTGAAAATAACAGTAGGTCATTAGTGGGTTGCTATTGTGATGCTGCAGGCTCTAGTATATATCATTTTCATGCCTGCTTGAGAGTGTGGAGATTGAAAGGCTAGGGACAAAACCTGACAAAAGGTTTGGAGAGAGTTCATGGACTAGTGAAAAAGGAGCAGGAAATAAGCTTTCCCTGATTTCTGGAATTTGTGACCTCAAGATTCTACTAGTGCTATGCTCTATGTGAAGTGGATTTTGAATTGTCAGAGACCTCAACTAGTGTAAAATGCATGAATATCTGAATCGAGGAGAGGCCATATTTGTGTGATAAAATATATGGTATGAAAGCATAAAGTCGCTGGTACTAGTACTTTCAGTTAGCAGGTTAGATAGCAGGGTTGGAACTGCATACTTTGTTTTCTGTAGCCTTGCAGTTCCACTGGCAATCAGATCAGTCAGTGTTGGGCTAGATGTACCCATAGTCTTGAACATTCAGCAACATTTTTCATTCCCTTAGTAATCCATGTAAGGCTGCAATCCTGCACATTTTGGAGTAAGTCCTATTATATTCTGGAGCAAATTTCTAAGGGCACCTACTAACAGCTGGGCAGCCACCCAGAGTAAGTGGCATGCCTGATTGAACTGCAGGCTACAATACATCTATGTCATATACGTGGCATTTTGATGTAAGACATTCATTCTCTGGCAACACTGGTTCCCCAAAAACGCTTGTTCAAAAATAACCATATAACCCCAGTCTTTCTGGATGTGCAGTACTAAATATGAAAAACACACACACACCAAAAAACAGCTATGCTATGAATATCTTGTTTTTCAACTGAATATTTCCCCTAGAAAAAAGTACATCCATTTAAATGCAAGACACTATAGCAGCAATGTTGCATAATTTCATGACATTATTTACCCTGACATTAATTTATTTTTTTGCTCATTCAGTTGCACATCTAGAAGGGGATACCAGAAGTTCACTGGGAGATGCACGTTTGTTTGGTTTCTTAATTGTGACATGGCTGCTATGTTTCTGAAACAAAACAAAACAAAACAAAAAAGGATTTGGCTTTTGGTGCCCCCAGTTAGCTATGATTTTATAATGGCAGCTGAATATTTGTTTATCCTTGTGCCTCTTTGACATTTCATGTATGATAAATATGTTCATCCTTTGCTTTCTACTGGGAAATGTTCTTTAGGCTAGGAATTTGTCCTCATGATTGTGTATGAGAATGAGCAGAAGGTTTCTGTGCTGCTCAACATCTCTCAGTGGAGTTAAGATTTGATGCTTTGCCGATTACTTGTATTGCGTCCAAAGGCAAGCGATGGAACTGTTCCATGTCACTCAGCACATAGTCCGTACAGTGCTCCTGCTGCTTTTCCTTTTGTGATAGTTCCCTTAGAAACTGCTTTTTGAAGGTCAAGGGGAGCACAATGAGCTAATATGGTAGGGGGGGTTGTTGGTTTTGTTTTGTTATGTATTTTGTACTTTTATGCTGTGAACCACCCTGTGATCTTGAGATGGAGGAATAATAATAATAATAATAATTAATAATAATTGAGAAGGTGGTGGGTCTTCTGATTCCATTAAACGTTCCATACTGTTGCTCCAATATTATGAGCTTTAGGCAGAGTTAGTACAATTCTATTGATTTTTGGGTCATTTGTTTGTTTTCTCATTGTAAGAGAATTGATAACTCCGGTGTTGGAGTGTCACAAATCTTGGGGAAATGGCTCGAAGGTGTCAGCCACTTTTTAGCCATGTGTGCTGTTTGAGCCATTTGCAGTCCTGCCAACGGAAATCATCCCAGCGTTTTTGCACTTTTAATGTGCCAGAGGTAATCCAGCTAAGCTGTAGGTATTCTCCATATTCCTTGTAGACAGTGATTTAAAAGCATTGGAACAGAAAGCAAATTCCCAGGTGTTACTAAAGTGCTAGACAGATGAAACTGCCTTTATACCAATTATTAAGATGCTGGGAAGAATGAAAAGAAGGTAGTAAGACTCTGAAAACTCCTGTTGCTTGATACTCAGGCTGGTTGTTGTTGTGGTGGTGGTGTTGTTAAATTTATTATCTTCCTTTCACCAGCAAGTCTCAGGTTGGTTTATAACAGTTTAAAATTCAGTATTAAAACCAGTTAAGTTACACTCACAGGAAAAGGATGGGTCCTGAGAACACATACTGTATCTCAAGTGCAAAGGCCAGAACATTCATTAGTGAGGGGTTGGTTGGTATTCATGAAGAGAGGCAGAGAAGAAAATAATAAAATGGTTTCAGAAACAAGGGTGGCTAAATGAGGGGGATGTTTTTAAAATTTAATGACAAATTCAAGAGCTCTGTGGAAAATGCTACACAATTATTTGTGGGAGCAGTGCATGAAATTTCAGTGCTAACATATATTAAAGCCACTGTGAGACTCCATTCAGTCTTCAGTAATTCCCATTTGATCCTTCCACAGTCAATCAGCACAGTACATGGAGAGGAACAGAGTATGCATGTGACCCCCTTTTCTCACAAGAGACAGGGAGGCTCATATGTGTGGCTTTCAGACATTCATATGCATTTTTTTAAAAAAGTAAATGATAATCTTGTGGAGAGCAAGCATCAAGAAAAAGCCTGCCCCGCCCCTGCTCTGTCATTTTCACCTTGAACTGTAACCAAGCTTGAGGGCAGAACTAGATGATATGCTAAATATGTGGTCACCTTTGCATGTTGTTGTTGTTGTTGTTGTTGTTGTTAGTTTAGAATTATAGCCATGAGCTGGGTCATGACAATAGCATTGGCAGAGAGAGTTAGATAAACATTTTCTGGTTTGCTGCATGTGGGATGTGGTGACAGAGAGCAGAGTTTTGTTACATTGAAGGCAGCCTTGGGTACTTCAAGGTGGTCGCTTTATTGACTTAGGTATCTGATATAAGATTAGCCCTTGAACTATCTGCTCTAAGAAGCTGCTTCACTGGGCTTTCCTTGAATATCTGTAAGTAAACATAGATTTAACAGGTTATCTAGCGCAGTGTTAAACAGTCATGCCTTGTCCAAGCTTCAAAACCGGCCAAAGCTGCTGGTACAGCTTTGGTGCAAGCAAACAAGGCATTGAATGCAGAGATGTTATGGTCAAAGACACACTGGAAGGCAGGTCCATGAGCTGGCAGGTGGGGATCAAAAAGAGCCAGAGGCAGGTGCCATGGAGAAAGATGGACTGGTGATAGGTCCTGGACCAAGCAGGCAAAATAGGTAGAGAGGGATAGTTTGTGTGGCTATTCTAGTTACTCAGACCAACAAATTGACTTGAAATTGCCTTATAAGAACTGCTGTGCTCCACTTCATAGCACTGGCTTCATAGGAAATAAGGGGTCAAAGGTTTGCTGCTAGACTTCCATTTTATGAGGGGATGAGGCAGCAGTGGTGTGCTTCCAACAGCTGCATTTGATGTATTGGGGATAGAATGGGGCGAAGTGCTGGAAAGTTTGGAAGAGGCCCAGGATGGTGGTGGCACATGGGTCCACCACCAGGACTGAACCTGCATCTCACCTTGTCCCCACCCCATTTTCATTCTGGTGAATGGTGCCACTACCCCCACCACTCACACCCAGCAGTGGAGGAAGCTGCTCAGGCGCCTGGGGCCTCCAGAGTCTGTCTGCCTCCTCCCACTCAGCTGCCCTACAGCTGTGGAGAGGCAGCAGGTGGACCATTTGGGCAGCGCAGAGCCTGTGCACGCCCAAGCTACTGCGTCTCTCTTCAAGTGGTGACACCTGGGGCAGCCCACACCCACCGCACCCCCTTCCTCCCCCCCTGCTCACTCCACTGCTGCTCTAGCCCTACATGACCAGAGGAAGCTAATCTCTGTGTTGTTGTTGCAGAATTCCTCACTATTTAGGTAAAGGGGAGGAACATATAAATCCAGGCTAAAGTGGCAACTGGATGCTTCCTGCTGGACATCCAGTGTTTTTCAGCATTTAGCCAGACATAAGCAACCAAAATTTCATTCCTGTGGGGAAACCAAAACCAGCATAAAATGAAAAAGCTTGGACTTTTCACAATACTTCTGTCCTAAGGATATTATGAGTCGAGACCTAGAGTACAAAAAAATCAAATGACAGAAATGAAGCATCTTCTGGAATTTACCGTATGCATCTATTTAGAAAATAAAATATCTGTGAGAACCCAATTTTTCATTTCTGCTTCAGTGAAAAGCAGTAATGAGAGCTGTCTTCCAAATCAGTTCCCACGTCCCCAGATATTTATTATAAACAAACAGAAACAACACACACACAGAGAGACATAGCCTGTTCATGTAGGATGAACAAAACAAATTAAATTCTTTACAAACTAAAGTGTGTGAGAGACAGGGTTTTACAATGATTCTTTGGTTTGCCTTTGTTTGTTTAGCTTTGTTTTCCCAGGTGCAACCATTTTTTATTTTATTTTAATTTTGTTTGCATTTGCATTCCATTCATTAAATAAATAAAGCCCAGTCTTGGAGAAATAAAGATTCACATCATTATTACCATAATCTGCAAATAATACAACAATAATGACTCACATATGCCTGGCTATATGGTGGCTCTGTGGTTTTACACAGGCTCTGTAAGCTTGTTTGTCATGCAACCATTCATGTAAATTCTACACTGTACCTCCTGCCACAGATCAGCATTTGGTACTAAGTTGCAACCACAGCATTTCAAGCTACTGCAGCAAAATGGAGCCAAACAACCTAGATACCTTTCAGCACATGACAAAATGGCAGCCATGAGGTCCACAAAAATTGGCTTAGCACCATCTCAGGGTGACAAAAAGTTACGGCTGCCATGGATGAGAACATAGGAGCCATTTCCTAGGGACTGAGGTCTGTTTGCCTCCCCCAGTAAAATATTTGAGGGGGCCTGTCTTCCCCAAAGCTGGTGGAAATTACCATTCAAATGGTGTGTGACCATGTCTTGCAATTCAGCTTGTGCAGCTGGTTATTCATGGCTAAGTGCAGAACCTGATCTTCGTCCCTACTGAAATTCATTTTGTTAGCTTGGGCCCAGTTCTCCAATCTGTTAAAGTCATCTTGATTCATGATTCTGTCTTCTATGGCACCAGTAATTTCCAGATGGTGATGGTTGGGGACTGCTCTTCGCCCCTGTGCAGCCTTTAATGTGGGGCTCCTCAGGGTTCAATTAATCCCCCATGCTGTTCGACATCTACATGAAACTGTTGAGTGGGGTTATCTGGAGTATGTTGTCAGCAATATGCTGATGACACACAACTCTACTTCACCTTTACATCTGCAGATGAGGCAATGGATTTGTTGGACCATAGTTTTGTCTTGGTAATGGCATGGAGGAGGGCCAGAAAACTGAAGCTCAATCCAAATAAGGCTGAGGCCCTGTTAGTGGGTGGTTGCCTAGAATAGATGGGTGGGAAGTTGCCTACTCTTGGTGGGGTTACACTTCATTTGAAGGAGTGGGCACACAGCTTAAGGATCCATCACTGTTGCTTGAGGCTCAGGTGACCTTGGTGGTGTGGAGTTCCTACCATTAGCTTTGGATGGTGGCCCAGCTTTACTCCTATCTGGACAGGAATAGCCTAGCTTCTGCCATCAATGTTCTAGGTTAGATTACTGCAATTCATTATATGTGGGGCTGCCTCTGAAGATAGTTCAGAAACTACAGCTGGTGCAGAATTCAGTGGCCAGGTTGCTCACTGGGACGAGACAGTTTGAGCAGAAACACCAATCCTTGCTTGACTGCACTGGCTGCCGATTAATTTCTGGGCCCAATTCAAAGTGCTGGTTTTGACCTAGAAAGCCTTAACTGGCTCAGGACGACAATACCTCAAGTACTGCCTCTCCTCATATGAACCGTCCCAGACCCTGTGACCATCATCTAAGGCATTTCTTTGTGTGCCTCCACTGCAAGAGGTCCAGAGGGTGACAACATGAGAACAGGCCATTATGCAATGAAGTTTCAAGGTTAAAGCAGTTGTGAGTAATTATTGGACTGGCCTAATTTCCTGTAACAAAGTAATGGGAGTTGGTGAAAAAACATTCTTAACCACTGATACTATTGAAGGTGTTAAAAGCCCCCAAGGCCATGAACATCAATGTTCTGGAGAAGCTGCACTGTGGCTGCCTTTCTTTACATTGTAAATCCCATCTTTGAGCAGCTCATGACTGTGAGTGAAGTCTTTGTTGCAAATCCATCCACAAAATTCCCATTTAAGATTAGCTGTGTGCAGTTGCTCGATAATTAAAGTCTTTCTGTCACCATGGAGCCACCCTTGGACTTCAGTTGTGATATTTACGTTCTGTTCTCATTTAAAACAAAAACAAACCATGTTTCACACAAATATTGAGAAGTGCTATGCTATAAAGCATTTGCATTTCTCATCTGTCTCAGCAACACAGATATGGACAGGAATAGTATCCACATTTGCCCCCTATGAACACTTATCGCACATACTATATCTTAAGAATTAACACCCTTTCAGACTGCTTCAGTCTGGAATTATGTGTGTGTGTGTATACACATCCCACATTGATAAAATGCCAGCTGCCTATCATCCTTACTTTTTCACCAAAAAATATTTGAAAGGTACTGTGTGTCCTTGAATGGAAGGATGCAAGTTGAACATAACCCTCTGTATTTCATGTGGGACAGCTTGACATTTAATCAGATCTTTCTGGGTATACCTCTGAAAATCCAGTTCAGTCCCACAATTTCTCCACACCTTTATTAAGAGCTAATCAGGGTTGTTGTTATTGGGTTTTTTTGCGAGATCTGTGGGAATGTTGTACTTGTGTAATGACCACATTCAGATTTCTATGATCTCATACATCCCCCCCCCCTGAAATTCCCACTCCCCTGCGGCTCCAGAGGAGTGGTGTTTGCTGTGTGGCATGGCTGCAGCCCACTCGGAAGGCCATCATCCACATGCACAGCTGTAGGTGGGGCATCCAGGGCTTTCCCTTTCCAGCCATTCTGGCCAATGGGTTTGGATCCTGTCCCAAGAGGCCAATTTGGTAGCAGTGGGAGGCAGATTGGGCCTGCTCTCGGGCAGTACTTAAGAGGGTGACCTCATGGAGTTCACCCTCTTTGGAGGCTATCTGCAGATTCGCCACCCACCCAGCCAAGTTGGAAGTGGCCTGCCACTTTCATGAGGACATTGCTATGGTTTATTCAGTTGCTGTGTTCAGGGACAGTGAGGATTCCCCCCCCCCCGAAGACTTCATGTTTTCACCTGTGTCATAGCAACAGTCACAACTTTGGTGGATAAGGCATTGAGTTGGATCCTTAGCTGATCGGGTACCCTGTCAAGGGGCCCAGGAAAATTGTCTCTGCCTGGGAGCCCACACAGGGGTTTAAGTGGGGTTGATGAACCTGGTCCATGTCAGGAGCAACTTCCCATCTCTGGATCCACATTGCAGTATTTACCAACTAGCAGGCTGCATGATACCAGATTCATATGCAATGCCTTGGCCAAACTGCACTTGCATCTATAATCCATAAAAGTTGTGGCCTATTTCAACCCAAATACCAATCTCCTGTGTTTATTTCTATGTTTTCTGGCCCTTTCCATGCTGCGAGTATCATGCACCTGCGATGGCAACGATGACTATAGCTCTGCCAAGCAGCGTACCAAGAAATAAAGTGAAAGCCACCCCACAAATTTGCCTCGGTACAAAAAGAAACGCTTATTTTTATATTCAATTTTATTGTTATCTTTTATTTCATTGGTATGGGTGCATTTGCCAAATGTACAAGACTTTTCCATTAAGGACTAAGGGTTAGGAAAGGTTCTCAAATTTTACACGTCGAGCTTTTTAAAAAATAAAAATAAAAAATGTTTATTTTACCTTTTGAATGACGTTCTGATACAGGACCATTTGAAATGTGACACAGTGACACAGAACAAACATGTCCGTGGCAAATAAGAACACTTTGCTGACAATGGCTGAATTCTTTTCATTTCATTTCATCAGTTTACTAGTGTTCTGTGTGTATGTGTGTTTTCCATAGGTAGCACATCTCACTGAGTTACAGCAGGGAGAACAAGGATTAATGGCAACTAGGTTTAATGAGGCTCTTATGCACAATTTGCAGAGATTAGGAGGCTGTTTCGTTGGACACATTTTACCACTACAAGCTCAACGACTGTGTTCTGAAGTCATTCTGAATCAACATTTAACAGATAGCTTTCCTTCGATAGCTCTTTTATTCTGCAGGTGCAGCTAAATGGGGTGGGGAGGCGGGGGGAATTTGTGACGGGGAATGGCTTCTATACCATTTTTATGAAACAGCCTTCGCTTGACAAAAAATTTAGATATACCCCTTCATTCCAAACAAGGATATAACAAATTTGGGGACAGGGTCAGTTTCCCAACTAGAGTTTCCTCTTTTTGGAGAGCTGCATCTGTGGGGGTTTTAAAAATAGGATTACCACTGCATTTGAAAATGGATATATTGGATGTGGGAGCTGCAAAGGGTAGGCTGGGGATATGCCGATACTTCGGGTCCAGCATCTGGGTATCAGTATCTGGTTGGCCACCCTCTCTGGTGAGTGCCATTGCGGGCTGGCATTCCCCCGTGCACCAGGATCCGCCATGGGAAGTCCCAGGGACTGTTTTCCAGGTAGCAAAGGAAGCCTCTGGGCTGAGCTTGCTGCCTGGGTAAATGGTCCCACCTGCTTGCCTAATCAGCAAATTGTGAGCGGGCATGGGCCACACATGCCCATATTACATAGGCATATTACATAGGTATACTACATAGGCAGCCACTTTTTGTTGGATCGTCTTAGGTTCATCCAAAGTGCTTCTGCAGGGAACAAATAAGATCATTTGGGGTGAAGTCAAAGCTCTTAGCTCCATGTGTGTGTTTAATCCCTTGCAGGTGTCGCCACAGCCTTAGCAGTTGCAGAAGACTCCACAGCAGGGAGAGTCACAGGTTCTCTTCCATTGGCACATGATGTTAAACTCCAGGCACTCCAGTGTTAAGATATTACATTCGTCCTGTGCATTATACCGGTATATTTTGAACTCAAGTGTACCCAGACACGGCCTTGCTTGACTAAGGCATTGGGTGGTGAGTCACTTATTTGTACTAGATGCAATCTAGCAAAGCCTTTGTGGTGCCATAACATAGGACACTTGACTCTGTTGTAGGTGGCCAAGTTTTTAAATGAAGCTCCCTGCTGTGTCCCCTCAGGCAAGCCTGATCTCTCATCCTAACCTACCTTACAAGGCTGCTGTAAGGCGGAGAGCATTATGGTCCCCAAACAACTTCCTTGTGACGAGTTATTTCCCTTTCTTCTATAATATTTAGCTATACCAATGGCTGTCAGTGATGGAGATACTCATAACCTGCTGCTGCTGAAGGAAGCCCTGAGTGCACTTAAACTTATGAGGGGAACGGGGTGAAAGAACTCATTTACAGAGAGACTGTTTTCACTGCTATTACAATGGTGGACATGTTGTTTATTATTTGCCTCACAAAATGTACGCACCTGTCAGAGCTGCCTCCAGGTCCCAGCTCACAGAGGACCAACGCTAGCCGGTAGTAATGTACAAAAGTCTTTATTGAGGTTCAGTTTCCATTTACAAGCCGCAGCGTGCAGCCCTACGTCTAGACGCTAGATCGGCGAAGCCCTGTCTGAGTCTCCACCCCCTGTACACCAGTTTAAGACTCTAGCCTTACTCCACCTTTTCCGTTGCTCCTTTCTCCTCTGGGTCCTTCTGCCCCCCGGTGTCTCCTCCTTCCTGGACTCTTCTGACGCTGACCCCCCTGACTCCTGTCCCTCCTTTCGGCGGGCTTTAGGACCTGGCTCTCTATCCGGGCTACCCACTGTGCCGCTCCCCTGTACATTTGAACTTGGTGCGTGCGCCCATCTTCCAACCTTCCTCTCGACCGTTTCCTCTCTTTCCGATGGAGGCGTGACCAATCCTGACTCATCTCCTCCCGCTGGCGGTGAGCAGCCAGATCCCGATGCCTGGGACTCCTCCCCCCTACTGCTCTTTGGTGGGGAAGCTGGTCCCGATTTCCAGCTGCTGCTCTCTGAGTCCCCTCTGGCCCCTTCTTCCTGGGGTGTCCCCCTTGCTCTGACCCTGGGAGCCCCTTTCTGTGAGTCTTCCGATTCGCTGGAAAGACTCAGAGACCTCGGACCACTGTCATCGCTTACGTTTCCTTCGGATTCCTCCCCCTCGCTCTCCGTTTCCTCCCTTTCCTGTGCCTCTGCTCCTGAGCCCCTGACAGCACCACTTGATTGTAAAGAAAAGGACCCTTTTGAACTTCTTGGAGGGAAAGAAGAAAATACATTCAGAAGTTTGTGAAAGAAAGGGATCAACTTTCAGTGAAGAGGAGAATGCAAGGACTTTAAGGGTTTAAGCAGCCTTTGCTTACAAATACACTATTCGGTATACTTTCAACAGCTTTCCCCTGTTATCATCAATGCTTGAGTAGACCCATTGATCACAAGGGAAAGATTTTGTTTTTTGTTTAATGAACTAGCCATTTTACATGACAACCACCACAATTATTTTCATGGGTCCTGTGGGTGGGTTGCTGCTGCTCATGTATGGGTATATTCATATCAAAAACTTAAATCCTGTTTTGCTTTTTTAAAAAAATAATAGCAAAGCAAAGGGTGATTGACATGAGCTGACAACATTGCTATGGCTTTCTAGACATAACAAATGTTCTTAGTATACACTTTAAAACATATTTATCTTGAATTTATCCAGTCATGGACATTGGTACCTTGTCTGCTATGAATATTAAATCTCTTCAAGTTTCACCCCCACCTCCTCCCATTCTAAAATACGGTTTAAGCTGGTGGACACCCTGGTACATTTCCCAAAACAGAGTACCCTTCCCCCCCCCCCCAAAGGAAGACATGAAACAAGATAATATAATACAAGTCTAATAGTATCTTTATTATGGTGTAATCCTCTGTGAGCTACCAAAAAAATACACCGAGCCTGTAAAATACAACTTTCCATTTATTTTCTTTCTTTTTGCCAACCCTGATAAACAAAAATGCAAATACTCTGAGCATATGCAGTTTCACATTTTAAACTCACTGTCTATCATTTAAATCATCATTGTTTTTGCTCACTTCTTGCCTTGGGCCTGTTACTAACAATCAGCCTAGTTTACATTATATGGCTGCTGTGAAGATATAGAAGGCATTATAAGGAGACACAGTGCTTGGATACATAAAATTTTTGATTCTTTTAACAGTGATTTTAAAATTGTTGGCTGGAAAGGAAGCACTCAGAACTGTTGCTAGACAGGAGCTCATGTAGGCCAGAGGATCACATTAGAAAGCAAGAAAAAGAAGACTGAAATTTATACATCCCTGGAGATCAGAGGCATTTTACTGGAAATAGAGTACTTGAAGAAAACTGCACACGTGCCAAGTGGCAAACCTATAGTGGGCAGGCAAAGTGGAACTGTACTGTACATCTACAGGCAATAAGGGTAATGTGGGCTGGGATTCCTGCCAATTTCTCAAAGTGCCACTTTTTCTACTGAAAGCTGAAGACATATTCAGTAGTCCATGTTTGGAGAAAGCTGTCCTGGGCAAGCTAATGCTGTACGACCAAAGTATTCTTGTTTAATTAGATTTGAGGAGGTGGATTAGACTGCAAAGTAGGAAAACATTTTATTTTGGACGCATCATACATGGAGACTTAGACATCAGTCTGTGAGGCCAGTGGGTTAGCACTTCTCCTTCATCCTAGCTGCAAAGAAATTGCAAACCCTGGATTCTGCAATGTCACAATGCCAGTGTGGCATAGTGGTTAAGAGTGGTAGACTCGTAATCTGGGGAACCGGGTTCGCGTCTCCGCTCCTCCACATGCAGCTGCTGGGTGACCTTGGGCCAGTCACACTTCTCTGAAGTCTCTCAGCCCCACTCACCTCACAGAGTGCTTGTTGTGGGGGAGGAAGGGAAAGGAGAATGTTAACCACTTTGAGACTCCTTCGGGTAGTGATAAAGCGGGATATCAAATCCAAACTACTACTACTACTACTACTACTACTATTCTTCTTCTTCTTCTTCTTCTTCTTCTTCTTCTTCTTCTTCTTCTTCTTCTTCTTCTTCTTCTTCATGACCAGGTTGATCTTTGTTTTCTTTGCAGCTCCTCCACCTAATACCCTGCTAATTCTAAAACTGAGGTGCTGAACATCTAGCTTGTCTGATTGCAGAATATTTTCTTCAGTGTTAAAAACCACACCCCTAAAATGAAACGATTTAAAGTATTAAATAACTGCTTGCTGGCATCTTCCAAAATGCAAAACATGCCATTGCATCCATAATTCTTTCTTCTCGCTTAGAATTTGACCTAACGATCATTCCTTACAATGTGCTGCTATAATTATTAACTGTGCCTTTTGGAGGATTTAGTACAGTATGAACAGTTTCCCTCTGTCTTTTCCAAGTACTATTGTCAGGAAAATGTTTTCCTTTTTGTTGCACAGTTGATAGAATTTCTCCGTCTGTCAGCTCTTCCTAAAGCTCATCTGCAGGGGAGGAGCTTTAGAAGCAGCCTTTGCGAAAAGAAAAGGAGCTCAGCTTGAAAAATAGAGCTGGAGATGATTACAAGTAAAGTATATGTGCCGGGACAAAATTGAGATTAGTGCAAAATGATTATGAAGCCTGAGACTCAAACAGAATCAAGATTAAAAATCTTAAGGAGTTTTTAACTCTTCACTGATGAATATGTATTTGTGTCTTAGTAGAGGCATCACTAGCCACAGCTTTCTTGAGAGCTATATTGGATATTGTGAGCTTTTCTGCTTTGGGCTCATGCTTACGAAAAAGCGAGGGGGAAAGCAGGGAGGGATCCTGCTTTCATTCCTTCCTTTTTCTGGCATGTTGTATCTCTTGCCTTCCATCTCAATACTGATTTTGTGTGTGTGTGTGTGTGTGTGTGTACATCGTTCTAGGTAAATGGTGTCTCTAATCAGTCTCTCATTTTCAACAGTGTGATATACAAGACACTATTTTGTTCAAGGACAGATATTTCTGTCAAGCTAGGATCAAGAAGGGGTGATAAAACATTCTTGTTTTGCAAGGCAAGACAGTCGTTTCCATATCTTGGCATATGGAAAATTCATTAGCAGAACAAAAGGAAGGACTGATTCTTCAACATGTACACCTGACTACTCAGAAGCTAGTGGAATGTTTTCATTCATGCTTCCTTGCAGTAATGTGGGTAAATGAAAACATCCCTCAATCACTGAGAGTTGGTAACTTACCTAACACCAATAGAATGGTCATGATTCATGCATTTGTTGAAATACTGGTAATCTGCCCAGCAAATGCACAGAATCCAGCATTGTTTGAGAACAGGAGAAGTTGCTTTTTGCTTGCATGCTGTATTTGGATATATGCAGACTGAAGCCATTGGCTGATTCATTTGTTGCTGTTGTTGTTAATGCAGGGATTTTCATGACATGTCACTGTTGTAATGGATTGCAGTGATGTAGCAATGGATCGCAACATTGCATTTGATATGCAGGATGAGACAGGAGATGGTGGGCTGTGGATTTGCCACTTGCCCATAGATGTCGTTTTTTAAAAAGGTCACCATTTCAGTTCACAGAAACATCTGAGGCTGTCTTATGCTGACTCATATTTGTCTGGATAGCTGAGTACTGTCTTCAAGGCAGGGGACCTGTTTGCTGCCTTGATTCTATTATAAAGAATTCAAGCAGGGGTGCTTGCTTCTTATAATTCTCACTCCAGCAGTCTTTCACATCTTAAATGTTATTTATTTATGTATTACAATGCCTTGCCTGTCTATGAAAAGATACTCATCAGCTAACAATAATAAAAAAAACCTAACTAAACCGTGTAACAAACAGACAATATCACAGTAATCCCATCTAAAATCAGATAAGAGCATGAAACATGGTAGCCAGTTAAAAACATGATTAAATTGAAAGCACAGATTACAACACAGCAGCACAGAGAAACAAATTAGCTCAGCAGACCAAAAATGGCAACCAGTTAGAAATGTAATTAAAATAAAGACACAATTGCCACACAGGACAACAGGGAAAAACAAATTAACTCGGTATGCCTTGGATGAAGCAGATTATCTTGACCCATTTCAGTCTGACCTTAGACCAGTTTTGACACTGTGATAGCTCTGGTTGCCCTGGCTAATGTCTCTTTTGGGGAAAGGGAAAAGTGTGACCCCATTGGTTCTCCTTGATCTCTCAGTAAGTTTTGATGCTATCAGGTATCCTCCAGGAGCAGCTCTGGGGGTTGGGTCCACAGTGATACAGTCGTTCTGCTCTTCTCTGCAGACCCACTTTCAGGGACTAGCACTGGGTGACCTCTGCTGAACCCAGTGACTTTTGAGCTGTGGGGTCTGTAGAGTCTTTTCTGCCCCCAGCACTATTTAACATCTATATGAAGCCATTAGGAATTCTCATCTGGGGCTTTGGGACTCCAGTGTCATCAATGTGTGGAACCCACCTTTGAAAGCCACCTTTGAAGATGGTCCAGCAACTATTGTAGAATGCTTCTGGTGGAGTGCTGACTGATGTTTCAAAATGCAGCCACACAACAGTTGCCCTGCAGGATCTGCATTGTTTACCCTTATATTACCAGTCCCAGTTTAAGGAGCTAAAGTTAATATGCAAAGCACTGAATGCCTTGGATCCTAATTCCACTTCCCCTTCCACCCTGCCCTGGCTATGAGGTTCACTGTCCTCTAGCAAAGGTTGCTCTCTCTGTGGAGTCACAGGACAGGTTGCACCCAGTCCCTTTCCCTTGAGGTCTTGGTAGGTAGTCAAAACTTAAGCTTTAATACTGCCTCTGGTGAATGGAGCTTTGTCTCTAATGTGATGATTCTCTCTGGAGTTGGAATGTCACCAAAATTTAGCACAACATCATGGATGATACCTTGTCTTCCTCCCAGCTCCAATCACAGGGAGATGGTAGAAGATTATTGATGCCATGTCCCATGCTGAATGTTGGGGACTACCCTCCTAAGTATGCCACAGCTGCTGAGATGACCCCCCCCATCTCAGCCTTAAGATCAAGAGAATTCTCCAAAAAGAGAATATGACAAAAACAGGAAGCAAATTCTGTGGAGCTCTATTTTTGTCTTTTGGGTTCAGACAGAAGCGATACCACTGGCACGATAAAGAAAAATGTCCCTGTGAAACTTCGTAACACTCTTAAATCCAGAATGAATTTTAATGGTTGAGTTTTGAACAGCTTCTTTAAAAGAGGGCTGCATTTGAATTGTTGCCTTATGCTAACTGAAGCAGGACAAATGGCAACAGCATTATAGATTGTGCATGAACAAAGATATTGTTTATCTTCTTGAAGTATATTTCCAGGCCTGTCAGGGAACATGTAAGAGAGGGTTTAAGCAGCTTGTGCTTCTGACTGTGAATGCTATCTTGAAGCACAACCTTCATAATTTTCATGAACTTGAACTGAGATATTAGGGACATATTTGAAAAGTTAGATTTGATGAGGCTTTAAAACACAGTTTTATCATGTGGCATTACGAATACAAAGCTGAAGTCTTGCAAGATTATTTCCTCTAATACACTGCTTCATTTTGATGCAGTGGATCTTGTATACCAGCATCTTTTTAAAAAATCCAATTTGTTTAAAGGGAAATAAACATTTTGAAACATATTCCCATTGCACATTCTTTTTCTGGGGAGCTGATGCTTCTAACATCCAGTGATAAAGAAGCAGAGGATTTGTGAATGAGAAAATGTGTTATCTTTTAAAAAAAAGCATTCCCTATTTGACAGTCTACTACATCAAATTCATGAGAACATTCTGACCTTAAAAGAGGGTGGATTGCAGGGATAGTATTGTTTAATCCTTGAAACAATGTCCTAGCTAAGTCACATTTCCTCCATTTCAGAAGGCATTTGTTTGTGTTTTCAACTGAAACATTTTTTTGCTGAAACATCTCACACTATGCCTATACTGTGTAGGCATGAAGAACCCTTAAATCTAACACTCCTCTCCTTGTACTTTTCATTATACAGCTTGTGAAAGGAGTCATTATACAAAGTTTTTCAAGTTTGTTTTTATTGCAGTATCCTGCACTTTTCAAACAGAACAACAGAAATGGAGATTGCTTTAATATGCACCCCATTAATGTGAAAGGCTTAGAACTATCTGCATTGATGCCTCACACACAACAAAACAGCATGCTTTAAATCCACCAACCTTATTTACTTAAATCTTACTTTTTTCTAAGGCAAAAGGAAAAGGAAGGAAGGAAGGAAGGAAGGAAGGAAGGAAGGAAGGAAGGAAGGAAGGAAGGAAGGAAGGAAGGAAGGAAAGAAAGAAAGAAAGAAAGAAAGAAAGAAAGAAAGAAAGAAAGAAAGAAAGAAAGAAAGAAAGAAAGAAAGAAAGAAAGATGCTAATATTTAGTAGACATGTTTATTGACTTTTCTCTTGCAAAATCATAATGCAAACATGTCCTGATCCACCAGCCCAAAGCTGGGTTCATGGGAATGGTTTGATGCAGGAATACCAAAGAAGAATGGTAAAAAAAAATCCAGCGTAATCAATTCTAGTGCTTTATTGTAAGAAAGAGTAAACTTGAAGCAAAGCCTTCAGAGTCCCACTGTCTTTGCAGACATGGGGCGAACACCACAACAGTGGGACATCATAATGACTTGTCCTCACCCAAGCAAACATTTACACATGATTTATGCACAAAGCAGCACACATCAGTTTAGCCAGACCCTCCCATCAGTTCACCTGGCCACTGAGGCCATAGGTGGCAACAATTCAAAGTGTACGAATAGCTTCTCTATCTGGGCCAACAGCCTAACAGCCCAGGGTCAACAGATAAGCACAACATCAAAACAAGCCAATTAGTATATATCAAAACAAGTGAATATATGAGCTCATTTTTGCAACAACCCATCAGTCAAAGCTGATTATATTCATTTGTTTTAATATATCTTGACTACCAAGTGGCATTTGCAGGCCTTCTGGAACATTTTGCCATCGGTTCAACACAAAGCATTTAACACCTGGTACTTAGTTTTCCAAAGATGAATTTTAAAAGATTTATATATGCCTGTGAATGTTGTAGACTGCATTGATATATGTTCAGAATTCATAGCACAATTTATGTCTTGTTCTGTTATGACTTTGGAAAAGAACCAGATTAAGCCTAAATTATGTTGATTCAGGTCGTAGAGATGTGGATTATTCCCTCTATTTTGCAGGCTTTATCCTACATCATTACCTGATTATTATTTTTTATTATACTTATTTTTAATGCATTTATGCAGCAAGGGTGCAAAGGCCTGCTGAGCTGTCCACCTTGTTGAGTTTTGGTAGAGAGTGGAATTGTTTTATTATTCTCTGCCTAAATTCCAGAGGGGATGGTGGGCTCTGACTGTCTTCTGTGACTCACTGATCATTGATGGGAAGGAGGGGGTCTGAGCAGACAGGGAAAGAAAATTAAGGGTAATAGGGGAAAATATGTGCTAATACTTAGTCTTATTTTCTGTAGGTGGGTAAGGAGGACTTAATGAGTAATCAAGCCTTAATAGCCCACTTTGATAGTTCTGTCAAACTTGTGTTATACCATATTATATGGTGAACCTCAGTTAGTACTTTTTATCTGCTGAGTTTATTTTTCATTTTTATATCTGCTGAGTCTGTCTGGCTATTGTTCTTTCTTTCTTTCTTTCTTTCTTTCTTTCTTTCTTTCTTTCTTTCTTTCTTTTCTGTTATGGATTCTTTTGTGTGTGTGTGTTGTAAGCTACTCTCAGTAATGTGAATGCATTGTAAAAATTTGATATACATCTGAGAATGCACATGTACTATTATTCTGCTATTCGTGGTGTTTTAAAGACTATCATGAGCAAAAAAAGGCACATCACAGTTCCACAGAGTTTACAGTTTTATTTCATTTATTATTTAGGTTTCTGCTTCCTAGTCACCCTTCAGCCAAAACTCCCAGAGTGACTTACAAAATAAAAAGAACAGTCAATAAACAACTAGAACAGTGATGAAAGAACCAGGTCTCCCCTGCCCCCTTTTCTGTTAATGAATTCCTCTGTCATCAGCCTCCTGTCAATTTGTGATCTGAATGTAGAGAAAAGGGAGGCAGGCAGTTAGGCAGAGTGCTGTGAGTTTAGCTTAAGGTAAAACTTCTTACGATTCAAAGGCTCTTTATGAGTATCTGATGCAAGGCTGGAATAGTTGCTGCAAATTTACAGAACTCTGCTCACTTCTACCAAGTTTCCCCTGAATATTTGTAAATAGAAGACATATTGCAGAGCATAGGCGCCGACTCCATGGGGCCTGAGGGGGCCCGAGCCCCCTCAAAAATTCGTTTGGGGGGGCTCTGCCCCCCAATAATTTAAGAGAATTATTAGTTATATTATGCTTTGTAAAATCACAAAATTATGTTGGTATTTTTTATTTTCCTTGTTTGACGATAGTTACCTTTTAAAATACATTCAGTCATGAGTTAAAACAAAGCCACTCCCGATCTAGAGAGGGGGTGGGGTTGCGGGCTCTCGACCCATCAACAATCTCGCGGGGCTGGCGTCAGCCCCGCGAGAAGCAGGGATTCCCCCTAGCTCATTAATATTCACTGCCCACGGCGGCAGCCAATCGGCTGCCACAAAGGGCGGGCCCTCACAGGTTCACTTAAGGTCGGGGCAGCCCGGGGCTCGCCCCTTTCATTCCCCCAGCAGCAGTGGTTTGGAGGTCTTGGGCCCCCCAATATTTTTTATAAGTCGGTATGGGCCCCCGCCCCCCCCAATATTTTTTATAAGTCAGCGCCCCTGTTGCAGAGATGCCATATAGTTCAACTGTGTCTCATCCAAGGGATACCAAATTCGTGGTACTGTCCCCAGACATAAGTGCTTATGTTTAGTTTGTGTGTGTGATTTCACGTGTATTGTGCCAGGTTGGTATGAGTGTTTGTAAAGTTGACAGAGCCTTTCTTTTCTCCAAGCCCTGCTTATGCAAGGCTTTCCACATTTAGTCACCTATACCATAGTCACCTAGTCCTTGATCTGACGCTTTCATTCAGTTATATAGGATGGGTGACATTCTATTAGCATATGCTTTACATATGTTTCAGTTTAGAATGGCAAATGTGGAGCACCTTTAAGTATTCGGAGAGCCTCATTGGGGTAGTTTTTTGTTTGCTTGTTTGTTTCAGGTTGGCACTGAAGTCTCTGATGAAATTGCTGCTGCGACAATTGACTCTTCTGTGATATCAGGCACTGTTGCAATATAGCATGTTAGGGGGGTAAATGAAAAATACTCCTCAAGGTGATGTGCATATATAGTACTCCAGTATGGAGCTTCTGACACTGGCCAAAAACAGACATCTCAAAAGAAAATGGTTTAATAGGCTAATCTATTGCCCATGCCACTCTAATCCCTAGAAGTTAGTATGATGTATAGTATTTTGAATGTTTTTCTCCAACAGAAAAAAGAAGATGATGATAAAGCAAAGGCATAAAAACCTGCGGCATTAAAACTTACGTTTGTAAACTGGACAGATGTCTATTTTCCAGTATTTTTTGAATTCATTCCTGGAAACAAAAATGAACTCTCCACTTTAAATTGTAAATGAAGCCTTTATTTTTATTTTATTTTTTAAAAGCACCAATGTTACTTGATCTGGAAAACATCTTCAAAAATATTTCCCCCCTGTATTTTCTTTCAAGACTGGTGAGGGGAAGGACAGCTGCAGAAACCCAGAGAGAGATCTTTCTCACTCTTTTGGTATCACGCAGGGATACACGATGTTCTGGAATGTTGAATTTAGGTATGGTTGGAAAGCACAATTTCAGCACCTTAAAGGTTTGGACAGCTCCACAGGACTTTAGCACTATTCATACATTACTTGCAGTCAGGCGTAAGTGTATGGCGAGAGAGAGGGGAGCACCCACAGAATCACAGAACTGGAGAGTCATCTAGTCAGTGCGATGTTTTAAGCCCTGCCCCAACATCATTTCCCCACCACCACCACAACTGTGTGCCGTGCATGCTTGTGTGAAATGTAGGGATGGGGGAGAAATTATATTCAATTTGCCTTTATAGGTAAACCAACCTAATTTGCACTTTCCAAAACAATTTTGGTGGCAATTCACACTTCTCCAAATGCCTATATTAGTGAAATTACACAAACTAATATAGACATATAGAGAACTGAATTTAAAGCAAGACAAATGAGAAATGCGATTCTCCCAACTCACAAGAAGAAAGCCTAGTTCACAAGCAGGGCCTCCACACAATCAGGACACTTCTTACTTCTGGTCACACAACGGCTGTGCATGTGGGGAGATGTGATGTTGAGGGTGGGGCTAAAGGCATGGACCTGCTCGGTGGTTGCTGCCAATGAGACTGGTGGGGTGGAAGGCTGGGAGACCAGTAGCAGGTAGAGTCCAGACCCAGTGACAGGCAGAGTCACCCACCTGTGTTGGTTGTACACAATATGGGAGGCAAGTTGAGCACTGGCTGAGGGCAGATTGAGGCTAGCTACATGAGAAGAGAAGACTCCCTGGAAAAGACCCTGATGTTGGGAAAGATGGAGGGCACTAGCAGAAGGGGGCGACAGAGTATGAGATGGTTGGATAGTGTTTTCGAGGTTACCAGCATGAGTTTGACCAAACTGCGGGAGGCAGTGGGGGACAGAGGTGCCTGGCGTGCTCTGGTCCATGGGGTCACGAAGAGTCGGACACGACTAAACGACTAAACGACAACAACAAGTGAGGCAGTGACTCCTAATGGACCAGCAGCCACTGCCCTGCTCCTCTCTCTATACACTCATGCTCTACACACAGGTAATAGTGGTTTGCATAAGCCAATACAACACAAACACCACAGCAGCTAGTTATCCTCTGTTGTTATGCAAATAGTAAAATTCTGCAGTGCCTGTTGCACTCATTGCTACTCCTTGCCCCTTTTCTTAACACTATGCCATGCTGCTTTCTTCCCTCCAAAAGCTATATCTGAGCCTCTTTTCTTGGAAGTGAGTTACTTCCTTAGGTTTTACACCCTCCAATATTCATCAGAAGATGCCATAAACTTGGATTAGTCATTCATACAACAACAAGAAGAAGATAATGGTAACAGAGTTTGCTGGAAAATATTTGCATTTCTTTTTCTGAGCTTTGAAACAGGTAAACAAAAAGTGTTCTAAAACCCCTAAGTGCTCCAGCTTTTTCAAAGTGCCTTGTTTTGAATTTAGATGAAATTTGTGCTGCAATATTTGATCCATATGTAAATAAATTGCCTACTCCACTCCCTCTCATTTGTGCTATCAGGCAAGAGACCGGAGCTTGCCAGCTACAACTGGAATAGTTGGGAAGTCATTAAGGTGGAGCTCTAGTAAACCCAGCTTCCAAAGCCAGCGAGGCAGACATTACAGTAAAGGGATTATATTTCTGATCAGTTGGAATCATTGCTGTTAAACAGAAGTGGGTTTGAAAGACGGGCTTGCAGGGAATGGAGACTGTGCTCTATTACAAAACTTTTGAGACAGCCTACGCAGCTGAAATTAGTAACAGCTCATAAATCTGGGAAGTTGTGAACTTTTCAACCCAGCAGGCAGATAAGGCTTGGAAGTTATTGCTCTTTCTTTAAACGTGCATACATTGCTTGGCCTTATAAATAGATACAAGTTAGGTGTATGGAATCCACTGATTTGTCCTTGATTTGGGCAGGCTTTCAACACCCCCCCCTTCCGTATCTGGAATAGTCAGCTTGCTTAATTGCAGTATATTGTTGGCCCTTCCTTCCGTTTCCACACAGTATGAGTTAAAAATATTCAAGGGCACGTTCCCTTACTTTAGATCACATCTGCACACAACATTCACGGTTCTAGTCTTGATTATCCTGGTTTACTGTATCAGCCTCCCTATTAATATTTCCAGCACGCATTTCCCCCCCACATGTTCAGCCATAGTCTCAGATACAACTAGAAGAACTGTGTAGGAGGCTATGTGGGAGAACCTATTTTGAAAACCGCAGTGTGCTGTGATTTGTTAAGTAAATATATAAATATGGATTAACAAATTAAAACTGACACAACTGAGAACCAGGGAGCTTGGAAGTAAGGATGATACCAAACAAAACTTAAAGATGACAAAACAAAAGGTCCTTTTCCTAATCCTTACATGTTAAATAATGAAGCTGAATTCCCACGTTGTTGTTTTTTGTGTGGGGAGGGGGGCGGACTTTGAAGTGCTCTTAATAGTTTTGATTTAAGCAAGTTCTCAGGCAGGCTAAGGCTGCTCAGTTCTGCAGAATTCTACAAATAGGGCTTCATGGTGAACTCAGACCCACCTATGGTGGGCAACAACATTAGAAAGGTTCCAGGCATCCTGCTGGCATGTGAATGCTAGATGCATAGTGGCTAGGGCCCAGTTTGAACATGGATACATTGTATGGCTGAACAAATGGAAATAGGTTTCCATATCAACCATGGGTTGAAATGGGTCTAGATGATCAGTTTTATCCTAGAAACTCTGGAGCTGAGATGCAACTACAGACTCAAGGTATCCTGCCCCCAAATGGCACATTTTAGAATGGTCAGAAATTACTGACACCATAGGCTCCAGAAATACATTTTATAGGCTTGAATGAACTACAGACTCCTTTAAAGGAGTCATTTGCTATTATTCTTTCTTCCTTGACCAAGCTTCCTTTGGCCAAGTACCGTATTTTTCGTCCCATAGGACGCACCTAGTTTTTTGGGGGGGAAATAAAGGAAATCCCCCCTTTATTTCCCCCCAAAACCAGGTTGGGGAACAGCGGGTGGGGAACAGCGGGATGGCGGCGCTGCGCCTCCCCGCTGTCCCCCGAGCTTGTGGGGCTGGCCGATGTCTGCCCGGTGCGAGGGGCGCTCTGCTTCAGGGTGCCCTGTGCGCCAGGCGGCAGGTTGCTATCCGCAGCCTAGGGAGCCCTGTGGGAACTCCCGCAGGCTCTCCAGGCTTGCTGATAGCTTCCTGAAGCCTGGAGAGCAAGACGGGTTGGTGCGCACCGACCCCTCTCGCTCTCCAAGCTTCAGCGAAAGCCTGCATTCGCCCCATAGGACGCACCCAGATTTCCCCTTCATTTTTGGAGGGGAAAGAGTGTGTCCTATAGGGCGAAAAATACGGTATATGGGATGTGTCAATGTGTTCTGTGTCAGAGTGCAAGTCTGAATTATATGGCTTCAGCAGGCCAGGTCCAGACTTACACACACACACACACACACACACACACACTTTTGCTCACAACAAAAAAATTCCTTCCAGTAGCACCTTAAAGACCAACTAAGTTAGTTCTTAGTATGAGCTTTCGTGTGCATGCACACTTCTTCAGATACACAGAAGAAGATACACAGAGGATACTTCATTATCTTCATAGATAATGAAGACTGCACTGCACTACAAAGTTAAGCTGAAAATGTCATTACCCCCCCCCCCCTGACCACTCACTTCCACTTTTTCTCTCGTGGTAACCCAAAGGCTTAGCTTCTGTGATGATCTCTTGCTACTGTCACTTATCTATCCAAAGCCAATCTGACCTTATGGAGAGGGAGAAGAGTTTTAGCTTTTAAAGAAAATATCTTTCTTTAAGGATTTGAGAGGCCATTTCTAACAAAACCAACAAAGTTCTATTGTGTTACCTTAAAGATTGTTAAACTTGAAGGTACCAAAAGACTCTTTGCTATTTTTGCTGTAACATATTAACACAACTATTCCTAAGGAAGATTTTTTTTTAAAAAATGGTTTCATTTTATTTTACACTTTATTTCAGTTGAACTTTCAGATAAACATAGCAACACTGCTTTAGCTCTCTGTGCTACCTTGTACTAATTAATTGGTCAATCAATCCAGTTAGTCTGAAATTGCTTTTTTTAATGTCACTGTTCCAATATAGTTACTTTTCAGCTAGACCAGACCAGAAAGGATGCTGGACACAGTGCCAAACCAATATGTTTTGCCGCCTGAAGCGAAACCAAATCTCTCTCCCCTCCCCCCACCCCGCAGCACGTGGGGCAACACTTTTAAAACTCTTGTTGCCCCATTCTGACAAAAATCCCTACCTCCTCCTTCAGTTCCTCATGGTGCAGCCTGAAGCTGATCACCTCACACTGCTGCATAGCAAGGCCAGGCCTGGCTGGACAGCAAAGGATGGACACAGCTTGATGTAGGCACATTTTTATCACTAAATAAATCCTAAGCACATGTACTTGGGAGCATGCCCCTTTAATCACAGTGGGATTTACTTCTGAATAAAAATGCATAACCTACTTGGGCTGCAAGATTTGTGACCATAGTAGCTTTCAAACTAAGCATTAAAAAAGAGCACACCATTCGGCATTTAATAAGAACCGGGTCATTTTAGTAGCCAAGCCTCTCCTGTTTGTACACTCAGTAACACCTACAGGGAAGGGACTGCTAGAACCAGCCAGAACCAGATTTCCCACTTGCCTTACTGCACCCCCTTAGTATTCACTTTCACTCTTATATGTTTATCCCCTCTGCCTCTTTGGTGTGAACATCAATGGTTTTGTGTGTGTGTGTGCATGTGTATTTAACATTTAGATTTTGTTGTTTTGAATTTTTATAAATTGTATTGCATTTATTTATTTATTTTTTTTGCATTTGTGTCCTACTTTCTGTAAGCCGTCTTAAGGGCCTCTTTTGACTGCATGTACATAAACAATAAGGGATGCAGGTGGCGCTGTGGGTTAAACCACAGAGCCTAGGACTTGCCGATCAGAAGGTCGGCGGTTCGAATCCCCGCAATGGGGTGAACTCCTGTTGATCGGTCCCTGCTCCTGCCAACCTAGCAGTTCGAAAGCACGTCAAAGTGCAAGTAGATAAATAGGTACCGCTCTGGTGGGAAGGTAAACGGTATTTCCATGCGCTGCTCTGGTTCGCCAGAAGTGGCTTAGTCATCCTGGCCACATGACCCAGAAGCTGTACGCCGGCTCCCTCGGCCAATAAAGCGAGATGAGCGCCACAACCCTAGAGTCGGCCACGACTGGACCTAATGTTCAGGGGTCACTTTACCTTTACCTTTACATAAACAATAATAATAAGCATTCCAGGTACTGAGACTATTTGCCTTTTCTTGTGGGTTCTGGCAATGGACACTTCCTTGGATGACTTTAATGAGAATTAGACAAGGGAATGTATGGATTGGGCCACCTGGTGGTGTGAACCATGGCAGCTAAATGAAACTTGGTAAAATCCTTCCTTCATGCTATGCCAGCTATATTTCATGCTTGCTCCATGCTTCTGGAAACAAGATGCAAGACTAGATGGCTTTGTAGTCTCATGCAGCACAGCCACTTTTATGGTCTACTCTGATCCACTGCCTCACCTGCAATAGACAACAGAACTCCAGGAGTGGGCTTCCACAGGTAGCGGGAGAGGTCAGATGAAGAGAATGCAGGCAGTGATCAGCAAGGTTGTTGGAGCCCAAGATCCTTTTCATATGTTGGCTGTTACTCCTCTGTGTGTCCACTCATGATGGGGTGGAGGCAGCAATATGGTAGGTAAGCTCGGGGCCCTGTTCACTGAACATGTGAACAATTGGTACCATGTGCATTTAATCTGCTGATGCTCAACAGCCCTTGGCATGAAATTGGCTATCATTCTATATTTCAAATCCATAGGAAAAAAGAAAAGTAAGGAGGATTGTGGCGTATCATTTCTTCCGAATTCAGTCCTCAAGCAGGAGCCTTATTGCATATGTTGCAAACAAAATTGTAGCTGCAATATTCATTAGGAAGGAAAAGAACAAGCCAGCTCCTACAACAATTTTTATAGCCATTTAATGGTGGGATAATGATTTAATTTATCTTTTCTGGAGGCCAGGATTTTTCAATGTCTTTATTGCAGTGTTGACAATGTTGTGATAAATTTACCAGCCCTAGCTAAGCTATTTTGCTTCATCACCTAGTAACCGGTGAAATTTTGTTAACAGCCATAATGCAATGCAAGACAGAAAGAAGCTCATTTATCTGCTACCTTCTCATTGTCAACCAACGCTTATGTAGCATTTGAGAATATTCGTGCAGATATAGAAAACGGTTGAGTTTGAACTTCAAGGGCAGGGCAATCCAAACTCTGAATCCTTGGTGCTGGAGGGGTCTAAATCACCCAGGGTATCACTTCACCCAGCCTTGCTCCAGCTCTGGTGGCGGCAGTGAAGTCCTCCCAGTAATGAACACCTCAACACACATACTCCAAATGTGGTACCACTGGTGGTATCCCTATCATCAGTAGCCAGTAAAAAAACTCCTAATTCAGAAACTACCCAGCAGCAGGGATCCAGGCCTCTTTGCTGCACTAACCTGTAAACCAGCCCCCCCCCCAAAAGTGCATTTTCCCATACCCCTCCCACCTTCCACCCTGGCTGGCATCAGCAGCAGGGCTTAGTGGACGAAGCTCTGGTTGTACTGCTCCATTAATCCCTGCTGCTTCCAGATCTGGACTGCCGCCTCAGAGTGATTCATGTGCTTATATATTTGCTTACATATTTGCTTCTAAAAATATGACCACCTGATGTAAGATCTGCTCCCTTAATTGCAACGATAATAGACGTTGGGTTTAACCTGGACACATCAACTATGTTTTTGTTGCAGAGGTAAGGTAATCAGGATGGAATGTGTGGCATTATTTCATCTGTTTGAAAGCTATACTGTGTGATATAACACCATCCCTTTCCTGATACAGAAGGCTGCTTCAGTGACATAGTCATACACATAGACTTATATGACTAATTGGAAGCTTGAAAAAAAATTAATGAGTTAATTAAAATATGCCAGAGTGAAATGGATGGCAAATGAACCATGTAATTTTGTAGCACCCCATTATGCCTGTTTTGGTTTGACCAAGGGCTGATGCAGATGACCTCTAGTTGTGTGGCAGTGTAACATGACATTGTTTCTTTCCCCAAATAAATAACCTAGTCCTCATAAAGAATTGGGCAATTTGATTCATGTAGCTATTTGGCTCATGACAGCAGGTGTGCTTGAAGTGCTCACAATGTAGGCTGTTTCATGATTGTCACTTCTGTGAGATGGTTCTGAAAGCAACCAGTAAATTAAATTCTGAGTTTTGTTTGTGGAAGTAGCAGCATTATAGTCAAGTCTGCATGCAGTATTTCATGTTTTGTGCATGCCCTCACCCTGGGTTCTGGAGGGTATATGTAGGTATAATGACTAATAGCCATCGATAGCCTTTTCCCCAATGGATTTGTCTAATACACTTGTACAGTTGTTCAGTTTACCGTCTGTCTGAGGACTCCTATTTTTTGTGATTTCCAAGAATGGGCTCCGTTGCCCATATGCAGTCTGAAGGTCTCAAAAGAGAATGACTCTGCATTGAGGCAGAGTGATGACTGATGGGCTGGCTTTATTTGTATACCAATATGCTAGACTGTTTTGTTAATAGAGCATGGAAAATACTTTAAGCTTCTTTGGGGAGGTATGCTCATTAAATTTATCTGTGAGACCGCTAGCACAGATGTCCCATGGCTAGTAAAAAAAAAGGGGGGGAGATGGTTTTGAAATAAGAAACCTGTTTTGGTAGGAGAATTTGTTTAAATAAGCTAGTGTTCCAAGGTGTTGTGTGCTAATAGTTACATCACATTAATGGGTCTTTATAAAAAGACCATGGTCTAAATAACAGAAGACATGGCAGTAATCCTCTGCAGGAGATCACTGAAGTCACCTGCAGCTCCCTGCTCTTGACTTACTCCTGTACTTGCCTACCATCCTTTACAATCACAATTCCTTTTCCCTGCTTACTTCAGTTGTGGCCTTCCTGCTGCCTCTGCAATGTCATTATGCTTCCTGTTAGGTTTGCAGATCCCACGATTATTCGACAGTCCTCACTGCTCAGGCATTGAGAGAGGTAACAGTTGTGTTATAGATGCCCTAGAGAGACAGTAATGGAACAGAGCTTGCGTGTCCACACAGCTTAAAGTAAATGGGGTCTTATTTTATCACACAGATCTTTTAAAAATAAAACTTATATCAATCATATAAGACTGGTGCATAGATTCTCCACTTGTACATTGGATTGGACAGATTTCAGTCTGATTGGCTTGGAGGTTCCAGTCAGTTGGTCAGTCACTTCATTCTCAGCCTTGGCCTAAGAGGGTTTCCAGTTCAAACCCCATATTCCGGTAGGCTTCAAAGATGTAACAGTTTATGTAAATTCAACTTCAGTTCAGCTTGGGAGTTGGTGTGGTACAAAATAAAGTAATATAAGTGTGGTGTAGTGGTTAAGAGTGATCTGGTGAACCGGGTTCGCGTCTCCGCTCCTCCACAAGCAGCTGCTGGGTGACCTTGGGCCAGTCACACTTCTCTGAAGTCTCTCAGCCCCACTCACCTCACAGAGTGTTTGTTGTAGGGGAGGAAGGGAAAGGAGATTGTTAGCTGCTTTTAGACTCCTTCGGGTAGTGATAAAGCGGGATATCAAATCCAAACTACTCCTCCTCCTCCTCCTCCTCCTTCTAAAGCTATGCTAACTCTGATTAAACTTTGCACAAGCTTGTTTTTAGAGTACTGCAAACTGGATCGAGGTAGAACTGAATCTAAACTTCCATAGGTAAAACTGAAAGAGAGCACTTCCTTTGAAATCAACAATGCCACACCCTAATATAGAAACTGGGTCAGAAAGAAAAGAACCAGACTCTTAATAACATGCTGGGTGGAGTTTTTCATTTATTCTTTTTTGACAAAGCATTCTGCATATTAAAGTTAATACAGTTTTCAAATGCCTATTTGCATATCACCTTCTACACTCAGGAAAAGTGAAGAATGATTCATGATCAGCTGCTACCTGATATCTCACTCTCCCTTTGAAACAACTTGGATATTTTTAAGGTTGCTTGGGAAACAGTGTGACAGACTCGATGAGAAAAAATATTTGGGGGAAAATTGTTCTTGCCTTTCTCTGAGAAGTGATTCACATGGATGCTTTTCATGGGCTTGCATGGCTGCTTCAAAGAACATGGACGGACCTTGCCATACTGTTCTTTTATTTCTGTTTTACCAGCTCTTTGACCATATAATAAATGTTGACTCATTGAACTATTAGTTGGGGTTCATCAAGACATTTGAAGCACTTCAGAGGTGCAGTTCTTATCACTGGCCATGATGATGGGAGCTACGTCCAACACCATCTGGGACCCCCACATATTTCCCATTACCACTTTATATGCCAAGACCAAACCCGTTCTCTGAATGCCCATTCTTATGTATCTAAAGCACTGCAAATTGTGGCCAAAAATGAACTCAGAGCCAGGGCAATTCATACATCTGGTCCCATTCAGCAATGTGCCCAGAAGTATTTCTTATATCTCTTTAAGTTGAGATGCTAGAGACTGAACACTGAGTCTTCTTCTACAAAGCATAAGTTCTACCACCTTCTGTTTGGTATGCCAATCTGTTCCTGCTTCAGTGCTCTTTTTTCCAAATAAAACAACAACAAAAAAGTCACTGCAGAATCAAAGCCAACCAGGGGATCCATAGAGAATGCAGTGATATCATGGTATTATGTTGGGGTTGCTAACGTGGCACCTTCCATATGTTTTGGACCACAGCTTTCATAATTCCTGACCATTGCTCATTGTCCACAACATCAGGAGGACATCAGGTTGGCTACCCCCTGAGATAAAAAAAAATGCAGCAATATTGTGGTGCTCTGTAGCCAATTCACACATGAGGATGTCACTAATGGCAAACATGTCCTTTATTCTTTCCCTTACTTTGAATGGGGAAGGCAGAAGCATATCCTTGATTGCCTAGACAACTAGGCAAGTCTTTCCTGTCTTCATATGCTGCACTGGAGGTTCTACTGCCTGACAACTGTGCAAAACAAGACTGTTCATTGCCTTGATCCAGCTTTAACTGCATGGCATGACTAGGTCAGGCAGAATGTGGATTAGGATGCACACTCAAATTCACTACCACAACTTGTCAGTTATGTGTGACTCTGGATGAGGGAGTGTTAGACCCTTTCAAAAAAAAGAGGGGGGGAGACATTTTGAATGGGTTCCAAACTGTTTATGAAAAGTGGCCCCCCAGTACAAATTCAAAGAGCCTTTTTGTCTATTATCTTGAGCTGTTTGAGATTCACAGAAGGACTGTCAGAGGGCACCACTCTTAGTCATCAGTTTCCATTTGGTTTCAAATCAGACACAGACAATCCAGACAACAATAGATCTTACTTTCATCTGCCTTTCAGCTCCAATGGTTACCTAAAGATAATGACAAGAGATTCTGAATTAGGGATTTCAGGTAATTTTCTGGTTCAACATTGAAAGCACCATAGCCCAAAATGAGGGGAAGAACAGTATTTCACCAAAGGAAATGTGGCAGAAATCAAAGAGTGAAGATGAGCCTAAAATACCATAATTAACCACTGGCCAAGTAGGAAGAGCAACCGAGGAGGAGCATGCAAGAACACAACATTATTTCAGCCAATAGTGCCAGATACCATATGGCAACTTTCAAAATCCATAATATGCTATCAGTCCTCCTATACCTGCTGCTTTGTACATTCAAGTTTATGCTGTGCTCTGCAGTCACTAATCTATTAAAATTTAGAGAACATTCAAGCTGGCTTCCTATAGAATGTACAAATGCTACCTACCGCTTAGTCATTATTCCTTTCTTGCTCGTTGAATTTTTTTTTTCCCTTAGTTGACAATGACTGCTTGCCTTGAAGGCTGCACAGTCATCTGAAATAGGCTGGAACACTATGCATCTGTCCAAGAAAATAAATAAATCAGAAAAGCTTTATTTTTATTTTTTTTAGAAGGCTTTGTGCTTGCAACTTGTAAAATGCTTCACTATCTAGAGGCGGTCACATTAATACAGAGGCTGGAGAGAAATCCTTGTAAGAATGGCACAGCACTGAACAATCTCTTAAATTACAGTGTGGTGTTCCAAGAGGCAGTTCAGAAAAATAAAACAATGTCACAGAGCATAACATTCTCCTGGGCATGCGGAGGTTGCAGGAAATTGCTTTGGGCAATGGAGCCAAATCAGTGTTGGAAGGTATTGTTTGTGAGCAGTGTTGCAACCAGTAATTCTAGGTAGCAGACAAATGACTGCAAATCAGAAATGGGCAAGCATCGATGCCCACTGCCTACAATGAAATTGCACTCAAAGACAACAGGCAAACAAACAAGTTTTCCCTCCTTCTCTCTCTCTCTCTCTCTCTCTCTCTCTCTCTCTCTCTCTCTCTCTCTCTCTTCTCTCTTTCTCTCTTTCTCTCTCTCTCTCCAGATAAAGGACATATCACAAGCATTCTTTTGCTTCTATTTTGCTTCTCATTTTATGGTCCCACACTATACCAAACATCACTTTGGCAACCCTCTTTTGTAGCTCTGTGTTTTGCTACTGTGAGGAAGCAAGGCAATGTACCATCAGTGCAGTCTTTCTGTCAGTGCAAGCTTGCAAGATGGAAGGACCCCCTCCTGCTTTCCCTCTGGGCTGTTCTGTGGGTTCTTCAGCCCCCACAAGCCAAATTTGGAGAGTGCATGGGGAAGGAGAGGGGAGAAAGCCCCACTGCGGTAGCAGAATTTTTTTGCACTGGCTTCTTCTAGGAGAGCTAATTAGTTGAATCTCACCTTATGCCTTTATTCAGGCACAATGTGTGCCACTGTCTGTCTAGTATCTCTGGAATGGGAGCCTAATAACAGTTCATTTGTTACCTTGCAGAAACCATAACTAAAAGTCTGAGGTGTGCAGTGACCTAAGCTAAAAGGACAAGGTTAAGAAGATGTAAAGAATGGGAGATTCTCCTAGGCGATAGCACTTCACAAATAACCTTGCAAGATGGTCAACTGGGGAATCAGATAAACTGCTCAGTTTTGTACAAGCCCATGATTTTTATCATTTCAGGGTCTTCCTCAAAATAATTAGCAGGAGGCACATTTATCCTAAGCAGATAATTTGTCATGCACATTCTCTGACCACAATCCAAGCCTGCCAGCTGTTCTATTTTGGCCTCTTGGGGAGGCACACAGGGCAAGGTGAGGTTTCTGTGGGAGTATCCCTGTTATCTGGTCAGCTAGAGGTGCAGGAAACTCATAGCAAACAAGAAAGCAACTGGAATTGAGGAACAGAAAGTCAGAGGCAATTTCACCTGGACAGAAGTTGCCAGAAGTCTGACAGTACTGACATTGATCCAGCATTTGTAGGGAACAGGCCATAGGGGACCTGGGACACATGTTTAGGGGCACACAGGTAGTTGAGTTTCACATCTGCAAGTAGTTTTTCTCATTGGACCGGGTTTCTGGTTCATCCTCATTAGGATCAGACCCATGGTTCACATCTCGTATCTCCTCCCCTTTAGGATCTATGACCAATTCATCTGTGAGACCATGACCAACCTTAGTACCCCCCAAAAATATCTGGAAGTTTATATTCGATGGGTAGTGATTATAAGGTAACCCCCAGGTTTGATTTTTTAAAATAGCCATTTTAGTTTTAGGGGTTAAAACAAATATATGGGACCCTTCATGTATCTATTTATTTAATTTCTAATATGACAAAAAAGTGTAATGGTTGATGCTCAGATTCTTGTGAATGCTAACCAGAGAAAAGATGTGATGTGGTTGGTTATGTGTCATTTATGCATACACAGGTCAGACCTCACCTAGAGTACTGTGTCCAGTTCTGGGCACCACAGTTCAAGAAGGACACTGACAAACTGGAACGTGTCCAGAGGAGGGCAACCAAAATGGTCAAAGGCCTGGAAACGATGCCTTATGAGGAACGGCTAAGGGAGCTGGGCATGTTTAGCCTGGAGAAGAGGAGGTTAAGGGGTGATATGATAGCCATGTTCAAATATATAAAAGGATGTCACATAGAGGAGGGAGAAAGGTTGTTTTCTGCTGCTCCAGAGAAGCGGACACGGAGCAATGGATCCAAACTACAAGAAAGAAGATTCCACCTAAACATTAGGAAGAACTTCCTGACAGTAAGAGCTGTTCGACAGTGGAATTTGCTGCCAAGGAGTGTGGTGGAGTCTCCTTCTTTGGAGGTCTTTAAGCAAAAGTCTTGACAACCATATGTCAGGAGTGCTCTGATGGTGTTTCCTGCTTGGCAGGGGGTTGGACTCGATGGCCCTTGTGGTCTCTTCCAACTCTATGATTCTATGAAATAATTTTGCTCCTCCACAGGACAATTCTTGCAAAATTAACAATTGAGAATTCATTACGTTGGACATTGTGGAGTTAACAAGTTATGAGGCTCTGTAATTACCTATTTTTAGATAAGAATCAATCCATCAAGAAAAACTATTCTATCTTTTCCATCTCTTCCATAATTATCATTTACACCATTCTTAGCATTCAATTTAGTCTTCCAGCGACTGCCTTGATTTTGGTAGATTAAAGAAGCTTGATTTAACTGTCATAATAAAAGTGAGTCTTTGAGGTGATAAAATGCACCAGGGAACTGCATTAAAAATGCACCAAAAATTACAGTGACAACTTTAATAGAATAAAGTTCTTAATTAACTCATCTGTGCTAGACATTATTCGTTTCTCTGCCAATTTACACACTATGGCTTCTGTTTAATTTTGCTTTAGATTAGGTTTGCTGTGGGGAAAATATATAAAACCAACCAATAAACAGAGAAACATTTAAAATTATTCAGTAAAAAAATTCCATATGGACAAGTTCCAAAGGAATCTTAATTCTCATTCCACACAGAAATTCTCTGCAAAAAAACAAACAAAACAAATTATGCTTCAAGTGCATATTGCATCCATATTTATTAGGAAACAGTCATATAAACCCACACTTTATATGTTTATTACAGCATGATTCTTAACTAATTCATCTTCATAACCCCAAGGAATGCCACTGTTGTATTAGGTTTTATGTAGCCAAAATGGCATCATCCATGCACATGAGGGAGGTATCAGCAGACTTGGAAGAATACTGACTGATTTCTGTGACTGGTAATCGAAATCCATGGGAGTGTACTGGGAATATCTTGGAAAAGGGTTTGGTTTGCTGACTGGAAGCCTGAACAGGAGCAATGCACTGCAACACGTTATTCAGATCCCACTTGTGAATATGACCATATTTGCCATTCTCATCTCTTACAATTTGATGATAGCTAGGAACCAAATAATTGCTATGCTAGTCCTGTGAGCCAAAGTATATGTATAAGAGGGAAGAACCCTGTTTACCCCATAGGTAAATGTAAAGGGGTAAAGGGACCCCTGACCATTAGGTCCAGTCGTGGCCGACTCTGGGGTTGCGGCGCTCATCTCGCTTTATTGGCCGAGGGAGCCGGCGTATAGCTTCCAGGTCATGTGGCCAGCATGACTAAGCCGCTTCTGGCGAAACAGAGCAGTGCACGGAAACGCCATTTACCTTCCCGCCAGAGAGGTACCTATTTATCTACTTGCACTTTGATGTGCTTTCGAACTGCTAGGTTGGCAGGAGCAGGGACCGAGCAACGGGAGCTCACCCCGCCGCGGAGATGCAAACCCCCATGCAAAATGGCAATTGGCTTTTGACATAAATAAGAGATTAAATGGGAGTTTATGATATGGCACAGTGTGAAGAAGATCAACTTCTTTTTTAAAGTAAGCTAGAACTTTATTTGCTGGCTATCCTTTACTCATTTCTTGCTCTACATATTGGAGCAGCCATCTTGAAACAACTTGCTGTAGGGAGTAACTGACAGCTGTTAAGCTAACATGGCCTAAACCCATGCAGCCTTGGATTTTGACCTTGTCAGATTTCATAAAGTATTCATTGTAGGGCCTGAACAGCCTATAGACATGAGCCCTTTAAGAGATGCTGATTTGGGTTTCATGAGAATATCTAGAGGGCATCTCTTATTTTAGATGCAAGGTATATCGGTCTCTTAGAAACCTGTATGACATAAAGGTGAGATATTGAGTATGGAGAGGTGAAGGCACAGGAGTTTGTTATACATAAGGCATTATTTATCAAAGCAAATATTTTAAAGGAGTTATTCAATATGTTTCCTCTGCAGACTGGTAACGTACTGGATTTTCTGAGAACAAATTCTGTTTCTGGGTGGATAAACTGCTACTTGATTGACAGCCAAGGCTTTGCTCCCTGAATCTGTGATTAATAGTTCAAGACACTTGATTGCATATACATTTGTGTGTGCACATGCACAAATGTAATTTGGTGAGCTAGGCATATTTCTACCCCATTTTAATTTGATCCACATAGGCAAGAACACTTACAAGCTCGAATATATCCAACACAATGTGAACTCTTCTGTTAGTGGCGTAGCGTGGGTTGTCAGCACCCGGGGCAAGGCAAGTAATTTGCACCCCCTAACCCGTGGATTTGCGCCCCCTAACCTGTGGATTTGCGCCCCCTAACCCTAACCCCCAGATGTTGCGCCCGGTGCGGTCGGCCCCCCCCTGCACCCCCCACGCTACGCCACTGAGCCTTCTCAGGAGAAAAAAACAACACCTCCTATATGTTACACACTAGTGTGCTTCAGATGGCATTTTTTTATAATCTAGCTTTTCCTTTTTTAAGTAGAATTTCATCTGACTTTTTTTTGCTAGGGTTGGTCTAAGATCCTTGTTGTTGTTTAGTCATGTCCGACTCTTGGTGACCCCATGGACCAGAGCACGCCAGGCACTTCTGTCTTCTGCTGCCTCCCGCAGTTTGGTCAAACTAAGATCTTTAGCCAGTCCTTATTCAGCTTTCCTCCAGAGGTGCACAGGGGCCAAGGGGGCATCTTCCTGCCTCCTTCCCAAAGCCTAGTAAACGCTGGGCTTTGGGAAGAAGGAAGGAGGGCTCTAGGACACTGCCAGAGCCTCACGCCTCCTTCCCAAAGCCTAGTGCCTAGCTGAGAAGTACATCCTAGAATTCAGGAGGGCTAGGAAACTAGCCCAGAATAAGAGAGCAAAATATGGGAATCCAGTGTAACTAATTTTATTAAATTTATATAGTGCCTTTCATCCAAAGATCACAGTAAGGTTTATGGTCTAAAAAGTACAAAATACATAAGAGAATAACAACCAAAATACAAACAAACAATAATACACACACATTGGCATAAAGTATGCCAGACCCAGACTTTGATCAGGAGCGGTGATACTGCCAATTGAGCCTACCTCAACCCAGCAGAGGGGGAAGAAGCCTTTAAAATAGTTTAACTTACACCACTCTTTTTTTTACTTATGTAAGTTCTACCAGGTTGCCAGATCATGTGACAGAGCTGAATGGAGTTAGGACTCAACATAGGTCTGTCTCCCTTGCCTGGTCCTTCCCTAGCCACTTCCACAGAATACCCATTTTTCAAGGACTTGACTTGCTTGACCCAGCTGGCTGAGCTGGGATGGGTAAGTTATGCTAGTGTGTCTTGGGCTGAGCCGGGGTTGGGTACTTAAGTCAGCGTAGCCCAACTCTCGCCCTCTCATTCTTTCTCCACATGTTGGCTCTCAGTCCAGCTCAGCCCATCCATCCATGGCAAAGTCCTGTTCCCAAGGCCCAAAAATGGTTGCTGGGTCCAAAGAAAAACAAACTTTATCTCTCCCACTTCTTTATCGTTGACTGCAACAGTAGTCTTTTGTTGTTGCTTGCTTGCTTGCTTTTGGACGGATGGTCCCAGGGAGTAGGCTCCAGTCATTTATTTCATCTTCTCAGTCAAAGTCAAGTCAATCAAACCTTTATTGCATTAGCATACAGCCATAGCAAGATAAGACAAAAATGCTAGAGACAAGCAACCAAACAAAATTCAAAGCGATATTACTGGCGTTATGACTTTTAAATTACCCTAAGACAATAATGTAAAGAATTAGTTGCCAGCGCCGGGAATCTAAAGTGCGGATGTATATAAAGCATATAATGGCCCCCAAAAAGGCTCGGCACATTAGGTTAAAAGGTAATAAAAAGAATTCAAACAGGTCCAGGTCTAGGACACACTACCCAGTCAGAGTAGCCCTGAGTTTCAAAGCCTGCACTATAAAGATTGCCACCCCACGTGAAATTTGGGGATTTGCGTCCACAAGAAGCGATTTCAAACAGTCTTCCTTAGATGTGATGGTGGACGGGATCAAGAGGAGGAGCTTAGTTCTTATTAGCTCATACATAGGGCAGTAGAAAAAGAAATGTATGAAGTCCTCTACTTCATTCATTGTGCATGGACATAGACGCTGAGTAATAGGGGTCTTAGAGTAAATCCCCTGCAAGAAGGCCGTGGGTATAGAATGGAAACAGGCCATGGAAAACGCTCTTCTCAAATTGGGCTCCGTCAGGTCTATCAAGTAGTTGGCAAGTGATCTTACCACTTTCACTTTAGGGAGCCACATGGAGAGGCGAGCTGTGGTGGACTGTGCCCGGTCCATGGCCTCGTCTCTTGTAAGAATCCAGGCCCAGATTTTATGTTGGTCCCAAGATGACAGCGTGTCAAGATCTGGGAGGGAGTAGCGTGCAGTAATAGTCTCCATGGCCTTGGACCATTTGTTGCTATGAGAACAAGTTAAAAAGGCTTGCCTGGCTAGTAGGGAACCTGGGGCTTTGATTAATTTACAATAAAAACTAATAATTCTAATGTGGGCTCTCGCAACAATGGAGGGGAGGCCCAGTTCTGTTCTTAACTGTGCAGCAACCGAGCCCTTGGGGAGACCCAGTAACTTTCGTGCAAAAGAGTTTTGTAGAATCTCGAGCCGTTGTAGTGTTTTTAAATTCCACCCCCAGATTTCAACCCCATACAGTAACATCGGGAGGACTTTGCTGATAAATGCTTTTCTGATTGGTGGAACCAACTGGCCGCCTTTTGCATAGAAGAATTTCTCCAAGGCTTTGATGGTTCTACGGGCAGCCAGGATGGTCATATTTAGGTGAGCTGACCAGCTGAGCCCATGCTGAAAAGTGATACCCAAATACTTGAATGCTGAACAATATTCAATAGAGTGGCTCTCAAAATTCCAGAATGACTTCCGAGTTTTCGTGCCAAAAGTAAGAACTTTGGTTTTGGCGAAATTGATTTTGAGGGAGTTGGTATCACAATATGTCATGAGCCCTCTGAGCATGTTGTTTAAGCCCTGCTTGGTTAAAGTCAGTACCACCATGTCGTCCGCATAGAGTAATATGGGGATCTTGAGCTGTTGTAAAGAGGGGGCAGATTGGTTTAGGGCCTTCATGGTTGTAACGATGTCATTGATGTAGAAATTAAATAGAAAAGGGGCCAAGAGGCAGCCCTGTTTGACCCCTTTATTCAGAGGGAAAGAATCAGAGTCAAAGTCAAACAAACAAACCAACAAATATATACATGACATTTGAAAACCTATCATATTTGGATCCAGGGCAACAGCATCCATCCACATCCAGCCTGTCTCTTAGCATAGACCCAGGTCATCAAGCCTAAGCTTCCACCAGCCATCATATTGCCAGGGTTGGCAGCAAACCTGATGGAGGATATTATTATTATTATTATTATTATTATTATTATTATTATTATTATTATTATTATTATTTCTTTAAGAAGTAATATCATAAATGATCAGATGCATATATCTTGGCCTTATAATAATGACAAACTGTGCCATAGTGACATCTGCTGGAGGACACTACAGCTGTTATGAGATGTGACAGGATAGATTGGTTTCCTCTGATGAAACTGCAAAGATCTGGAAACGTTAGAGAAGGACCCAATTGTAAAGCTGGAAATTAGACCTTTGGAAATGTGATTCCTTTGTGTCATGATTCTTTTCTCTGCAGTGCCTAAGGCAGAATCGTGAATATCAGTAGCCTTTTAAAATGCCATATAACTTAATACCCTTAGTAGTAAATATCTGTTGCACATTAAAGCCCAAAGCACTTTAAGCAACCATGAGAATGAGATCCACAAGAATAGGACTTATATATCTTTATTAGAATTTGAAATGGTTTATTGTACCTACACGGTAAGCAATATGATCATTTTCATACAAATTGTGTGACATTTATTTATTCATACAATTTATACACTGCTGATATTTAAACAAAAAACGGCTTACCACAGGTTTATATTTAAGTTTACATTTTACGTATAGTAGATGTGTTTGCACAGCAATTAGGAAACATTTTTAAAAATAAGATGGCAAGTTGGCCTTTTGTACTCTGTGCAGAATTGGCTGCCCTGAATTATGGTAGCTGTCCTGAACTGCACTCAGCAATAGAACCTTCTTCTTCTCCTGAAAGATTGTGTGAGGAAAGTCTCACTTTGGTTTTATGTTTTGTCTAGCAGGCTGTTCTTTGGGGAAGTTTCAGGCTAAATGTTTTAGTGTCTCTATGCTACCTGTGAGTACAGCCAGGGACAGATAGTGCTGGGAATTTAAATGACTTGGACAATTCAGAAGCAATTGGGTCTGTCTGCCAAAGAGACTCGAGCCGCAGGGGAAAGTAGTAACTATAAAGTCAGGCAATTTTCACAATATTGTTTGGGGAAATGGATTTTCACTCCCCACCCTTCCCTTTATGTATCACTCCAACGCTTTAACACCATCCCTGTTGAGCAGAGGCTCCACATGGCCGTACCTTGCACGTTTGCTGTGCTATTAATAAGCTTAAGGTTAATGTCCAAATGTGTCCCCGTTGCAGTGGACAGGCCATTAGAGCAGGTCTGACCTAGTGTTGGAAAGAAACAGGGGAGGGGAGAATAGTAGGAAAGTTTATCAGATGCCATCTTCTATCAAAATAAAGAACAGGTTTTCTGGAGGAGGAATGCATAATTTGTGCACAGTGCTCATGTCTGTGCAATTCTGACACACATACACACACCCTCAAAACATAAAGCATATATTAGATTTTAAATTAGTTGATGTTCATGAGACAAAATTTGTTTTGTAACAGTTAAGACCAAAGGCATCTCCGATTGATTGAGTTTTGCATCTCAGTTTTTCTTCAAGGTCAGGCCAACATACATGATTCACTGCCCTCTCTGTTCAGCCTCAAATCCATCCTGTGAGGCAGTGGCTACCCCAACACATCACTTAGGGAGTTTCACATTTGGTGGAGATTTGAACCTGCCTGTCCTTTGCGTGGCTATTTCCTCCCCCCCACAGGTGTAATGAATAAAGACACAGGACACAAGAATTTAAGTTAATGGGCGAAAATGGCCACAACTTTATTGATTACAGGAAAGAGAGGTATTGGCTTTAGGCATTGGCCCCTAACCGACTATCCGGTCTAACCGGGAAGGGTTAAACACCAACAGGGGGAGCTACCCGAGATGCGTATCCCTAGGCGCTCCCCGAGGGGTTACCGCTCGGGGGCGCGCTTTAGGCCCTAGCCTCCGTAGGTTTCGGACGAGGCGTCGCCCCTCGGAGTCCTTTAACGAACCACCCTTCAATCTTTGGGGGAGGTGATGGCGCTCCTCCCCCCCACCTCATTTGCATGACAATACCCCGGCCAATGCCTACCGCCAACCGGGAAAGTTGTGACGAATTGCTACGAGGTAGGCGAAAAACCAGGTGGCTCCCGAACCAGCCAATTAGCCAAATGGGAAAAATTCCTACCTGGCCCCAAGCGGCGACCAGCCGAAGCCCATAGCAAGGTCGATGGCGGAACCTAAAGGAGTGGGTGGGTGGGAAATCGCGCTCGCAGCCAGGGGGAAAAGGGGGGAGCCGGGGTCTGCCCCGACCTTATGTGGCCTCTGGAGGGCCCGCCCCGGCCGCCAGCCGATTGGCTGGCGCGCGGGGGTGTGACTGGGGAATCCCTTATTCCCGCGAGGCTGACCTCAGCCTCATGGGAGCGTGGGCGGGGTAACTGGGAACTCCCTGCAATTCCCGCGGGGCTGACCTCAGCCCCGCGAGAGTGTGGGCGGGTCGTGAGCCCGCAACTCCACCCCCTCCTGAAGATCGGTAGTGGCATTGTTTTAGTTGGACAATCTGTGGCTACACTGAATATTTAAGAATTCAGAACGATCTATTGTTGATCAGAGTGAGCCTGAGGGCACATACACATTGACCTCTCACCCCCACCAGTCCCACAGAACCCCAAAACTAGGTATTAACATTATCTGAGTTTACAAAGCAGTGTGAAGGATGGGCATCAGATCTTATTACCTACCACCACCAGTGCTCATGTGCTTTTTTCCCCCTGGCATCCCCTTAAATAAAAGGTTTGCAGTAGCAGAAAGTAAGTATACCACTCCAAAGTTCAGTAGTGATCACAATGCAGAATTGAAAGCAAACTCCATGCATGAGGGGTTTTTCTCTCTCTTTTGAATCATCTTTAACTTTACCTTTCTTTACAGCATCATGCCACCCCTCTACCTCTCTCTCGCTCCTTCTCCCTCTCCCTCTACCTGTCTGTTGACAAGCACGTTCCTTCTCATGTTGTTATCACCTCTCAGGAAACCTTTCTTAAGCTATAGTGAAATCCAGCCAAAGGTGAAATTGCGGTTAGAGTTCCATCGGCATACAACTTGCCAAAGCCTTATGTGGGATGGCCGCACCCCAGAACCTGCTATGTCTTTTGCTTTGTTTTGCTGAATCCTCTCCAAATGCACCTTGCCTGCAGTGCACAAATCCATCTCTCTTTACAAGCCTTGGATTCACACCCCTCTCAATTATTATGTGAGGGTAACAGGGATGGACTCATTCCACGCCATGAAGTATTTTAGGTGAAAAACCAAAGTCCAAGCGATGCTTCTACACACTTGGAGGGCAGTCTAGATTTTGGGAAACCTCAATAAAGTTTGGAAAATTTAATGGAAATCTAATTCTGGATTCAGATTTTCAGATTTATCTGCATTTTTCTTCCTTTCCCTCCACTTTTAATCATTTATACTGCCTTGTTGATTTATAGGGTACCCTAATATTTCTGAATTATTAATCTTCACAGTGCTAGGTTGGACTAGCTGAGAACTTCTGAGGTAGGTTAGGCTGATCTGATTACTTGCATATGAACATCCAGATATCTTCATGGCTGAGTGGAAATTTGGATCCATTTTCCCCAGAGTTAAAACCACATCCACTGGACCACACTGGACAAATGAAATCTTCATCTAACCACTATTTCCCCCCCAGTATTCCTTCCTGCACTAATTTACAGATTTTAGCATCTTGTCTTCTTTCTTTCTATTAACAGGTAACCTCTGCATTGCTCAGTCATTGAAAATCCCTCAGGATCGCAAAGACAAGACCTACGAATTTGATAAAATTATCAAGCTGCTCCTAGATACTCCCAGAGCCAGGGCTATCATTGTATTTGCCTACGATGAGGATATAAAGTAAGGATGACTGGAGAAATTAACTTGTTTACACATAATGGCTTTGTGGATTAGCAAGAAAATACAGAAAATAATTTCAAGAGCATATACACATAGAACAGAATGTGCAACTCAAAGTAGTAGTGGAAGTGTTTGCGAGCTGCATCAGTTTTGTGTATTAAAATTTGTCTGTGTTACATGAACAATAGATGTTGATACACAATTGTTCCTGGACTATACCACTTCAGACTGAAGGAGTGGGATTATATGGTTGAATTCTTCCCCATAGGAAAATTCCCTCCCCATACAAAACTGGTACACTAGCAGAAAATACTAGCAGAAAATACTCAGTAGAAACTTTCTCCATGGCCTCTAGTGTACTATGTACATAGAGTGATTATCTACCTGTCTATCAATCTGTCCATCAAAACATATTTATAGATAATATACAGTTGTGTGATTGCTTGTCTGCAGTCTGAAGTGGTAAATTCCAAGAACCTTTGTCCTACATCATATGCCTGAACCTCATTTACTTTTGTGTACAACTAATGGGATGGTAAGAGCCAAAGGAATTAGCTGGTAGTGCAATCTGCATCTCAGATCACTTGCTTGCAATCCAAATATTTTGTACTTTACAGCACAGGTCCTTTGTAGCTAATTATATTGCCCTTTGCAGAATTCAGTTGCTTTGCAATTCACTTGCAAAGTAGCTAAACTGCAAGGCCTTTGGTCTGGGAACTTGATGCTTTGACATTTAGCCTTGCCGGACCAGAGGTGCAAAATCAAGGCAGAATTCACCAAGAGCTCTGTTACTATGAAAATTCATTAAATGTAGACTTTTTACAATCAGAGTTGTTTGATAGTCAAGATCAAAGCTATTGCAAGCGGATTTGTAAAAGATGTTTAGCCAAAATAGGGCTGCCATACGTCTGGATTTTTCTGGACATTACTGAGATTTCAAGGGGGGGGGGATTTCCGAAAGGTGGCGCTTTGTCCTGGATCTTGGACAGGTCAATCGAAAAATTGCAGGTTTTTTAGCATCAACAATTGGTAAAAAAAATTAAAAAGCTCAACAACTGGTTTTTGCTTTTTGAATTATGGCAACCCTAAGCTAAAACTTGCCAAACAATAAAGAGAGAAAATGCTTGATGTAAACATTATGATCAAAATCATCTGAAGATTGAGATTAATTGGGAGGGGGAGCAGAGGAGGGCAGACCCTTCTTGTAAAGTGTCTATTCCATGGGAAGGCAAACTAAGGCCTGGGGGCCAGATCCAGTCCAATTGCCTTCTAAATCCGGCCCTCAAACGGTCTGGGAATAAGCGTGTTTTTACGTGAGTAGAATGTGTTCTTTTATTTAAAATGCATCTCTGGGTTATTTGTGGGACCTGCCTGGTGTTTTTACATGAGTAGAATGTGTGCTTTTAAAAAAAAATGCATCTATGGGTTATTTGTGGGGCATAGGAATTAGTTCATTTTTTTATTTTTAAATATAGTCCGGCCCTCCACAGGGTCTGAGGGACTGTGGACCGGCCCCCTGCAGAAAAAGTTTGCTGACCCCTGGCAATACCAACACATTGGTAGTTCCTTAGATGAAAAAGCTCCATCTTGCCTGTGTTTTTAAATAAAAAAGCTGTATTGATATAAGTTACCATTTTGTCTGGAGACTGTGTTGCATTGATTTAATTTTAACCAAGATGAGAGCTGATTAAGAAACCAATAACCCCCCAAAGTCTTAGAAAATTACTGAGCAATTTGTGGGATAGAAAATGCAAGATACATAAACCACTAAGTTATTCAATCAGTACTCGGGCTGAACATTTTCACAATCTTTGGGATGGGAAGATAAAGGCTGCAATTGTTGTCAACTGAGAACCACCTTATAGAATGATGGTCACATGGTTTAGAATGACTTGTTTTCAATTATTTGAAAAAAAATATAAGCAACGTTTCAGAAGACAAATGAAACAGAGGAAGAAAAAAATGAAGGAAATAAGGAGTAAGGAGTCTGAGAGAAGAAAGGAGAATGAGAAAGAGAATAGGCATAAAATAGAGATGCTTATGACTTGAACCTGCAGAGATAAAGGTTTGCACGCCATTTTGAAATAAGCAAGCAAATAGTTAATGGAGATCTGCTATCATTACTCTCAACACAGCCCACTTTTCATTGGCTGCTGCCGAGGCCGGAGCTAAGCTAGTTAGAGGAACATCTTCCATTGTCCTGACCAGAGAAGGCTGTTGATTGGATGTGACGGGATACACTTCACAGGTTGAGGGTTGAAAGGGCATGCAAATATTCAAACTGACTGAAAGGGAGACAGCTGGGGTGGTGTCACTGAACATGCAGGTACACAGTGGGCAGGCACCAGAGAAGGAGGAGGGCAATAAGAAAGAGAGGCAAATCAGCTGCTTCTCCTAGCCTGCAGCTTGAGGCAACTGCCTCACCTTGCTTCATCACTGGGCCGTCATCGCTCAGGTCCCTCTGTGAAAGTTGTTGCACCTTGAAGGGAAACCCACAAAACTTCAGTTCTGGCTTCCAGCTCAACAGATTCTGTGTATCTGAAGAAGTGTACATGCACACGAAAGCTCATACCAAGAACTAACTTAGTTGGTCTTTAAGGTGCTACTGGAAGGAATTTTTTTTGTTTTGACTATGGCAGACCAACACGGCTACCTATCTGTAACTGAATAGCACCAGTTTGCTACAATTGCTTGCTATTGAGGAATCAGAGGAACCAGGGGCATCCAAGAATTGTTGGGCTTTGGAGCTGTTAAAATAAACTATTATACAGGTAATTTCAGGTAAAACGGAAGATAAGTGACATTAGAAATGAAACAATCCAAAGCAAAGCCAATTCCATTGAAGAAAGCCTGAAACCTGATTAAAAACTGCTGGCACTCTCTCTCTCTCTTTTATGAAATGATACCATTAAGGGGAAGAACTAAGGCACTGTTATTCAGTAATATGTTCAGATTATCCTCTTCCAGATTGCGCTTTGCAATATAATGAAGTAACAAAAGACAAACAATTACAGAACCTGAAACCATTATTGGAACTATGCAAGGTTTCTGGTAAAATCTGATGACGACAGTTCCGTTGCTGTTGTTGTTCTTGTTCTTGTTCTTGTTGTTATATAACAATTCAGTAGAATATATGAAATGAAATAAAGAGGGGGAAGTACCAAAAAGCAAAACAAAAAACCATACCCCAAGATTCACAGCCATTACCACATAAAATAAGGTACATTTTCAGTAGACTACACATTGAATTCCCCTTTATGGATCACTGCCTTGCCATGGCGAAGGGGCTTGAATAATTTAGAGAGGCTATGAACTATGCCGAGCAGGGCACCCAAGATGGACAGGTCATAGTGGAGAGTTTTGACCAAACGTGATCCACCTGGAAGCAGAAGCGGCAAGCCACTCCAGTATCCCTGCCTAGAAAACTCCATGAACAAAGACAACAGGCATATAAAAGTTATGACGCTGGAAGATAAGCCCTTCAGGTTGGAAGGCATCCAACATGCTACTGAGGAAGAGGAGAGGACAAGTACAAGTAGATTCAGAGCTGATGAAGCGGCTGGGCTAAAGCCGAAAGGTCGCTCAGTTGTGGATATGCCTGGAAGCGAAAGGAAAGTCCAATGCTGTAGAGAAAAATATTGCATAGGAATGTAAGAACCATGAACCTTGGTAAGTTGGATGTGATCAAAAATGAGATGGCAAGAATAAATATTGACATCCTGGGCATCAGTGAACTAAAATGGACGGGAATTCAGTTTGGATGACCATCATATCTACTACTGTGGGCAAGAAAGTGTTCTCAAAGCTACCAGCATGAGTTTGACTAAACTGCGGGAGGCAATGGAAAACAGGAGTGCCTGGCGTGCTCTGGTCCATGGGGTCACGAAGAGTCAGACACGACTAAACAACTAAACGACAACAACACACATTGAATTAGATGTTGTACAAAAACCCTGAACACACACAACATTGTCTAAGTGTTGTTCTTGTTGCCAATATCACAGTGTCCACTCATAGCCACCTAGAGTGGCTGGGGCGACCCAGCCAGATGGGTGGGTACAAATAAATTATTATTATTATTATTATTATTATTATTATTATTATTATTATTATTCCTCTGCACTTTGTGATTGATTTATTAGTCTATATAACAGAAGGAGGCAATATTGTGCCCTCCAGATGTTGTTGTTGTTGCTGCTGTTGCTGCTGCATGGCCTATGGTCAGGGATGATGAGAGTTGGAGTCCAAGAGCATCTGGAGGGCACAAAATTGGCTCCCCTGCAGTATAACATTGCAAAGGCACTATGCAAGGCCAGCCCGCAGGACCTCTGCTAGCAAAAACACTTTAGGGAAATGTTCTCCACAAACCTGGTTCTGGATTTTCCACAAACACAAAAGCCTCATTTTTTTCTTTCCTTTTTTAAAAAGGGAAATCAGTCACAATGTAGTGTCAAGCTGTAGCTTAAAGATTTATTTTAACATTTATTTTTAATATATTGGATCACGTTGCCACATATGGTCAAATCATGAATTTGTTGCCCTCGGACTCACACACTTCCCTGTCCCATCTTCCCTTCCTCAGTGGCTCCTTTGTTCAGACAACGGCTTGTTTTGTGGATATTACATGAAGCTGAATTTTGTCTCTGCATATCACTTAATTAAGAAAATTAATAAGCAAGAGAAATATTGTAACAGTAACATCAGGCAGCTGCTGGTTTCTGTATATGGTTGGTGGGTGATTTGCAGGTTCTGCATGGCTTCCTTTTATATTGCTCAGCTGATCACTTAAATTCACTTAAATGATTCCATGTGGTGTCCTTCTGAATGCCATTGTCACCAACAAGCCAAGAGTGACCTCTTTATTCCATGGAGGCATATAGGCAAATAGGCAAGGAGGTCAAGAAATGCAATGATATCCTTCTTCTCTGAGCCAGTGGCTGGAATTCAACATAAAACGAAGGAAATCATTCCATCAGTTCAAGGTTTCTTTTCTAGTGCAATGGAATGTTCTCCAGCTCTCCTCCACCCCACCTGTGTGCCTCCTAAAGCTGTTTTAGAGGTTCCCCCAACCCCCTGGAACAGATTTGGAGAGGGTGCAGAACATGCAGAGGGAGGAGTGGGGAGTCCATTTGCACAGGTGGAAATCCTTGCACTGATAGGATGGTTAGTAGAATACATCCCCAATATATATGCTGGAATCCTATAACAGATATTGAAGAATTTAGTATTGTTAAAATGAGACATAGTTTGATAGCATCCTTGTTTCACTCACCTGAGGCATTTATGCATGGGAAATATATCTCAGCAATATCCAGGGCACATGCATACATGTTAAACCTAGGCTGGACTCTATACATCTGCAGTGCTAGTTAGGTATGGACAATGTGAAGGTCTCAAATGTTGGGAGTGATGCCAATAACCAAAGGTTCCCCCAGGCAACACATTGCTCATACTCTTTCAGTAAATGATGCTTGCAATTCCTATGTTAGAACTATAGCTCAGAAGTGAAGAATGGGATGTCCTATGCTGGCATGCCTTTCCATTGACATGAGTGCCTATTCAGCATGAGTTATGGATGCCAAAAGGTGATTTTGTAGGAATGATTTGTGGATGGGAGCAACAGCATCTAAGGAGTCTGGCAGGGCTCGTACCAGTGTTTTGCCTCATTGTGCCATCCCTGGTGCCATTTGCAGCCGGGCTGTGGGACTGGTGCAAGCAGAATTATATGATGAACTTTGTTAAATCCTTTGCTGATGCAAGAACCGCCATCCTATTTTGTTCCTGCCAATCAGCCGAAGCCATGCTATTCTCCCTGCCTCCCCACAGTGAAAAACCTTCCATTCTAGCAGGTTTCTCACTTATTAGTTTTAAACACACATTTTAAAGACTGAGAAAACTATTGTAAGGAAGTGTGCCGAAAGTGTAATGAATGGATAAATGTCCATGGGCAGAAACTGCATGCTGATTTTGAAATATATAATGAGATAATCCCTGTGGATATTCAGTTTTGGGGAGGCCAGAAATTTCATGAATTCTTATTGCACAAGTTAGTTGAATGCTAAAATTGTCCATCACTCTTCGCTTAAAGACACAGACCTGTTTATTTTACGAGAGCGTCTGTGCGCTTATGCACATCCTTCCTGTTGTGAAAAAACGTGTTGTCATTTCATCAGTTTGCAGGAGCCTCTTCCGGCATTCCTTGAGCCACACAATTAATATTGCATAGAAGAGGGAGTGGGGATGAATATGCTTGTTGTTAAGTTGTGGGTGAACATATCAGACGACACAGTGATTCTTCAAACAGCTCTTGTTTATTCACAGGCCAGGACTGAACTGAACTGAAGGGTTCAGTCAGCCTGCTTATATAGAGCTCCAGTACAACGTTACTGTAACAACTTTCTAAAACTATCCAATCACTGAACATCACTTTCAATCCCTTATTTGCATAACTATCTACAGTATCCCCCTGCTGGCCTGGGGTGAGAACTTCAGTACATAACACTTGTCCCATCCCTCTGTTGCTGTTCCTCTTGCCTTCCATGAGTTGGTGAGATAGTGACTGCACTGGGAGCCTGCTCTAATCCATGTAGGACCGTCACACATTTTAAAATGCTAATTTTCTATGCAGTGCTTGAGCACGCTCATTCTCCCTTCCTCGCCTGTACAATGTTAATTGCATGGAAAAAGCCTGAAGAAGCCTAGGACGTTAGCCTATCGCTTATAATTACGTCTTGCTTTTCTGTGCTCTTTATTGATATTGCTTTAGTGCTGGGGTATTGCTCAAAGACTGAGCTATTGCACTCCTTCCTTGTTCCATGCAATTAACTTGATTCCGCAGCATCTTGTGTAATGTCATCGTTTTTCTTTTCTCTGTTTCACCAGTCAATCAACTGTTTGGAAAGTTGTGGCAATATTTGAACACTTATCTGATATGGTAATTGTGCTCTTTTTTTGCTTTAGGAAATGAAAACCATGGGCATTCATTGCAACCCTCCTATTACGGGGGAGAAGTGGCTTTTCCAAGTGCAATCATATCCATACTTGCTTAACCATTAGGAAGGAAAATAAGATAGGGGTATTTTCTTCAGTGTGAAATGTACTATAGCTAAATGCCCATAGACCTTTTTGTATAGATTATTCTACAGGGAAGTAATTAGCACTGAAATTACCATGGCGATAGAATGAGGAGTGAAATGTGTTGTAGAATCAAGATAAAAATAAATTTCCAGGAGAAGTATTTAGCATTTTGCATTTAGGAAAGCATAAAATATACTATATATCACATTCATTGAAGCTTTAATTATGTTAGGATTGCCATCTTTCAAAAAGTAAAAGCCAGGACAATCAAAAATGGTTGATCAATTTTGTTGAACAAAATCCACGTGTATGGCAGCCCTGAGTTATGTTCTTGCCCTTGGGTGTCAAACAAACTAAAGGGTTAAGAGATTTACAGTACAATCTTCTGCTTGTATGTTCAAAATGTTTTGGATCCCACTTTGATGCTTCAGATAGAAGGTCAGATCATCTCAAACTGATTTGGACAACACCTAATCTGCCTTAGTTTTGAAAAGCCTGAAACTACAGATGTCTCCTCACTGCCTTTCCTTCTGAGGTGCAGCTTAAGACAGCTTTCTATATTCAAGCCTTTAAGGGGCAGAGGATACAAGCCTCATGCTCCTCCTTTTTCATAGCTGTACTCTGACTGCCTGGAACTTATCCCTTCCTGGTATAAGTTGTCAGCAAGCATCACTTTTAACAGAGAGGTGGTACCCTGTTCTCTCTGCACTGGCAGCCAGTGAGAGAGTACAGGGAGGACTCAGGTTGTGGGCATTTGTTGGAACTCTGCATACCAGGTTAGGAAGATGGTGTCAGTACCAGGTAATGCTTTCTCTCAAGCCATCCTTGGTAGTCCTGAGCTCTGCAGCTGCCTCTGTTACCACACAACCATGTGGTGAAAACACTGGCAGTTTTAGATTCGTTCTAGACCCCACCCAGAAGCACTATGATTGCAAAGTCATTGCCTGGTTGGTCACAAAACTATGCCCTTATTTCTACCCCCTCTTCCTTGACAGTTATGAAGAGCTTTGTAGAAAATGGACTATATTTTTAACTCTGGGACCTGACTTGCCCCAGTGAATTTCTGAAGGAAGTTAAAAGCTTCAGGAGCAGCCCAAATTGTGGCATAATTTCTAAATGACCGGTGGATATATTTTTTAAGCATCCTTGATTTTGAAATCACACAGCTGCTTCCTAACTATATCAAATTGTGCAGCTGATTGTACCAGTCTAACTTCCAAAGCCAAGAAACAATGGAAAGCGAGACTGAAAGCATCCTTATGAGGCAGCACTCAACTTCCAGTTATGGGGATTCATTGTTCCAGCTCATTAAGCAACCTTTCTCTGCCTGCTATTGTTCCCAAGTGAATAAGTATCACTTTGACTTTCCTTCTCTCTCCCCCCACTTTTATATTTGTGTAAATTATAAATGTTTCTCTCAACTCAACTGAATTGAATTGAATTGTTTCTCTCTGCAGGCATATCCTTGCAGCAGCAAAAAGGGCTGATCAAGTTGGCCATTTTCTTTGGGTTGCATCAGACACTTGGGGCTCCAAAATAAATCCTGTAATTCAGCAGGAAGATGTCGCTGAGGGAGCCATCACCATTCTGCCCAAGCGTGCAACGATAGAAGGTAAGGGTTTTGCTCTCTGGTTTCACTGAATGGTCCTCCCTTGTTTTACATGTAGACTGTGAATCTAACTTCATGTTAAACCGTTGTCTCATATATTGTAAGTTTCAGATTCGTAAACACAATGCAGCTGAATTTAAGAGAAGCTATCTTCCTATCTGTGTAGGCTGCTGTTACAAAAATCTTTATAGGCATGCAGGCTGTTCTCCGCATCACCTCTGTTAGTGAGCAACAGGCATCATGGGACTTGCATGGGGTATACAAATGCTTCTCTGACAACGATGACTGGTAGCCCTGTAAAATGACAGCAGTAAAATATTCTGCACCAAGGTGAACGCTTGTGAAATGCAGTATCAATTATCGGCAGCCAGAAAGATGTTCATGTGTTTTGCAACCTCTTTATAAGCACAGCAGGTCCTGCCAACTTTATGATATTATAGGGATGCTGTAGGAGCTTAAAGCTCCCATTTGTTTGTTGATCAAGCAAGGCGCACTCCCACCCACCCACAGAGGGCTGACTCTGACTGGCAGTGGCTCAGTAGGGATTTAGACAAATCCTTGCCTGGAGACGCATAGTTTCGAACATGGGATATTCTGCATGCAAAGTGTGTGCTCCATTGCTGAGCTCTAGCCCCTTCTTGTTCTAATAGCACCCTTCAAGAATCAATAGGCTTCCTGATTGGTATTCATATACATTTTAAATATGAAAACCTCTTTCTTAAGGAGATGCTGTGCAAAGAGAGAAAGTGTTCTCTGTTGATACAGGGCTTTGTGCCTGTTGCATGTTAGGCCATCTCTGCAAAGACCCTGGAAGATGAGTTTCGCACATTAAGTTGACATCCGGTGTCTTTCTTCGTTCCGATGAAATCAAATATTGGTATTCCTTTTTACAAAGTTCACGCTGCTAATATACTCCTTGTTCCTACTAAGAGTTATAAGGAAATCTGGTCTGAAAGCGTTCTGTTCAGCACTGTGCAGTTGGAAGGCAACCTGGCCCAGTGGTTCTTTCCCTTCTCCTCCTTCCCCACTGCAGCTCTATCCACTCCAAAAAGCCTCTTCAGATATATTTTGGGGGGGCTACAATTGACTTGGGGCACAGGTGGCACTGTGGTTTAAACCACAGAGCCTAGGACTTGCCGATCAGAAGGTTGGCAGTTCGAATCCCTGCGACGGGGTGAGCTCCTATTGCTCGGTCCCTGCTCCTGCCAACCCAGCAGTTCGAAAGCACATCAAAGTGCAAGTAGATAAATAGGTACCACTCCAGTGGGAAGGTAAACGGCATTTCTGTGCACTGCTCTGGGTCGCCAGAAGCGGCTTAGGCATGCTGGCCACATGACCTGGAAGCTGTACGCCGGCTCCATCGGCCAATAAAGTGAGATGAGCGCCGCAACTCCAGAGTCGGTCATGACTAGACCTAATGGTCAGGGGTCCCTTTACCTTTACCTTACAATTGACAGGCACGGGGAGAAGGTGGGACTGTGAAGAACGTGACCATTCTGTACAGGCAACCTTCAAAGTCTCCTGCCTTTGCAATTGCTTCCTTGCAGGCCTGGAAGCAACTGCAGCATGTGATGCCCTCCAGAACATGTTGGACTATAATTCTCATAATCCCTGACTATTGGCCACTCTAGTCAGAGCTCCAACAACATCTGCACACAAGCTTTTGAAGCTTGGTACTTAGTTTCTGAATGTTGGACTTTCCTTGTAACATGGACTACTGCATAGACAGATGCCTGCATTACGTCACCTCATTCAGTTCACAAGAACGTGATTGACAATTGCACATACAGCCATGTGCTTGGCATGACTACCTATGTCCTGGGGGCACTGTGTGCAATGCCAAGGCATATCCTATCATATCCTATCAAGTCTGTCAGTAGAAGCAGATGCAGCTTACGCATGGATACCTTTCTAGAGATAGGAAAGGATGAATTGCTTGCTTTGGAGAGAGGCTGTGCAGAATCTCCAAAATCCAGTTGTGTGCAAGGGTGGGTTGCCTCCCATAATGAGCACTCACATCATATATTGTGGGTGCCCTTTGTGGGATTTCGTGTGGTGCTACAGTTCCCAGGGAACTTGCTAGTAGAAGGAGGCTGGCCTGCTTCTCAGTGTATTATTCAGAGGTTCACGCCCAGCCTCAGTATTAAATTTCATTGCTGGGAGGTGGGGCCAGCTCCATTATAAATAGGGGGAGGAGCCGGTATTAGCCAGGGAGACGGCTCTGGAGATTCACCCTCCCTACCCTCCCTTATTTAATGTTTTCTTGTTTTCTGGTTAACTTTTGCTCTCTGTTTAGCGGGCGCTGCTATGGTCTATGACTGGTTGCTGTTGAAGGACCGGGAAGAAATTTTCCTACATTGGCAGGTTTTGTCTTCCCTGTAGCAATTTGTTACAACTTTGGCGGTTATGGTGGAATCCTTTAGTTTTTTCTTCTCTATAATGGGGGAGGGGGTGTGACGTGGTGATTCACCCCCATGCTGTGGCAATTCCAGGGTCCCCTCTTAAAGGGGTTACATAAATGGGTGTCACTGGCCATACACTGAAAGGTCATCAGTGAACTACCCTGCGTGTGGGGATATGGGCTTGGCTGCCTGCTACACTTACATCACACAGAGCACCCCCATATCCCAGTTACCCTGATGAGCCCCACTTCCCCCGGCTGGGGGGCTGGGAGGGATACATGGCCAAGGCCTAAGCAAAGGTATTCCTACATTCAGAAGTTTAATAAAGTTGTAGCCTAATTTTAATTCCATAACATTGTCAGAGTCTTTATTTCCTTTCCCACAATCCCTGGGGGCTGGGGCTGTCATGCCTGGTCACGCAAACGATCTTTGTTCAGCTGGAATGTAAACGGTTACTAACTTGGATGTATAAGATCCATTCTCAATGCAGCCATGATGTCTTATTCTAGGCCAATTGTGGGTCCTTATTTGATAATACACTGTGATAAGATCTTAGGGCACAGTGTGTTAATTAGAGGGTGTCAATCACATTTATGTAAGACTGTTTATTTGGTAAGTCTGTTGCTGCTTCCCCCTTTTTTTTTTTTGCTTCCACCGCCTTATCATTTATGCGTTTCAGATTCATAAATTAGACTGCCATGTTTCTCTCTTATCATTAGATTATACATCAAACTGAAATGAGAAGAGACATTTTAATGTCATCTCTGTTATCTCGTAGCATAGAACAACTGCTCCCCAAAGACTGCTAGTGAATGTGTATATACCAAAGGAGGATGCCTTGCCTACCACGAAACATGAGAGTGCCTCCATTTGCAGTGATAGGCTTTCATTATTTTGCTCAAAGAGGTTGTTTGAGTTTATTGCAGTTTATCTGAGGCTCCTGCTGCTGTGCCCACACTGCACTCCCTTTTACCTTGCCTCTCTCCCCAGTAGCTGGCAGCAAGGTGCAGTGTTGGGAAGCCAGGTCAGCAATACAGCTCTGCCTGTATTGGCTACTACTGCAATGGAGGAATTTGAACCAGGGATTTTGCTCAGGGAGTGTTCTCTTAACTGCTACTTGGCTGTTTTTTAATGCTGCTACCTGGGGATTATAAAAGTTGAATGACTGGAGCAATGGATGAAGAAGTGGTTAAGGGAAAGCAAGAACGGCAAAGAATACACAGAATTTGAAAAAAAAATGATTATAAAAAGGGGAGATAAAGAAGAAAATACAGTTTTAAAAGGGGAAACCAGTGAAATTTATAAAATATTAGTAGAAATGGAGGATCAAGAAGATCAATTAAAAGAAGTGTGGGAAAGGAGACAGATAGATAGTCAAAGCTGGGGGGAAATATGGGAGAATCATACGTTGAAAATGTTGTCCATAAGAATAAAAGAAAATTATTATAAATTAGTTTGGGGATGATATTTAACACCAGTCAGATTAAATCAAATAAACAAGGAATATCCGGTGTTATGTTGGAGGGGATGCCAGGAAACAGGGAATTATGTTCACATGTGGTGGGGGTGTAAATATGTAGAAATTTTCTGGCAAAGGGTGTTTAAAGTGGTAACAAAAATCACTGGGTTAAAGCTGACTGAAAGTCTAGCGGTAGCATTATTATCAATTTACAATGAGGTGGGAGGTTCACAGGCTATGAAGGACTTGCTCACAAACTTATTGACAGCTGCACAAATTATGATAGCTAGGAAGTGGAAGGGGCAAGCAGAATATAAAATGGAAGAATTTGTATAAACAGGTGTGGGATATAGCTATTAAAGAGAAATTAACATGTGCCATTAAGGTAAGACAGGGAATATGCAGGAGAAATGATTTTGAGGGGATATTGAAGGTGTTTGTAGAATTTATACTGTTAAAATGGAAAGGGGTCAAACCATTGCAAGAAGTGTTGAAATTCTGGGAGGTTGGATAGTTACAATGGAATGGTCTCGGTGGTGGGGTCACATTTTTATTCTTATTTATTTATGATTATTACTTTGTCAAAATAAAAAGACACAAAAAGTTGGATAAAAAACTGAGATTGCTACACAGGAGAGTACGAGCTGCTTGAATATCAAGTAAAAGTGAAATGATGTTGGATAGTTCAGCTGGTTAGAGCATGGCACTCATATCAGCAAGGTTGCAGCTTTGATCCCCATATGGGACAACTGCATATTCCTGCATAGTTCAGGGGGCTAGATGATCCCCAGGCTCCCCTCCAATTCTATGATCCCAAGAGTCCTTCGTTGTTTAAGAGAAAAGGTTAAAATGTGAAGTAGGTTGATAGGCCTTAGAGATGAATAACTGGTGGAATAACTGTAGTAACCTCAAAGATGGATTACTGCAATGAGCTTTATCTGGGGTGCCTTGAGCCTGGTTCAGAAGCTCTTCCTGGTTGCTGACAAGGACATCCAGCCGACAACATGACACTAGTGTTAAAGTACCTGCCCTTGTTTGCCCATCAACTGCTGGGCTAGGTTCAAGGACTTTGTATTCATTTGAAAAGCCTTGGACAATTTAGGTCCACCTGAAGGCTTAAATCCCAGCTTGGTCACTGAGTTGATCTGCAGGAGCAGGTGAGCCTCACGCAGGTTGGTGAGGCTCATTTGACAACAGCAAGAAATCATGTCTTCAGAATCACAGGCAGAAACTGAAGCAGGAGAGTGGGAGAACAAAGGCCTAGAGGCAGAGATGAATCAGGCTGGTGAAAAGTCACAGATGTCTCTGCAACTGCTTCATTGGGGCAAGACCTACCCTAGAAGGGTTGCTGTGCCCATGAGGCCTGACACTCCTGTGCAGATCCTGGATTTTTTTCCCTAATAAAGAGTTAACTCCAACTTGCTCAGTGTTGTTTACTGCTGAGTCACTCCTATCATAGTCTGTTCATACAACCAGACATTTTAGAAGTTATAATGATTTTTAGTGTTTGCAAGATGGGCGTATTTTGTAAGTTTGATTTCATTTTATCATTCTGTTACTGTTATTAGCACCTCAAAGCTCTTAGTAGACAGAGGGTTGTAAGGTCCATGGACAAGAATGAAGAGTATGTGCCACACACAGCAGCCGTCCTGCCATCAAGGTAACAGTCAGTGCCCATCCATAAAAGTGAAAATTCAGGCAGGTGGGTTGAAATTCACAAGGGAATCTTTCCAGAGAAGTTTCATGGGAACGTGAATCTTTGCAGTCTCTTTTTCTAAAAGAGTTTTTTGCCGATAGTGTGAGAATAACATGACTTGTTGTTAAATGTGTGATACTTCTGACCTCCTCTATTCGCACTTAGAAAGAAAAAATTAGAATACCGAGGAGACTTGCTGTCTCGCTTAGGCCGCACATGTCTCTGCACCAGTTTTACATAAAACATCAAGTTCTTACAAAAGTTTTTTAAAATCCATGCTGGGTTGTCCACAGTGTATCATAGTGCGAATGAGAGGGAGGCAAGCTGTTATTCTTTATTTTCTGTTGGCAGGGTGTGTGCGCTCTCTGCCTCTCTTTTAAAATTGTGTTGGTGTTTGTATAATTTATTTCTCTAAGTATAAGCTACATCGGGGGTTCTTTGCAAGGCTGAAAGGAAGGGTAAGTATATATGTTCTCTCAATGTTGCTGTATTCTAAGAAACAATGGGCAATTGTTGTTGTTGTTTAATCGTTTAGTCGTGTCCGACTCTTCGTGACCCCATGGACCAGAGAACGCCAGGCACCTCTGTCCTCCACTGCCTCCCGCAGTTTGGTCAAGCTCATGCTGGTAACCTCGAAAACACTATCCAACCATCTCGTCCTCTGTCGCCCCCTTCTCCTTGTGCCCTCCATCTTTCCCAACATCAGGGTCTTCTCCAGGGAGTCTTCTCCCTGGAGCAATAGTCAACCCTGGGCAATAGTCAACCAAAATATTGCACTAGCGCATGGATTAACACTAGTGCAGTGAGATTTCCCCCTTCTTCCCCAGGCACACCCTGTGCCACCCCCAAATCTGCTCTGGAGTATTCGGCAGAAACTGATTTAGGCAGCTCATGGAGAAACAGATTTAAGTGGTGCATAGTGAGTGGAGAGGGGAAGAATGTTCTATTGCACAAGGAGAAATCCTTGCGCTGATGAGATGTTCACTTTAGCACTGCATTGAACACAACCCAACTCATTTCCCAAGGATAACTTTCCAGATCAATGTGTAATTTTCAGCAAACAGACCTGTCATTCATTCATTCATTCATTCATTCAATATCCTGCCTTTTCCAACAAGGAGCTCAAGGCAGTGTACATGGTTCTTCCCTCCTGATTTTATCCTCACAACAGCCCTGTGAGATTGGTTAGACTGAGAAACAGCGGCTGTCCCAAGGTCACCCAGTGAGCTTTGTGACTTAGTGGGGATTTCAACCCTGGTCTCCCAAGTCCAAGTCTGGCACTCTAACCACACAGGTTGATGCATGTCGTTTTGCACTCAATTTATGGAAATTAGAATGAGAAGAATGACTCTTAGGACAGAGAGACACTTGAACTTTCTCAAAGGCATTGACTGCTTTGGACCAATGAACATTCCTCAAAAGACCCTTTATCTGTTCAGTTTGTCAGGGATGTTCTGGGCCCTTTGTTGTTCAATGTCTTTATGAAAGACTTGGATGACAGAACTGAGGGGCTGCTCATCAGATTTGTAGATGACACCAACCTGGGAGGGGTTGCTAATGCAGAGGACAGAATCGGGTTTCAACATGACCGTAACAGATTGGAGAACTGGTCCAAATCTAACAAACTGAATTTCAATAGGGACAAATGTCAGATTCTGCACTTAGGAAGGAATAACCAGCTGTACAAGTATAAGATGAGGGACACCTAACCTGCCAGTAGTACATGTGAAAAGTATCTAGGGGTCTTAGTAGACCACAAGCTTGACATGAGTCAACAGTGTGATACAGCAGCCAAAAAAGCTAATGCTATTCTAGGATGAAACCACAGATCAAAGGAAGTCATAGTACTTCTTTATTGTGTCCTGATCAAAGGAAGTCATAGTACTTCTTTATTCTACCTTGGTTAGACCACTTGGAGCACTGCGTCTAGTTGTGGACACCACAATTTAAGAAGGATAGTGACAGTATGGATCTTGTGAAGAGGTGAGCAACCAAGGTGAACAGGTGTCTCGAAATCAAGCATTATGAGGAACAGTTGAAGGAGTTGAGGGTGTTTAGCCTAGAGAAGAGGAGACTGAGAGGAGATATGATAGCATTCTTCCATTATGTACAGGATTATCACATGGAAGATGGAGCAAGCTTGTGTCCTCCTACTGTGGAGGGTAGGACCCAAACCAATGGTCTTAAGTAACAAGACAGGAGGTTCCGACTAAACATCAGGAAGAACTTTCTGGTAGTAAGCTTTTTGACAGGGGAACAGAGGTTTTTAAGTAGAGGTTGGATGTCCATCCGTCATGGATGCTTTAGTTGAGATACCTGCATTGCAGGGGAATGGACTAGGGACCCATGCAGTCTCTTCCGACTCAATGATTCCATGATTCTATCAATCTGCATAGTCATTTGTCATGGTTTCTGTCTGAGCTGTTAGCTGAGGGGTTGGAGGGGGTTGTTTAGCAACAACAAGTCACATCTCCCTATCATTGTCAATGGTTCTGTGTTAGGGTTTTTTTGTAGGCGGGTGGTCTGTAATTCCTGCCCTCCCCAGGGAAAGCACTTAGCCCATTTTGTCATCCTATAACACTGCCTGTGTAAATTGGCTCCCCAAGAAGTAATGATCTAACTTAACAACGTTTGTGGGACAAATATATGTTTGCCACTGTCCCAAAGGTACAGATTATGTGAATTAAGCCCTGTGAGCTTACATCAGTCTTAATATAGTCTGGTCTTGTTTGATGTAATTACAGTGAAGGATAAAGTCAGATCTTATTTGCAAAGGACAAGCAGTGTGCTTATATAATAATCACTTTATAAAAGGTTGCATTTAAAAGGTGTTTAATCAGAGCTCTTTGGTATTGATAAGCAATAAACAGTACCCATGTTTATGCAACAAAAATCAATAAAAGAGAATTGCATTTTCTTCAAAGCCGTTTCAAAGCTTATTTGGGCAAAATAAAATGAAAGTAGTGAAAATCATTCAATGATTTGTTGTTGTTTTGTATTGAAGCCTCTTAGGAGAGCCAGTTGCCCCAAAGGCAGCTTATACATCTTTTATTTTTATTTTTTTTAAAAAGGTTGTTAAAACAAAAACAAAAAAATCACCCTTGTGATTTGTACTATATGTGTACTTATATGAAGCAAATGGGAAAAGATTAGAATTTATTTTGTCTGGCCACGTTGGGTAGAATCTAAGGTCACAAGGAAATGTTGTGTCATGGCAATGAGGGCTTTGTTGTGAATTTCTGTGTGTGGATATGAAGTGTGGAGTCCTGGGCACATGTGTGTAGAATGAGAACAGGACTAACAATATTTGTGCAGATTCCTGAGAGAAAATAAAAGGAGTATACTGACAGGTCCAATGGCAGGTTCAAAGGGGAAGGAAGAGCTCTTCCTACTTTAATCTTGTATTTATTACCTTGCCTTTTTGCCAACACTATCCAAAAATGAAATGCATAAAATGACCAGACAGAACAGATAGTAAATTCTGGGATCTATGCGAGGAGGAGCAAAACTAGCAAGGGTTCACCTGACTTTGAGGTCTACTGCTGATTTACTTCAGCTATTGCTGATTTCAAAACAGAGACATCACCTTGCTGACAAAGGTCCGTATAGTTAAAGCTATGGTTTTCCCAGTTGTGATGTATGGAAGTGAGAGCTGGACCATAAAGAAGGCTGATCGCCGAAGAATTGATGCTTTTGAATTATGGTCCTGGAGGAGACTCATGAGGGTCCCATGGACTGCAAGAAGATCAAACCTCTCCATTCTTAAGGAAATCAGCCCTGAGTGCTCACTGGAAGGACAGATGCTGAAGCTTATGTAGGCTCCAGTACTTTGGCCACCTCATGAGAAGAGAAGACTCCCTGGAAAAGACCCTGATGTTGGGAAAGATGGAGGGCACAAGGAGAAGGGGACGACAGAGGACAAGGTGGATGGACAGTGTTCTCGAAGCTACCAGCATGAATTTGACCAAACTGGGAGGCAGTGGAAGACAGGAGTGCCTGGTATGCTCTGGTCCATGGGGTCACGAAGAGTCAGACACAACTACACGACTAAACAACAACAACAATTGCTGATTTCCTTCCATTGCCATTTCTGTTGGCCATCATGGTCTATTTCCTACTGGTGTTATATTGGTCTTCCCCTTTTGTTCTCCTCACGTGCTGCCATCCATCTTTGCATTTACTTTTGTTCCTCTGCCTCATTTTGTGTATTCCAGCCCTCTCAACATTTTCTTTACATTAAAGGAAAATATTCTGTACATTCATCTCCTCAATTCTTGAAGCCAATCCATCATGATGATGATGAGGATGAGGATGATTAGGTTGGCACTTGGGCCGGCCCAAGACATTTTGCCACCTGAAGCCGGCTGGGTCCAAATGGTGTCCTCCTCCCCCAGGCCAGTGCTTTAAAAAGTCTTACTGCATAATGCTGGTTCCTGCTTTGGGTATCCTGTACCACCTATTATGCTGCTTGAGCATGAAGGGCAGAGCTGGACTATCGTTCAGTAATCCTGGTAGCCACTGGAATCTGCTTGGAATTCCGCACTGATTCTTTGAATGTGGTGAAATGCCAACTTCAAAATCTGGATGTTTTGTATTATGACACCTGTACAAAAGGCAGAGAGCCAATTCACATGTGATTTCAAATGAATACAACCCACCCATAAAGTCCACCCATAGCTGCTTTCAGACAGCTTTTTATTGAGACTGCATATCTTGTCATCATTTGATTTTTCTCACATGAGGAAGGCAGTATACCAGCAAGGTTTTCTGCTAAATGCAGGCCAGCTGAGTTGTCCCCATTTTTCTATTCATAGCCAGAAGGGCTGCTATGGGAAAATAAGGTTCTTGAACTCTGTAATTCTCTAATAGCCGTTTGGAAAATAAATGAAGCCATAGTTCAGGGACAAGTACTCCTTCTTAGGTCAGAAGCATCAGGTATGGAAGTACATGCGGCACTTGCAAACCACTCTCTAAGAGTAAAGGTGCCAATTACAAAGACTTCTGGTGGGTGGAGTCAATCTCTAAAGAGGTCTGAAGAAAGTCCATGTAAAAAAATCATTAGCCATCATTTTCTTTGGGCTACGGATAATATATTTATATCTTTGCTGACATTACCGTAAGCAAACAAAAAGTGCATAAATATGGGAAAGATTTCAGTGCACCCCGAATAATACTTAATTGTACACACACAGATATTCACGTTTAATACCTCCTTTTTATTGATCAGTGGTGTAGCATGGGCTGCCAGTGCCCGGGGCCATGAAGGAGGGGTGGGAAAAGAAGGAGGATACATGCACATTGAACTGTCCAACAGCATCCACATCACCCAAAAGATCTCAGCCTGAGGGATAAGAAGAGCCATTTTGTTGTCTGGAGAGGTCACTTTCTGGTTCTCATGGAGAAGCTGTTTTCAGTGGAGCAGCAAAAGTGGGTAGCTAGATTCAGGCATCACCAGACGTTGAATTTTGCACCCCTAACAATTTTGCACCAGGGGCAACCACACCTGCCCCCCCCCCCGGTTACTGCTCCAATTATAAAAAAAAAACTTTTTGTAATACACGTACACAACTTAGGCACTAAATGGCAAGCCTTTAAACTCATGATCTGTTGGAAAGTATTTAAATCTGTCATTTCATCATACTTAATTTGCAGGTCATAGCCTCTCCATCACCATCCCACATCGATATGGCATGTAATACAAAGAGCTACCTTAGGCTAATTTTTAATTAGTTTTTTAGTATCCCAATGATGACAGGAAAAATGACAGTGCTTTAAATTTAGTGTGAATGAAGAGGTGACAAGTGATTCTTTAAGATCAGAGTATGAAGTCAGATGATAAGAAGCAGAGGATGGAGTTTTGACTGAGGCTGAAAACAGCTGTAGCATCATAGGAGTAGTGGGCCACAGTTGATCCAACAGTTGTGCACATATATATTCCTATTGCATATGGCTGTTCGCTAACATGTTTGACCGTTACATTTCTATGCATTGCTCTAAGCAGTTTAAAAGCCAAGACAACAGCCTCCTGACACATCCTTTGCTCTTTCTTGTTCTTTCACAGCTGTCCCAGTGCTGGAAAGCTGCGTGTTATGGGGTTATGTCTCCCCCTACCCTCATCAGCAAAGTCTAAAATGTTTTGTGGCACTCAGAGTAGACTTGGGTAGAAAGGGCAGTGACTTATGGATAGAGCCTTAGTGTTATGTAGATGGCAGGGACGAGGGTGGAGCTGTGGTCTAAACCACTGAGCCTCTTGGGCTTGCTGATCAGAAGGTTGGCAGTTTGAATCCCTGCGATGGGGTGAGCTCCCATTGCTGGGTCCCAGCTCCTGCCACCCTAGCAGTTTGAAAGCATACCAGAGCAAGTAGATAAATAGATACCACTGCGGTGAGAAGGTAAATCGCATTTCCGTGCACTCTGGTTTCCGTCATGTTCCATTGCACCAGAAGCGGTTTAGTCATGCTGGCCACATGTGGACAAATGCCGGCTCCCTTGACCTGAAAGCAAGATGAGCACCGCAACCCCATAGTTGCCTTTGACTGGACCTTTTCTTCTCTTTTTTTACCTTTATGTAGATGGCAGTTATATTATATGACCCATCAGCAATGGTGCCACATTGAGACATGTTGGCAGTGGAATGAAATCAAAGCACAGTTCCCCCATTCCCCACACCACACTGCCTGCCTGTCCACACACACATTATGGGCTCTTGGATTTTATTTGTTAGCTTGTCTAAAAATAGGAAGACCTCCACATTTAAAAATGCATACACATATACAGTGGAACCTTGAGTTGCAGACATAATCCATCCTGGAGGCACGTCCACAACTTGAAGCGTTCGCATCCAGAAGCGCCTTGTCTGCTCACGCACTTGGCACGATTTAGCACTTCTGTGCATGCATGAAGCATGATTTAGCACTTATGCGCATGTGTGAAGAGTGATTTAGCAATTATGCGCATGCGCAAGCAGCAAAACCCAGAAGTAATTGTTCTGGTACTTCCGGGTTGCCGCAAGACGCAACTTGAAAAGACACAACTTGAAAACACGTAACCTGAAGCGGACGCAACATGAGATATGACTGTATAAAATAATCCAGCTCAAGATCAGCCTTAAAAAAAAATCTAATAATAATTTTATAATAATACTTTATTATTTATACCCTGTCCATTTGGCTGGGTTTCCCCAGTCACTCTGGGCGGCTCCCAACAGAATATTAAAAACTTGATAAAACATCAAACATTAAAAACTTCCCTAAACAGGGCTGCCTTCAGATGTCTCCATGATGGGGGTGGAGACGCTCCTTCAGGTATACTGGGACGAGGCCATTTAGGGCTTTATAGGTCAGCACCAACACTTTGAATTGTGCTCAGAAACATACTGGGAGCCAATGTAGGTCTTTCTGGACTTGTGTTATGTGGTCTTGATGACCACTCCCAATCTCACCGGTCTAGCTGTCACATTCTATATTATTTACACACACACACACACACGCACACACACCGCCCATCTGACTGGGTTCCCCCAGCCACTCTGGACAGCTTCCAGCAAATTAAAACACAATACGACATCAAACATTAAAAACTTCCCTGATTATGGTTGCCTTCAAATGTCTTCTAAAAGTCAGATAGTTGTTTATTTCCTCAAATGTTTATGCCTAGACTTTAACAAGCCTCCAAAAGAACAGCAGTTTCATAAGTGCATTACAGAGAGTTTTCATTCCTGAAATTCTCTTATTTGGTCTGTACCTTCATCAGTAGAATCTCTTGATACTGCAGATCAAACTTAATCTTGTTTTTTTTTAAACCATTCTCTTCTATTGTTCATATCATAGTTTAATTCTTGCATTTGTATGGTGCAGTTTTAAAGAATGCCTACTTATAATAAATTGAGGCCAAGAAGTGGGAGCTAAAGGTAAAGGTAAAGGTACCCCTGCCCGTACGGGCCAATCTTCCCAGACTCTAGGGTTGTGCGTTCATCTCACTCTATAGGCCGGGAGCCAGCGCTGTCCGCAGACACTTCCGGGTCACGTGGCCAGCGTGACAAGCTGCATCTGGCGAGCCAGCGCAGCACACGGAACGCCGTTTACCTTCCCACTAGTAAGCAGTCCCTATTTATCTACTTGCACCCGGGGGTGCTTTCGAACTGCTAGGTTGGCAGGCGCTGGGACCGAACGACGGGAGCGCACCCCGCCGCGGGGATTCGAACCGCCGACCATGCGATCAGCAAGTCCTAGGCGCTGAGGTTTTACCCACAGCGCCATCTGCGTCCGTAAGTGGGAGCTAGAAGACAGCAAAAGCATGACATTGGAAATGAACTATTTGTTTTCAGTGAGCTTTGAACTATAATAGCAGGGATGTGCCTTAAATTCATGGTCTTCTTCTTGATGGTCAAGTTGCTCCCAGTCCTGGGATCAACGTACACCAGTAACAAAATTGCCTCTCCTTTCCTTGCCACCCAAACAGTTGGCAAACGGAGTCCTGCAGCTTTTGTTTAGATCCCATTGCTAATTGGTATTGAATATTGTTGCTTTTTGTTTTAAGGAATACTCTTCTTTCCCAGTACACAAGACCATTCCAAACATTAATTACGCAGACATATTAATGAGATAACCCCACTGTATTTTTCGCTTCAAGCAGTGCAGCATGCATCTCATTTCTTCCTCTATCTCTCATACACTTCTGTTTCCCCCTCGATTTCTCCTATGATAAATGGAAAACCACAGCCGCAATTTAAGATAATTACTGTAATTAAAAATTACACTTATTTCAAACAACAGGGAGGAAAGGATTTAAATCTAAACAGAGTCTTCAGATTTAAAGATGAGGATTTCAGAGCCAGGTCCTGTCTCTGTTACCACTTATTTAGGAGGAGTTGCTAAGAAATTTAATGTCTTGAAGGAAAAGAACATAGCCACTGCCACCTAAGCTCTCATCACATTTTGTACACGGGTGGCGCTGTGGGTTAAACCACAGAGCCTAGGACTTGCCGATCAGAAGGTCGGTGGTTCAAATCCCCACGACGGGGTGAGCTCCCGTTGCTCGGTCCCTGCTCCTGCCCACCTAGCAGTTCAAAAGCACATCAAAGTGCAAGTAGATAAATAGGTCTCTCCAGAGCCATCTGGTGTTGCATGTTTATAACACATTCAAAATACTGGTTTTTTTTACTAATGTAGCTGAGTCCTTAGATGTCTGGCACATTAGTTTTAGTTGGCAACTGTATATGCAGGAGTTGCTCAGTATTAAATTTGGTCAGTGATATATGAATTGTACAGACTGACCAAAATTCCCTCTGCCTTATATGTGAACAGGACATACAGTATGTGTGGACAACCATTGTGTCTGCCCAATATTTCATGTATTTCAACGCTTAGCTTCTACCTAAATCAGAACAATTCAACTCCTAATAAGGGTCTAACTTACTCTCATGCAGGAGAATGTTAATTATATGAGTTTTGAAAAAGTGTGAGGGGAAGATTTGATGTTTCTTCTCCTTCATTAGTTAGGAACAGCATAAAGGGGTACCTTGGGTTACAAACACTTTGGGTTACAGACTCCACTAACCTGGAAGTAGTACCTTGGGTTAAGAACTTTACCTCAGGAAGAGAACAAAAATCGCACGGCAGTCGGGCAGCGGCAGCAGGAGGCCCCATTAGCTAAAGCGGTACCTCAGGTTAAGAACGGTTTCAGGTTAAGAACAGACCTCTGGAATGGATTAAATCTGTAACCAGAGGTACCACTGTATTTTATATCCCTCACTCTCTCAAGCTCCTTTGTGGAGGGGCCATGCTTACTGAACATAGTGCGATGCATGAGGCATAGGCAGGGGCAGAGGAAGGGGTGCAGTAGGGGCAGGCCAACCCAGGTGTCACCACTGAGGGGGGGGGCAAAATGACAGGCAGCGCTCGCCCCACCCCCCCACACGGCTGGCCCTGCCCCTGGGTGCAGGATATGTACGCCACCCCAGGCGCCCAATCAGCTTGCTCCGCTGCTGGGCATAGGATCATTGTGTTAAGATGAATCTCCAAATACACAATAGCAGGGCACTCATAATATTACTTTGGTGGAGACTTTCCTTACTTCTATATTATGCTTTGCTCTGTACTTTGGTACTGGAAATTATGTGGGCTTTCATTTACCATTTGTAATGTTTAATGAAAATGTTGTCGTTGTTTTTTTTAAAAAAACAAACTTTGTTCTATGTAAAAATGGGAAAACCTGATCACGTGTAATTTAGGTTCCCTATTGCAAGATGGCTGAACATAATCTCACTACAGAATGATTGCAATGTATGTCAAATTAACATTGCTTGGAATTTACGACCAGTCGACCAGATACATGCTTGTATATTCAGTGAAAGCATAGGTCTGTATCTATGCCAAAACTTCAGGTCATATTGTGATGTGCCCATCTGTCTCCCGTATGGACATATCTAGTATTCTACCGGAGCTGGCACATGTGGAATTTTGGCAAGATGCTCTTATATATCAGCGACCATGCTGTTCGTTAGGGCTAGGTTTGCAAAGACAATCAGAACAGATCTTTCTCCGTGCTGAGCAACAAGTCAATTGATTGTTTAATACTGAAGATGGCTAGGTATTACGAAAGAGACTTTAAACTGCCCCAAATCACCTAATGATTTCACTGCCTTGAAAACTCTCCGTGAGGAGCTAAGAGCTATTTCAGCGGCTCTTCGTTTAATGCTGACTCTTGTTTTCTCTTGCCAGCGCTTGCACCGATTGATTATTATTACATCTGTGGTGTTTGCAAGGCTGTAATGTCCCATATTTGTCTGTGTTGGTGTTAAGAGCTAAATGCTAGGAAATACTCACTCCCCGAAGTATAATGAGCTATGATTTCCATTTCAAGCATCATACAGTATGTTGTTCCATTTACTTTTTTCATGGTCATTCAGTTGGCAGGCTCAGCTTGAGGAACAGTATACAATCAAATATTGGGTTAGCTTCTATTCTATAGTTTTTTTTAGGCAGAGATGCCTGGTAATCCTTTGGCAATCTGGGATATATTCCCAAACTTCATACACAGTGTGACATTTCTGAACCAACTCAGTGCTTAACATTATAAAGTTAAAAAGAAGGCTTTGGGGAGAATTTCAATAATCCCAGGGAGCACTAGCTGGAGGGATGTATTACTGTTTAATATGCAGGTCTCGGGAGGCTAGGAAATGCAATTTTACTGCAGCAAGATTGTGTTATCAAGTTAATATAGTTTCTTTCTTCCGTCTAACTTGTTGAAAGTATTGCAGCTTTTTCTATTCTTACCGCAACCTTCTCCAGCTTGCTCAGTTAAAAATCCTGGAGACTTACAATGTCTGACCTTATCCTGGAGTCTCTCTATACTAGCGTGGGAGGGTGGGACAGGCACACATGAAATGTAACAAGCAAAACAAATGTTCTCCTATTTAATCCCAGCGACTGAATTTCTTGAAAGCTGTTGCAGTTCCCCTACCCACATTTTCACCTGGGGAACGGCTTGCATTGATGAAGTTTGACCCCAGTTTTGCACAGTTTCCATCTCCCCCCCCCCTTCTTTTTCAACATGGCTTTCATAGCTTTGAGTAAAAGGTTTGTCTTTGTAGTGCTATAGATTTCGGCAGTCCCGGAAGTCAACTAATGAATAGAGGATGCCCCGCAGGTGACTTCAAATCCTTTAGAACACCTTGCTCAGGACCTCTCACCACGTTGTATGAAAAGATTCCTTTCTTGATCCATCCTGAAGGTCTGTAAGGCACTACAAGAGTCCTGTCCCTCTCACATTCTGTTTCCATGACAAATCCTGGAGACTGAGCCCTGGGTTTAGGGGTGCCTCCTAGTTTGCAAACCACCCTACCTGAGTACTCAAGTTAGTTCTGTAAAAGGGCTGAACTTTGACTGCTGGAGACTTAAGACTGCATACAGAAAGGAGTCCTATTCGGGATATATTCAGGGTCTCATATGCAATGCAGAAAGGATGCATTCTTCTTACTGGCATTGCAAACAGTCCCAAGGCATGTAAAATTCATTCCATGTGGAATTGCCCACTAGGAACACAATGCTGGCTTGATGTTGATACTCATTTCAACTTAGCTTTGCAAAGCACCATTACACTTGATGCAAAGACTCTCCTAATGGGCTGCATTCCTAGGACTACGGAACATTAGTCCAAGCCATATCAAATAAATACAGCATGTCGCCGTAATCACACACAAAAATGCAGTCTTTTAGACCTGGGGAAACCACAGTTGCTCATCGATCTTGAGATGGTCAATGGTGCTACTCAGAGGTGTATGCTTGGCAGCACACCTGTGGTCTCTTGACTAATCAAAGGGGGAGTTTACTTTCTGCACCAATGCAGGGATGTGATAGGGTAATTGATTATTTGAAAACTGTATTTAAGTTGATTAAATGTTTTGTATGCTGCTGGTGAGGAGTGGTGTCTTGCGGCTTTTGATTGTTATATATTTAAAAATAAAATAAGCAAAGATATTGCAGACAGCCTTTTTTTTCAACACCCCAATCACTGCGCACCCCCTGTTAATGAAAAAGCCCAACAGTGTTGACCAGCTTGCTAATCGAGAAGTTATAATGCAGGGGTGAAGAACCATTTTTGGGCTGAGGGCCACGTTCCCCCATGCGCAACCCAGCAGGGGCCAGAGGCAAAAGTGGGTGGATTCACAAATGAGCCTCTTAACTCTGTTCAGTAGGCCCCCATTTTTTGTTCCCTGCCCCGCAGAGCATTTCCTATCACAAGGGGGACAAGTGCCGCCACCACTGCACCAATGGGACACAGCACACATACCAACTGCCCCTTAATCCCAACTTTATTTTACTTTATTCTTTCATAGATTTACAAAATGAAATAAATGTTGGCAAGGTCTGAGATTAGACACAGACACACAAAGCGTATTTTAGTAAAATAATAATAATAATCAAGATGCCTTGCTCTTCACTCTGCTCCCCCTTTTCCCTCACCCAGGGCAGGCCTACACTCTGCCTGCCCCTCAGAGCCAGTGTGTCATGTGGGGCTGGGCCTCGGTGGCAGCGACCTCTCCTCATCCTTGCCTGCTCTCCAGCAGCCACTATGAGCTGCCTGAGGAAGGTGGCTGGCAGTAGCAGTCATGGACAGGCAACAGGATGCTCTGTCGTAGCTGCTGGCCTGCCTCATCCTCCTCCCTAAGACTGGCAGCAGCAGCACTTCAGAAAGGGAAATAGGGGTATTCCTGGATCAAATCAGAAGCTGGAGTGGCTTTTGTAATCCCGGGACTGTCCCTGGAAAATTGGGACGCTTGGAGGGTGTGTATCAGGGACTGGGATGAAGAGACTGAGGAATGGTGGGTATCTCGCCCCGTCCCCTTCTCCTGTAGCTGTCAGGGAGGAGAGAAACAGTATTGAATTGCAGCCAAACTATGAGGGAGATAACGGGGCAGAGACGGGCGGGCAGCCAAGTTATGCTGAATTGGGAGAATCAAGGGAGGGGAGAGAGCAGCCAGTGAACACTTCAATAGACAGCACAGATGATCCTCCACCTCCTAGGACACAACCGTCATTGAGGGTACAAGAGCAAGGTGCACAGCGATGTTTGGCAACAGGGGGCTTCCGTAGGGGCCAGTGCTGTTGGGGAAGGGGGAAGGGGGAGGAGCCAGAGTGAGCAACTCCATTATAGAGGAAAGACTGAGATTCCTTTGTCTGTTACCACAGTGACTGAATAAATATCTTTGAAAAGCTTTCTTGTTCCTCCTGCTCCTTGAAACCATTGGGAGAGGAGGGAGAGAATTCCTCAGGTCTGAAAGGATGCAATTATTATTATTATTATTATTATTATTATTATTCATAATCATTAACAGTATGTTAACACCACTGATAACATTTTAGCACCACTTTATATTTCAACAAACATCTCAAAGCAGTTGATATATCCCACCAAAAATCAATATAAAAATTCAATGTTATCACCACGTTCCACAATATTCTACAATTACAGCAACACAATTAAGCCACAATAAATCTCAAAGCAAAGCACATTGATAAAATGAAACCCACAAAAGTCAATCATGTATCGCTCAGCTGGTAGAGCAGGAGATGCTTAATCTCAGGGTTGAGGATTCAAGCCCCACGTTGGGCAAAAGATTCTTGCCTTGCAGGAAGCTGGACTTGATGACCCTCGTGGTGTCTTCCAACGCTACAATTCTATGAGTCTATGAAAGCCTCAAAATGCAATGCAATTGCAGCATACATATATTCTCATAAATATGGCCCCCCAAAGCCCTAACATTTAATAATACCATGCATGCAGTAGGCTCCCTGCTTCAGATCTTCGCCCTCAGTGATTGGATGGCAGAAGCAGAGCCTTAAACTATATAAGATTGAGCAGACGCAAACCACTGAATAGGACTTGTGCAGTGTTTTGTTCCCATCTTGCTGCCTTTTGTCCATTTCTTCGCCAGTGAGGCTAAGAACACATTTTAATCCCTCTCGCCTCACTTCTAAATGCTATTAACGTGTGAAAGAAAATGCAGAGAAAAGTCATTGTAAAACTCAATGTATGTTCTGATCAGCCTGGCTTTCTCCTTTGATTTACAGACTTGGGAAATTCAAATACTGCTGTACACAAGCTCCTCTTTATCATTGCACCATTGTTATTGCACAGTAGTTTTTCCTCATTACAAGTGGGGAAAGAAAACAGCTTTTCTCTTTCATACTTTCTGAAGAATAATGGGTAGGGAGTCCTGGCCCTTTTTAAAAAATCAAAGGCTTATCCATTTTATTTATAATAAAGAAATGCCTTATTAAAGAAATACCTATCTACCCTACTATAAACTTTCCTGCATTTGTAGTAGGGGAATATCTGTAGAACCTACAAACAGGGCTATTCCCATAATATTTTTGGGAGGGTGGTGTTGCCTGGTATCTCCCAACCCTGTCCCAGTTAGGGATGGGTCCAGTCCTGTTTGTGGCAGCTGCTCTGGTGGCCTCCATATGCTTCCTCTGCTGCCCCTCGCCACCCTCCAGACATGCTTCAGTGGTGGACAGACAGCAGAGCTTTAATGGAAGCCAAATTCAGCTCCCATCCAGCTCAGACTATAGAAATATGAAATCTGGAAATTTCATAGATCTGTGGGTTGGAGCAATATATTTCTGGTAACAAAATGGTGGACAGTCACTGTGGGTAGGAGATTGGCTTCCATTCAAGAACAGCACCACTAGCTGCTGCTGAAAAGTATCCAAAGGACCCAGCAGGGAGGGTGGTGAATGTCAGCTTGACTAGGTCACTGAGCCAATGAGGAGCTATTCCAAACCCCTGGGCTCCTCAGCCATTGTTGCCAGGCTTCCCAGCACCTGTGTTTTCAATGCATGACAACAGATTTCTTTTTTTGTTACAGTCTGTTCTGCAGAAAGAAGTGCGAATCTGAATCACTCTAAAGCAGGTCACTTAAATCTAACATTATTTCCCACACACGAATTGTGTCCTTAAATCGCATGTACACCTGTTCTGAAACCTGATGGCTTGCAGATGTTTTCTTATTAAAGACATATTATTTAAACCAGTGGATTTTCTTTAAGGAATGCTTTTCTGTCTTTCCCATTTACCCTTTTTGGGCGGGGGGGGGGGGGATAAAAAAGAACATGATAACTTATTTTTAGATACTTGGCAAACTGGTGTAGTGACCTGCAGTGATCTTGACATCAAAAGAATTTTGAATGCAGGCTGATTTGAAAAGAAACGTAGCTATCCTGCTAAATACCTAATGCTGTAGCATTAAGCAATAACAACATCTCAGTTGCTGAAGGTGGCAGTTTTTATAGATGATGATGATAGATAGATAGATAGATAGATAGATAGATAGATAGATAGATGATAGATAGATGATATAGATAGATGGAAATGAATATAATAGCACACTCTGCTTGAACAGCTAAGTAGCTTTACTTTTTCATGCCACCCATCCCCCAGTTGTAATATATCATTTTTCAGTGGTGCCTCGCTAAACGAAAAGAATCCGTTCCGCAATTCTCTTCATCTAGCGGTTTTTTCGTCTTGCGAAGCAAGCCCATTGACAGCTTAGCGGATTAGCGCTACAGCTGTCTAGGGGCTTCCAGCGATCAGCTGTTAAGCGGCTTATGAGCGGATAAGCTGATAAGCGGCTTAGCGGCTTAGGAAAAGGGCGAAAAAAGCGAAAAAAACCGGGGGGAAAGAAGATTTTTTCGTCTTGCGAAGCAACCCCATAGGGAAATTCGTTTTGCGAAGCGCCTCCAAAACGGAAAACCCTTTCGTCTAGTGGGTTTTCTATCTTGCAAGGTGTTCGTCTTGCAGGGCACCACTGTTTCAGGCAAAAGAAAGATGAAAGTTTTGTTGAGACATAGAAGAAATTCTGGGAAGATTAATTTAAGTTTTATCTTCCCTTGCCCTGATTGAAATGCGATCTGCTGTGTTTAATGTCAGCTGTTGTTGAATCACACAAAGATACATCATTGCACTCTTAAATCTCTGTCTTTGGCAGATGTGTTCTGGATTGGGCGAGCTAATGGCAAGGGTTGGAGGATCTAGTAAGTAGATGCGATGATTTGACACACTTCCTTCTAACTGCATGTGAAGGGGACTGAGCCTCAAACTCTAGGCATGAAAAGGAGGTAGTGTACCACTGAGCTATGAACCTGTTCTCTAGCCCGTGTTGTGATAGATAGGTAACGTCTCACTTTTTTATTTAAAAGGTCCTTCACATGAGAATCCAGCAGTATGAGCTGTTGCCTCAGTCTGATGCAGGAGCCCTTATGACATTGAAATAAACTGAGTGTAGAGCCATCGGTTTTCTTGTGTTTATTTCAACTCATAGTAAAAACAGTCAATCATCCTGTAGGAGTCAGGTGGTCCCCGCCCAGACCCCAGGCTATGTATACTTCATTGACAGCCTCAATGATAAGCTAATTCAAACTCTCCTCCTGGAGCCAGATTGGACAGCTCCTATGGGCCAATCACATTGCTGCATTCTAAAATCCTACCTGCCTATTGTTCTGGGATCCAAGCTCAAGACATAACAGACATACATGACACAGGGCTGGTATTGATTTATTAAATGACCTTCTAACCAGCCCTTCAGGTTACATTGCTGTCACAAAGTGGTTTACAGAAGGGGGGGGGGGAGGTGCAAAACTATTGAAGTTGGGTCATTGGCCACTTTCTGGAGTAAGAACCAAAGAACATTCAGGAACAGAGGGGAAACCAAGAGTCAAAACCAGTAACACTAGAGTTCAGGTAGACTTTGTTGCTCAAATGAGACCCAGGTGGAAAGGAAGCTCTCTCTACTTGTTCTTGAGCCTGGGTGGGAAGAGTCCATACAGAAGGTTCTTCAATGGCAGCCTACCACTGCAGTTCACTAGTTTACCACAAAGGGCAGCCATACACAACTTCCTGCAGCAGCTCCTGACAGAAGTGCATAAAACTTCATAAATATCCACCAATAACTAGCATTCTTTTTTTAAAAAAAATACACTTTCCAAACCATTTATTTCAAAACCAGTTGAAGCAAAAACATTTCCAAGCACACCAAATGTGAACTAGAATAAAAACATCTTCAAAGTTCTGCTAAAAATGGCAGTGGCAAAGCTGGGGATGGAATTCTAAAAGTGCTGGGCTGTTGGTACAAGAAAAAGCCCTGTCTCTGGTACTTTAAAAATCTTACAGCTCATATTGGTGAGCTAGAGGGAAGGGCATTGGATGCTGAACTTCAACTTTCTAGCAGGTTAATATGTCCTGTGGGATCAGCCTTTGCTTCAGTGGTACCATATTGCAGCAAGGGGCCATACTGCCAGACATGTGTGTGAAAACACTGTAGTGGGAGCCTTCAAATAGAAGTATTACTGGATTTACAGGTTCAATCCCTGGTATGTATTTATTGAAGCTTTATTTTAGCAATTTTAATAAACTAGTATTATAAGTGATCATAAACACTTATGTGGCAGGTGGCAGGTGGCAATAATTAAATAATCACATAAACTAAAAATACAGTACCCAGTTTTAAAAGTCAGTATCTGTGGTTGAGAAAGACTGTTCCTTGGAACCCTGGAAATCTTCTGTCCCTCAGAGTGGACCTACACTTGACTTAAATGGACAGATAGAATGGCCTGACATAAGACAACAGCCTGTGTGAGCTACATGGCAGAATGCCCAGTTATCCTTGAGTTTTGAAGTTATTAAAGATCTGGCCTCTTTTCCTCCACAGCAACACCTGCCATTTTTATGGGAGCCCTTAAAATCTTAGAATTTCCTCTCAATTTCAGTATTTATTCCTGGTGGTTCCACTTCACTGAAGCTTTGAGGTGTTAAGAACTGGAGGCGGCTTGCTCAGTCAGCACTTCTCTGCTCTTAAAGCACACGAGGTGATATATTTTCAGTGACTCGTTCCCTTATCTCTCAGAGATGAAGTACACTTCTAACCGGATACCTCTCTGCATTGCCAGGATAGAGAGAACTCAGAATTTCTAAATATACGTAAGGCTGGAAAAACAATGGCCACTCTATTCCCTTGAATTCTTTGTCTTCGTTTTTCATCACAGTGACTGTTCCAGGAGTGCAACTCTGTGCATGCTTACTTACTTGAGTAACTCCTCCTGTGTTAAGTCATGTTGATTTAAAGTCTGCTGGCATAAGGCATACCAGATCCAGAGCCCACTTAGTGGGCTCAGGGAGGGGGAAATGTCAGTGGTGTGGGACCCATCCTGGCAGAGTGGGGGGTGGGAACAACCCACCAGGATACATCACCATGGAACTGTGGTCTTCGGCTGACACCCAGGAGAGAGTTCTTGAGCCCCCACTTTTAACTCAAGCATGTCCCAACCCACCAGTTGAAGACCAATACAGTGGTACCTCGGGTTACATACGCTTCAGGTTACAGACTCTGCTAACCCAGAAATAGTACCTTGGGTTAAGAACTTTGCTTCAGGATGAGAACAGAAATCTGGCTCCGGCAGCGCGGCAGCAGCGGGAGGCCCCATTAGCTAAAGTGGTGCTTCAGGTTAAGAACAGTTTCAGGTTAAGAACGGACCTCCGGAACGAATTAAGTACGTAATCAGAACTACCACTGTACAGTTGTACCTTGGAAGTCGAACAGAATCCATCCTGGAAGTCCGACTTCCAAAATATCCAGAAACCAAAGCGCAGCTTCCCATTGGCTGCAGGAACCTCCTGCATTTGGGTTCCAAAAATAGCTTGCAAACTGGAACAGTCACTTCCGGGTTTGCGGCGTTCAGGAGCCAAAACGTCCGAGTACCAAGGCGTTCAAAAACCAAGGTACAACTGTAGTTAACAGTGACTGGCAATGGCTCTCTGGGGTTTCAAGTGGGTTCAATCCCAGCCCTATATTGGTGGTGGCATCTGGGACCTTCTGCATGTAAAGAAGAAGAGCTATGTTCCTTCCCCTAATTGTGATGAATGAAAACAAGTTTTCCGTGTTTCTTCTCCATGTGTAAAGTTAGTCTTTGGGGATTTCTTTTCTTTTTGTGGTGGGGAAACATGTTGGAAGTATTTGTTGAGGGGGGGAGGTAAGAAGAATGAATGTTAAAAGTCTAAACCTGGATCCTGCTAGGTTACAAAATACTTGAAAATTATGGTGTGTTTGTGGTTTCCCCCCTCCAGTTTGTTGACAACATTTGTTGAATACACATTAGCAACCAAAGGGAATGAGATATTAGCTGGGAAATTTGCCTCCGCAATTTTTTTTAAGCAAATAAAATATGTATGCCTGGTAAGAAACAGGTGTCATGCTTGGTGTGCTGATAAAAGAAGACAGGCAACACCTATTTGCTTCATTTGAATTAGAATTTAATTCTTGGGTGGACAAAAAATGTATATCTATAAACATGATACTGCTGCAAGCATTCCCTGACCTTGTCTGGGGAATAAATTAGTATTTTTTCTAACTGGAGTACTCACCACATGATAACATTTGGAGATGTTATATATATATATATTTTTAATATATTTTATTGAATTTTGACATAAATATATTTCACAAACGTACAAAAGACAAAATGAAAAAGAAAAAACAGAGAAAAGGATAAAAAGAGAAAAAAAGAAAAACACGAAAAACATACAACTTTAAAAGACATTGATCGACTTCCCCTTATCTCGATTTCGGAAAATATTACCTTGTTTATCTATCTGCTGTGTCTATTCCTTAATAAAACTTTTTACGTAGTAAGCGTTATCTCATGCCTACTGTGATTTCTGTAAGTACATATATGTTTCTGATCAACATTTTGATTTTCCCTTTATCTCTATTTCCATATATATCCTAAATTTATCCCATTCATTATTAAATTTTGCACTTCTTTGATTTCTTATTTTCTGTGTCAATTTAGCCAACTCAAAATAATCGGATAATTTAAGTTGCCACTCCTTTAGTGTTGGAATTTTTGGTGTTTTCCAGTACTGTGCTATGAGGGTTCTGGCGGCCGCCATTGCATATTGAAAAAAGGTTCTATCTTCTTCTTTGATATCCTTACCAATTATCCCCAGCAGGAAGGCTTCGGGTTTTTTAACAAACGTATATTTGAGAATTTTTTTTAATTCATTATAGATGGATTCCCAAAATTTTTTGAGAATCTCGCACGTCCACCACGTATGGATGAAATCGCCCTCCTTGCTCTTACATTTCCAACACAATTTATCGCCTGTTCTATACATTTTATGTAGTTTTACCGGCGTTATGTACCATCTGTACATCATCTTATATATGTTTTCCTTTAGTGTCGTGCATGCTGAGAAATTCATATCTTTACACCACAATGCCTTCCATTTGTCAAACTCTATGTTGTACCCTAGGTCTACCGCCCACTTCACCATCACATCCTTTACTTCCTCGTCCTTGGTGTCCCACTCAAGCAACTGGTTGTACATTTTTGATAATAATTTTGTTTTACTTTCTATTATTTCAATCTGAAATCTAGATTTCTTGTCATTTATTCCGATCTTATTATCTTCTCTCCACATTGAATTAATTTGATGGTATTGAATCCAGCCAGTCAGCTTGCTTTTTTATTTCTTCGTAAGGTCTAATCCTCCACCCGGATTCTGTTTTGGTTAGTAAATCTTCATATGTCCATCTTTCCCCCTCAATGTTTGATCTTTTAATTGTTAAAATGTCTATTGGTGATAACCACCAGGGCGTTTTCTGCTCCAACAATTTTTTGTTCCTTTCCCACACTTCCAGCAGTGGCCCTCTGAAAATGTGGTTAGAAAAACCTTTATGAACCCTTCCTTTGTCTCGCCATAAATAGGCATGCCAACCGAATCTTAGATTAAACCCCTCTAGATCTAACAAATTTTTGTTTTTGATGACAATCCAGTCTTTTACCCAACAGAGGCATGCAGCTTCGTAATATAACCTCAAATTTGGGACCGCGAGACCACCCCTATCTCTTTGGTCTGTGAGCAGTTTAAATCTAATTCTTGGTCTCTTTCCCTGCCAAATGAATTTGGAAAGTAATCTCTGCCATTCTTTGAATATTGAGGTTCCTCTAATTATCGGTATATTCTGAAATAGGAAGAGTAATTTAGGTAGTAAGCTCATTTTAATCGCCGCCATTCTCCCCAACCATGAGAGATGTATTCTGTTCCATGTATCCAAGTCCTTCATTATTTCTTTCCATGTTTTCTTATAGTTATTTTGAATCAGATTTATATTTTTCATAGTTAACCATTTGGAGATGTTATAGAGACACTAATCCTAAATAGGGCATGCAGGTTCAAATTAACTGATAGCATACAGGTATATTTATTTGCAATGAAAGATTATCAGTTGCACAATAGACTTATCACGTTTTGATGGTGAGACACACAGACACCTGAAGAGCCAGAGAGAAGTGTCTCAGGCCTCCTAGAGCAATTACTTTGTTAGCAAGTGTGTACCAGGACTTCCATGTGTGCAGCCAGCACTCAGGTATGTTTATCTACACACTGCTGAGAGGGTTAGGATATTTTGCTGGAATTATGACATGCACTTGTTATGGATGTGTGTTAACCCTTAACCTTATGCCTGCAAAAAGCTCACACACAAATAAATAAAGCTTGATTTATTACATAAAATAGGAGTGACATAACCTATAAAAATGCTACTTAGACAGCAAAGCTGCAGTCTAAGCAGGTTGTTGTTGTTGTTTAATCATTTAGTCGTGTCCGACTCTTCGTGACCCCATTGACCAGAGCACGCCAGGCACTCCTGCCTTCCACTGCCTCCCGCAGTTTGGTCAAACTCATGCTGGTAGCTTCAAGAACACTATCCAACCATCTCGTCCTCTGTCGTTCCCTTCTCCTTGTGCCCTCCATCTTTCCCAACATCAGGGTCTTGTCCAGGGAGTCTTCTCTTCTCATGAGGTGGCCAAAGTATTGGAGCCTCAGCTTCACAATCTGTCCTTCCAGCACTCAGGGCTGGTCTCCTTAAGAATGGATAGGTTTGATCTTCTTGCCATCCATGGGACTCTCAAGAGTCTCCTCCAGCACCATAATTCAAAAGCATCAATTCTTCGGTGATCAGCCTTCTTTATGGTTCAGCTTTCACTTCCATACATCACTACTGGGAAAACCATAGCTTTTACGATACAGACCTTTGTTGGCAAGGTGATGTCTCTGCTTTTTAAGATGCTGTCTAGGTTTGTCATTGCTTTTCTCCCAAGAAGCAGGCGTCTTTTAATTTCATGGCTGCTGTCACCATCTAAGCAGGTAGCCAAGTACAATACATACACACATTGATTAAAGGGTAAAAGATTCCCTAACTATTCTAAAAGGCCTACAGAAACGTGAGCATGACAGTTTTGCCACGAACCCACACTAGAATTGGATCGAGAGCAGGGAATGAAAGTAAACCTGTCCTTAAATCAAAGCAGAAGTGTGTGGGCTCCTGGGAAGTGCAGGGTATTATTCTCAATCTTCATTAACAATGAATCCCAAAATCAAGGATCCCCTCAAAACCGGTGCCAAAGTTCTGTAGTCATTTTGTAGCAACCCCCCCCCCATGTTTTTAGTGCCCCACAAACAGAGTAATTGATACATCAAACGCAGGTGCCATGGGGGTCACCCCAAAACCAATGTTGTCCAGTCCCCTCAAAACCGGTGCCAACGTCTGGTAGTTGTTTTGAAATGTTTTTTTAATGAAAACCCCATGTTTTGTAGTGCCTCTCAAATGAAGTACTTCATACATCAAACCTGGGGGATTGTAGTCCACACAAAAAACCCCATCGCCATGCGATTAACTCCAAACTGGCACCAAACTTTGTCAAAATTTTTGCAGAAAGCACATCAAGGTATACATGAAGCCAGTGTTCCACCTTAATGCTATTGTTTTCAACCTTATGGTACTGAACCCACATTTTTACGCCCCCAAAAGTGGGTTGCTGCCTTTCTCCGTGTAGGATGGGGCCACACAAGACTTACCCTCCTTCCTCTTTGTTTTTCAATGCATGTATCTGACTGGTGCACAACCACAAAACAGCAAGGCAACTAACTGTCTCGTAAGTTCACATTCTGGGTAATGCCCCCTTCCATTTTCTATTGTATGGTAAGCTTTTAAGTTTAAAAAACACAAAAGTTAGGAACTCTGTTGGTATAGAACCAGTTTTGTGAGCAATATAGTGAAGTAAAGAGTAGTAACTATATATTGTACTTACTTTAATCAAAAAGGTTGGAATTGGATCCCTTTATCAATCTGATTAAGAAAGGAAAGTTGTCTAGTATAAAGGAAGAGTTGTCAAATTATAAAGGTAGAAAACAGCTGGGCTTTTTTTTTAAAAAAAAAAAACCAACAAGCAAGATTTCAGAAAAAAATTCTTAGGTCATTATCTGCCGAGAATTTGAAAATAGATGTGGCTGGCTCAAAAAAGAGAGAGAAATTGCTTTTCTGTATAGCCACAACCAATTATATCAAATCCAGTACATTCACTGCATGAATTGCCACCATTGTTCCTGCTTACGTATTAGCTTTACATGAATGCAATTCACAATACCCGCTGGCAAAAATCTTCAGTGTGTGCTATTTAATTGGTGTTCCAATAGAAAAGGGGGAGAAAACACGGCATTAAGGCAACAATTATTATTTTTTTGAATTTTTTTTAAATTCAGCTCAAATGTTGCCATGTCAACAATAAAGTATATCTTTCACACAGAGACACACACAACAATGTGGCCACCTGAAGTGCGCTTCTTGCTTAATGAGAGCATCCTTAATAGTAAATACAGCAAATGAAGGACAGGAATGTGCAGGAAAGAACATATGAATGTAAGAAGAGCCTGCGTGGTGCAGTGCCAGTGTGGAGAGCCAGTGTGGTGTAGTGGTTAAGAGCGATAGACTTCTAATCTAGGGAACCGGGTTCGCGTCTCCGCTCCTCCACGTGCAGCTGCTGGGTGACCTTGGGCCAGTCACACTTCTCTGAAGTCTCTCAGCCCCACTCACCTCACAGAGTGTTTGTTGTGGGGGAGGAAGGGAAAGGAGAATGTTAGCCACTTTGAAACTCCTGAAGGGGAGTGAAAGGTGGGATATCAAATCCAAACTCTTCTTCTGCTGCTGCTGGATCAGGCAAAGACACAGCATCCTGTTTCTACAGTGACCACCCCAGGACATGAGCGCAACAGCATTTAGCCTGCCTGTGATTCCTGGCAACTAGTATTCAGAGGTATATTCCCTCTGACATGCTTATGCTGATGGAGTGATTTCCTTTGGCAGTATATTGAATTCCTCCCTATATGTAAACATATTTATTTTTGACAAGACTACTCACGGAGCCATGGGAGCAGCCATGCTCCCCACCCCCATACAATCCCCTCGAGAACAATGACCCATGTTGCATCATGGTATGCCCCACGGTATGCCCCACAGAGGACCTTAAGTTCGACAAATGACAACATTTTGGAGGTCCCAGGTCGCAAGGTCTCAACTAAGTCCAGGGCCTTTTCAGTACTGGCCCCGACTTGGTGGAACGCTCTGTCACAAGAGACTAAGGCCCTGTGGGACTTGACATCTTTCCGCAGGGCCTGCAAGACAAAGCTGTTCCACCTGGCCTTTGGTTTGGACTCAGTCTGACCCTTATGTTTCCCTCCCCTTATGGTCTTGATTTATCGGCTACTTTTAAAATGAGGCTGCATTTTAAATTGCATTTTAACCTGTATTTTAAATTGGTTTCTCCCCCCCCCCCATTATGTTTTTACTGTGATTTTATTGGTGTTAGCCGCCCTGAGCCCTACTCTAGCCAGGGAGGGTGGGGTATAAATAAAATTTATATATTATTATTATTATTACTCGCTCTGGGTATTGCAGATACAGGTGTTTTCAATGTCTGTGACAATGAGCCCAGTGGTTCCTTTAGGTGGCTAGCCTTATCTGTTAGAAGAAAAGGACAGAGGCTGCCCTCAGACCCCCTCGTCTTGGAATCTGGAAAGGGGGGAGGTTTCTGAAATCGGCCCAAATCTGAGCCAGACACTGATTTGTGCACTGTGGCTCTGGTGAGTTCATTTTGGAAGCTGAGCTTGCCAAATGCCTCCCCAGTCTCCTTGTACGTTCTGTTTTACATGCAATGGACTGCATCAACTTACTGAGACACTGCCATGCCAGTGTTCTGATGAGACAGGGTTAGTGCATATGATGGTTAGCAAATGCAGCTATTTGTGTAAAGGCTGTTCTCCAAGTCTGCATTCATCAGGAGCAGAATCACCTGTTTCCCTTTACTACGAGGCATCTTCCAGAGTAAATCAGAAGTAAGTGGCCATTGCATCATGTCAACAAGAATATTTTTTTTTTCTTCTGCTGCTATTCTACCTGGAAGTCCTTTTTATCCTCGTTTTCCCATACCCCTGCCCCCAGTCCTGAACCATTTTTATGGCACCTTGCCAGTAAGTTATTAAAATCACTCAGTAGCAGCATTTCCTTTTTTATTGGCCACGGAGGTTTAGAGAGCTTCTGTAAAGCATCTTAATAGTTTCATAAAAAATATGGAGTGTACTGTTCAGACGACATAATAAAAACTGAGGGGAGGTGTGCTGGGCCAGAATTCTTTCAAGCAGGATTTCCTTTCCTCCCATTAATGTTTTCTCTTCAGACTTAAGATCAAGAAATAAATGTACTTTGGCTTGAATGCTGAACAAATAGGGGAAAATGATCCGAGGGCTCTTCAGTTACATTAATCAGAGGTCAAGCCTAGCTGCTTATTAAATCAATAATCTTAACTACATAAGAAAGGCCAGCACTTTGATTACTGTCCATAGCTGTAATGGTTTCTTTAGTTACTTTAAGAAGAGCGGAGGTGAAATAAAATAACCGGTAAGAAAAGCACCAAATGAAATTGGGCCAATATCTTATGTGCAGACACAAACTACCTGGCTTGAAATGAAATAATGAAATTCACTGTGCTCTATGCACAAGTACAATAAAACAGGTCAATAATTTCATTTTATAATTGGACTGTATTCTATTTCCACCCCTTTATGGAAGACAGCTTATGCTGAACTCTGCTTCATATGCCTCTTTCCCAGCAGACCTTCTTGGGGGGAGGGGGGAACCCTTCCAGTGGCTATTCATTTTCAGTCTGGAGATACCACCCTTCACACTTGCTTAGGAGTATTTGCTTTAAAACTGTGAATGGTCTACAACCTCAAAGTGTACCGCCAACCAATTCTAAACTGATGCAACTCATCTTAATATGCTCTACAAAGTTTCAAGTCAATTCTCCATTTCAGGTTGTCTCCCTTATTGCGGCAATATAAGGATGTAGGCACAGTATTACAGCACGAGGGAGGCTGCTGCTACAAAATATACTCCTGGCTTTATAATGCAGCAGTGTGTCCATAAAAGTGCATCTTTGATTATTATTTTTCTTAAATCTTTAGTTTTTACTAGGTGTGCTATCACTAGTTTTTCAGTGGACCTCACTGTATCAAGATTAATCTCCCCTCCCCCCATTTTTTTAATTGAGAAATGCCTGGAAAGTCCTACAGTATCAATATCATGACATAATGAAGAAATGTCTTATTTGTTCAAAACTCAGGCTTTCTTCTGTCTCTTAGCCCAGTTGTAGCAACATCGGGAGTGGGGGACAAAGGAGAGAACTCTTGTATATTCTGGGAATGTCCTTACACCCTTCATTTGAAGCAGACACACACACACAGAGAGAGAGAGAGAGAGAGAGAGAGAGAGAGAGAGAGAGAGAGAGAGAGAGAGAGAGAGAGAGAGACACCCCTGGTCCCTGGACATGTCCTCTCTTGCTCCCTCCCATCAATTCAGGCCTGAGGATATATAAAAGATATGATAGAAGGCCAAACTCAATGTGACTTGCAACATGTTGTGAACAATGCCTGCATTTTATTGTTAAACTGCAGGAATTGGAGGATTCCCCCCACCCCACCCACACAACTGCTGCACACAGAGAAGAATGGTTTATCTGTTTCCTCTCTTGGCGTGGTACAGACCAAAATCAGCCCCAAAACATCCCTTTCAGGTAGTTTATGTTGAGAGATAATGGTTAGCTTTATGGCTGATCAGTGAACCTTCCCACTCTGAGTCCAACACTAACCAGCGAGGTACTGTAAGTACTTGGAGTACTTAGTTTGTTTAGGGACAACAGACAAAAGCCTAAACTGACATCAGTGTTTCTTGGCCAAGAATCTCTGATCTGAAGCTTTGAGATTGGCAGTGGTTGCTGTGAAAACAGTGCAATCTATCCTTGAGAAATGACTCTAGGTAAATAATTGCTGCAGGAAGGAAAAGTCCACATCATGGGGAAAAAAATGCAACAGGTTCTCTCTTGGTGTCCCAAATGCATATGGATTTTCTCTGGAATTTAGAGCATGACACTATTTCTGCATGGAAATTCTCCCACGCCTGCTTCGTGTGCCTCAGCTGGAGCGTGGGAGGACTTCGTTTGATGCCAAAATAGAAAAATAGTGTAACAGCATAAGGGAATTCACAAGGCTTATGATGAGTGGGAAAAGGCTGAGCTGCTTTCTACATTCATCTGATGGTTTCCCACTGTAAAACTCTCTCATTAATTATATAGATGAAATGGTGATATTATTAAGATGCATATATGTGTGACTATGTGGATATAAGTAAGCGGAAAGAATGGCAGTAGGAATTAGCCTTACACATACAATGCCCTGCATTCTCTGAATGGATTAATGAATAATTGTGAACATATATTTCAATGTTTCAGTGGGAATATATATTTTTGTTTGATCTGTTTTTCCATAGCAGCAGTTGCTGTGCTATTTACCTTACCCCAAAAAAACCCTAAAATGAATTATTCTGCTGTAATTACAAATATTAATAACACAGGCAGAGAATAAATTAGACCATTTGATGTTAGCTAAGTGTAAAAATATTCATGCAATAAAATCCTGTGGGTATGAAGTAAATACATTTATTTTCATTAGAGGAATGTCAGAATAACTACTTATGTCCTTTGGGGGAAAGGAGCATACTATACCTCTTTATTAGATACCTCAGCCCTGTACAATGTTAATATTTCATTCTGTTCATATTCAAACATCCTGGTCTGCACTGCTGTTGCAGCCTTCGTCGGCCTTCACACTCATTGTAACATGCTACTTGTTATCTTCCGCCTGTTCTGCCATTGAGAACTTCTTGGATCATTCTTTGTCTAGCTCCTTTCCTTTGACCTTACTGCCTTGGGTGACCCTGCTGGGAATACGAGACTCCTGACGGCTTCGCTTACAAGGGTCATAGGAATGTGCAAGCCCACTCACCACAGCAAGGTGATGATCCAATGAGTGAGGCTTGTGGAATGCCCTCCTTTTAGAAGCATGATTGGCACCAATACTTTTTGGCACCCTCTCGTCAGATGTCAAGATAAAGAACTATACAACTTTAAGAAGACATCTGAAGGCAGCCCTGTATTGGGAAGTTTTTAATCCTTGATGTTTTACTATGTTTTTATGTATGCTGTAAGCCACCCACCATAATAATAATAATTTTAGATATATACAAAGAAAAAGAAAAACAGCTGAGCTGTGGGGATGGAGTTATGCCAGCTGAGCTGGGAACCTGCTGGCTGAGCTGGAGATCTGCTGGATCCTAATTCCCAGAAGAACTAGGTTAGGGATGCAACCTTAGATCATTAGTCAGTTTATGATAGCTCAGCCTGCTCTGTAGTTTCAGTTGATCTTGTTGCTTAATTTGGTTTTATGATTTACTAATGTGTCTTTTGTGGTTTTACTTCCTCTGTATTCTGTCCCGCACCCTGAGATGAAGGCAGAGTATAAATAGTCTTAATAATATAAACAAAAAGATTTGGATATAAAAACAATTAATCTGTGGATTTGGCATCCAAATGTACCCATTCCCTCTACCTAAACCTATATGCCATTTTCATCATCTGCTGAGAGGCAACAGCCCACCAGGTATTGGGCTGGGGCGGGGATGGGGATGGTATAAACTGTTTGTTTGGGGTGTGTGTGTGTGTACACACACACACACACACACACATTTATATATATACACACACATATACACACACACATATATATGCTATCTCTCATACTCTTTGCTCATACTTGGAGAAGTACCTTGCCTTTCTGTATGGCTGCACCACAGTAAGCTATTGTTATATACGGAAGTTATTTTGAAGCAGAACATTGTTTGCATGCTGGACTCTAAAACTGAGATGGAAAATGACTGTGGTTTATATGTTTCCTTGAGCCAGGGCAGCAAACTAACACAAAATTGATTCACAATGACAAGAGCCAAATGCAAAATCAATGCAAAGAAGAGAAGAAGATAATGCTCACGTTCAATATACAAACGAGAAAATATTGTCATGCAGCTATGCAGTTACAGTTGTTATTTAGGCCCAAAGGGAGCAATGTTCTTCAAGTATGGATCCAAAAGACTTGTCCTAAATTTAAAATGTTGTTGTACCCAGTGACCCTGTATCTTTTTGTGTCTAAGGCTGAGGGGGGTGGAACATTATCACAATGGGCCTAGGTTGCAGAAAGAAATAAGTAAATAAATACCAGGGGAGCAAAGATGTAGAAAAAATGGGGGTCCTCCAGTTGGATGGCCACTGCTGATTCTGAGCACCTTCCTTGCTGTGCACCTCCTGCTGCCCAGGCAGAACCCTTTGTGCTAATTGGCTCTCAGCAGCAGCAGTGTCACCACAGGCTGGCAGAAGAGGAAGAAAGCGGCCAGGAGCTGCACTGGCTGGCCTGTGAATTGGGATACCAGAGACAGCGGCCTTGAAGCTTGCAGCAAAGGAACCAGCAGAGCTGGAAGGCTGCAGAAACCTCTCCTGGCTGCCCTTCTGTGACTCACCTAGGCTTCCCATCCACAGCCTCTCATTACACTATATTTCACAGGAGCCCTCTGTCTGTGACCATGTGAAGTATTGCGTGGCAACAGAAAAGTGCACCTGTACATATATATAGAAGTGCAATTTTGTGAACTACTTAGAGGTATAGAACTTTTCTTAAATAAATAATTTTCACTATGTACAGGAACCATGGTGCTTGAGATATGTCTGGCTAATAAGCATCGCTGTCAGTGGATGAACAGTTTTTAGTTTGTTTATTTTTTATTTCATTAAATCAATTTGCATGTTACCAATACTGCAGTTTTTCAGTATTGATCATTTGAGACCCAGAAGGAACTGTAAGGTAACTTGCAATCTAATTAAACGTTCCACTTGTTGGTGGGGGGGGGGAGCGGTCTTTGATATGTTTCTTTTCATTCCCTGTTACAGCAGCACTGCAGAGCATGAAAACAAAAAACCAAAATCGAATGTACTCTTAATAACTAAGAGCCCCAACAGTATTTTCCCATGTTTGCAATTTGTAAACAGTCCTTGGCTCTTTATCTGAATACACACCAAACCATTCACAAGTGTCAGATCCACTGCAAGGTGGCAAACTAGGCTGTGTGAATCCATCATGACTCCATCTAACGATGGGTCAAAATACAGCTGTGAGTGTTGAACTGACTTTCCTTGTGCAGGTGATATTTGAAAAAAAAATCAAAAAAAGGGGAATTTAAAAAAATGGATGGACTGAAGCAAGTTTTCATTTAGAAAGCAGCCAAATAGATACCACCACTGAGCTTGGCAGGCGATTTCTAATCCTGAAATGCTTGGCTTGTGTTGAGAGCATCGTGATCATGGCTAGTCATTGCACTTCCATGCTGCGTGAAGTCCCATTAGTATCTGTCAGCATAGCATCACCCAAGCTGAGACTGCTGTCTGGGTGTTTGACCCACATTGACATTGTGATCCTTCCTTGTCTCTGTAGCCAGCTCTCATGTGAGCTTTCTTTTTTGCAGGCATAAAGGTCAGCTTTCTGACACCAAGCTAGTATTTAGCTTATGTATCTATCGATTTACAATACCTCTTATTTACAAAAGGTCTCTCTGCATTTGATTGACTGCTTTAAATCCTGGACACGTGAACAAATACTGAAGTGGTAAAGCAGTAGAACTGAGGGCGGCAAGCTGTGTTGTTTGGCTTGTCAACACTGCTATTGTATTCTCATATTATTGTTTGCAAACACTTATATGGGATAAAAGGCTCGCTTGGATCTCCTCAAATTTCAGCAGGCAAAAGACACTGTGTTCCAGTTAGGGTTAGAACCGGGAAGATATGAAAATTGGAGATGATTCTCCCTGGTGGCAGTGGAAGTTTACTGTGTCTCAACTTCACTTACAGCCAGGAAAATGGGAATAATACTGGGCTTCTCCATAAGGGCCTGAGAAATGCATTATATTAACAATAGAGATGGGCTATGAAATCGGTTCACAACACTGCTGTTGCTGCACTTAAGTCTTCCTGTTAAGATTTATAGATTTGTTTATGTGTTGTATCATTTAAGGAAACAACGTTTAGAGTCCTTCAGGTGTCTGACTTAAAAGCATATTTGCAGAGCAATCCAAAACCTGGCTGAGTATCAGTGGGGCATGGTGGACTGGTGGAGCTACTTCTGCATTTGCAGTTGTTCATTCCAACTGAGGCAGAAGGGGATGGAGCTAGCATAGGGATTGGTCCAAATGCCATCAAGCGATAACAGTGGGGCCAACTCAGGCAGAATTGGGGGCTCTGTGTGGATGGAGACCTCTGTGGAGGGAGACACCCACCCCATCCAAACCTGCCCTCAGCATGGCAGACTGGGAGTTGGTTCTAGCAGCTGGTATTCAGAAGCATTGCTGCCTTCAACCATGGCAGCAGATCATAGCTAGTAACCAACCATAGCCCTTTCCTCCATGAATTTGTCTAAACCTCTTTTAAACCCATCCAAGTTGGTGGCCATCATGGCCTCCTGTGGAAGCAAGTTCCATACTTTAACTATGTACTACATAAAAAATACTTTCTTTTATCTGGATGTTCCAACATTCAGCTTCGTTGGATGTCTACAAATTCTAGTGTTATGAGAGAGTGAGTGACTAAAAACCAACAACAACCTCTAGTCATTTTCTCCATGTTATGAGACAATTTTCAGCTACCTTGTACTATTGTACAGTGCAAGAAGCTTCCTGAGTTTGGTACTAAGCACAATTTGCCAAAACCTCAGATACAGGAAGATTTCTTCCAGTTATTCAGTAGTGTCTAAAAGGAGATATTGTTTAGAGAGATTTTTTTAAGTGGCGTTGGACAGTTACCTTAAAGATTGTCAGAGGAAGCATGAAAAACTGACAGGGGAAAGGGCCATAGCTCAGCGGTCAATAACATATTTTCCATTATTCTAGTTAAGATTGAAGTTGGGTATTAGAGCTAGGAAAGATTTTCTGGGTGCTGCAGAAGCCATTGCCAGTCAAAATATAGTCCTGGGCTAGATGGACCAAGAACTCAGTTCAATATAAGAGAGCTTCATGGGTAGATAAATCTCACCAACTGAAATTTGTGAGATTTAAATATGTGTAACTTTGGCTGTGTCCTGAGAATTCACAATGTATGGTGTAGTGATTAACTTGTAAAGTGTGGTTGCTAAATGGAAAGTGTACAATGGCTATATTTTAGTATCTTCAATAGTTACTTCCTAGAAACTGTAAATGTCTACTTTGTTATAGGTAGAACTTCAATCAGCAGCAGCAGATGCTTTCACCCACAACCCTTTGTCTATCTGAAATCCTTCTTCCCTTTTCATCAGAAGAGCCTCACATTATTCTAGCTCCTATTTGTGGTCCGTCCCCTGTTGGTTCACCTTCTTCAATCATTTCCCCTCACCAGCTACCCACTGAGCAAACATCTAATTGAAACATTTTTCACTTTTTAAAGCAATCCTGCCTTGTCCATAGCCTCAGAACCCTTCCCAAATTTCTTAGTATGGAAGAATGAGAGACTTTTGTTTCAGCTCTGACCATCACCACCCCTTCACAAATAGTCAGTTTGCTAGGATGTTTTGAAACAGCTCTATCGGCTGAGGTTTGTCTTGGAATCATGTTGTTCCCTCTTGCAATAGGCATAGCAAGTCCTAAAACATCAATCTTGTATATGAATTATATATGTAATAATAATAACAACAACAACTCTCTCTTTTAGGATTTGATACCTACTTTACTTCCCGCACACTGGAGAACAACAGAAGAAATGTGTGGTTTGCAGAATACTGGGAAGAAAACTTCAATTGCAAGTTAACGATTAGTGGGTCAAAAAAGGAAGACACAGATCGTAAATGCACGGGTAATTTCATTCTCTTTGTCCTTCCCATGATTCTGTACGTGGCCTGCATAAAATGTCTGTATAGCTGGTTGGAGATAAGTTGAGAAAGGGAAACAGAGAGAATTTTTATCTGTTTTATAAAAATTGGAACTCAGAAGCACAAGTCATACAAAGAAGAAGAAATAGATTAAGTAAAAAAGACACTTTTTCTGTTTCTGCCTGTCCATCCTCTAGTAACTGACATTTTTCATTGATTTGTGTGTGTGTGTGTGTGTGTGTGTGTGTGTGTGTGTGAGAGAGAGAGAGAGAGAGAGGTGTTTGTATCATTTTGAATGTTTCCTCTATACATTTATTTCATACTGTACAAGAGAAGTTGTAATCTGGGAAAGAGCATTGCTTTCTCCTGGTCTGGAACTGAAATAGATTTGAGTAGGGAATGCATCTCTCTTTGAGGGGAGATACCTATATAAGATGTGAATATATGTAAGGACTTAAGAGGAGCCCTGCTGGGATCAAGACTAACATCTACCTAGTCAGTCTTTTTCTTTACACAGTGTGAATGAAACCTAGAAGTTTCATACAGTAATCATGTTTAGTGGCCATTAATAAACCTTTCTTCCATGAATTTCTCCAATTCCCCTTTATAGCCACCTGCATTTGTTGAATCAACAATTTTTTATGGTGATTCCATGAATTAGGCATGCATTGCTCTCCTGAATCTCCTGACAATCAGTTTCATTGGGGTATCCCTGTGCTTGAGTACTACTGGAGGCTTTTGCATGTACCACATGTGATGTTTTGATTGAGCTATGCACCATGACCCAAGATGGTGCACCATGCACCATGATCCTGGTTAGTCACTGTCAGCTCAGTAGTGCCAGTTCAATCCCACCAATGTGACATTAGGATTATTTTAACAGCTGTGTGCATACTCTTACTTACGTTAAGAACATTAGTAGATTCCCATCCAAAGGCCTATCCAGTCAAGTGGCTCAATGCATATGCAACACGCGCAGGTGGAGTTGCTCAAATCCCTTGTCCTACCCTCCGCTTTGACTACCTTCTTCTCCATCTTTTCCAGCTTCACATAATCCTTTTAGGGGAGCACACACACCATTCCAAATGTAGTCAGACTGTAGATTTATACAAAAGCATTGTGAGATTGGCAGGCTGTTTTCCGTTCCTTTTCTAATGATCTCAAACATGCAATTCGCTTTTTTCCGCAGCAAATGCACACAGGGTCAATGTTTTCATCGATCCCTTTCTTGCCTAGTCTTTACCTCTGCAGGGCTGGTGGGCACATTAAGCGAGTTGTTTGTGAAAGTAACACTCTGGATCCAACCTACCGTAATTGCAACGGTTAACAAAAACACCATGGGAGCCTATGGCTGGGCGATTGCCAAAGATGATCAAGGCAGTAAAGATGTGATATAAACACACACACTCCCACCACGGCCACTATCAATGCTGCCTTTGAAACCGAGAGTTGAGTTTGCTCTACAGTCTGTTCCCACTACCACTTTGTTAGGACATGGCTTTGCACAAAGGGAGAAATAAGATGAACGTATCAGGCAGTCTGAGTCAGTGCAATCTTGTCTTCTGCCTGACACCACACTAGAGAGATTTCTTCTGTTTGTATGCACAAGCAAACAAGAAAAATAAAATAATGGTTCTGATGTAATTCTGCGTTTGCTGTGTCTGCTTTGCAGACATATCCAAGTGTGGCCATATTTTCAAGTGCCTCTGGATGCGTTTTCCTGCTTTAATGTACCAGCAAACTCCCTCCCTTTAATGAACCATGCTTCTTTGGAAGCCCAAACATTTGACTGTAGTTGTGGCAGTTTCCCCTCATTAGATACCGTCTTAAATGTTGCCTGCCTTGTCCTCAACAAGGCATAATGAAGTGATATTGGGGTGACATCACCCTAAATGTCACCTTGTTGGATGGTAGGTGACTCAGAGAGCTTTTCTAATTACCAGAGTCTGTAATTGGCCTGAAGGTGCACTTCAGTTAATGGTATAGAGAATGAGCTGCTTAGGGGGAGAGATGCCATAAATGGCAGCTATTTTGTAAAAGACAGAGAGCACTGTATGTTTTTTCCCCATGGAGATACAGCAGGAAAAGAGATGTGTCAGGCATACAAATGTAAGGCAGTAAGCATCCCGTTCTGATCTCCTACTTACTCTGGCATCTTTCAGTTGGCTTCTGTGGGAATTCTGCTGATTGAAGCTGGGGCAAGAGGAGGAGACAGAACAAAATGAGAAGGCCAATTTAGTCTCTGGGTTTGCTTATGGAAAAGAATGGCTTTAAATAACACATAACTTAGTCTACTGTGGAAATAAAGAGGCTTAAATTGGAACAACAGTATTGTGGTTGGCCCCAAATTTATGCCTTCAAAAATAAATAAAAAATGACTGCACTCATATATGATTTCTCAGTCACTGCACTCACTCTTTAAAATACTTAGAAATAAATAAATGGTTCAAAGGGCCAAAGAATAACACAGCAGCATTCTCTCAAGCCTTTGGTGATCTTCAAAGGAGCAGATGTCACAAACTGCCTGCTTGGGTTTCAGCAGTTCAATAAGGTTTACTCCCAGAAAAGTATGCATACTATTGTGACTTCGATATTTGTGCTTCTATGTTCTAGTGTTCTTGTTGACAACATAGTACCTTCTTAATGCTGCTGCTTCCAGTTGCAGCTAAGTGCCATAGTGTCAAAATCAAGTATGGACAAATCTGTTTATGACACAAGAGAGTTTGTGTGTGTTTGTTCATTCATATGTTAATAATAATAATAATAATAATAATAATAATAATAATAATAATAATAATAATAATTTATTATTTATACCCCGCCCATCTAGCTGGGCTTCCCCAGCCACTCTGGGAGGCTTCCAAAAAAATATTAAAATACTATAATACATCAAACATTAAAAGCTTCCCTAAACAGAGCTGCCTTCAGATGTTCCATCATTCTGCATGTTTGCTGTAAATTTTGCCATAAAACACACTTTTTTTGTATCTGCATTATTCTAAAATACACATTTTCATATGCATTTTAACCCCAAATATGTATTTTATACACATTTTAGCACTTTTTTGAGCCGAGAACTGTATTGCAAAATTCAGAGAAGTGTGTGGGGAAATCATTAACTGAATTAGGCCTGCTAGCTTTAAAATGTGGACTGAAAGAATCCCTTAGTTATCCCTAGCCAAAATAGCAGAGTAAGAAATGTTATTCCAAGTATGGACTAAGCCCAACGTCACTTAACCCACATTTCAGACCTTGGTTGGGATGTGGGAATTGGTGTAAATGCCTATCCATAATAATTGCAAATGAATATTAATAGGAGATATGTTTTTAAAATAATAAAAAACAATGCAAAACAATACACACCAGAGCAGTGAGGCTTAGTTTTAGGCTAGATCAGCAACTCTATCATCTGTCTATCATCTATCTATCATCTATATCTATCTATCTATCTATCTATCTATCATCTATCTATCTATCTATCTATCTATCTATCATCTATCTATCTATCATCTATCTATCATCTATCTATCTATCTATCATCTATCTATCATCTATCTATCTATCTATCATCTATCTATCTATCATCTATCTATCATCTATCTATCTATCTATCATCTATCTATCATCTATCTATCATCTATCTATCTATCTATCATCTATCTATCATCTATCTATCTATATCTATCTATCTATCTATCTATCTATCTATATCTATCTATCTATCTATCTATCATCTATCTATCTATCTATCTATCTATCTATCTATCATCTATCTATCTATCTATCATCTATCTATCTATCTATCTCTATCCATCTATCATCTATCTATCTATCTATCTATCTATCTATCTATCTATCTATCTATCTATCATCTATCTATCTATCTATCTATCTAATCTATCATCATCTATCATCTATCTATCTATCATCTATCTATCTATCATCTATCTATCATCTATCTATCTATCTATCATCTATCTATCATCTATCATCTATCTATCATCTATCTATCATCTATCTATATCTATCATCTCTTCCCCCCCCCCGTGTGTGTATGTGTGTGTGTGTGAAGTTAGTTGCCCTTCTCAGTCCTCGTTAAGAATTGCGACAACAAAACTTGCATAGAATAGCCTAGAGAAAGGCAGAAACTAATGAGGGGAAAATGAGAAAAAGAAAGCCTCAAATGAACAGCCCAAGGGTTGATAATGGAATATTAGCTATAAATTGAAATAAATAAGAAATCTGAAAAGGTGCAGCAAGGGAGGGGGCTTTCTCAGCACATTCCACCTTAGGGAAAATGTAGTCTGTGACATTTCAAGCAACTTCATGATGTATAATTCAAATCTCAGAGCATATTTCAGAGGACGGGTGTACATGAAGGTAGAGAAATCTGCTGCAGGAAGGCACACTTTTTAACTTGCTTGGAGAGAAAGTATGCCTTAGTTTTATTTGTGGATAAAGTCACTTGACTTCAGAGTGACCTTGCCTCTGCAGTTCTTGCTCTTTGAGATGAAGTATCCAAGGCCATAGTCAGTGGGGTGTTCTGAGATCAGTTTCCGCTTACGCAGACAGCTTATGTGGACAAGGTGTTTGTAGTTAGATGTCCAACCACACGCCCATCCGCCCTGGCTTATTAATTCTGGCAGAGGAGGCTGATGGTTTGGTCCAGAGCATCTGCAGGAATATGTGTACCTGTGTTTGTATGGGTTGTGTGATGCGAGGAATTGCTAGAGAGTGTGCCGCAGTGTGTGAGATTGTGGGGAGCATTTGTCAGGCTCTGTGGGGTGTGTGTGTGCTCGGTTGTGGGGGGTCCCTGTGTGTGTGAGGGTGGCAGCACTGTGAGTCTAAGTCAGGGCCAGATTTAGGTTTGATGAGGCCCTAAGCTACTGAAGGTAATGGGGCCCTTTATATGTCCAGCTGTCCTTTGTCAGCAACAAATTGTTGCTGTTTTTTATGTTGAATGTATGCTATATGGTAATGTATGGACCTAATAGGTGTCTAAAACCATTTGCTGTATGTAGGTGTGTGTTTTTTTACCTTATAGTTTGGAAATGTACATCCAGGGTTTTTTCCCTTTTTTGGGGGGGGGGGCAAGAGAGTGGGGCCCTAAACTATAGCTTGTATAGCTTGTACATAAATCCGGCACTGATCTAAGTGTAGGATTTAGAGTGAAGTGAGACAGTGAGATCTCTAGCGTATGTTTATAGGTACTTTTAACCCGGATAACAACAGCAGTTCCTTTGAGTTTTAAATGGTTCAGATCTGTCAGGGGCATAAATGACATTCAGTGAACATCTTGAAATCATTTCTTGTTTGGGGATAATGGAAACTGTGATCCTTTTATGGACATATAATTTTAATGTAAACTATGAATGCTTATGTGCCGATTTTTTGGTTAAAAAGAAAATAAAAAACAATGGAATTTGTCTACCTGCCTTGACAGCATATAGAGTGGCTCTGAAACTTGAAATCTAAGGCAGGAGGTGAATCAAGGTTACTTTTCTTTCTTTTTCGCAGTGCCCACCCTGCACCACACAAGGGCCTCATGTCTCACTCTGTCAGCTTGGACACCAAAGAAATCATAACAGACATTTTGTTGTTCAAAGCAAAACCAAGCTGACTAGAAGGCGGAAACACTCTTGCGCAGCTCAAGTGGGGGGGGGGGAGGAGAAGTCACTCATTTTGACAAAGAGGCCTAGGTTTAAATCAGAGGGAATTATTTTAGCAGCAATTTGGAGGAGGGATGTTGATGGAAGTTTGATAGTTTGTTTCACCTGCTCGGTCCTTGCTCTTTTATAGAGCAAGGGCACTTAAAAGAGTGGTGGACTAGCCAGGGTTTCTCCCACCTGTTCAAACCGATTTCCATTTACCAACAAACATTACACTTCCTTTAATGATTTCTCTCTCCTTCTCCTTCTTGTTTTAGTGTTAATGTTGGCTACAGTGCTTAAAGTGCTATGCTTCCACTCCCAACCTTAGTTGTAGAATTGTGGAGTGTGAGCTGCTTTTCATTCCAGTATTTTGTTGTTTCTTTTTTAATCTCTTAGTCCTGCCCAAATCATCATTAAAACCTCCTAGCACAAAAACCTGTGTATGCTTTAATGTGCATCCAAATTGTTTTCTCAGAGGCACCTCTCTCATGTCTGTATAGTTGGTTGGTTGGTTTATTTGTTTGTTTGTTTTACTGCCCTTCATACATAGATCTCGAAGTGGTTCACAACATGAATATACAATTTTTTTAAAAAACAAACAAAAACAAAATGCATAATAAAAACAAGAACGCAAAACCTCCACATAAACCAGTACCTCTCCTCCCCCCAAGGCCTTTCAGAAACACATTTAGAAGAGTATCAGATGTTAATTTCCAGACCAACTGCCCTCAAAACAGTGGAAGAGGTTTTAAACCATTCCTCTTTTATCTACCTTAACATTGTAACGTGTGTGTGTGTGTGTGTGTGTGTGTGTGTGTGTGACCCCCACAAAGCTCTGGGTGTATTTGCCTGGAATTTGGCACGTTAAATCTATTCTGGAGGGACTGCTGTTCCTGAGAATTTTATCTACTTCCATCAAAAGGGGAGTGAAATATTATAAACCATTCTTATACACTTGTAAACATATATACCACAGAGTGACTCAGAACATATTGAGCTGCTTCTCAAAGTGACAGACTCAAATACAAACTGAATCTTGTGTCTTGTGCACACCCTTATACGCTTATTGATTTTTATAAAGAATACAGTCCAGTCTGGAGAAATATGTGTAAGGTTTTTTTCTGAGCTTCAGAATCCAGAAATAGCTACTCTGAGTTTGAGAGCTGTTGGTCTTTTGCTGAAAGTAATGGGTCAAATTCCTTTCTTTGATAAATATGCACAACTCACATTAAACACAGTAGGAGCTGTGTGTACATGCCTGAGGGCAGCTTTCGGTCCAGTGTGTGCTTCTAAATGACAACTTTAAAGGCAGCAATTATTTATTTTTTGATAGAACTTGGCAAGTACTGAAGATTGCTACTTTTCTTACCAAAATGCTTCTAGGTTTAAAATACATAGATTTCATCAAGGGAGTTTGTTTGGCCTATTTATTTGCCCACCGAACTATATATTACAAATCCTTACAAATGATTACTCTTTGTTCTCCAGCACATCACACGTCCATTTTAAAATAAAATAATACTTTGGGGGATGTTTTATGTTTTGTTATGGATTGAAAACCTTAGTCTTTACTTATATCATTCTTAGCTTGGGAATTAGCCAACTACCAAATGTAAGTTCTTTTGATTTCTATTGATTTCAGTTGCTGAGATTTACAGTGCAATCCTATAGAAGCCTGCTCAGAAGCAAGCTCCATTGAGTTAAATGGTATTTATTCTCAGTTGTGTGTATAGGATTACACACCCAAACACATGCAGTGAAATAAATGGGAGTTAACCAAGTCTGCCCAGTGCCTGATTTATGTATAAGCTAAACAAGCTTTAGCTTAGGGCCCCACTCTCTTGGGGGCCCCAAAAAAAATTAAAGGGAAAAAAACTGGATGTACATTTCCAAAATATAAGATAAAGAACAAATAAAATAAAACCTACATACAGCAACAGTGTCTTGTGTTGTGCAGGCTCCTATTTGTTATGCACAAATGGCTTTAGATACCTATTAGGTCAATAAATTATATCAGGCATTCCCAACCTTTGGCCCTCCAGATGTTTTGGACTACAATTCCCATCATCCCTGACTACTGGTCCTGTTAGCTAGGGTTCATGGGAGTTGTAGGCCAAAACATCCGGAGGGCCAAAGGTTGGGAATACCTGCCATATAGCATATATTCAACACAAAAAACAGCGACAATTAGTTGTTGACAACCACCACAGGTGGCAGGACTCACGAGGAAATGGAAATCTTTATTCCCCCCCCCCCTTGTTCTTAATGTAGATCTTCACTGAGCCCTTCTTTCCTGTCAGAGAGCAGGGAGCCATTTTGGGGGTTGCCTCAAGTGCTGAAATGTCTTGAGGCAGCCCTGCCTGCTGCCTGAGGCAGCTGCTTCACTCTGCATAATGGTAGGGCCAATGCTGCCCAATCAAACTCAGCCTCCTACACTGAGGCTTGCTGGGTATTTAAATAGCAGAATTCATTGCATTCATAACAGCAGCGTGTCAGGGTGCAGAGCAGTAGCCATCCCTGGTGGCTGCAGTATTGTGCTCACTGGGGTGGGGCAAGAGAGGGGCAAGATGGAGGTTCTCTGGCTTGTCAGCGACTCCACAGGTACATACACACTGTGGGCTGCCAACAACAAACTGAAGTTCCCCCAGGCTCTCCCAGTCCCTGACCCAGGAAGCATACTCTTCATGCACTGGACAGTAGGACTTGAACCAATGGCTTCAAATTACAATAAAGGAGATTCTGACTAAACATCAGGAAGAACTTTCTGACAGTACGAGCTGTTCAACAGTGCAAGGGTTTCCCTTGGGAGGTGATGAACTCCCCTTCCTTGAAGGTTTTTAAGTCAAGGTTGGATGGTCACCTGTCGTGGATGCTTTAGCTGAGAATTCCTGCATTGCTGGTTGTTGCACTTCCAACTCTACAATACTACGATTCTTCCCAATGCTGGAAGGCAGGGCTTTGGTGACAGTACTTACCAGTATGGAGTCCTGGCAGCTCTCTTTTTCACCTGACCATGTCAGCCATTATGCGCATTATCTGTGTATGGTTACCAGCACCTCATTTTTTACCGAAGGAAAAACTGCTGGAAGGGCAGCACAATTGCTCAGCAATAGAAATCATTAAGAGTGACTGTTATGTGGTAATTTGTAAAATGGATGGTGTTAGAAGTAAATAAGAATATGAAACGCAGTAATATTAAATCATAAAGACCCATCAAGAACGGCACATGGGAAACCTCTTGAATGAAATTGTCTTAATTTGGAATTAATTTGTGTAATTGGGTTGAAATTGGAAAATCAATAAAAATAATTGGCACAAAACCCTATTGCTCAGCCTCCCCTTGCCCTATGCACTGCTGATGGTTTCTACTGGGGTTCTTATCTATGGCTGCTGGGCTTATTAGGTTACAGGGATACAGAATTCCCCTTAACAGGAGTTAAATGTTCGCATCTAGCAGCCAGTGAAGTAACTTGGAGCTCGGCTGGCTACTGTAAAGGCTGTTGGGCAAATTCTACTGGGCTGGCTTTGACGATAATAACTGTGATTCAAGTCCACACAGGCTTTTCTCATTACCAGTTATGGTGGATGGTACTCTGTGAGCTGATGGGTGCTTTGTTTTGGCAGAGTTAAAAACCGGAGAACCACTTGCATGCACTGATTACATAACCAGGTCAGAGGCATTATCTTGTTGATTGCAAGGAACGTTTATGTCATATGCATATAGATGAGCAATCAACCTTTGTGGTCTCCAAGTGGCCACACACCTCTTATAGATGCCGTGTAAGTGGGACTGATAAGTTATTTTGCCGGAATGATACTTTCTCATGTCTTGGACAGAATATAAAATTATTTGGGAGAGCGGGTATACATGGTATCCAACTAACCTTTACTCAAAGTAGACCCATTGAAAACAATAGGCCTATCTTAGTTGTAGTCATTAATTAAAGTGGGTAGTTAAATACCACCCTATATTCATGAGCTGTAAAGGATATTTTGTAGAGAATCATTGAAAGTCTAACAAAAGGCTATTTGTCTTGATACTGGCTTTAAAACTACTGGCATTTTGAACCATATGAGCTACAGTGTGTCAGGCTCGAACAGAACTAGCACCCCAAGGTATTGAAAGACAAGATGTCAGTGGCATGTTTATATTCACCTTAGCTCAGAGCAATTATGACGGCTTGGCTGGCACATTGGCAATGGTACAATAGAAATGGGAACGTTAGTGGTAATTGCTGCTTCAGAATATAGCTCTGGAGTGCGCCTCTTAAAGGAATGTTGCTGAATCCATTTCCTATAAAGGGCATCCATCCTCACAGTTATAACCCGTTATTTAAAACCTTTATATGATGTGGAACCACATCAAAACTGAATAATTTTGCAGGCTTTGTTCCTTTGGCATGATGGCATGGTCTGAAACAGAGATCACATCTACATGCAGAGGCCAGAATGCACTTGTGAGAAACTCCCTATTCAGATACTAGGTGCACAGAGAATGTGCAGTTGCTTCCCTCACAACCAGCTTCATATTCCTGAAGAAAATAGAACGTAGCAAAGGAATGTGAATGAATATTTGCTGCTGCTCATTTGTTAAATTTCTACACCACCTTTCATCCGAGGATCACAGGGTGGTTTACAAAGAAATCCATGATAGTAACAGCAAAACCATCCACAAAAAAACCACCACTAACATCCTGATCTGACCATTGCAAAACCTGCATTCTTTGCAAATGCAGTCCGCAGAAGGATCATCTTATGACAGCATTCTCACTTGTTTTGGTGCATTCCATATTCTGACATTCTATATGGTCCACTTGGTGACCTTGAGTTTCGGAATCAGCCTTCAGTGTTCCAATTAAGCAGAGCTTCTTGTCGTACAGTCAGCATAACCTCCTAGGAAGTTGCCTTCAGCTCGTCTTCAGACCATTGCACCATCCAGTTAGAATCACAGAATCACAGAGTTGGAGAGTCATCTCGTCCAACCCTCTGCAATGCAGGAATCTTTTGGCCCAACGTGGGGCTCAAACCCAGGAGCCTGAGATTAAGAGTCCCATGCTCTGCTGACTGAGCTATCCCAGCCAGATCTAGCTCAGTGCTGTTTACATTGACTGTCAGCAACTCTTCAGGGGTTTAGAAAGAGATGTTTTTGAGCCCTACATGAAAATACCATGGAGCCTTTTGTGAGTGAGGCATGTATGCTACCTTCGATCTATGGCCCTTCCATAAATCGGCCAACCCTAAATTTCTCTCTGATCTCTATTTGAGATCAGACTAGATCTCACAGTTTGCTGTATAACAGGATCATGATTCTCACCCCCCCCAAAAAAAAGCTCAACAACTTTGGCTCATCCTCCCCCAACTCTTGTCAATCCAATGGGTAGATCATTGTCAGTTGTGGGGTTTTTTATATAGTGGGAGTAGGTTGCAGTCTCTTGGAAGTTGGAAAGCCCTGCTGTATAAGATTTGCAGTTTCTTACGTTCATATCTGTGAGCAACCAACCATTTAGCAGAAAGAACAAATACTTTTACCTAGTCTGTGAACTGTTGTCTTCAGTGGCCTGTTTATTATGTGACTTCAAAAAAAAAAAATAAATCTATGAGGGAATTTGTTTTTTTTCCCCTAGTCTTTCACCACATCCACTTTTCCTTTTCTGATGTATCTTGTTAGGGTGTTGTAATCCCTTATTTTCTATTGTAAACTATTTGGAGTGTGGAATATATATATATATATATATATGCTTTCGTAGATTTTCACGGGTACAGGAATGCAGGTTTTGGTGTCCTCGGGTGTCTTCCCGTGTAAAAGTTGGGGTGTCTAGGCGACGTTTCGACGAGGTCTCACTCGTCATCTTCAGGCTGGTGCTTTCGGCTTCTTGTTACTGGAACAGAGCAGGATCTCAGTGTTTGAGTTCCTATAAATACTGTTGAGGGGGTGTGGTGTATAGCCTCCAATGTTCTGGGCAGAGAGGAAGTTCCCAGGCTAGTGTGCCTTTTCTTCTTTTGTTCCTTAATTACTTGAGGGGTATCTTGAGTGATTTCTTGAGTGATATCCTGAGTACCACTTAGGTGGGTCATTAGGTGTGGATTAGTTGCTAAAGTCTTTGTGTCTTGACCTCTTGAACTTTGTGAAGAGTTTTTCTGAGAAGATGGCTGTACTGCACTTAGTTGTGCTCTGGCTTGGCTTCGTGTATAGGGGCGAGCTGTGGTTTTGTGGCCTGTGTCAGCCAGATCTGTGTAGGGATTGCAGGGGGGTGCAGCATCCGGAGAACCACAGCTCACCCCTATACACGAAGCCAAGCCAGAGCACAACTAAGTGCAGTACAGCCATCTTCTCAGAAAAACTCTTCACAAAGTTCAAGAGGTCAAGACACAAAGACTTTAGCAACTAATCCACACCTAATGACCCACCTAAGTGGTACTCAGGATATCACTCAAGAAATCACTCAAGATATCCCTCAAGTAATTAAGGAACAAAAGAAGAAAAGGCACACTAGCCTGGGAACTTCCTCTCTGCCCAGAACATTGGAGGCTATACACCACACCCCCTCAACAGTATTTATAGGAACTCAAACACTGAGATCCTGCTCTGTTCCAGTAACAAGAAGCCAAAAGCACCAGCCTGAAGATGACGAGTGAGACCTCGTCGAAACGTCGCCTAGACACCCCAACTTTTACACGGGAAGACACCCGAGGACACCAAAACCTGCATTCCTGTACCCGTGAAAATCTACGAAAGCAAATATATATATATATATATATATATTCCTTCTATCCCCTACCTTTTTCCCCAATGTGCTCAAGACACTGTACATGATTTCTCATTCCTCAATTTATCTTCATGACAACTCTGTGAAGTAGGTTAGACTGAGAGATGGTGACTGGCCCAGGGTCATCCAGTGGGCTTCATGACTGAATGGGGATTCAAACCCTGGTCTCTCAGGTCCTAGCCCAACACTCTAACCACTACACCATGCTGGTTCTCACTCTTAAATATCTTAAATATCTCTAGTGAGGTATTGTTTCTGGGGCAAAAGATCACCTGCTCCCTTCCTTTGTCTGTCAGTGACACATATATGAAGTCCTGGAACCAGCTTTTGCCTGCCCCATTCCAAAAGTCCCCCCTCTCTTTGAAAGGCACAACCTGAAAACACGATGTAATCTAGGAGTGGGGAACCTGTGACACTCCAGAGGTGCTGGGTTTCAACACACATGAACCCTGACCCTTGGCCATACTGGCTGGTGCTCATGGGAGTTGGAGTCCAACAACTTCTGGAGGCCCTCCACAATTTTTCCACCGCTGCTTTAATTTAATCAAAGCAAAACCGAATGTCCCACTTTGAAAGGTGCCCAGGAATTCTTTGCTGACTCTTCTAAGAGACCGCAGAAGGAGAGTTTATATAAAGAAAATAATTGCCCTACTTTCTGGTCATTATTTCATACTCCCTTCTTAATAGCACCCTATCATACTCGGGCAAATCCCACCAAACCCAATTTTATTCTGTCCAGGGGGGAAAGATTACCCTGTTGATCACTTTTGATGGCAATAATCTTTGATGGCATGCCTTTTTTTATCAAAGAATGACAGACAAGCCTGATGAAACTGACATTGAACTTGGTGGTTGGAGTTTGGAGCAGGGAAATTAGACTGGTGAGTTAGTGTGGGAGCAACTTGTGCTGCAGCAATGCTGAAACGGAGTGTGGAGCTGATCAATCTGTGTTGGTCCCATGGGCTAACCGAGAGGCGAGGTCCGAGTCCAGTCCGAGGTCAAAGGTGCAGTATGGAGGCAATCTGTAAAAGTTGAAGCTGGATGCAGGGCAGGTAGTCGGGTGAGGTCAGGAGCTCCGGCAGGATAGCAGGACAGGGTTCAGGCAGGAACTGTCAACCAATGAAGTTGCTCCTGCAACTTGGGACTGGGGCTGGCTGGCTTTTATCTGCCCCAAGGCACAGGGCGGCCCCGATCCTCAGGGGACTTGCCTCTCCTGGCCTGGAGGCGAGCACTCCTCCTGCAGGAACTTAGTTCCCTCCGCCTCTGAAGGGAACTGAAGCTCAGGAGAGGCTGGAGGGTTACCGGACCCAGAGGCAACCTCAACTTCCTCTGCCAGGGCTGAGAGTGGAGCACCTGCAGGCAATGGGTCTTCCATCCCCTCAGGAGCCTGAGCAGACTCAGCTGGTGCCTGCACCTGAGGATCCAGCACAGGTGAGGACCCTTCAGGTTCATGCCACAGCCCCGGCTCAGCTGGTTCTGGAGGAGGGGAATCCTGTGCAGGCTGGGATTCTTCAGGTTCAGCATCCGAATCTGAATCCCAGGCCATCACACAATCTCTTGGAGGGGAGAGCAGGACATAGCTATAGTAAATATTTTAAATATGTGTTTTTTCTTTAGACCTAATAATTAACCACAGGATGCCATGGCAATCACCTTGGATAATTAGCTTTTTTTTGCTATCGTCTTTGTCGCTAAGGGAAATGTTATTCTCTCCCCCTCCCCTGCAATTTAGGGCAGGGAGGAAGTAATAGTACGTCTCAGAACTGGGGGGGGGGGGGGTGTCAGTGCAGCCATTGGCAGAAAAAAAATGGCATATGACAGAGGACTGCTACTGGGGAATACTATTATAGAGGAAGACAATCTGATTGCATATTGATCACTCTACCTTACAAGGTGTCTTTGAACCAACAGTATTGTGGTAACTTTTGTGATAGCCCCTCTGATTTTAAAGTTCTATTGCTGAATGCCGGGTCAATTATTCCATCTTTGCCGCATTAAATAGTTGGTCCCTTACCTTTCCCGCCCCAATCTGGCCGCAGTGATCCATGCGACGGTCACCTCCAGGCTTGACTACTGTAATTCGCTCTATGCGGGGCTGCCCTTGAAACTGTTCCACAAACTCCAGCGGGTGCAGAATGCTGCAGCAAGGCTCTTCACAGGGTCCCTGCCATGGGAGCATATTCACCCAGTGCTTTACCAGTTGCACTAGCTCCCAGGAGTATAGGATCAGGTTCAAGGTGCTGGTCTTAACCTTCAAAGCCCTTTGTGGCTTAGGGCCCTCGTATTTACAGGACTGCCTCTCCTGGTATGCCCCACAGAGGACCTTAAGGTCCATGAATAACCATAGTTTAGAGGTCCCGGGCCCTAAGGAAGTCAGACTATCCTCCACCAGGGCCAGGGCCTTTTCAGTGATGGCTCTGACCTGGTAGAATGCTCTGTCCCATGAGACTAGGGCCCTTCAGGATTTAACCTCCTTCCATCAGGCCTGTAAGACAGAGCTATTCCACCTGGCCTTTAATTTGAATTCAGCCTGATCTTTTAATTACCTTCCCTTCTCTTCTCTTCCCTCCCCCTCCACTTTTTTATTTTTTTATTTTTTATTCAAAGTTATAACAAAACATATTTTCCAAAACCATAACCTTATCCCCCCCCATTTTTCCTCCCCCACCCCACAGAACCCATCCCCCCACCCCACCCCCTGACTTCCCTCAGTCTTTGGTTTCTCCAATAATGCTATTTTCTGCATGTTACAGAGTTGTATAGATCCTCAAACTGTTTAGCTAATTCCTCCCCCTCCCCTTTTATGAAGATTACCCGCTCTGAGAGCCCACAGCTAATTCTCCCCTGGCCTCCTCGCTGGCCCATGTTGGACCAATTCAGCCAGCTGGGGATTATCTAATGCTTATTTCCCCTAATTGATTTCTGAATTTTGAATTTTATTTATTCATGTTTTTATACTGTATTTTATGGTGCTTTTACAATTAAGTGTTTTAAATTTGTTGTTAGCTGCCCTGAGCCCGGTTTTTGAACCAGGAACGACGGGGTATAAATAAAATTATTATTATTATTATTATTATTATTATTATTATTATTATTATTATTATTATTTAATTAATGCTAGAACATCTGTCAGCCAGGATTTGAACATGCTCTCCTGGTGTGTATCGCAGGAGCCTGATTGAAAGAATCAGGAGTAAATTTGAGTCCAATTAGCAGGTTCAGCCCAGAGACAGGGAGGTGGTTCAGTGGTGGTCCATCACTGACCAGAAACCTAGTCTAGCCTTCATTAACTTGAGCAACCCGTATGAAACCTATTGAAGTGATATGAAAATAGAATCACATGAAAAACAATTTCATGTATGAAATCAATTTCAAATCCAGTGCAGAGATAGACTGTTTATTTACAAATAAATGTGTTTCTATACCACCATATCATAAAATATCAGGGCAGTCTATGATGTTAGCACATAAAGCACCATTAAAGCATTTTGTTGTTGAAAAATGAAGTTCTTCCAAACACACTGAAGACACAGAAGAGATTGTGCGTGTCTGTTATTTAATTGGGGGGGGGGGGTCCAAAGAGTAAGTGGCAGCACACTAAAGGCCCAATTCCTGCATCATATGGAACAGATATTCAGATAATATGGTGTCTGCAGAAGGAACTCTCTTGCAATGTGCAGTGATCAGCTGGGTATACAAAGGGTGAGATGATCATGTAGATAGCCTGGTCCCAAGCTGTACAGGGTTTGTACACCAGTCTCAGCACCATGAACCTAGACCAGGATCTAACTGCAGTAGGTTTAATACGATTATGATATTCTGCTCCAGTAAGCCATCAAACAACTGCATTTTTCAGGATGCAACATTTGGGGCATTTTATTTTCGATGATAAGGCAAATAAGAAAATCCATGTTAGAGATTGAGATAAGTCCCCCCCCTTTCTTTTACTACTAGAACCAAGGTCATCTGTTGAAGCTGTTAGACTATTCAGGGGAGACAAAAGGAAGGACTTTCTACACAACCTCTGGAATTCACTCCCACAAGATATAAGAATACGGCTTCAGGTTTGTCCCTAGAACAAAGCAACGGCTAACTATGAATCCAGATCAGGGAACTCAGGGAGATGAACCTTGCTGAACCTTAACAAGTCACTGGTAAAACGAACACCTATGTACAAACAAACACAGGACAGAAAGCATTTCCAGTTTTTCTTAAGGGAAACACTGAGGCAGGGACAATTTGCTGCAACAATCCAACACAAGTAACCCAATAGTCAGCCAGCCTCAGACACGCCAAAGGAATTTGGCACAAATGGAGCACAACACATATGCAGCAGAGGACAGGAAACTAGTCCAGGAACTCAACACCACTTGCTGGATTTGCTCTATGCCATTATGGAGATCTCTGTTACTGCTGTTTCTATCACTTCCATGTGTGCAGCTGCTGCCATGACGTTCACTGCTACAGCCACGGTACAGATGTGGTAGTGGCTGCTGCTGGCCAAAATGCAGCACAAGCAAAACCACTGTCAGGCTTGTCCTACTTCTGCTGTCTGCAATGAGATTTACGGACATCACCAAGTTGTCCAACTGGCCAGTAGGCAAAGCTCCCTACCCTGCTCAGACTCTCTCCTCTGTCTTAGCTTCTGAGATAGGAATATTATGGTCTTAGATATATGGTAATATTCATAAGTGTACCAACCAAGCATATACATAGATCATCACAGGAAGGCCAACCTGGAACCATTTTGATTCCTAAACTGACCAAATGTTTCCTCTGCAAGGTCAGAGTGGGAAACCCCTCCATTGTCTCTTTCCTCACAAATCCTGTCTTAAGGACACATTTAAGATATGAATAGGGTGTGAGCCTGTGGCCTGGCCCAGGAAATATGTATTTATCACTACAAAAGAATGGCCAGGCTCCCCAGGCAATCCAATCAAGTAACCTGCCAGACAGGAGATAAACAACAACAGGAGAAAAACAATATTCAAATTTATGTTTTAGACCCCCTTTTCTGAGATGTAGGTGTGATGTATCTGAGGGGTGGTCTTAGGTTACACCCCTTCTGTGATGTATGTATGATGTTTCTGGGGGTGGTCTTGATCTACAGGATGGGAATTTCAAAAGTCTTTATAAGGCCTTGCATGCCATTTTTCTGGGTCCCGCCTCTCTCCTGCATGTGAGGGGAGCACCCTGTTGCAACAGTTCAATAAAGATCAAGCTTACTAGCCGCTTTGCTTCTCAATATTCTCTGGTTGGCCTCTGTTATTCTCTTCAACCAATAGGGAACCTATGTTGGGCTCTTAGATACCCTATAAGGGAAAAGGGCAATATTTGTTTACAACACTTCTCACTACACCATCTGGAAGGAGCAAATGCGCTGGCATATGAGTGAAGCAAGTCTCCAAACTCTACCTCGCTGCAAGTCACAACGACTGGGCAGTAAAGAGATTTTGAACTTTGCTCATTCAGTGTTGCATGCCCACACCTTCTTCTGGTCCTCCCATACCTGCTAGACATATGCACACAATAAGTGAGTGTACAAAATAAATACTTGTTTGTAGAACTTTCAAAAATTGAGGTGCGGGGAACCAGTGAAAGGACAAGAAACTGTCTTGCTTCTGTTACGAGCCATCTGTTGTCTGCCCAGATTCTCCTAAGCTGACCAGGCCAGGTAAAAAAAAAGATGAACGACCAGTTGGTAGCTTTATTATTTTTTCAAATGTCTGAATATATTTCATCTGTCTGTTAGAATCTGAGTTGTTTTCTCTTTGTAGATGCTTTTTGAAAACTGTGCTTCTCTGTATCATCTTATCTCCTTTTAACATCTTACATGTTTCAAGATAACCATTTTTAAAGATTTCATAACATCAGAACAATCAGCTGAATAGAAAGGGAGGGAATGCAAAAGAGTGTAACAGGAAATCTGATTTCCGATAAGAAGAACAAAGGGAGGTCATACTCATTGAATTGGAGAGAAAGGGTTTTTTTCTTCTTCATTATCTCAAACTGTGTCCTTCCACCTTGTGTCCTCAGGTGCTGTTGCACTTTGACTTCCATTATCTCAGACCATTGGCTAAGCCAGATGGGGGCTAGAAAACTGTGGGTGTCCTTAAAGGATGCAGTCAAGGATGAAGATATTTATAAGACCAAAAATGGTGACTTAGTAACATACAACTTAGAGAATTCAGAACACAGCAACACATTCTCTTAGGAGCCCCTTTCCTCTTATATCACTCCCCTGCAATTAAAAAAACACACAAAATAAATAAATGAAATAAGGATATTGTGATAATTTGAGGACTGGTGGTGGCAATGAAGCAGAGCATAGAGTGCCAGGGAAAAGTGCCGACTCATTCTCCAAATACATTTGACTCGATAATGGACTTTATGCCAATAAAGGTCAAAATCATAATAACAACTGACTAATGATCTGTGAGATTTTTGTTTTAGAAAACAAACCTTTCAGGGTTATAGGACTGCAAAAATGTGTCTAAAACTGCAGTGGTGTTATTTGCTAAAGTTGATGCTTCTAAAATGTATCCACATTTAAAATATTTGGTTTTAATGTAAAGCCCCTTTGTGGCAATGGCAATCTCTCGTCTTGGAGAAACCCAGAGCTGATGTTTGGGGAACAGATGTAGCTCAGTGGGGCCAAGCAGCTGCTTTGGATGCTGAAGGTCTTAGGTTCAATCTACTGCATCTGCAAGTGGGGCTAGGGGAGAATCTTGCTTAAAACATTGGAGATCCACTGCGACTCAGTGTGGATGGTTCTGAACAAGATGGACCAATGGACTCCTATGTTCCTAACACCATAACCAAAATTATACAGGCTGCATCATGCCGTCATGTGTACTTCTGTTGAATGTATTCATTACCTAAAGATATTATATTGCTTTTGTACTCACAGTACATTCCATTATCATGGGCAGTGTTACTAACATATTTAATTAGATCATGGGCATTTTTAATATATATTTTTAGACTGTTCAGCAAAAAGAATGCTGAATAAGGGGTGTGTTTTTAATTATTCTGGTTGCTAGGGAGCAATATCAGGGAAAGGTATTGCCTTTGTGGCCTACTTCTGATCTTTCTCAGAGACACCTGCCTAGTACTGTGGGTGTTGGATAGGATGGGTGTTTGCTTTTATTCAATAGATTTTTTTTTATGGCTTAACATTAGGCACTTATGTCTTATTGAATGGAGCATTCAGTGAATATGGCCTAGATGTTCCCACTGCTATGCAGTGAACATAAAAGGAAAGATGCCCTAATTCCCTCTATGTATGCTCTAACGCTCTTTGCAGTCACCGCACACACAGAGACTTAAGAGTGTTTCCAAGTAGAAACACTTTGCAAGTTCATAGGGACGAACATTTCCACAGATGTCCCCCATCATGCCAGATGATGCAGCGCCCACTATGCATGCAAACACACATCATAAAAGGCTATGCTGCTCTAACTATGAATTGCTAACATCTAGGATGTTGGTAATATTCGTATTTCCAATGTTCAGGTAAGGAAATATAGACTGAATCAATAGATCAGTTCTGCATTTTGCCATAAGGAGCAGGGTGACAACTCACAAGACTGTATTAAGGCTATCCCAATAGATTCAAGAATGGCGCAGCAGCTCTTACTGGCTTAGTAGTACCAATAGGATTCCCAAACACCCACTGCTGTGCTTAGGGTGGATTCAGACATGTTAGCTTTCCTGTTAATACAGCTAGCACTTCTGTACTGGTTTCTACCATTTCTTTTACAGTGCATTGTGGATGGTGTTACAGAACTGTGGATTTTTTCTTTTCTCAATATACCGCCATGGCATGCTAAATTTCATTCACAACAGTGAGTGAAATGTGACACAACAGCAGATGTCATTGGACATGTTGTGTCACCAACACCACCCTGCCATGCCCATGTGTCCTTCTGCTCCCCAGTGATTCATACATGAAAACAACAGGAAAGAACTGTATGCCAGAATACCACCCCAGATTTTGTTCCATAATTTTCCAGGTTAACAGGGTTGCAAATGTTGTCTGCCTGCCTGCCTGCCTGCCTGCCTGTGTGTACACACAGACACACACACACACACACAAATTAACACGGAAATAAACACTAAGTTTCCACTAGATTCCGGTAGTCGATCTTACATTGTATAAAATGCAAAAATTAGTAGGTAAGGAGACATCAGGGAATTGGAATAAAGTGCTGATTGCAGCTTTAGTCTGCTCTGCCAGGGGCCAAGAAGGGGTTCAAAAGGCTCCCAGCAGTACATTGTTGAGTATCCATTAGCCTATTCTCAGTGACATTTTAAAATCACTCTTGATCTCGTGATATTTCTACTTGCTACTTACCTGAAGCAATGTGCTTTGTGGAGGTTAGGCAGGACAGAGTTTGAAAGAGAGAGCCCGTGACAAAAGCTTAGCTGTAGAGCTTTGAGGAATGATGTTCAGAAGTCTTGCCACTTTCTCATTGAAAAAGTCATGACTGTTCCTATATAAGATGACACAAAGCAGACTCAGCCATTTTGCACAGCATTCCGGGTCCTACATTTATCTTTCAAGAGCTGACTCATTCTAGCTGCAATGCCAAAGCACTCTCTGGTTCCATTTTGTCACACCACCAGACGTGAATACTAAGTGGCATCAAACATTTAGGAGAATTGTCATGGGACAAGGATCCTTTTTTTCCTCTTCATTTTAGCTCTAGCTTGTGGTTAAGCTTGAGCAGTTATCTGCTATAAAAGTATAAGGAACAAGTCATGATTCATGAGTAGAACTATATTTTAAAGCTGGAAAAATATATTGCCGATATGTGGAGTACCAGGAGAGCATTCTAATGGACAGAGGAGCTTGATGTTTCATTCTTTTGGTCCATTTATTTCTTACTTACGTAGTCAACATGCTCAACGCTTTACAGAGTACAAGAGGATAAATAAGAGATACAATCTATAATCTGGCACAGTGGAGCCAACAGAGGAAGGAACGGCAAGCGGAAGCAGGGCTAAATTGGGGAACAACGCACTTTATTTCGGTTATACACTGTATATAGCAATCATTGCAAATTACTGAACACATAACAACATTATTGTCTATGTCCAGTATATGACAGATCAAACCCAGTGCTCTGCAATGGTTTGGGTTTGGCCCTCTCCTTCATGCCTTGACATCATTATTCAACATTACTATACCTGTGCATTTCCATTCTGCCAGCACATAATATAAAAGTTAAAACATGGTGCATATTTCATATGGGACCAAACTTATCAGCCTTGCCTTCCATTCCTCACAACTGTTGCAGCCAGTGGTCTGTTCTGTGGGACTGATTCCTCAAGATAGCTTACTGCTTTTCAGGAGGATTTCTGCATAGGCCATAGTCTATGGTTTTCTCAAGTTATTTCTTCACACAGGCAGATGAACTGATGATATTGTTTGCCTGCATATCTGCCTGATATTGCTCTGAATACTATTACTGACAAAATATACCCAGTAAATGCAATCCTCAATTCACAGGGCAGAAGAATAAAAATAGATTTGTTTATCAAGTGATTACAAACTGAAAGTTTGAATGTGTGGACTGATTGTATTCCAGCTTCTATCATAGCTAGCATAATGCAGGATAATACTTATATACTTCAGTTGAAACCTCCTCTTCAGGGCTATTTTTCCTATCATGTATTTGGATTCACACACACACACACACACACACACACACAAATGTGAGTGTAAATATGTCAAGCATGACTGCAATAAACACTTTTTTGGAAACATGTGTATCATATAGGCACACTTACCGGGGAACTGTGATTGGCTAGGGTACCTTGTATGTGTACAAGGTGGGGCTGTGAATAATGTGTAAAGCAGCCCTTATTTACTGGTGTAAAGAAGGAACCTTCTTTCTGAATTATATTTCCTAAAAGTGTGTGTCTTGACCCAGCAAAGATACAGCAGTTCCTATGGATGCGGGAGACTTGCTCTATGAAGGGGTGTGTGTGTGTGTGTGTGTGTGTGTGTGTGTAATAACACCTTGTTCAGCAGCCCTGGGTACACTTGGAATGAAATCAGTAGCCATCCATGTATGTCATTTACCAGATCTCACCCTTGTAGCCATTAAAGGTCTACAATTTTTTAACACAGCGCAAGAGAGGTGGACTGGAGGCAGAAGTGCAAAAGACCTCAGATCACTTCCAGCTCCTGTTGGAGCATGTTGTCATGAGGAGCTCTCCTTGGTGCTGTAATAACTGACCCACACGGCCAAATAGGCTCTTTGGCAGGCCAGGACGCAGCACAAAGGTGTCATGACGCTTGTACATTTTCGTCCCTTCCTTAAGAATTTCTACCACACCCCTTTTTACCACTGCTGCACATAGCTTATGTTTTTAGTGAGCTGTAGACCATGATCCAAATAGCTCTTGGACAGCCACTGCTAATTTGGACCCCATTAATGTATATTTGAAGCAGTCACTTTGTGTTTATATAAGTGAATCTCATCTGTCATTTTGTTATCTAAGCAAGCTATTTGAAAATCCCCTTGTAGTTATCCACAGTTTTTGGGGGGTTTCACCATTTTGCATAGTTTGGAATCAACAAACGCAAGTACTTTAGTGCTCCCCAACTCCAATTAAAGGTAAAGGTAAAGGGACCCCTGACCATTAGCTCCAGCTGCAAATGACTCTGGGGTTGCGGTGCTCATCTCACCCAACCATTCAATAGCTGCACCTTTTGTGCCACTGCACGATGAGCCATTTTCCTGGCTCTGTTGATTGCCGATGCGTGAGGGCAATCACGCCAACAATACCTCTCCAAGAGTTGGGACCAGATGAAGGTCTTGCAGAAAACATACCAATTTTTCCTCACCCAGACCCTGATTTTCTCTGTCTTTTAATAATTCGAGGTTTAACCATGCTTTCTGCCAGTTTTCCTAGGAAGTGTCCACACCCCTTTAAGAAGGTTTCATTTACACTTTCACAGCGGCAACACTAAATTCCGCTCACCCACACTTTCAGTTAGCCACATATGACCTCAAATTTAGTGTGGCTAATTAAATCCTGTTTGTCTTCATTTTTAAATTCTAAGACTGCTTCTCTGAGTCTCTTAGTGTGCTTTTTCCACTGCATTACAGATTTGGTTCTGGATCTCAGAGAAAGACAATTTTGATACTACTGTAATGTCACCGCCTTGCAATGTCATACACTCTGTAATCAATGGGTATGGCACGGCATGATAATAAAAAAAGGGACAGTTGGTGAATTATCAAAGCTCAGGCCATTTTTCACCCTCTTGGATTAGTTGAGAGAAATTAATCATGGCTAGTCCTGTTGTGAATTATAATTGAGCTTTAACCCAGGGAATATCTTAATCATAGCACCTCTCTTCAAGCGGAGTCCTGCAGCTTGCCACATTTGGAGCCTGCCTCGCACAATGTTATATGAAAATAAAAGGCATCAGCTGGAACAAATGTGTGGGGCAGTGGGAGTAAAATATGCTTGTTGCTGCTGTTGTGTATGCCACAGTGCCATAACCAGCTCAATGCAAATCGGTTGTTAAGCATATTGGGGTGTTGTATTCAATGAGAATATTCCAATTCCAGCAAGCATTCATCTGAAGGCACTGGTTCAAAATGAATGTGCAGTGAATTATAGTCAGCTGCAAACTGTTTGCGTGGGCCGTGCTTGACATCTAGCTTTTCTTGACTGTAAGGGAAAGGGAACTGTAAAGGACCCTTGGACGGTTAAGTCCATCTAGTCAAAGGCGACTATGGGGTGCGATGTTCATCTCACTTTTCAGGCTGACGAGACCGGCGTTTGTCCACAGACAGCTTTCCGGGTCATGCAGCCAGCATGCCTAAACTGCTTCTGGTACAACAGAGTACCATGATGGAAGCCAGAGTGCATGGAAATGCCATTTACCTTCCCACCGCAGTGGTACCTATTTATCTACTGCTAGGTTGGCAGAAGCTGAGACAGAGAAACAGGAGCTCACCCCACTACACAAATTTGAACCACCGACCTTCCGATCGGCAAGCCCGAGAGACTCAGTAGTTTAGACCACAGTGCCACAGTGTCCCTTATACCTGTGTCTTGACTATACCCGAGCAACAAGACTCACTGCCTCCAGGATCAGAGGCTGCATGCCATCAAAATACCACTTTCTTGAAAGCAACATGGGAAATAGTTCATGCCTTCATATCCTGCTTGTGGGTTTCCTGGAGGCATCTGACTGGCCACCATAGAAAACAAGATGCAAGTCTTTGATCTAATTGAGCAGGACTCTTTTTATGTTCATTTGTTTGGATTCTTAGATTTAAAATAAATACTTCTAGGTGGCTGCAATTTCTGGTGTTGGAGGTATGAGCCCACCTGCCCCATCATCCACTAAACTAATGCATCTCTCCCACCACTGCCCCCAGTTCTGAGTGGCAAGAAAATATAAAAAATGGTGGCAGCATGTGTATACCTCCAAGTGGAGTGTAAACATCACTCCTTACCTAAGGTGCATAGGGAAGTAGAGAGGCATGTTCCCCATTGCCCACTGCAGTTCCTGTGTCTAAATTGCGTGTCTTGACCCAGGATACCCATACAGTTCTGACACCACCATATTTATGGATTTTGCTGGATAACTGAACTCATCAGTTTTCTCTTTGGTGCGCTTGGCAACAAGCTCCCAAGAGCAGCAGCAAGCTTCTCCAGTTTCATTATTATTCTGTGTCAGAGCATTTGTCAATCCCTGATTTATTATTAAACATTTCTCTAGTGCTTTTTCAGCACATTGACTGCTTTACTGTCTTTAGCTATTTCTTCACAATCAGTGATACAATTGCCTGCATAACAGATGAAGGAGTAAGGAAGGCTAATTCTTTCCTGAAAAGGCTCAGTGAATTCTTGATGGCTGAGCAGGCATCTGAATTCAGATCTTCTAAAGTGTCAGGGACTGGACAGAGGAGGAATGGTGGAGACCGCCTCCCCCTCCTCTATACAGAAGATTGTATAGATTTACAATAGTGGTTTGCAGAAGGTCACAGCTCATGCATAGATGAGGGACAAAGTTGGGAAATAATGGGAGGGTGGGAGCAGAACCAGAGTAGCTGGCTGACATGTTATCAGTAGAAAGCATTCCCCCCTTCTCCCAGAACCCAGCGAGCATAGAAAATAGGAGAGCAAAGGGCTCAGAGGCAAATGGCCCTAAGTGGCCACTGTAAGGTGGGTGGTGCTGTTGATGATTGAGGAGAGAAGGAGGGTGGAGATTACTCAGAGCAATGCCATTGCTCCAAGAGGCTGCGTTTCTAAGCCTCTCTCTGTGAATATTGAATAAAAAACATTGGTAAGAGCTTCCCTTGTCTATTCCTAGCAGCCTATTGTGGGGGGATCGGATTCCCTGGCGCCTGACATAAAGCCAAGTGGCCAGGGCTGGCCTGCCCACCCATGAGGCAGACTGAAGTAGTTGCCTCAGGCAATAGAATCCCATGGGAGGGTGCCCCTGCAGACATCCAAACCACCACAGGTTTCACAGTGGTGGCATTGGTGGGATTTGCTGGAGCCACTGCTGCGCAACTCTGTTAAGCAAGGCTTTGGTAGGGCAGGGATGGCACCTTTCCGTTTCACGTCAGGCAGCGAAACAGGACTAGCCATCCCTACAAGTGGCACTCACTGTCGCCACAAGATCGTGAAGTTGGATACACAGCGTTGGGGGGAAAATTCAATGAAAACCATCTGCCTATGGAAGAACATTTAAAAAGGCTCCTTCATTAGAAACCTTTTCTGTGTTTGTTTACCCATGTATATGATTGAAAGGTGAAAATAAGCTCTGCACTTTTGTGGACAACCCTCAAGCCTTCACTCTAGTTACTAAAGAATATATACATAAACGTGTGCTGGTTTTATAAACCAGCACCACGGTGTCCAAAAAAAGAGAAAAAAAGAAAAAAAGAAATACACCTCCTTCTTATGGGTTGAAAACAGCAGGGCTTCTTTTAACAGTGGAAGTTGGGGGGAATGGAATGGATTTCTGCATTGCAAATGCAACATTTGAATAGCATTCTATGAATTCAGATGAACTCTTTTTATCTCTTGGGGGGAGACGAAAGGAAGGCCTCTTGAATTGCATATGCACCGCACTCCCCCAGATTGCTGGTTAACCAAATTCTCTTGAGCACCCTTCAGTTTGCCACAGAAACTACTCTTTCCTTCTCAAATCTGTCTGCATCTTTAAATTAAGAGTCTGGGATTTGAAAAGCATGCATACCATCAGACTTCAAAATTGGAATTGTGTCTTTTTTCTTTTTTAAAATAAAAAAGCAAGATTTCTTCCCATTCAGATAAGTATTATTTGTTGCATATTGTAGGGGTATCTTTGGTTTTGGTTTTAACAGACAAATACAGTAGCTGAATGTGCACGACACTGTAGGTATCTTCATTCTGGAGTTGGAACAGAGGCTAAGGCTGCATACACAGCACATATTTAAAGCACATACAGAGTATCCCTGGAATCGTAGTTTACCCCTCACAGAGCTACAATCCCCAGCACCCTCAGCAAACTGCAGTTCCTGGGATTCTCCTGGGCTGCTTTAAATGCGAGTCTCATAGCTCAATGTTAGAGCACACATTGGGCTGGTTCACATCACATGGTAAGCTTGGCTTACCAGAATCACACAAATGTAATGCTCCCAAATTAGAGCTTGAAGACACTTTTCTCTTTCCCCGGCTATTATTTTTCTGCACTAAGCTAAGGTGGTGCTGTGGATTAAACCACATAGCCTAGGACTTGTCGATCAGAAGGTCGGCGGTTCGAATCCCGTGATGGGGTGAGCTCCCGTTGCTCGGTCCCTGCTCCTGCCAACCTAGCAGTTTGAAAGCATGTCAAAGTGCAAGTAGATAAATAGGTACTGCTCTGGCAGGAAGGTAAATGGCGTTTACACGTGCTGCTCTGGTTCACCAGAAGCGGCTTAGTCATGCTGGCCACATGACCCAGAAGCTGTACGCCAGCTCCCTCGGCCAATAAAGCAAGATGAGCGCCGCAACCCCAGAATCGGCCATGACTGGACCTAATGGTCAGGGGTCCCTTTACCTTTACCTTTTTAAGCTAAGCCAAAGTTTGAATTATCATATTGCTTGAACCCAGGCTTGTAGTTAAGCTATTCCCTTGCAAACCAGAAGCTGCAGGCAATTCTGGGATGGAGTAAAGCTGTTGTGAGCTCCTCTTGGGGAACCCACACATTTGGCTTATGGTAATATGTGAACCAGGCCCCTGCCAATCAAAGGATTGTATCCTACAAAGTCAGCCCTTTGGACTTGATGGACCTGATTAACTTACGTCAACTGATTTCAATGGGTGCGCATTGAGTATGACTTAAGTCAGATACAACCCAGAGCACTGGGCCAGATGGGCTACTTTTGGGGGGGTCTGGTTAACTTTCAGACTGTTAAAACTAAAAGCAGTTATCTTTAAAATGCAGCTTGCTTGTGCTTCTTCTTCAATTAAATATATTTCAGATAATTTAATTAGTACTCCTTGAGCTGGTCTTATTCACGATAATGAGCTTTGTGTGTTAAAACTATATTTAAAAAAATTCCAAAAAATATCTCTCTCTCTCTCTCTCTCTCTCTCTCTCTCTCTCTCTCTCTCTCATCAGTGCTTTTTGAAATGAACATGGCACTTTAATCATGGGAATAATTCTATTCCTCAACAGATATCTTTTATGTGTATTTCTTTAACTGTGCAGGACAGGAGAGAATTGGGAAAGACTCCCACTATGAGCAGGAGGGGAGAGTTCAGTTTGTGATCGATGCTGTTTATGCCATGGCTCATGCCCTCCATCAGATGAACAAGGATCTGTGCAGTGACTATTCTGGTGTCTGCCCAGAGATGGAACATGCAGGGGGCAAGAAGCTGCTGAAGTACATCCGCAGTGTTAACTTCAACGGTGAGTCCACAATCATCCATCCGTCTCAGAGATTTGGTTCGAATTAACTACCTGACCCTTTCCCAATCCCGATAAATATTTTTAAAGCAAAGCGATTTGTGTTGCCTTCAAGGGAACTTAGTACACAGTATACAGGGCTGGCTGGCTAGCTGGCTGGAAAAAAAATGGTGAAAGCTGCTGCAGTACCCAGGTCTAAGCCATGCTTTGGCTTAGGGTGATATCTGGACCCGGGCTAGTGGTATGCTCACTCCTGTTACTTTTATTTTCCTGAAAGAGACTAAGGGAAGATGAACTTAAGGATAAATCAGGAACAGCTTTTCCCCAGTCTCCTCTGTTGTTGTTTTCCACTCCAGAACTGTGTTGATTACTGGAATAAGAACATATTCTGGAGGAAGAAGCTATTTCTGGATGCTAGTCAAGATTCACTGTCTTCTGGTGGCAATACTCTCTTTGAAGCAGATGGAATGTTTTCTGAGGGAAAACATAATAATCAAGAAGTTCCATTCGCAGCACAGATTTCCACCCAAGAATCCCTCCTTTTTTTGTAGTGGAATGGACCCACCTCATATATTGAGTCATATGTATGAATTAGACTGGAACCAAGACTGCTACGTGTTTCAGCTAGCTGGCATCGGGCGGGGGGAGTCAGGACAATGAATCCCAGAAATAACAGAAGAGAAGACAGGGAAGGGTGTTTTAAAATGTTCATTTAAAATGTGCAGTGATGGGAGGTTGCTGTCTGAGCTGTAATTCCATCCTAAAAGCTCTTCAACAACCAGAGAACAAAGAAAGGTGAAATATACTCGCAGTCGAGTGTGGATTTCATGCTCTTTATTCATCTCATAGTAGTGATGAATGAAAGTTCCCCCAAAATATCTGCTTTATATACATTATTTACACAATGGGCTGTTCGTGATTGGCTAATTCCAGGATTCTCTGGTAGGCCAATCAGGTTGCGGATTCACTTCCACCAGGAGCTGGATTGGGTGGCTCCTGCGGACCAATCATACAGCTGTATTGTTCTAGGACCAATCAGACTGTTGCATTCTGAATCCTATTGTTCTAGGACCAATCAGACTGCTGCATTTTGGATCCTATTGTTCTAGGACCAATCAGACTGCTGCATTTTGGATCCTATTCAACTCAGTACATAACAAAAGGAAATATTGTAAAGTGTTGGGTCTTTTCTCTCTTTCCTTTTGCTTGACTTCCTTCCTCAGGCAGTGCTGGCACTCCAGTGATGTTTAATAAGAATGGTGATGCACCAGGGCGTTACGACATCTTTCAATACCAAGCAACAAACACCAGCGCTCCAGGCTACCATCTGATTGGCCAGTGGACAGATGACTTGCAGCTCAATGTAAGCCTGTTTTATTCTCTACTTTGAGGTATGCTCATGAGTAGCATGCTGCTACTTCAGGTCGGATACTTACCGCTGCTGTAGACTGCTGCATAGGGAAAGTCACCTGTGGACATTGCAATATTGCAACATTACATAGCCCTGTGAAATACTGTATTTTTCCATGTATAACATGCCCCCATGTATAAGACGACCCTTATTTCTGGGGACTAGAATTTAAGAAAGGGGGGGGGAGATTGCCCAGGGAAGGATTGCCCAGAGATATTGAGTTGTTGAGCTGGTTTTTTGGGAGGGGATTGCCCAGAGCTGTGGAGCTTTTTTTTGTGTGTGGGGGGGGGGGTGGATTGCAAATGAACATTTACCCGCCAGAATGACGAGCGCAACGTGAGTAATCTGCCAATCATCACCTGGTGTGATAAGAAGACGCAGATCGTCTGTCCAGTTGCCGCAGCAGCAGCAAATCGGAAGCAGCTATTGCTGCATGCAACAATCACCCACCCAATCACCGTTTGCAATCTCCTCGCGACAACAACCGATCCCCGGTCACAACTCTGCAATAACTGTGTATAAGATGACCCCCCCATTTTTTAGATACTTTTTATGGTAAAAAAATCACGAAAAAATACGGAATCACCAGCACTTAAACAAGGATGTTTTGATAGTTCTACTGTAAGAACTGTAGCTGCGTCTTATAGTTGCCAGTTAAAACATCATTAAATAACGGTAACAAACTGAGACACAGAGCAGCCAAGAAAACAAACCAGCTGTACAGGCCGCATACCTGCTTGTGCATTTTGGAATGATATACTATTTCAAACATCCCCAGGCATTCTTTTTTAAAAAATATCAGGGAAACCACACAAAGGTTTCAGCTTGTATACCTGAAGGTGTCCTACATGGAGAAGGTGGTTGTGATGGGAGATATCAGATAGGAAACAGATGACCTAACGACAACTCCGAGCTATGCTGCTCTCCCCATTCCTTATCTGGAAAATGTCAAAGCAGGTGTCAAGTCCATCTGTCCTGTTTTTACTCTGGAAATATTTCTACACCAATCCCTATATTTTATTTTAAGGAGTGTGTATTGGGGATGGACGAACTACCACTTTACATTGCATGTTGTGGTGCTACCGTGCCTGAATGGGGAAAGGGTTATTGTAGCAAATTAAAGTTGCAATCTTATGCATGCTTGATGGGAGCAAACTCCACAAATTCAATGGGAGTCATTTCTGAGTAAACCCTCTTAGGTTATTAATCTCTGTGGCTGATCTAGCACAAAACCACAGGGTCCCCTGAGCTAGCACCGTGATTGTGTTCAAATTGTATGAGCATATCATAAATAAACAAGATACCTCATTTGAAGTGCATTGGCCAGTATTCAACTACAATATGCTGGGATAAATATTATTTATAATATGCTGAAAGAACATTTGGCTTCCCCCAATATATGATGAGCATTTCCTAACCTCTTTCAGTTTTCCTGATCACCAGGTACTAACTGTAGAAATATTGCTGTCCTATTTCTTGTTCTACTCAATGTTCAACTTCCTGAAGCAAAAGCCTATGTCTTAAATATCCATCCATTTCCACACCACTACATGCTGAACTGGGATGCAGGTAGCGCTGTGGGTTAAACCACAGAGCCTAGGACTTGCCGATCAGAAGGTTGGTGGTTCGAATCCCCGCAACGGAGTGAGCTCCCATTGCTTGGTCCCTGCTCCTGCCCACCTAGCAGTTCGAAAGCACCCCAAAAAAGTGCAAGTAGATAAATAGGTACCACTCCAGCGGAAGGTAAACAGTGTTTCCGTGCGCTGCTCTGGTTTGCCAGAAGCAGCTTAGTCATGCTGGCCACGAAGCTGTATGCCGGCTCCCTTGGCCAATAAAGCGAGATGAGCGCCGCAACCCCAGAGTCGGTCACAACTGGACCTAATGGTCAGGGGTCCCTTTACCTTTACCCTTTACATGCTGAACTGCTCAAATCACACACACAATATAATTGTTTTGTTTTGAGTTTTTAAACTGTTTAGACAGTAATATTGTTGCCTGAAATCCAAGCTGGATTTCACTGAGCTGATTCTGAGAAGACACTGGCATGTTACATAAGGTGAGAGAGAGGGGGAGAGAGAGCACATGTGTTGGTAGAGCATGAAGACAAATCATCCTCCTATGTTATTTTCCCCCCTTACTCAGTTAACTGTTACTGCAGTAGAATATTGTCTTAGAGTAGGCAGAGTTCTGCAGAATTATTCTGCCAATATGTTGCTTTAGTTGTCAGATTGAAATTCAAGGCAGCGCATTGTGTTGAGACACACGTGTTTCTTAATATAGAACTGCACAGATTGAGAAATGACTCTTCTGGGCTGCTTGCTATCCCAGCAGGAATTTGGTTGAGGTGAGGATATAGAGCAAGTGAATGTGTGGGAGAGAATATTTATACATGTGCAATTGACAGCATTCCTAATATTGCTGAATTATTAGTAATAATAATTTCTTCACATAGGGAAAAAAATACAGTGGTACCTCGGGTTACATATGCTTCAGGTTACATACACTTCAGGTTACAGACTCCGCTAACCCAGGAAAAGTACCTCAGATTAAGAACTTTGCTTCAGGATGAGAACAGAAATCGTGCTCCAGCGGCGCGGCAGGAGGCCCCATTAGCTAAAGTGGTGCTTCAGGTTAAGAACAGTTTCAGGTTAAGAACGGACCTCCGGAACGAATTAAGTACTTAACCTGAGGTACCACTCTGGTACTTGGGGATTCTTTTCATTAAAATATCAGGACTGAAACGTCGAACTATCAAAAAGAAACTGTGTCTGTCTTGCTTTTTAGTTCATCATCTTATTTTAACATATCACATGATTCACTGGTCTTTAAAAAGGGTTATACCCTCCAAGTTCTTTATTGTACTATTCGATTTAACTTTCACATTGTTTTATCATCCACCATTATGATATAGTGACCAGGTTAATGATAGTCACTAGCCAGGTATTGGAAAATGAAGGCTCCCATTTATAAGAATTTGTGATCTGACATAGTCTGGCATATTTTGCTGATAGAAGAGCTTGCCTACCATGCATTTTTGGGCAGACTGAAATGAAGCGCAGCCTCCACAGTAAGAAATGAAACCTGTTGTAATGAAGATGCATCTGAGTTTATTTAACTACTGGATTTTAATTCTAATTCTTGGCAGGTCACAGGTTGTTGAAGAGATGTTTTATTATATAGATCTTGTGGGCAGAGAATTGTTGGCCAAGTGACTTATAGAAATGGGTTTTGTTCTCTCTACCTTCTAGGAGCCTGGCCAGATATTGCAAAGAAAGCATTTAAATCCAGATTATGTGGTGATTTGATTCAACAGGATTTGTTGCCTGTTTTCAGTTTTAAATCATTCTATGATATACCATGATAACATAATTACTTTCTTAGTCATTTGATCTGTTTGTCAAAAGCCCATCTAGACGTTATGTATTACATAAGTAAAACATAAATGAACAGAGCATTTTGAAAAAAAATAAAAAGAAAAGAAAGAGTATTATAGCATTTGGCAATCACATTGGTTTGAAATATCAGATCTGTCTTATAGCTACCTGTAATGGGAATTGGGGTTGCTTGTGTGTAAATTCCAAACTGCTCCAAGCTGGTTGTATGGCTGAACCTTTCCCCGGTTTGACAGCCCTAACAGCGCGACTCTCTCAGTCACTGGCAGAATCCGTCAGTGGGCGTTTCCTGAACTTCTTCCAACATAAGAATTCCTTGACAGCAAGTCTCCGCCTCGCTTCTCTGCGTGGAAGCCTTCTGCGCAGAGTGGGCGTGCCAAGCGGAGGTCCTGCGCTCTCCCCACTGATCTCACTGGAAGAGTCTCGGAGCCTTCCCTCCGAAGTACTCTCAGCCTCTCCTTTCTTCCTGGTGTCACCTTGGTTTCCTTCCTCAGCGGAAGCTCTCTCTCTCTCCTTGCTAGTTCCCTCTCCGGCATCATTGGGGAGCCTTACCTCTCCACTCGGCTCCGATGGCAGTTCCCTGACACTACCCTACCAAGTCTTTATAGTAATATGTGCAACCCTCACAGTAGCAGGTTCAGACTTATTTCTCAGTAGTCTACCCATGATCTGATCAGCAAGGTACCCAACGATCAAAGTACCTCGATTGAGATACACTAGTTTTCCAAGGTCGTTGGTGTACTATGATTGGACTGTCCAATACCTTAGAGTTATTATTATGGATTGCTACTGTATTTATCGTTCATTATGATTTGTTGAATTTTGTTTTGTTTGGGTTTTACAACCTTGTGGTTGTTTGGCTTGCTTTATTTTAATGTCTGTGATTTGCCATTGGATCTGTATTCAAGAAGGGTGGTTCAAAATTAATTAATAAGGTAATAAATACATACTTACAAACATCTACAAGAGCTTGCTTTGATATTTTACTTTACAGAACATATTCTGGTTTTTGAAGGGCTTTCAGAGGATATTCCTCTGCCCTTCAATCTCCAGAGCTTTTTGGATTGTAATTATTCAAAACATGTGTTTGCAGGCAAGTAAAATGTCTCTCCCCTGGCCTCTAGTCTAGACTACACTGAATGTTTACACAGCAGTTGCAATACTCTGATTGTTTTCATATTAAATAATGGGCTAGCATGGCCATAATTCTCATGGTGAGTAGAAGTAAAATATTAGCATCATGCCCAGTATGGAAATCATAATGATCATGAACTTGTGTAGTGGTTAACTTTTATATTTCCATCTGGTATTTTGCATTTCTTCAAGTTTGTTTTAATTGCCAGTTTTCCCATCATGAACAAGACTTACAGCTCAGTATTATATCAAGAAAAGGTACTTTATGGCATAAGTATTGATCCTTCTTTCCACTGTATTCTCAGGATAAATAAGAATGGTACATAGAAGCTTGAGGGAAAGAAAAATGAATCCATTACAGCTGAAGAGAGGGTTTTATATAGGATTTCTAAGTATGCCTAATGTTTAAATTCCCATAGAGTAGCCACATTTTGCACATACAAAAATTGTGAGGTTTGACTAGTTGACTCTTGTGGTCCCTTCCAACTCTACGATTAATGTATATCAGCCCCTGTATGTGTTTAGTTATATCCAGGATGGGGAATCTGCTGCCCTACCCATATGTTCCTTGTCTACCATTCTGATCATGCTTGATCATGGGCTCTGCCAGTTGGGGCTGATGGAAACTGGAACCCAACAACATGGAGAGCCACAGTTTCCTCAACCTTAAGTTATATATACTCACTACTTTTTCATTCCGCTTAGTGCATTCACTGAAGTAGGTTCTTCCCTACAAAAGCCCCTAGTGATGTTATTCTTAGTGCTTGGGAAACAGTTAAATATCCTTTCATTAAGTTGTCTTGCAGGATGGAAAAAAGACAGAGAAATGCTTTTGGGTGACAGAGAGAAAGTGGAACTGTTCAACACCTACTTTGTCTCAGTCTTCACCCAAAAGGAAAGCAATGCCCAACCTGGTGATAACAGAATAAATGACACAACGAGGGAGCTGCAGCCCAATATAGGAAAAGAGGTGGTGAGGGAACATGTAAGGTAAAGGTAAAGGGACCCCTGACCATTAGGTCCAGTCATGACCAACTCTGAGGTTGCGGTGCTCATCTTGCTTTATTGGCCGAGGGAGCCGGCGTACAGCTTCTGGGTCATGTGGCCAGCATGATTAAGCCACTTCTGGTGAACCAGAGCAGCACGCGTAAACACCATTTACCTTCCCGCCAGAGCGGTACCTATTTATCTACTTGCACTTTGACATGCTTTCGAACTGCTAGGTTGGCAGGAGCAGGGACCGAGCAACGGGAGCTCACCCCATCACAGGGATTCGAACCGCCGACCTTCTGATCGGCAAGTCCTAGGCTCTGTGGTTTAACCCACAGCGCCACCCGCGTCCCCAAGGGAACATGTAGCTACTTTAAATTAATTCAAATCTCCAGGACCTGCTGAGCTGCACCCAAGGGCACTAAATGAGCTTGCAGAGGTAAACTCACAGCCTCTGTCTATAACATTTGAGAATTATTAGTGAGCACGTGAGGTCCCTGCAGACTGGAGGTTGGCAAATGTTGTCCCCATCTTCAGAAAGGCTGGGAAAGAAGACCAGGGGGGATCCAGCTGATTCCCGCCCCGCGCCCCATAAAATTTTATTAAGGTTTTTTCATAATACAATACAATAAAGACAAACTAATCTAGATAAAAACAAAAACAGAGAGAGAAAAGAAAATGCAGAGTCCTATCTCAAATGTAGCTCTTAACATTTATCTCAGACATAGGCAAACTCGGCCCTCCAGATGTTTTGGGACTACAACTCCCATCATCCCTGACCACTGGTCCTGTTAACTGGGGATGATGGGAGTTGTAGTCCCAAAACATCTGGAGGGCTGAGTTTGCCTATGCCTGCCTTATCTCATACAGAAAGGGATCGACTCTCCCATCTCTTACCTGGGAGCTTTCCTTTCTTTTTCCAGGTGGGAGTGGAATGGACTCCCTTGGAAGGTGGTGGACTCTTCTTCATTGCAGCTTTTCAAACAGAGGTGGTATGACTGTCTGTGATGGATGCTTTAGTTAAGATTCGTGCATTGCAAGGAGTTGGACGAAATAACCCTCGGGGTCCCTTCTAACTCTACAATTTATGATTCTGTGAATCTATGACTGTCTGAAAGTACAGGGATAGAATTAGTTTATTAAAGCAATAGCGGGGGGGGGGGACATTTAACTGGTTAACCAAATAAATATTAGATAGTATCAGTCCAACTGATATGTGTTCTGCGACTAATAACATTAACAATTCAACGGGATGAAGTAATACAGGAGAACAATCTAATAGTGGATAAATGTTTCTACAAATATTGATTTATATATTGCTTAGAATCAACAGATGGGGCTATTTACAAGGGTGGATAGGGAACTGGGGCTTTGTTATAGTTGCTGCTGGAAGAAATTGCCACCACAACATACATACTATTTTACTCACTGCACCAAGGTTTTCCTTTCAGAACCTTTTATGTTCCCAGCTCCCAAGCTGCGTGTTAAACTTGGTAGTTTTGTAAGGCATCTGATGATGGAAGAAGACACTCTGAAGAGTGTCGGGTTATGCAACTTTTGAGTCATATCCTATCCTACATGCCACATATGACTACAGGTTTATGAATAGAAGCTGCATTATTTTGGTGGACTTGTTTAATTGCTGTATTTGATGAGCTGCCTAACAGAAATCTGGGCTGCTGCTGTTTTATAAGCAAGATTCCATGCTGTGAGATCCTATAGATCTTAAAACAAATAAGCATGACGGTTGGTTAACCAAGCTATGTGTTTCCACAGAAAGTAGGGGAAGTAGGATGGGATAAAATTGTAATCTGTGATCTCAGTTTATCCAGGCATGAGAACTGTGCTTTTAATTTCTGTGCTATTGACCGCCAAAGTCTCAAAACATCATGTAGTGCAACCTCGCCAGAAGAAAAAATTAAATCCCTTTGCTCTATTCTGTCATATTTATGAAAATGGCTTGTACTTCTATACAGTGGTATCTTGGTTTATGAACTTAATCCGTTCCGGAAGTCCATTCTTAAACCAAAGCGTTCTTAAACCAAGGCATGCTTTCCCATAGCAGTGGGGGGGCTCAAATTACTAATGGAACACATTCGACAGGAAGAGAAAAATGTTCTGCTTCCAAGGCAAAGTTCACAAACCAAAACACCTACTTCCAGGTTTGCAATGTTCTTAATCCAAGTTGTTCATAAACTAAGCTGTTCTTAAACCAAGCTACCACTGTATCTATTTGTCTCTCTGTGTATAAACTAATCTCAATTACTGTGCATAGATGCAAAGGGCTAATTTTGGCAAGCATGGCTTTTTCCTGGGTCACCCACCTCCCCACCCCTGCTTTGAACAGTAAGCCCCTGTCCAATATTCTTTTGAAAGCCCCTTTAGTTTCATAAGTGATGTGTCAAGGCAAGTGTTCAATTAACAAAAACCCACAGCCCCTGTGATTGTTGAGAAACAGTTGGGTCATACTTTGAATCCCACCACCGAATTTAGAAATACTGTAATATTATGAATGACATAGTGAAGAAATTGTAGAGGAGAATTTTAGAATATTTGCACTAGTTCTAATTACAGTTTTCCATTGCTTGTGTTATTAAGATGTGAATGAATTTAACTTCCACAGAGCCAACTGAAAGAGGATTTATCAGCCTATTGACAGGCCATAGGCTTATTCTGATCTTTAGTCATATACTAACAACATACTTTAATGGGCAGCTAAATGACAATAAAGCTCTCGTTTATTCATGTCAAGCCTGAGCATATGTTTTGAGAAATGTCGATAAATGTTGAGATAAATGTAACCAAACAGGTTGTTTATTTAAAAGTTATAGGACATTCTCAAAGCAGACAACAGTGGTATGAAATGTACAAAATGGGCTTAAGTCTCTACCAATGTAAAACAGCTGAAATAATTTATACGATCCCTGTGACAAGATTTCTGAAAGACCATCAATTTTTGGTACTGGATATATTGACCTGGTATAGTTGGAAAAGTAAAGGAGTCCATGCAGATTCTTTTTGAATACTGGAAAGAGATACCTCAGAACAAATCAGTGTGGTAATTAAGCTGAATGTGGTAGCTTGCCCAAGGTAACCAAATAAGCTCCATGGCTACTAAGGAAGGATCTGGGCCTAGGTCTTTCTGGTCCAAATAAACCAGACCAGAATCTCAGAAGTGGAACACTTCCAAAGATTTGGAATTACGGGTACTTCTGATTTCTTCTTGTCCAAATTGTACATTGTTACTTTTCACTTCTGAAAAGCTGTAGGCAGCAGTGTGCGGTGGCTGCAGATTTAGCTGGCAGGAGGAAACTCCAAACCTATAATGCGAGATGATTATATAAATAATTGGTGTATTATAGATTTCTCAATCTCCTTGGCAGAGCAATGCAAATACAGTAAACACCACTTATCCTTGGTGTGTTGTGGGGGAGTGAAGGTGCTAAGATCGCAAAACGCAGCACTTTAAAACCAATCCCCCTGAGGGCACCACAAAAGCTTTTTGAACAACTGCTCAGCAGCCATATCCACAAATTCTTCCTTAAGAATTCATTGTGTAGAAGGTAAATATTTTAAAAGCACATGGTGTCATAAACAAATATTATACGGTGAAACATATTGTGAATATAGGCCATATTGTATAAGGTTGGCCTTTTATAAGTACCTAGTAAAAATGGGAGATGTGGTTAAGATATTATATAGTAGAAGATTTTAGCCATGTGTCAGCGTGTGGAGGAAGGCAGAAGACAGCTCGGTCTCTCAAGAACAGGAAGTGTGCTTGGTAGGGCCTGGTCTAGGCTGGATTTACCGTAGGTCCAGGCAAAGCTGGACAAAGATGAGATGGGTCCATGTGTGGTGTAGTGCGGAGAGCCAGTGTGGTGTAGTGGTTAAGAGCGGTAGTCATGTAATCTGGGGAACCGGGTTCGCGTCTCCGCTCCTCCACATGCAGCTGCTGTATAATAAAGGCATAGACACACCTCTCCACAGCTTAGGGGCTGCCACAGAGAAGGCTCACTCCCAGGCCACCATCACCTCCCCAAGCCTCTGAGAAGGGAGGAACTACCAAGAGGGCTTTCTCTGTAGATCTCACCACTTGAGATGGTCTGGAAAGAAGGAAGCAGTCTTAACATGTATATCCCGCCTGACTGTAAAAACAAAAAACCCCTAAGGCCTGAGGGAATAGCAATTGTACGCAGCATTGTGCAAATGAACTCAAAAGCTGTGGGTGGTTGTAGGTAAATTCCTTCTCAGTTTAGTGGGGCTCTTCCGTGCAACGTGGTGAAGCGATCTGTTTCAAGAAGCCCATGAAAGCAATAATTGTGGTCTGAATGTAGCAGCAAGACTCTAGCACATTTGTACTCCACCCCAGGCAGCAAAATGTCTTGAGCCAGTACTGCAACTTGGGACAACAGCAGCAATAAACATACAGGCTCCACAGCCAGAGGTTGTATAAGCTGAGTTTTCTCTTTTTCCCTAGCTATTGTTTAGAATTGTAATTTTTTTGTCAGTGATTTCCCCCCTCTTTGTGTGACTGCTCCTGAGTTTTCTGTTTCTTTTGACGATGATAGATGGACCCCAAAGCTAGCAGTAGTAGCCCATGAGATTTTCATTTAGCAGACGTCTCTTTGTAAGTTAACAGCCCTTGCTAATATTGCATCAGGGACGCAGTAGTGTAGTGTAGCCCTACTGGGGAGCTAGTTGTTTCATTATTTGAATCGTGGCCTATGACTGATCCTTCTCGGTAACTTCGGCCATAACCTCCGACTGCTAAATATTACTGTTTTGTTTTCTGAAGTCACAGGGACCAAAAGTCTGCTCCGCCTTGATTGGTATTAAAAACAAATGCCATGACAGCAAAGCAGACTTCTAGCATCCGTGGCTGACACTCGAAACAGAAACAGTGGCAGCAGAAATAGAGCTCGTTAATGCAGTCCCAAACTTCATTTTCCACCCAGTAAAACTGGCTGCTTAAGGGTCTTTCCCCTGCTTTTCTCACACTGCGCTCGCACTCCGCAGCTCTTCATGACACATTGATCCATGATGCAGTTTCGGAATGGTGGATGTGGAGTATCACTCTTACTGTAGCTATCGTGTGCCTAGACAGCAAAGTGTAACATCATTATGAGATGCACTACCTGTGGCGCGAGGGAACAAATTAAAGTTTATTATCTCTTGGCAACTGAACACTGCTGTTGCTTTCCTTGCAGATGTAGTGTTTTTTTTTTAATGTCTCAAGAAATAAAAACAATGTCAAGTAGAATCACACTAAGAAAATAGCTGGAAAATATATTTCATCATGTAATTTAGAGAGATATAAATATAGAGGCAGTACTGCAGGAGCTTTTTAAAAAAGAGAGAGATAAGAACATATTAAAAACCCTAGACTAGGCCACAGGTCTATTTAGTATAGCACCCCCCAGTGGCCCAGTGGGATGCCTGAGGCACGCCCCCATGGAGGAATCCAAGGCAATATCTCCCTCCCCCATAATTGCTCCCTACTGGGATGCTCCCTTGGATCACAGAAGTTCCATATGGCACTGGTGTTTACTTTTACCAGAAGGAACAGTTACTCCCATACCAACCTCCCTATGCATTCTCATTTGTAGAGGTACACATTCACCTGCGGCCAGGTGTGCTGTGATGAGAGAGAGAAAGACAACCAGATTCCCTTCTCAGTGGTGGTGTCCATTGAATGGAATTCCCTCTCCAGAGATGCCAATCTGGCACCAGCATTGCTGCCAGTTTTCAAACCTCCCAGGCTTTTTGGCGTGGTCTGACGTAATTTTCTTTAACATGCTATTATGTCTTATCTATGTATTTTGTTAACTGCCTTGGAATCTCCATGCCTTAAATAACAAATAATAGAGCAATGCTGATGATGGAAAGCCAGTATAAATTATCCCTATTCCAAACAACCCCCAAGAGGAATTTGACTTGCACCACTCTTTTGCTGGCAAAAGTTCCATGGAGATACTAGGGACTCAGCTAAATTAGTGAAGAAACAGTGATTTGAATGCGCTATAAACATGCAACACCAGATGGCGCCAGAGAGCAAGCAAAATTAGAATGCTGTTTTCCAAAAAGATTTTTTCTTCTTTTGCTAAAATGATCTAATTTCTGATTTATTCATAGAGGGGTTTTTTCCTGTGTTTAGATCCACACTCTGTGATGTGGCCAGGTTTAATAGTGGCTAGCATAGGTGTGAGCCTTTCATTTCCCTATTCCACCTCTCCTGTGCCTCCATCACATCCCTTTTGGGAGGACTTATGCTGGCATAAATTTTGCTGGCTTAAATTTTGCTGGCTGAGCCAGGGTGAGCAATTTATGTGGATATTTCTTTGGCTGAGCTGGGGTGGTAGAAGTGGGCAGGGCATTTTTTCCCAGCCAGAACTCACTGGAACTCAGTTCTGGCACCTCTCAGGTGGGCACCATTGCCATTATAAGAGAACAAGGGAGGTGTTCATGGTGAGTTCTGGCACTTCTTTTTCTAGAACAATTACACTGGGGGCAGGTAGCCCAAGATCAGCAAATAAAAACTCGTTCTGCAGATCTTGAATTTGACTTAACTTTGTCTAATCCTCAAATCTGAGCTAGTGGTCATCACTACATCTTGCCACAGAAAATTCTAAAAATTAATTGTGTGCTTAAGGTAATAAGAAAGCTTGTTATTAGATGCCTATATATGGTGCTTCTGTGGGAATGCAGGGATACATTTTGTGAATGTACTTTTGTCCATTTACTGTATTTATTTTTCCCGATTTGAACTATAAAATGGTGATATTCTTGAGTCAAAATGAGAGTACCCCTAAACATTTTTAAAAGAAAAAAGCACTGCCTATATATCTTTTGAAAATACTCAAATGATTCTTGTGTGACTGACCTTGAAAGTTGGTGCAAAAGTATTTTTAATTAAAATAACAGTAATAAATAACTGAGCTTGCAAGCCGTGAAAATAAGAATGTTGACTCAAATAGTAATGCAGGTATTCAAAATATCTCTCACTACGCATCTGGAGCAAGACAAAGTAGCTGCTTGGAATGCCCTGAGCACCATGCTCAAGGGACTGTGAAGGAACGCCTGACAAGGAGTCCTGGTGTCAGCAGGGAGCCCTCATTGCTCCAATGTTTTCCTTCTGCGCACTGTATGCTGAACTTTGTGGAGGCCTCTTGGCAGGCTGAATTCATATTTTGTTCAGAAAATGCACCCATGCATGGCCCTTGCCTCTTCCATTCTTAACTCTTGCGAGAAAGAGAGAGGAACTTTTGTTCTGCTGGCAATTTCCCAAAGCAGAAAAGACATATTTTTCAGTTAAAAGTGGGCATTATCCCTTCAGAAACTCAAATGAAGCAGTGTGTTAGAAATAGATATATATTCCCCCACCCCCCAAAATGCACTTCATTTGCAGCCCAGTCCTCAAAGCTCCTCTTGAGTAGGAAGCCTCACCAGTGGGAATGTCAAAGGGCTGTATCAGCATAACAGTTTGAGTAAGGAAGCCGCAGACCTGGGAAATGCAAATATTTCTCCTCAGCCATGCATATCAAATGGTTGCAGAGCCCAGCTCTTCACATCTGCTTACCATCCTTGGGCTGAGTTATTAAAAGGCTGCAGCAGCAGTAGCACAGCACAGTTTGAACAGCAGGAAGCCATGATAATCTTATAAATAGGAGATTGTGGTCCACAAGGGATGCCAACTGAGCCACTTAAAAGATAGAGCTAAACCATTCAAGACTTGGGAGGATAAGGTTAGGACATGATCAGATTAATAATAGATTTTTAACCTCAACAACTTCTTCTCCTCCTCCTCCTTCATAGAGGTGAGTAGATGTGATTAGAAGTGTCCGCCTGATGCCATTTTTCACTTGAAATAAAAGATTAAAACCACATCTCCCCTGCTCTGGAGCTCATTTTCTCAATAAATAGAGGTGGGTAGCCGCAGCAGAAAATGGCGTATGTGTTGCATGCTCATCTCTGCAATCTGCCTGTGAGAAGGCTGGCATTTCACCGAGTTGAGGTGTGCTTATAGGAAAAGTTCACCTGGTGGGGGGAAGGCGCAGCAATAGACTCCTGTCTACAGCATTACTGCTCCTTACCAGCAGGGGGAGGGAGGAGCAAGGTAATGGTGAGATCACGCCTGAGCAGGGATGCCAGATGGAATCCAACAGCACAGTGGCGCAACCTCAACCTCAGGGCACCTCAAACTTCCAATTAAACAGCAGTAGTGATGCTGCTAGGAGGCTGTTGCTGTGGTGACGCCAGCCTAGTGGGTGAGCTGCTCCTGCCTCTGTCACCCTTGTTGAATGTCTGCTTTAAAATCACACACCCCAAGGTTACTACTCTGTAAGCACACCTGAGTTATGCCTCTGAATACCAGTTGCTGGGGAACCTGAGCAATGAAGGGCTATAGCACAGATGTCCTACTTGTCAGTTTCCCATAGGCATTCTGGGGTCAGAACATGGGATTACATGAGCCCGTGGTCTGATCCAGCAACACTCTTTGTAGTTTGATAGAACAGCATGGGGTTTTTTTGTTAAGGGATGCTATGTGTTTTGTTTTCATACATCCCCTTGACTTGCTTGTGCCAAATCTCCAAACTGCTTTTTGAACTTGGTGGTTTTGAAAGATGTTTTTGGCAAATAATAAAAATAATTAAACTAAAACAGATACCGTATTTTTCCGAGTATAAGACTAGGTTTCCCCCCTAAAAAATAACATCAAAAATTAGGGGGCGTCTTATACACGGATATATCCCCCCCCCCATTTTCTTAAATCCGAGTCCCCCAAAATAGGGGGTGTCTTATACATGGGGGCATCTTATAGACTGAAAAATACGGTACACATTTCTTTTCAAAACCTTAGGCTCAGGGAAAGCCTAATAATTTGAGGAAATGTGCAGCAGTTTGACTAGACTTGGGTAATAGCTGAACATCCCGCAAGACTGTATTTCACTAGAGATTTAACTTTCAGAAGGGCACTGTTAGATTGTTCTTCGAGGGTTTCTTGTCTGTTTTAATGGAATTGCCCTGAAGGGCAAAATCAAAAGAGAAGCAAATTTAATGCTGTCTGCTTATGTGACAGCAGTGGAGGTTGGAGCCTTCATCCCTATAACAGAGGCACCATGAGACTTGAGTACACTTTCCACACGCACAATATTAATTTCTCACAAGGACTTGCAGCCTTTGTTATATCTTCGGCCAGTAAAGTAGATATGGTTAAATAAGATCTGGGATTTAATTAAACAAGTCAAATTAACTGCATACCAAACCACCCCTCCCAAACTCACCATCATGACTTTATAACACGAGCAGCTTAGCAGCCAGAACGTCCTCTTTGGACTGGACATCTGACTTGAAGGATGAATTTATTGATTTAATGACATTTTCCACTGGAATATTAATCTTAAAGAATAGTGCAGTTTCAAAAATTGGTAGTATGTAAGTGTTAGCTATACCTGGTTACAATTATGTTTTCGTTGGAGGGAGGGGCTGGGTATGTTTCATTATTTCTGCTTTTATTAGTGCTTTTGAATCTAGTCTCTAGAGTAAGTCAGGGTTATTTTTCAGCATGTTATTATTTTCATACAGTCTAGGATCATTAATTCAACAGTAACAGTGAAATCCTACACATCATTACCCAGAGTAAGGTACAATTCGCATCAGTGGGACTTTTTCCAAATCAGTGTGCTTAGATTTGCAGCTTGTGCTACCTTGTTTAATCATACTTTTAAAATTATGTCCACGAACCAACGATGCTGCTTACCTGGGCATCTCCCAGGGGGCTCTGCTAGCTCAGTTTGGGAAGATGTTGCCTCAGTAAAGGCTTAGAACAGATTTGGGAAACCTGAGGCCTCCAGATATTGTTGTACCACCATTGTTGATCATTGGAAATAGGACTCGGGGCTGATGTTGGAATCCAGCAACATCTGAAGGGCCATAGGTTCTCCTGACCTAGCTTAGAGTCATCTGCAGCCCTGAATCCAAACTACTCTTCTTCTTCTTCTTCTTCTTCTTCTTCTTCTTCTTCTTCTTCTTCTTCTTCCAACCCAGTGACTCCACCCTCCCTGGGAGAATTTTTAATATTTAAAGGGTGTGTAGCCTATTCTGTAGCCACATGCATTTGTGTGGTGGTGGGACAAGAGAGTCTGCAGAGGAATGGAGTCATGTCCTCAGAGCAGGGCAGTCTAGAAGTGGTCCTCCTCAGGCTAATACACTGAGGCAGCGAACATGACAAGGCTCCTAAGCCTAACTCTCAGGAGCACTACATAGGAAAGCTCTTCTTAGAGGTTGGTGATGTACTGCAACGTTCTGTTGCAGGTTCCCACTTTTTTGTCTGCAATGATCAGTTGTGTGTTTTCTCCTCTCTGCATGCTTCATCAGGCAGACAGGACTGAGATGTTAATGTGAAAATGTCTCCAAATGAAGCATAATTAAAGTTCAATGAGCAAAACCTAATTTTCTGTGTACCAACTCTTGTTGTCAGAGGAGGATTGATTGATGACTGCAACATGAACAAGAAAATGTATTAGTTGTGAGCTCTTGATAGAGCCCTCAGAAAGTCAAGTGCTGGGTGCCTGCTCTGAATTTCTGGTTAGCACCAGCTGTGGATATTTTAGGGGCTAACTAAGATGTTACTAGGGATGAGGATGGCGCTGTGGGTTAAACCACAGAGCCTAGTACTTGCCGATCAGAAGGTTAGCGGTTCGAATCCCCGCGACAGGGTGAGCTCCCGTTGCTCGGTCCCTGCTCCTGCCAACCTAGCAGTTCGAAAGCACGTCAAAGTGCAAGTAGATAAACAGGTACCACTCCAGCGGGAAGGTAACCGGCGTTTCCGTGTGCTGCTCTGGTTTGCCAGAAGCGGCTTAGTCATGCTGGCCACATCACCTGGAAGCTGTACGCCGGCTCCCTTGGTCAATAAAGCGATTTGAGTGCCGCAACCCCAGAGTCGGCCACGACTGGACCTAATGGTCAGGGGTCCCTTTACCTTTACCTATGATGTTATTACTACTACTACAACTTTGTTGTTATTGTTATTTGCCAACCAAAAGGAAATGTAGAACTCCCTCATGACTGCACAGAACAGAGCAGATATGTGGGTCATGGCTGTTAAAGAGGAAGGCTAAGCTAAGATTCTGCTGGTTTGGCAGAAAAGGGTCTTTTGTAAATAATGGATTTGGAAGAAGCTATGTGGTTGTCAGGATAAATTTGGAGAGAGAAACTATGTGTACCATTTTGATTTCTTGGAGGAAAGATGGACTATGTATGTAATAAATGAACGCATGAACGTTACAGAACCACATATACTGCCCCCAGCAGTGCTGATCAAAAAGGTGTCTTTTGACACCTGTGGATATTTGGCTTAATTGAGATTAGCATCACCCTTTAGTTTTACAGGGAATGATAGCAAGATGTGCTTTGGTGCATTTGAGTGATATCAGGGTGTACAGAGATGCAGCTTGATATCTATGCAATATAAAAGTCCTCCTTATCCACACAAGCACCCTTTCTTTTCCAAATAACACTACATTTTCAGCATCAGCCCCACACCTTCCTGCTTAAATGATCATATCTCTATATTTATTTATCCATTGGAAAGTCCTCCTTCAACTTGCTTGTGAACCATGATAATTGAGATTATGGAAGATGCACTCGACTTTTTTTTGTGCCTGAAAGAAAAGTTTGTGCCATTGTTAGAAAAGTTGATCAGATAACTGACTTGTCTGGAAGCTTTTTTGCTTTTGCTCTGCATTTCTATCATGCCTGAATCTGACACTTGGGGACAGTAAAAATATTGATAAGCAAAGCAAGCCAGCAACAGTTTTAAAACCATAGTAAAGCTCTATGTTTCATTCGAGTCCTGGGCTTTCTAAGGCAGCCCAAATCAGCAGCTTTCTGAAAATAGAACTGTTCGTGCCACCTCCAAGAGTGCTTGTATTCCACTGGGATCAGCCCTGATGCTGCCTATATTTGCACTTGATGTATGTGGCAAGTTTGCTGACAAAAACTCAATATCTCCCTGCACCTCTCTAATAACAAATGATATGTGCTGTGTAGATAAAAGCTCTCCCACATTCTTAAGTTGCAGTGCAGTGGTCAGTAAAAGCCAAGTACTGTGACCCATTGTCATTATGATTGAGTGAATTCCTCATTAGGGAGCGTGTTCTCATCCATCAGAGGTGCCAGCTTTCATTCCAACAGCTGTATTTCACCTAGGATCACAGCACTCTCTGACAAGCTATATCATGCCAGAAAACGAGAAAGCACTTGGGGGTGGCTGGAGCCATGTTTTCCTCCCCATAGTTCTTCATGATTATCCTGGCTACTTGCCAGAGAACGAGTCATTCATTCATTAAACGAAGCCAGCTGAAGAGCTGCGGTGAGCATTGTTAAATGTCATGATGTCCAAGTGCAAATTGCACGTGTCGCACCTTAAATTGGAACTTGCTGATAATGCATTTTATAGTCACTGGTAAATTCTGAATGGAGGGGTTTCTGAGTTTTTCTGGATCCATTTCAAGAAGCATTTACTTGGATGATATGGCCAGCCACATAAAATGGTGCCAAAAAAAGTCTAAAAGATTAGGGGTTCCTCAAAGGCTTCTGTTTAGGGAAGTTTTTAATGTTTGATGTTTTATCGTGTTTTAATATTCTGTTGGGAGTTGCCGAGTGTGACTGGGGAAACCCAGCCAGATGGCCAGGGTATATTATTATTATTATTATTATTATTATTATTATTATTATTATTATTATCGCACTCAAAACATTTAGTATTGCCTTAAAACAGCCATTTTGACCAGTGGTTGCCTGCCAGTGGTAACTGCATGGAATTATCATGGAAGCAATCAAAGAGCTTTTTAGGAGTGCAGAAAAGACATTCCTATAGGGAACATAAGTAATAAAACACAGTCATCAGGGGATCGAGGGTAGTATGCACCTATATTACACAGGATCTTGGTTATTCTTAAAAACCTTAATTATTTGGCCTGTCTCTCAGATGTTTACAAGATGGCAATAATTCTCCTGTGACATCATTTGCACCAGCAGGCACTGTTGCCCCACAAGGGTTTTAAACCACCCTCTTCCCCAGACCTTTCAAATCCTAGTAGCACATAAAAGCCTTGACTGACTGCCTTGCCATACAGAAAAGCAGGCATTGGCTCCTGCAGATGCTTCTCTTCATCGGTGAAAGAAGGAAAGCTAAGAACAAGTGTGGTATTGCTGGGTTTGGATGTGAGTAGAAGCCAGTGTTGAGAGGAGCAGAGGCACCAACTTGAATAAAGTACAGTGGTACCTCAGGTCGTTCCGGAGGTCCGTTCTTAACCTGAAACTGTTCTTAACCTGAAGCACCACTTTAGCTAATGGGGCCTCCTGCTGCTGCCGCGCCACCAGAGCACGATTTCTGTTCTCATCCTGAAGCAAAATACTTAACCTGAGGTAATATTTCTGGGTTAGCGGAGTCTGTAACCTGAAGCGTATGTAACCTGAGGTACCACTGTACTGGAGGAACAAATAAGCCCCGTCTCACATAATCAATCACATGATCGACCCACACCATTTGGATGGCAATGCCCATTAACTCTGAGGGGCCCTGGTCCCCTCAAATATTTTACTGGGGGCCACAAAGGGACCTCGGCCTCTAGGAGTGCTTCCTGTGGGAATGAGTGGACTTCACAATGTATGTCTTTGGATTGCTGGAAAGAAGGAGTGAAGAAAGTCATAGCAGGAGCATGCAAGATATGACTGCAAATATTCCCAGTCTGGTATGAAAGCAACTGAGGAGACAGTAGTCCACCGCAGTAAAGGAAGATGAAAAGAGATTTGTTTTCTTAAGCTTCGTTGTTGTTGTTCTTTGCTGCATCTGATATTGTTCGTTTATTTTGTTTCGATGCACCCTAATTTCCCATAAGCTGTAATGGCACTGAAGGTGTCCTCGCTGCAATGAGCTCTTCTTATAATGCCCCTGATGAGCTCAGAGAAACTATTCATTCTGCATTCAAGTCCTGCACATTTTTAGCCCTGCTGCGCTGTCAGAAAAGTGCTTCATCTACAATTTCACAGAAAATGCTTATTATTTGAAATTTGCATTGATGCACACAGTAAAACTGTAGATTAATTATTCAAATGCTATTAAAGACCCGAGTACAACTTCAGGCCTTGCTTTCAAGAGGCAGAGGAAGTGGAAAACATGGATTGGCTTTTTAGCATACCTTCCCCACCACTGGCTTAATCTGATGGGCTGTTTTTGGATTACATTTACCCCCAAAAATTGCATATTAATGCATTCACTTTTTTGTTTCCACCTATTTAAATAAAAATGAACTGAATATAGATAAAGCTAGGAAACGTTGCACTATTCCAGTACAACCTTTGGCCCTTAGATGACAGGAGAAAGGATCATTTCAGATTGGTGGAAGAGAATAGATAATAATAAGGTTTCTCTCTTATGTAAGGTCACTGTAACACATGTGAGCAACATGTGGCTCTGGCTTGGTCGAATTTCACAGGACCACAGGCCAAATTTTATGTGGGCAGGGAGGGGGGAAACCTCAGCTGGCACTAAATGCAGCCGCCAAATTTCTCGTTGGGGTTGAATTTAAATCAGGTCTAAACTTTGTTTTAAAACAGCTGCATTGGTTGCCAGTTCTTTCCCCCAAATTTAAGGTGCACAACTTGGGACAGTGCACCCTGTCCCCTCTGCCAAAGCAACCACTAGAGCGAAGGATGGCCATGCTGCACTGCCTGCTAGCTTGCTTGGATAAAGGTACCCCTGACCATTAGGTCCAGTCGTGGCCAACTCTGGGGTTGCGGCGCTCATCTCGCTTTACTGGCCAAGGGAGCCGGCATACAGCTTCCAGGTCATGTGGCCAGCATGACTAAGCCGCTTCTGGCGAACAAGAGCAGGGCATGGAAATGCTATTTACCTTCCCACTGGAGCGGTATCTATTTATCTACTTGCACTTTGACGTGCTTTCAAACTGCTACGTTGGCAGGAGCAGGGACTGAGCAACGGGAGCTCACCGCGTCGCGGGGATTTGAACTGCTGACCTTCTGATCGGCAAGTCCTAGGCTTTGTGGTTTAACCCACAGCGCCACCCACGTCCCTAGGAGTTTGCTTGGATAAAACCAACTAAATCCAATTGAACATGGAACTGGGATTATGACCTCTTAAATCAGGGGTAAGCAAACGTTTTCAGCAGGGGGCCGGTCCACTGTGCCTCAGACCTTGGGGGGGGGGGGGCAGACTATACTTTGAAGAAAAAAATGAAGGAATTCCTATGCCCCACAAATAACCCAGAGATGTGTTTTAAATAAAAGCACACATTCTACTCATGTAAAAACACTAAAACATGTAAAAACATGTAAAAGCCAATTCCCGGACCATCCGTGGGCCAGATTTAGAAGGCAATTGGGCTGGATCACATCCCCGGGCCTTAGTTTGCCTACCCATGTCTTAAGTCATCTTCCTACTGTAAAATTTAGCATCAGTAAACCTGGTTTGAAAACCCATAAACGCTGGGTAATTTTTTTCACATGAAATTTAGGACTCTTTCATTCCCACATCCTAATTTAAATATTTTACCCAATGCAAAGACTGATTTTGTCAACAATCGAGAAGATAATATCAAATATAGCTCCTAATTGGACTCCCAATGTCTCCTACTCCACGCCAGTATTTTAGACTTGGAGAGGAATGCTTGCAAATTCTGCAGTGTTTGAATTAAGAGAAATTTACCTCTTCTGTTAATAAAAACTTGTATTTAACCAGCAGTGCAGGATTCTATACTCACTATAAATACTGGAGATTTTCCTCTCCAATAAGCACAGGAAGAAAACAAAGAAGAAAACCAAATATAGGGAACATGCAGAGATCTAATAATTTGGGGGGAAGGAAATTATGCTTGTGTGTGCATATATAATATGTATATATAGAGAGGGGGGGAGTGAGAGAGTTTGGCAGCAGAGTTTTTATGTAGTGCCTAAACTGAGCCTATGAAGAGAGCACAGCAGTTTTACTGGCTTGGAGGGAATGGCATTGTTTACTGCGCCAGGAAGACATCCATCAGCAAAAAAAACTGACAAAGGGTGGAAAACAAGTGCTCAGGGGCCATGTGGTGGCTACTTAAAATTATACTGCAGCAGCAAAAGCCTTTTGGAAAGAGTCTACTGCCATGCAGAACATGACCATCACACTTACCTAGTCAAAATCCAGGACAGGTGCATCTCTATATGGTTACCATATAGCAGCTTTTCAGTTTAATGCTGGCTGAAACAACAACAGAGCTTTGTTCTCCTAATATGCCATGTCCCAGGCCTCGCCTTGGCTGAGATCAGTGCTCACTGTACAGCCATGGTGGTGTTGTTGTTGTTGTTGTTGTTGTGCCACACATCTGACCGGGCTGCCCCAGCCACTCTTGGTGGCCTCCAAGAAATTATAAAACCCCAGTAAAACATCCAACATTAAAAATGTAGTTTTGTTGTTGTTTAGTCGTTTAGTGGTGTCCGACTCTTTGTGACCCCATGGACCAGAGCACGCCAGGCACTCCTGTCTTCCACTGCCTCCCGCAGTTTGGTCAAACTCATGCTGGTAGCTTTGAGAACACTGTCCAACCATCTCATCCTCTGTCATCCCCTTCTCCTTGTGCCCTCCATCTTTCCCAACATCAGGGTCTTTTCCAGGGAGTCTTCTCTTCTCATGAGGTGGCCAAAGTATTGGAGTCTCAGCTTCGGGATCTGTCCTTCCAGTGAGCACTCAGGGCTGATTTCCTTAATAATGGATAGGTTTGATCTTCTTGCAGTCCATGGGACTCTCAAGAGTCTCCTCCAGCACCATAATTCAAAAGCATCAGTTCTTCGGCGATCAGCCTTCTTTATGGTCCAGCTCTCACTTCCATACATCACTACTGGGAAAACCATAGCTTTAACTATACGGACCTTTGATGTAGTTTACCATATGTTCTTTTTGCAACTGCCTAGAAACTGTCTTGGTATTAAGTAATATATAAATATATGAAATAAGTAAAATAGCATTTTAGTATGAAGAAACTCATATTCATTACTTGGAAACAACCCAGTTTTTTATCTGTATTTTAAAGAGTAGAAACAAATCCTGGAATTACAACTCTATCCATCATCGTCACACACTTCATAGTAATATTAAGGGTGTTCTAATATTCATAAGCAATATTCTCCATAGTGACAAGCAAGAAGCAGGGTGGAAACCTATCTTCCAGTATGTTCTGCAATGCAGAAGAAGCATGCAAGACTCAGTGTAAAAAATTGGTGCTTCCATTTAGGAAGGAATGATGAGCAGACTTAAAATCTAGCGGCAGCATTAAAGTTGCTTAAGAAATCAAGAGAGATAAAATGTTCTTTTGGAATCGCATTCAGAGTAGACAAACTGCAAAGAGAGAAAATCCAGCAGTCAGCTGCAGAATTCATGATCAGGTTTTTAATGGTATAATCAATACTCCTTTTGGAATATAGCAGTGGTGCCTAAAGGAGTTCTAGAAGCCCTTTTATCTCAACACAGAAATGTTCCAACAGGAACCAGTCGTGATTAGTTCAGATATTACGCTTACTTTCTGTGATTCAAGAAGCACTTCTTTAAAGTGTCATCCTCCTCACCTTGGGAATGTTGCCATTCTAAACAGAGCCAGGTTTCTTTCTTACAACAAGAGAAAGCCACAAAATAAAGTTAAACGTGTATATAAAGAGATCATATAACTTATTGGGAAGCCTTTGCAACGTTCTTCTCACTCCACTATGTAATTTTATGACAAACACACCCAAACCAGTTGAGAGAAATATACACAAAGTCACTGGATGAAGCCATTGGAGCAGGTCTGTATTCTTTGAAAGGTCAGCTGTAGTAACATTTACTAATCACTGCTGTTTACTATTTACTAATACACATCAGGCATATTGACACTCCCATTTAATCAGCCATGACAGAATTATAGAGTCAGTTTCAAATGGTCCAAATCTACCATGTCATGCCTCTCTTCTGCAGCCTTCATGCTGCCACAAAGCTGGTTTGGAGCAGAATAATAGTAGAGGTTTAAGTTAGCAGATGCGTCGTGGCTGGAGGATGATAAAAGGGAACTAAAGATTGTGCACAAAAGGGAATGTAAGCAGGGCAAAAGAGTAAAAAAAACCTGGTGTAGTATTTGGGAAAACTTCTGTGAGGCTATCTTTCATAAACTTTTGTTTTTAAACCAGCCACTGTTCAATCCGAACAATGTCTGGTATACCATTGGCCAGGTTCTTTTCTGTGGATGATGTCCACAGATGATGTCTGCACATTTGAAAGCCTCCAACCACAATACAGTAATACACTGAAAAGTTGACATCTACAATTGACAAGTTCAAAACAAAAAAAAAATTTTTCTTCCAGTAGCACCTTAAAGACCAACTAAGTTAGTTCTTGGTGTGAGCTTTCGTGTGCATGCACACTTCTTCAGATACACTGAAGAATCTGTATCTGAAGAAGTATCTGAAGAAGTGTGCATGCACATGAAAGCTCATACCAAGAACTAACTTAGTTGGTCTTTAAGGTGCTACTGGAAGGGGGGGGGGGGAATTGTTTTGACTATGGCAGACCAACACGGCTACCTATCTGTAATTGACAAGTTGTTCACCCTCAGATATGCAAGAAAAATAAGTCTAGCTTGTGATCCGCTGGGTGTGCTGCATCCATGGCTTTCATGATGGCCATAAAACCCCCAACAAGGTAACCTGTGGATTTTCCAACAGATTGGATTAACAACTGTCATAACCAACAGATTGGATTCACAACTGTCAATCCAAAGCCTTCTGAAGGCTCAGGCAGGGAAGCTGTCATGGGGGGAGGGGTTATTGCACTGGGAGGTTCCTTAATTTGTCTGTCCCGATGGCACAACTCATCCATGCAGGGCTCAGCAGTGCAAGCCAGATGAGCCTTTTCATTTAGGATTAAGCCCAAGATAGGGTTAAGCCCAACATGATGGTGACTCCAACTCTCATCAGCCCCAGCCAGTATTGCCAATGGCTAGGGATGCTGGAAATTGTAGTCCAGCAACATCTGGAGGGTTACTGTGCTGACTACCTCTGTCCTAGATAATACATAGATGTTTTATTATGTATCAAGCTGGTATTAAATAGCAGCACCAGACCTGATAGCAAGTTTGCTAGGCAACCAGGGCTGTCCTGGCTTGGGGAAGATCTTCCTTTCCGTAATTATTAGCTGCACAATTGTACAATGGGTTCTTAGTCACTGCAGATCAAAAACTTACAATTTCAGTCTTTAAATGGGAAACTAATTCTTTTTTTTCCTTCTTAGATAATTTCACATATTTTAATTTGTATATTGTAGTTTGTATCAACTGCATATTATTGACATATTCCTAGCTTCAAACTATTATCATTTTGAAGCCTAGGATTTAGAAACTAATTACAAGACTTAAATGGATAAGCCTGGGGAGCTAAATCATGCAAATACTCCTATCTATGAAGCTAAATATTCAAAAAACTATTTGAACTGCTGACTTAGTAACTGGAGTTGGGATGGAATTTGCAAGATAACAACAAACCTGAGAACAATCCTCAACTCTTACCCCCCTAATCTATCCATGGCAATTGTAGTGTAGCTGTTATTAACTAGCTGCAGGGGACAACTGTGGCTACAGAAGGGGAAAAAATGTTATTTTCAAGCATGGTGTGTTAATTAACACTCACATGATAATTTCTGTACTGATTTTTAAACATTGCATGGAATTGTTCAGGATAAAACAAGAGAGATACTGCAGAAAAACTCATTTTGGCAAGGGAAGCACGTTTACAGTAGCTGTTACAAGTGATAGAGTATTTGGAGAGGTGGCTTTTTCTTGCTCTGTTCCAGAAAGCTATTACTTGGGCACAGACACATCCAGCATCATGCCCCTTATTCACACTTGATTGGTAATTGTCACCAAGCAACTTGTATTCCTTGCACCTGCAGGAGTCCTTGGATCTCCTATGGTTCACCACAATCCCACCCCCTTTTGACAACTTTTGCTGCAAGGTAATTTCTTCTCCATGCTCTGATCTGACCCCACCTCATTTTATGCTATGAATAAGGTAAAGGTGGAAGACAGGAGTGCCTGGTGGGCTCTGGTCCATGGGGTCACAAAGAGTCGGACACGACTAAACGACTAAACGACAACAAAGGTACCCCTGACTGTTAGGTCCAGTCGCGGATGACTCTGGGGTTGCACACTCATCTTGCTCTATAGGCCGAGGGAGCCGGCGTTTGTCCGCAGACAACTTCCAGGTCATGTGACCAGCATGACTAAGCTGCTTCTGGCAAACCAGAGCAGTGCACAGAAATGGTGTTTACCTTCCCACCAGAGTGCTACCTATTTATCTACTTGCACTTTGACGTGCTTTCAAACTGCTAGGTGGGCAGGAACAGGAACTGAGGGACAGAGCTCACCCCGTCCCGGGGATTCAAACCACCAAACTTCTGATTGGTAAACCCTAGGCTCAGTGGTTTAGACCACAGCGCCACCCACGTCCCTTATGAATACTGTATTGCAATTTTATGGGTGGCACTCATGGCCTGACTTTTCTTTCCTGCTGGATCACCAACCTGGGAGGCGAACAACTGAGTGGGAAAGAGCCATCGGTCCTGGCCATGCTTCCAGTATTTATGCACATTTTTAAACTGCAAGGCAGGTGCTCCCACATGGCTGCTGTCGTCAGAAGCCATACCTCGGGAGCACAAAAAGGCACACTTCAGAATGAAGATGGATTTTGTGTGATTGATTGTTGATTTTGTTGCGTGTCGAGGTCCCCAAGCCACCCCCCAAATAACTCACAACGCACACTTAATTTTTGTTTAAGGTTTTTGGCATAATTTTGGCCACAACTTTATTTAAATACAAAACCGTGAGTGGTTGTTTAGGCATTGGTTAAGACTATCTGTCCCCCCGCCTGGGGACAGAACTGACTTCCGGGCACCACCGAAAGACAGTGCGGGGGAAAGCAAGTCGGGGAGAAATGGAGCTGAGTCACAGACCCTCAATTCTCATCTGCATGCTCCCTGAAGGCTTGCCGGCCCTAGTCCCATTCCAGGGATTGGACGAAAAGATGGCAAGCCCCAGGATTCCTTTAACGGAATTCCCTTTCCGCAGCAACCATGGAGGGGCAGGCCAACCTATCCTAACCCCTCCTCCACCAATTTATAACCAATGCCTAACTGCAAGCTTACAAGTTATGACGATTTGCTACGCAGTAGGCAAAAACCAAATGGCCCAGCCAATCAGCCAGATGGACAAAAATCCTATCAAGCCCCTGCCCCAACGGCAGACGACCCCATGACAGGCATAGCAAGGTCAATGCAACAACCCCTTACTCAAGGGCGGATGGGTGGGTGATCCGTTGCACACAGCAAAGAGAAAGCTCCAGGCTGCGTGCAGAGTATTTAAACATTTTACCCCTCCCACCAAAATTGCAACATAACTTTTACCCCAGCAACCCAGTGAACCAATCACTGCCCCAGGCCATCTTTAGAGACCCTGCCTAGTAACAGAGGCGTGGCTCAGCAAACCCCATCGCAACACACGCTCTCCATGAAGGAGAACACGCTTTATAGGAAAACTACCATGTCCTGGGGGAAAAGGCTCAGACTTAGCTGTCTCCCTGACAAGCTAGTTTTCTACACACAAGTATGTTGTTGCTGTTTTTAAGTGAGGACATATTCAAACATGCAATCGGTCACAGTCTCGGTCCAGTATACCTGAAGGAGCATCTCCACCCCCATCGTTCTACCTGGACACTGAGGTCCAGCGCTGAGAGCCTTCTGGCAGTTCCCTCGCTGCGAGAAGCCAAGTTACAGGGAACCAGGCAGAGGGCCTTCTCGACAGTGGCACCCACCCTGTGGCACTCCCTCCAACCAGATGTCAAAGAGAAAAACAACTACCAGACTTTTAGAAGACATCTGAAGGCACTCCTGTTTAGGGAAGCTTTTAGTGTTTAATAGACTATTGTCTTTTAATATTCTGTTGGAAGCCGCCCAGAGTGGGTGTGGTATAAATAATAAATTATTATTATTATTATTATTATTATTATTATTATTATTATTATTATTATTATATCCCTCCCTCCCTCTCTCATAAATACATGGGCACAAACTGTAATAGTAGTATAATCCCTCTGCTTCTCCTGCTTTTGTGGGTGAGGTAGAGTTGGGAGAGGCAGCATCTAAAATCCTGATAAGAGTTAGGATTGAACCGTCTCCACATTGTGAGCAAAGAAACAGCATCTGTGTTTGTGAATTTTCTTTTTTAGCTGCTGCCCCTCCTGCCACAATGGATGTGCTCCAGAACCCCCCTGGAGCGCCAGATTCTCTTAATGTGACACAAGGTGCTATATTGGGAAGGCAGGCTGGAAGACTCCCACTGTGTGTGGTTTGTGCTCTGCACACAGACCCTTTGGGTTTCAATCAAAGCAAGCAAGAGAAATTGTGGCTATCATAACACTTATTTTCTCAAATTTCCTTCCTCCTCCTTTAGCCATGCCTGGCTTTTTTCTAGCTTTTATTCTGTGTCGCTAGGTGAAAACATATCTAGGCCTGACATCCTGAAACACTCATATTGCATTCTGTTGCATAAGGGCATCAGCCTTGTAAGAAAAAGTGAGACAGCCACAGCTGCACTTCCTCAAAATATTAGACGGATACCAGCAAAGCTTGCGTCAGCTAGACCTGATTCCTGTTATTCTTCCAAAGGAGTCTTTTGAGCTGTGCATGATCCCATCGAGGTCGACAAGTGGGAATAAAAGCCATTTCATTTTAAAGGTGAAATGAGCAGTTTTTGTCTGGGAAAGATACAGATACTCCCTTAGTGTCCAGAAATGACTGTGACCCCCTCAATAATGGCTAAAACCTTGTTTGCAGTCTTCAACAATGTAAAGGAAGCATGACTGTGAGTGCAGGTAAGTGGAAGATAAATAAGCTTTGCAAATATTTTATTTTCATGTAGATCATCTGCTTGCACATTGGAAGGGTCAGCAGATGCTGTTAGCAGTTTGATTTATTGTGTCACCTTCTTGACCAATTAATTTATTCAGATTTTTTTCCCCCTTCGGTTTTCTCCAGTCCGTAAAATAAAGAGGTTGTGTACTGACAGGGCATTTCTGTTTCAAGCTTTCTCATGTAAATCCTCCAGTATGATAACAGATAATGTACAAGATTCAAATCTCTCTTTCTCTGCTCACTTCTCCCATTAAAGATCCTGCAATAATGAGGGGGGTTGACGTTTTCCATGGAGCCATCAGCCAAGTGCTCTAGGGTTCCATGGACAGCATAAGAGCCACACAGAGAACTAGCAGTGGGTGGACTGACCAATAATTTGTCAAGAATGAATCTGAGTAGCTGAATAAATTTTGATCCATGGTCCAGATTTTGTCTGGTTAGGCTCATAGGCCTAAAGGGCACACATCCAAATCATAGTTTGTACAATCCATTGAAGCCCCACAGTTCCAGAATATATAATGGTATTCAGGGCTGTATTCAGACTGCACTGTGGTATCTTTTGCAGGAAATGGATACCTTTCACTCTCCTGTCACTGGTGGTTTGTGCAAAACATATGGTGATGCTCTGGTGATGAGGTGATTGTCACCTGTCAGAGATTAAAGTCCCCAGTCCAGATTTATATTAGACTGGACCAGATGATTTGAGGTTCTGTCAAAAATGGATCTATGAGAGAATGGCATCTAAAATTCAGTTCCTCTGTCTCCAACAGAAATGTGATGTGATGAGTATTTGAAAAGGGTGTGGGTCAAAAATGCAAGTCCTCTACTCAAATTGATCTAACCTATTTCGTGTTCAACCCCCTGCCCCTTTGAGCCAGTTCCAAAATAGGCTTAAATGCCTTGTGGAGCATGCTTTGGGATGCATGCTCCACAGGTCACCAGTCCTTATTCTCCTACAAGTACAGCCCATGTGGGGATTTTGCCTACAATGAGTAACTTGTTTTCTTATAGGATAAATAGACTGGGGATTTACATGGAAAAGAGAAACCAGTTTGTGTTTGTGTCCATCATTTCCCAGCAATATACAGTAATATAAAGCGGTAAGCAGAAATCCCCATGTGAACAAACTTTTCTTCCTGAGGCGGCATGTTCAAACAAATGTGAGTTCTGAAAGAATTAAGAAAGGTTTTCCTTTCTGCATTTTTTTCTCTTTTTTTGGTCTGTCATCAATCTCTATCATTCAAAATGTGTAGCGGCCTCAATAAATGGCGCTTGAGGGACCACAGAGTGAGAAACCACTCTGGAAATAGAGAAGTGTGTTTTGGCTGAAACTGCCCTGAATTTCTACCAGTAGGTCTATCTAGCAAGTATTGCTAACTCTAACTGACAGGAACTCTAATGGGTCTAAATAAGTCTTCCTTTCCTAGCCCTGCTACCTGAAGTTGAGATAACTTTTTCAACTTCAGTGAACCTGCAATCTTGAACCCACAAAATATATGCTCTGTCACTGAGGAATTACCAGGCTTTCTCATATATTAACAGACACACACACACACACACACAAGACATACACACATACAACCACAACCACACACCAGATACACGTTATTTATTTTTATCTGTTAGAAGTCTGTGACATCCATTTGATTTCCCAATTTTACTTAGCTGGTTTTGTCAGTGGCTTTTGTAACAGGTAAAGGTAAAGGTACCCCCTGACCGCTAGGTCCAGTCGCGGACGACTCTGGGTTTGCACACTCATCTCACTCTATAGGCTGAGGGAGCCGGCATTTGTCCACAGACAGCTTTCCAGGTCATGTGACCAGCATGACTAAGCCGCTTCTGGTGAACCAGAGCAGCGCACGGAAACGCCGTTTACCTTCCCACCAGAGCGGTACCTATTTATCTACTTGCACTTTGACGTGCTTTCAAACTGCTAGGTTAGCAGGAGCTGGGACCAAACAAGGGGAGCTCACCCCGTCACGTGGATTCAAATCACTGACCTTCTGATCGGCGAGCCCTTCTGTAATGGGTAGTTTTCCCATAATGAAGTTTTTTGCCAGAAGCAACAAAATGATTAGCTTTTGGAGGCTACTAGTTTAGAGGTATGATGAAGGGCATTCTTGCTAGAGAGGAAAGGAAAAGAGCATCCATAATTTTCCATGGATTTCTGTTCCAGTTTTGGCATATTGTATCGTTGCTCCATTATATTGGTTAGTTTCAAATAGAGAAATATTTCTGATTATGAAATTACATTTTTTCCCCAGATGCTTATATCCAAAAGGCCCAGACCAGGTTACTTTTTCCAAAAGCCCCAGACCAGGTTACTTTTCATGTGAACTTTTGTATGTTGAAACATGTGTTTCAATCACTTGCATTGGCTAGGCCTTCTGCCTGCCAGTGGGGTGGGTGTGTTCCCCATGTCCCGCAGAAGCTGCAAATTTCTCTTTAATTTAAACTAAAGGGATGGAGACCCCTTTATTCTAAACTTTACAGCTGTTTCTCCCTTACACTGCCTCTGGACTTCGATTGAAGGCGCGCATTAGCACTAGGGAGCATGGCCATTCACTGTGAAAACCCCTTTAGCTTAAACTTTAGACACAGCTTTTGCAGATTGCAGGTGCCTAAATCAAATTCAGACTTCAGTGTTCATTAAACTATTTCCAATTTTAAGAAATCTCTATGACTTATAAGGTTATAAGAAGTTATGCATGGCTAGATGAGCATTTACTGTGTTGCAAAGAAAACGAGAGAGAGAATGCCAAAATATTTCAGCTGATAAAACAAAATTCATCATTTCAACAATCCGGGATCCTACATGCAATTATTTCCTATAGCATCTCCCAAATAACCTTTATATCGATTGCTTATTATTTGCTTCCTGTGTGAAATTTTAATTCTATTTTCTCTTTCTCAGCAACAGCCCTCATTTACTTGGTGGTGGATTAACATGGCTCTATCCATTTTACCCAAATATATGTACAGAATTGAATCTGCACAGATCAAATTTTAGCAGAAAATGGATTGTTTCCATGATGCCATCTGTGCACACATTCGTTTTCCTTTGTCGTTACTAAGGGCTGCTTGATACCTACTTCCAGATAACCAGTCTTATTTACTTTGCATTTTTTTACCCATAGATGGATGAAATGCAGTGGGGCAAAGGAACGAAGAAGGTCCCTACTTCGGTCTGCAGCCTTCCCTGTAAACCGGGAGAACGAAAGAGGATTATTAAAGGGATGAGCTGCTGTTGGCAATGTGAGCTATGCGATGGATACCAATACCAGTCTGACGAAGTGACCTGCAAGATCTGCTCCTACAGTCAACGGCCAAATGAGAATCGTACAGGATGCAGCCCTATCCCTATTGTGAAGCTGGAGTGGCATTCCCCGTGGGCAGTCATCCCGGTCTTCTTGGCCATGCTTGGAATTATTGCCACCATTTTTGTTATGGCAACCTTCATTCGATACAACGACACCCCCATTGTGCGGGCTTCTGGAAGGGAACTCAGCTATGTTCTGTTGACAGGAATATTTCTGTGTTATATCATCACGTTCTTGATGATTGCCAAGCCAGATGTCGCCGTGTGCTCCTTCCGACGTATCTTCTTAGGATTGGGGATGTGCATAAGTTACGCAGCTCTGTTGACTAAAACAAACCGCATCTACCGCATATTTGAACAGGGCAAAAAATCAGTGACAGCACCCCGGCTTATTAGTCCAACGTCACAACTAGCAATTACTTCAAGTTTGATATCAGTACAGCTTCTTGGGGTTTTTATTTGGTTTGCAGTTGACCCACCAAACAGTATAATAGATTATGATGAGCATAAGCCTATGGAACCAGATCAAGCCAGAGGAGTCCTCAAATGTGACATTACGGATCTACAAATCATATGTTCTTTGGGGTATAGCATTCTCCTCATGGTTACATGTACTGTCTATGCTATCAAGACTCGGGGTGTCCCGGAGAATTTTAATGAAGCCAAACCCATTGGATTCACTATGTACACGACTTGTATAGTATGGCTTGCCTTTATTCCAATATTTTTTTGCACTTCCCATGCAGCTGAAAAGGTAGGTGAAAATCAAGTAACTCGTGGGATGATTTTTTTCCCTATAAAATATACGTGGAAGTTTTTATTTAAACGTGCTTCTAGAAATGGGCTAAATGGCTTGACAAAAAATGGTTTCTTACAACTACAACAATACAAGATGTATTTGCCTCCCACCTCCTGCAGTTAGTTTGTAAGTCATTTGTTTGATGAAGTGGCAGATGATGGTCAGTAAGAATCAGCTGATCCATCGGTTCCTTCTCTTTCAGCTGCACCTTTTTTTAACAAAATGGATAGAACGTTACTATTTTAATGGGAGGGACAGCTCATTGCTTTGATTACAGGATATAAAGTCAGCATCTATTGAAAATAGTTTTGTGCCCTAATCTGCATTTTGGGAATTCAGAACCACAGGGCGCAAAGGATCGCTGAGATGCATTTCTCAAACTAGGTATTGTGGTGCAATCCTATTAACATGAATAGACTATACCCAGTGGTAAGTATATAAAAGATTGCAGCTTTTGTTGTGGGAAATATGGCTACAATTTCTAAATAGGAAGGTTCAGTGTTGCCATAACCAAGATGTTTTTTTGACTTGTACACATTGCAGTGTGGAGCCTACTTGTGTAGGTTCCCTGTGCAATTGGAAATCTTGTAAGATCACAGTTATAAATTGTGCAGGGAGCCTACAAAAATAAAGAAGGTTCTCCACTACAGAAGTTCAGTCCCCAGAATGTGGAAGCCTGCAGCGACAGTGATGCAAAGGAAGGCGAGCTGTTGTTTGAAGAGTACTCTAGACTTAAACATATGCACAAATTTCTAATTGACTTTATTGTGCCTTAGTGGAAGGAGATTCCACAACTTCCTTGGAAATACATTTTGCATTATAACTCTTTTGGGTTTTGCTTCCAATATTGTATCCACTTTCTAAAATGAATTTCTTCAATTTAGTTAGGAGGATGTCTTCTGAATTGGTGACAAAAGTTTTCCTAACGTCAGGATACATTATATCCACAGTAGTCCTTCTTGTCCATTATACCCATTTCCACATCAAAGAAGAAAAATTGGGTTGGTTGGTATGATTTGTTGTTAACAAATGCATTTTGACTCCTAGGAGTATATATACTTGCATAACAGACTTGTCGTCCAAACAGACTTGTCGTCCAAACAAGTTTTGCTCAGTTCTTTTGTATTTGCCTATTATTATAGCCATTTCTGAGACAAAACTAGATTGTATGCTTTTTTTTTTTTTACTTTTCTAATTTAATTTCCTTCTGCCTGCAGAATTTGTGATATGAAGCAATCATTGTCAGAAGACCATGTTTCGTAATCAGACTATCTATCTATCTATGATATATCTCTAAGCACTGGTGAAGGAAGAGGAGTGCAGGGGGAGCGCACTGCCGCTGGCAGCAAGATCCCGGTGGTGTGCCATCGCGGCTGCCCCCCACCCGTGCTGGGTGCCATGCCCCTGCAGGCGACGTGCCATGCCCCCAGGATGCATGCCATGCCCCTGCGGGAGGCGCGCCATGCCCCAGGACACACACCAGCCCTGCCCTGCCTGCTCTCCGCCCCCCAGTACTAGAGTATGAAGCTCCACCACTGTCTCTACAGAGACAGTTATCACTTAGCTTAGTAAGTGACATTGCACATATGTATAACAAAGCAGGGTACAGTGTGATTCATTGATCTCACCTGTTAGAAGGCCACGTGCAGGTAACATTTGCTAGTCCAATTCCATTTACAGCAGTGGACTAACCAGCTAATTATTCATAAAATCAAAGCTGATTCTATGAGCAGGCAACAATTGACCAAACTAGATGTGATGTCTAGAGTTTTGTGAATGGAACTATCATAATTTCTAATACTGGAAAATAAACTGTATTAAGATAAGAGTATTGCTAGGCCTTTGAATGTTTCTCCTTGTACCCTTTTCCTAATTCAAATCCCTTCTGAATGCATTTTGAAATGTTCAAGTACATTCACATTGGGTTGTGCTCCCTATATATTGATTTAGGTTTTCCTATAATACCGGCATCAATAACATCTAGCTTTATTAGTTCTTACAACATTTACATGTTGAAAAATGGCATTATATTATATAATATAATAAGGGACTGCAATGATGCCTTGGAATAAAATTATACTATAGGAAAATGTGAAGAGAACAAGAGCTATTGATGGTTTAATGGTAACATTTCTGGAGGCTTTGTTATATTCAAGAAGTTTTTAATATTAGGAAATATTCAGGAACTTAAATCAGAAGCAATAAAAATTGTCTTGATATTGATATTTTTATAAGACATAATAACATAAATGTGACCAGCACATTTTAATGTGACTAAGAAAAAGGGATTTATATATTAAAATGTGCACATTCTGATTTTAGAACAAGCACATTCTGTGTGGCCAGCATTAACCCCAATTATACACATATAATTTACTTAGACTAATCACTGTCTTCCAATTAAAAATTAGTTTTCAGCAGAATCTTTTCTAACATGACGGGAAGAGATATATACTGTGGTGAGGGAATTGGGTTTGTAATGGAGGGAGAAAATGTTTGGGAAAGAACTGCAGGTCTCCTTACAACCCTTCCTTCTTGTTCAGACTTGTGAAACCCCTTGGAACTATGAGGAAAGGAAATATTAAAAAAAGAAGAATATAGATGCTGTTGTGATATTGTGGAGACACAGGAGGTCAAGTACCTATCTGCCCTCCTATGATTTATTTAGTTAAAATTATTTCTATCACACTTTGTGGTTAACATACAAAGCAATTTAAAAAATAAAAATCATACAAACCAACATAAGAGTGTAGCCGATTAAAAGCTGAAGGTTACGTGGTCGCTTATTTCAGAGACTATTAGGTAAAGCCATTTACCATAAGCAAGGCTGGATTTAGGTTTGATGGGGCCCTAAGCTACTGAAGGTAATGGGGCCCTTTATATGTCCAGCTGTCCTTTGTCAACAACAAATTGTCGCTGTTTTTTGTGTTATGCTATATGGTAATTTATGGACCTAATAGGTATCCAAAGCCATTTGCACAGAACAAAATATGTATTTTACCAAAGTAATTGTTGAACTGAAATGCAATTAAGAAGAAGTATATTAATAGTGAAATACAATTAAGTAGAGGTATATTAATAGTGAAATAATTATTAAACTCTAACTTAAAATGATTTTTTATTCATAACAAACTTAATAATGCAAACACATTGGCATTTGACAATAACAAAAGTTTAATTTTATTTGTTTTTTATCTTATATTTTGGAAATGTACATCCAGTTGTTGTTTTTCCTTTACATTTTTTGGGGGGCCCCAAGATAGTGGGCCCCTAAGTTATAGCTTGTTTAGTTTATACATAAATCTGGGCACTGCATGTGCCCATGCTACTGCCTTACCAACAATTAGCACATCAGCTCATCTGAAGGCATTCTTCTTATAGAGATCGATCCCTTAACAGATCTTATTGTGCTAGCTTTCATCCTTATGAGAACGATGACTTCCTTGTAATTGAATTGTGAACAGCTGAATCAAAGTCTTTCTCCACAGCAATGGGGAGTTCAGAATAGCTGACATCCCCGACTCACCATTTGCTGTCCAACTAAACACCGTGGTGCAGCACAGCTTATTAACCTCTCCCTTTGGCAGCAAGTGTTGTACAAATGAAATGCTAGTGATAATGCTGCCAATATAATTGGCCTGGACAACAAAACTGTTTTAAATTCTCCCCAGATCTGTGGCTACCTTGATCAGGAGCAAAGGCAGCCTCCGAGAAGTGTTAGACCAATTATAGAAGCTATAGGTTTATACTAGGATCAATACAAAGTGGCACTTGAAAAGAGCAAAAACAGCCCCTGTAAGGTCAAGCCAAGCACAGCTAAATCAATAAGCCAAATTGAATCAAAATATTAGAATAGCAAAGTGAGACGATAAGGAGTTGAGTGAGTCAAGCAAGTTCTCTAGCAAATTATTCATGTGACTGACACACATAGCATATAATTATTCTCTGAAAGCTTCTCCCTTTTCCAACAAATGCCTTTCTAATTCTTACTGTATTTTTGTTCTTAGTTTTTTAAGCCAGTATACATTGTCAAGAAATCAGTATGCATTTAAGCCAGTATACATTGTCATCAAATGCTTGGGGCTGTTTCACACATAACACTTACATATTAGAAAAGGAATAATATGTCTGTATATAGTACTTGCCGATCAGAGGGTCAGCGGTTCGAATCCCCGGGACGGGGTGAGCTCCCATTGCTCGGTCCCTGCTCTTGCCAACCTAGCAGTTTGAAAGCACCTCAAAGTGCAAGTAGATAAATAGGTACCGCTCTGGCAGGAAGGTAAACGGCGTTTCCGTGCGCTGCTCTGATTCGCCAGAAGCGGCTTAGTCATGCTGGCCACATGACCCGGAAGCTGAACGCCGGCTCCCTCAGCCAATAAAGTGAGATGAGCGCCGCAACCCCAGAGTCGGCCACGACTGGACCTAATGGTCAGGGGTCCCTTTACCTTTATATCATTATCTGTATAGCATTATGCGATACCCATGCCTGTGCATATTTTGTTACATGAGCACATACTAGGAAGTCACATTCACAATGATCCACATGGATTTGTTTATGCTTTTCCCTACACAGAGTTTCTTTATGTGCAAAGCTCATTAGCGAATGCTCAAGTGTTCCTTTGCAAAGCAGGCATTGTTGAAACTGTTCCCTGGGGGTAGAAAGTTATAAATATCCCACAACACCGGTCTGGGGGCCAAATTATATTTCATTAAATGCAAGATCAGAATTAATATGCCTGTTTGATGGGTTGCTGTTGGGTAAACAACAACTGCCGTCAAGGCTGTGATATATGAAGAGTGGGATTAAACAACCCTTCGTGTGCCACGGTCCTAAGGAAAATCACCCTCACACCATTATAGCAGTTGCCTTCCCACAGCAAACAGCAGCTTCAGGAGGGTGATTTTCATTGAAATGGCAGAGTGTGGGTCAGGGGTTAACTCTCCTCCTTACCCACATGTTGTTCTCCCCCACAGCTGTTATTTAACAACAGCAAACTAGAAAAGTTAGCCATAGTCACAAATATACCCTAAGGCAGATTTTGGCCCTGAGAAAACAAAGCTCTTTGCAGAAGCAATCTGAAAGTGCTTATCATACGAGAACAAACTCTCCTTGAGGCTAATGTGTGTCTTCAATCATGTATTTTTCTGAGCATCCATTAAAGAAATTCATGTTTAGGTTGGCTTTTGAGGATGTGTGGGAGGATCAAGTGCTTTTGTTGTCAGAAGTGCATTCTGCAAGGTTTTTGACTATTACATATGAACCCAAGCCATCCATTTTATCTAGCAGTATTGCACTCATAGAAGGTGGCTAGAATTATGATCTTGGAACTTATCAATATTTTTCAGCATGCTGAAATGATGTCAAGGCACTCTTTGAGATGTCTGTGTCTGTAAAGCTGTAGGCAAGGTGCTCTAGCAAATTAAAAAAAAAAATCAGAAATTTTTAAAAGTGTATGGATAGAGCAAGAGAAACAGTATGCATACTTCTTTCTGCCTAGCTGCAGGGAAGAGTAGCATGGTTAGGAGCTGGTGTTGTGTTCCCACAGAAGCTGTGTCCATCATCACTCAGCCTGACTTGCTCTCCTGCGTTGCTCTTCCTGTTCTTAAGCATCCAATTGAAGAATATCTCACTGCATCCAGCTGCGAAGTCTAACTGGGGATATATTTAGGCTTCTTTGAACTTTTATAAACTATCATTATTATCTGAAAGGCGTTAGTAATCTCTTAACGTTGATTCTGTGTTTGAGTATGCTTAGTGGGGAAAGTGTGAGGAATATAAGCAGCTAATTCATCGCCTCTAGACAAACTTTTGCTTTCATGTCCCAGTTGCAGAGGCCTCTGTCACATCCTCCCATTCCATGTATCTTTACTAGCAGGAAATGTGAAGCCCTTAATCCCATTTGCTGTTGAAACCAACTACCCTCTCTCCTCTGGTGACATTTTTTTTAAAAAATGGCCTTTTCATTCAAAACAGTGGGGGAATGAGAAAGTGCCAGGTCCATTTGACAGGATGAATGAACACACACATTCACTAAAAGTGTGAAAAAGGCAAAGTAAACAATGGGTGGGTGTCCTGCTATGGTGAGCATCCTTTCTGTGCCAGCATTTCCAACTGCCTTGGGTGAATTTTGGAAGTATGGGGAGAGTAGCGGAGGACACCATTGTGGAAGCTGAAGCCCTTGTGCAGAGCTTGCGCCGATGGGACTCGTTTGGTTCACTCTACACAATGTAATTCACATTTGCAAAATATTACTGTACTTACTGTACATTTAGGGGGACGAGGCACTATTCCCTGTTTGGTTGTCCTGTGAAATATTGCTTGATTGTTGAGACTAATTTGTGTTTCACCAGGAAAGTGAATGTGTGCCATATCAACAAATGTAGTAGTTGCTATAGCAACAATATATTCATGGGTGTCAGTGTCCCAAGGCTTCCAGTGAACCATTTCTCAAGGTTGTTAAACTATAATACAGAGTTTTCAACTGTCCCATGCTTCCTCTGCTCTCTCCCCACTTTACTTCCCAAAATATAAGCCTGTGTTTAGTTGTACAGCTCTACAAAAATGTGAAGATACTTTGAAATCTCATAGTGAAGGAGATTTTGTCCAATTTATGTAGGATTCATAACTTAGCTAGAAAATTATGACTTGTAATGTGGTCAGATCCTCACTAGTGATAATAGGGTTATTGTTTTACTTGCATTTACCTTTGTTAGGGATTAATGCAGTAGCATTAAATTGTACAGCTTTACAACTCCATGGAAATGTAGCTCTGTAAGATCTTTAAAAAACAACATGAAATGCCCTTTAACTTTCACAATGTTGATCTGACCGCCTTTGCCTAGGTTCCCTCATGATATAGTGGGAATTGCATGAGCATCCTATTTAGGCAGCAGTTCATCTTACCCATGGGCACTGGGGCCAACTGTAGGACACTGGCGGAGGAAGAGGCATGCGGGGGGAGTACACCGCCCCTGGCAGCGTGATCCTGGTGGAGTGACATTGCAGCTGCCCCCCTGCCCATGCTGGGCGCCATGCCCCCCAGGACACACGCCACGCCCCCAGGACGCACACCATGCCCCCAGGATGCGTACCAGCCCCCGCCTGCTCTCTGCCACCCAGTGCCAGAGCATGAAGATCCACCACTGCTGTAGGGGACCCTGGGTGCCCAGGCACCCACAAAATTTTTGTTGTGGGTGCTCAGCACCTGCACCACAGGGCCTCCGACATGACTTCCAGGGCCTTGCGAAGCACCGGAAGTCACACCTGAGGCCTCACGGAGCCTCAGAGGTGGCATCTGAGGCCTTGCAGGGCCTTCAACATGATTTCCAGAGCCTCATGAAGCACCAGAGCCTCATGAAGCACCAGAGGTCACATCTGAGGCCTTGGGAGCCCTTGGGGTGGAGTCCAAGGCCTCACAGATGGTAGCTGAGGGCTCATGGGGCCTCCGATGTGACACATAGTGCACATAGTGTATCGTGACATCATGATGGCACATTACGTCAGCATGCCGCTAGGCACTCATAATCTGGGGCCCAAGTTGGTGCCCCAGTCCATGGGCTTTGCAGGTGTGAGAGACTTCTTAGAACTGGAACTATGAGAAAATGATCTTAGCATTGCTTATTTAAGCTTCCAAAACCATTGATCAGCATGATCAATGATTGTTTAAGAAAGTAATAAAATAATTAACCAATCTGATTGTAGTCCAAACTGACATCTGTAGTAATGCTCTAAGCCACATATGCACCTCTCTTGAATCAAGCATCCATCCACATACATGCAAACAATTTTAATTAGCAGTAAATTACATCTGTGTATAGGTTAATAATTTCAGTGTATTGTTTAATAAAGCTACATTCATCAAAATGTATCCAAGATACCATTAGTTTCTACTAAAATAGTGTTACATTTCTTCAACTCTCCAGCCCAAACCACATTTAGGGCAAAATTATACCGAATACTTAATACATTTTTTTCATTTCATGTGCCCCCTTTAAAAATGGAAAGAGCAACTTTTGGATTTTGGGAGTGAGGTGAGGACTGTTGAGGCGGAGGCTTGCAGAAGGTAGAGAGGGGAAGTTTAACATTACCTCCTCTGTTGGGATCCTGACTAAAACCTCTTCTTTAAAACTGCTATTTGCTTTGGGAGGGAATCTTCCATTAACACCAGTTGCTATTAGCGGGGGCCATTAGAACATATGTTTAACCTCTCGTCTTCTTTGGATATTACTTGGTATGTGCTACTAGGTTTCTTTATCAGTTAAAGTAAGACAGAAAATAAATTGCCAAAGTCCTTAATCAGTGGGCATCCCATTTGCTGAGTTTAAGCTTAAATAAATTCATTTCAAAACTGGCAACAGATGCCCATGATGTTAAAAAATATAGCACTTAGGGGTGGGGAATGAGCTACACTATAGCCATGTTAATTTCCCATGAAATTGTTCTGAGCTAGTTTGTGGCAATCTAACATTTTAAAATATTCAAGGTGTTATTGCTGGATTTAATGACCTGACACATGTCTCAGTCTCAGACATGCTTTAGAAATGAATGGCAAGGGGAAGCAGGGTTCTCTTCACCTTTTAAATAAAACAACACCTGTTGAAAATTGTACTTCAAGGTCTTCACAAGCCTACTAGATAGCATGCAGGGAAAAGATTGTACAAGGATTCCCTTTAAAAGGCTGGCTGTATCCTTAGGGAAAGATGGCAGGTGCTTGGGGACAGCTATGGCTGCTCCTCCTGAGTCCCCTTACCATTTCCTTCTGCTGGAAACCAGAACTGCATGTTCCTTGTGGTCCGTCATATACCCCTAAACTAGCTTGCTGTCAACTGGTGCACCAAAGGATGCTGCCCCATTGCCATCTTGCCCTTTGCTTCAGTCCGTAAAATATCTTGTGCCAGCCAAGGGGCGGTTGGGATTTTTTAATCTAAGTGATTTCAATGACAAAAAACAACTTCCATTTAGCACTCAACATAAATAAGAAGTGAATAAATTGAAGCTGAAATTATATAAGGTAGGAAGCCTGGTGCTTTGGGGCCTACTAAATAATTTTAAGAATGTTTTGAGTGGCTGTTGTTTTCTCTGTTAACCATTCTTCCAGGTGCTGTTATCTCTGGAAAGCAAAAGTGAAAAACATAGCTAAATATTTCAGTGTGCTAGAAAAGCTGACTTGTTTCTTCCAGAATAAGTAATGGCTCGAGAGAGTGGGCTTAAAACAAAACAAAAGAAAACATTATCCCGAAACTCTTAAGTCTATCACAAATTTATGTTCTTTCCAGATAAAACAGTGAGAAATGTTCATTAGGAAATTAATGCTAAAATAACCAGAGCTCTAGAAGAGCCCCCAAGACAGTATTAAGATGGCAATGAGAAGAAATGCACAAAGCTTATATCAATCATTTTATGTCTTTGAAATACAGTTGCATCAAATTAAGGCAGAGAAGTTAATGTTCTATTAACATTTCACTTCACAGAGGGATTCTCATTCTAGGTTTGACTCCAGGTCAGTTTGCCAAATCGATTGAAAAGTATTTTTTTGGGGTGAATTGAAAGTTCTGCCCATGATGCTTTTTCTGAGATGGTTCATTCATAGGTTATACTTACCTATAAGTGATGAATATGCATATCTGATCAAGTCTTACAATGTTTTAATTTGGATAATGTCCAAAATTATCTAGATTGTTTCCATTTTTCCTTTAAACTTAATCTGTCTGTCGGTTTCATGTATTGTTTTGGAATGTATTAATTAGGTAGGATCACCTTTAAATGCAAACTTAATTACATTTCTCCATCACTGCTAGGGGTACTTAGCGCTCTCTCTCTCTCTCTCTCTCTCTCTCTCTCTTTCTCTCTCTGTGTGTGTCTGTGTGTGTTAGTTTATATTGTTTACTATGCTGTAATATAGGCAACGTGGCCTTTTGATGATGTGTGGTATGTATGTTTCTTAATAAGTAAATAAATGCTGGCAATACCTATAAGGTAAAAGGTAAAGGACCCCTGGATGGTTAAGTCCAGACAAAGGCGACTTTGGGGTTGCGGCATTCAGCATTTGTCCACAGACAGCTTTCCGGGTCATGTGGCCAGCATGACTAAACTGCTTCTGGCGCAACTGAACACCGTGATGGAAGCCAGAGCGCACGGAAACACAGTTTACCTTCCCACCACAGTGGTACCTATTTATCTACTTGCACTTTCACATTCTTTCGAACTGCTAGGTTGGCAGGAGCTGGGGCAGAGCAAAGGGAGCTCACCCCGTTGTGCGGATTCAAACCGCCAACCTTCTGATCAGCAAGCCCAAGAGGCTCAGTGGTTTGCACCACAGTGCCACCCGCATCCCTTGACAATACTTATACAATTAACACATAAGTTTCCAAACATGCTTGCCGCCTTCATGATTTACATTCATGATGTGTACTTAAAACATTATGGGTGTACACCTAAAAATGTAATCTGCAAAGTGGCCCATAGTATTGTATTTGAATTAATTTACTAATTGCAGTGGGATACACCAAAAGGGGAAAGTTTAAAAACAGACCAAAGGAGCAGAATGTAAAAGACATAAATTTATTAGAATAAACGTGTAAATTAGGGGATGAGAATAGGCTAGTTGTTAAAAATATTTTTTTAGCTATCATTCTGAGACCCTATGCTCCTTCTTCAACTCGTTATTTACATACATGCAAGGACCACCTCTCTCCATATAAACCTACCAGACCTTGAGGTCATCCTGTGAGACCCTTATTTTTGTGCCTCCTCCATGTGAGGTCCAGAGGGTAGCAACATGAGAACAGGCCTTTTCTGCAGTGGCTCCCCGTTTGTGGAATGCTCTCCCCATGGAGGTTTGGCTGGCACCTTCATTATACCATTATACCTTTAGGTGCCAGGTGAAAATGTTGCCTTTAACCAGGCCTTTGCCTGATTGACATACGATGCCCTTTTAAATGTTTTGTGGTCTTGGGGGGTTGTCTGTTTTTTATTTTTCTTTATCTGTTTTTTATTGTGATTTTATGTGGTGAACAAGTCTACACAAAAAATCCTTGTTTCTGTGTTCATAAAGCACTTACATGCTTCTCAAGAGTCTTCAAATATGTTTAATGCACCTTGCTCCTGACAGATCATGTGAGATGTTTACCAAAAGCAACAGAAATTTAGAGGTGTGTTGGTTAATAATACATTCAGATTCTAATTACTGAGATCTTCGGGTTAAGGTTAGGGCAGATTGAAATAATTATCTCCTCCTTAGAAGGGCATAAATTAATAAAATATGATTCTTGAAACAACAACAAAAAAGATGTTTGACGTTGACCTGACTTAACCTATCATTTTTTGTTGCATTGAAATCCCCCCTAAAATTTGTATTTTGTCAGCTATGTTGCGGTTGTAAGGTATGCATCTAATTTAAAATATTGAACAGAAAGAGCCCAAGGCCATAATCATGCTCTATATAAATTACTTAGGGAGCTGAATGTTCATTTTCAGTGAGGAACATGCCACCAGCCATTTGGATAGAATGAAAACTATATTCATGCTGCTGTAACCCCTGTATCTCTAATAGGAATATACAGATGAATGCTAAGGCATAATTAACAATCAGTATCCTTTGTGGGATTTTCAGTTATTAAAATCAGTGTCTTCACAATGGAGGGATAATACTCAAATTAAATTCAGATGAAACTGCATCATAATGGTGATGTATTCATTTAGGCAGAAATTACTTTTTTAAAAAGTTGGCACCTCCGGAGATAGGTCTCCAGTCACAGAGGAATTCTTTGAAGCCTGCAAGCGCTGGCGCTTTGATGTTTCATGCAGAAAGCAAGGATCCCCCCCTCCCCCGTGTGATTATTCTAGCCTCTTTTGCTGGGTCGATCCTGCCTATACAAAGGAATGAAAACTAATGTAAATAAAATACACAGAAGCCACAAAGCAGGAAAGAAAAAGAAGATATTACTGAACCTGAACTGCATGGGGTGGGGGGATGGATGGAAGATATCCAGGTTCACACCAATTGTGGATGTGTTCTGCTTGTGCTATAAGAACAGAACAGAGGGGAGCACAGAATCAGTGAAACTCAGTCCAACCCCCTGCAGGAATCTCAGCTAAAGCATCCAGGACAGATGACCATCCAACCTCTGCTTAAAAAATTCCAATGAATGAGAGTCCACCACCTTCCAGTGGAATCTGTTCCACTGTCAAACAACTCTTAACATCAGAATGTTCTTCTTGATGTTTCAATCCCTACTTGCAACTTGAAGCCATTGATTTGCTCAGGAGCACCTTGCACTATCTTCCATGAGACAGCCCTTTGAAGATGGCTATCAATTATCCTCCACTGTTCCAGGCTAAACATACCCAAGTCCCTCAACCATTCCTCATAAGGCTTCCCCTCCTCCCCCAGACCATTGATCATCTTGGTCGCCCTCCTCTGCCCATGCTCCAGCTTGCCAATATCCTTCTTAAATTGTGGCACCCAGGACTGGACATAGTACTTCAGGTGTGTTCTGACCAAGGCAGAATAGAGCAGGACTATGACTTCCCTTGATCTGGACACTAGACTTCTGTTGATGCAGGCTAGACTATCATTTTCTTTTTTTGCTCCTGCATCACATTGTTGACTCATGCTAAGCTTCTGGTCTACTAAGACCCCTAGATCCTTTTCACTACTGCTCATCCAGATATGTGTCCGCCATCTTATATTTGTGCAGCTGGTTCTTCCTAACTAAGAGTAGAACCTGACATTTGTCCCTATTGAAATGTGATGGTCGGCCCAGATGTCCAATATGTTAAGGTCCTCTAGAATCCGGATTCTGCCTTCTGTGGCATTAACTACCCTCCAGCAGTTGGGAATCATCTGCAAATTTGAAGTTTGGGAACCACTAATATAGATTGAAGGCTACTTTCCTTCCTCCATCCCATACCCCATTCTTAAATTCTAAGGGGAAATTCATATTTTTTTTCTAAAATGCCCTTTGGAACAGCCCATTCCGGGGATAAGGGTGGCAGCTACTAATCTGGTGTAGTTGCAAAGGAATTGAGGTAGATTGAAGCCTCCTTTAAAGCCCTAAACGGCCTCGGTCCAGTATACCTGAACGAGTGTCTCCACCCCCATCATTCTGCCTGGACGCTGATGTCCAGCGCCGAGGGCCTTCTGGCGGTTCCCTCATTGCGAGAAGCAAAGCTACAGGGAACCAGGCAGAGGGCCTTCTCTGTAGTGGCGCCCGCCCTGTGGAACGCCCTTCCAGCAGATGTCAAAGCGATAAACAACTACCTGACATTCAGAAGACATCTTAAGGCAGCCCTGTTCAGGGAAGTTTTTAACGTGTGATATTTTACTGTATTTTTGGTTTTTATGGAAGCCGCCCAGAGTGGCTGGGGAGGCCCAGCCAGATGGACGGGGTATAAATAATAAATTATTATTATTATTATTATTATTATTATTATTATTATTATTATTATCCCGGTCAAAAGAGTGGGGCCAGTTTTGACCCCTTTCTGCCACCTCTGAGCCTTCTATCTCCATACCCCCATCTATTCCTGACTCTGTTTCTTGGCAGCATTAGAATATGATAGAATGTTGGGCTTTGCATCCATTGGCACAAGGCTTTGTCATGCACATTTAACAGCCTCCAGCTAAATGTTAAAAGCTAATATTTTTGCAAGGCATTGAATGCATCATGTTGACACCTATTCCTTTCTTTCTTCAGAAATTGTAAAACTGCCAGCAGAATTTGAATACCAAATCCTTTGTCCCGCCTGTGACATTACATAATAGTCAACCTCCTAGCTAAAATGACAACCTACTAGCTAAAATGAAATAATTGCCATTCCGCTGGCAATATTTTGAACAGCAAAGTCTAATTATTAAAAGCCCTCCCCTATGCTTATACCTTGATTTTGTTTTAACATCAAACGAGCTGCAACTATAAATAATTCAAAGGGCATATATGATTCTATGATTACTATTATTGTTTTTGGTGCGATGCTGTGCATTCTATTTCACCACATGCACCAACTCCTGCCCGTTCTAGATCAGTGAATGCCTTTCTTTCATTCATGTGTAGCTGAATTAACTTCAGAGTCGTTTTGTGTAAATGTACCATTAATAATGGATATGAACATGCCCATCACAAAAGCCACAAATTGTGGAGTAAAACAAAAAAAAAATGGTTTAGTTATTTTAAACTTTACTTTGTACCTTTGGGTTGCTGAAGTAAGAAGTACAGTATCTGCCTCTCCTGTTGCTGCTGCTGCTGTTGCTGCTGCTACTCTTTTCTTAAGGGCTTACAATATTAAATGCCGTATAGTGAGTAGGCTAAATAGCATCTTTCCCCAGTGGCTTGTCATTTTGCAAAGGAAGAAAGGCTGTGGACATAAACGCTTACATTATGTTACATTTTGGTTACCCATGTTATCAGGTGGAATGACCACTGGTGGGCGAGGCAGATAGCAGTGTCAGTGTTTATTGGTCCCATACAAGACAATAGCTCAGTGTTTCCCAACCGGTGTTCCGCGGCACACTAGTGTGCCGCTGGACGTTGCCTAGTGTGCCGTGGGAGGGAGTCAGGCGAGTCGGGCTAATCCTCCGACGAGCTCCACCTCCGGACCCATTGCTCAAATCCTTTAACCCAGGAGGGCGGGGAGGGGGGGGAGAAAGAGAAAAAAGAAAGGGTGGGAAAAAAGAAGGGGAAGAGAAAATATTTTTTTTAAAAAAAGGAAAGAGATGGAAAAAAGCGAGGGATGGAGGAAGGGGAATAAACAGAAGGGGAGGACAATGAAGAGGGGCGGGGCTTGGCAGGCAGCAGATAACTGGGGAGGGGGCGCGGCTGGCGGCGGCTCAAGGCAGGAAGGGAGGAGCTGCCTCGCGGAGAGTCTTGGGCTGCAGAGATTTCCCGTTCAGGAGCGCGGGAGGCCACGCCGTGGATGGGAATCTCCTCCTCCTCTTCCTCCTCCTCCTCCAGGAGAGAGGGTGGTCCGCCCCACCGAGTTGGGCATGCTCAAGCGTGGGAGCCTATAGTTAGAGCTCAGCTCCTTTTCTTGCCTTCCCCGCCCCCCCACGGAGCACATTTTCCTCGCCCCCCCAACCCCCGCATGTAGAATAGAAGCCCTCCAGCCTCCACGGTGCACAAACTCTCCCCTCTGCAACGAAGCGCTTTGTTGCATATCTTTGGTGAGGTTTTTAGGCAGTCTTGGTGCACCTTAAATCAGCGCTAATTGCGCCTGGACGCAGTATTTACTTCCGAGTAGGCCCCCTCCCCCCCCCCCGGTAGCACCTGACGTTGCTATTCGTATCATCAGGTTTGTTTGTTGATAATTTAATTGTTTTAAAAGCATCATGCTAAAGAGCTCTCTCCCACCCCCAGACCCTTGGGCAAAACAGAAACACACACATACACAAACACAGAGATTGAGCCCTGCAGGTTTTATGAAATGAATGGATTCTGAATGCCTGTTTCAGTGGCTTGTCCGCCTTAGGCTGCTGGGCCAGACACCTGTTACACGGTGCAGTCCGTAAGCTGTTAGCGCTGCTACCTGCCGCCGAGACCACGTAACGACAGTCTTGAAAGACCTACATTGGCTCCCAGTACCTTTCCGAGCACAATTCAAAGTGTTGGTGCTGACCTTTAAAGCCCTAAGCGGTTTCAGTCCAGTATACCTGAAGTAGCGTCTCCGCCACCATCGTTCAGCCCAGACACTGAGATCCAGTGCCAAGGGCCTTCTGGCAATTCCCTCACTGTGAAAAGTGAGGTTACAGGGAACCAGGCAGAGGGCCTTCTCAGTAGTGGCGCCCGCCCTGTGGAATGCCCTCCCATCAGACATCAAAGAGATAACCATTACCTTCTATGCTGTTACTATTTTTTTATTTTTTTTTACATAAGTAAAAAGTGACCTTTCCCCATCTGGCATGGTGGTGTGCCTCGAGATTTTTTTCATGAAACAAGTGTGCCTTTGCCCAAAAAAGGTTGGGAAACACTGCAATAGCTTACATGCCTAGATATGGGCAGTGACTAGTGAGAGTTTTCCCCAAGGTAAACTGAGTATTGCAGGGTGGGGGCAGAGGTATAATCCTGCTTTCAGAAGTATAAGTTACCACAGCTCTATGCAAATGTTTTGATTCAAGGTTATTTTTTTTATCTTCCATAGTTGTATCCTGTATTTTTTTATTGGCAATTGTGACAACCTATCCTTTTCTTTCTTTCATTTAAATTTTTAAAAATGTGTTTGTCGTTATTAAAATTCAATGAAAAATATTGGGCGGGGGCGAGAGGACGTAGAGACCAGCTCCAGGGTTGTAGAGATGACAAGAGCCCATCAGTGGGTCCCATCTCCTTTAATGGATTATTCATGTGTTCCTCTTCCTTTCCTGTTACATTTTACAGGTATAATGGGCAAACAAATTCTAATGAATGCAATATCGTGTGGGATTCCCAGGAAGGCTTAAGTCAGCAATGCCGTGCTCTTCATCCTTCTGGTGCTCCCAGCTTCCTCTCATGAAGCTGGCATGAAAGTGTGAGTTGAGCACACCCAGTTTCAGAAGGCTTGAGGCAAGGCCAGTCTAGTTTGGAGGAAGGAATAGGGCTGTGTATATAACATTGCCTGCAGGCAGAAGTTCTATAGTATCATAAGAGAGCAGGGCAGAGCACAACCTCCATTTCCAGAGTAGCAGATGATACAAAGAGAGTGAGAAGCCCTGAAGAGCAGATCTGGGGCTCGCCTTGCTCATACCACCCCAAATAGTTTGAGGTTCCAGATCTTGGACCAGTTTGCCTAGCTACATGTCAGTCTGCTTGTAATTCATTTAAATGGGGGGAAATAGACCCAGCTGTGCATTATTTTGGCCATGCCGATCTACTCTCTTAGTTGGAATTTTTACATCTGACTGAAGGTTTTGTCCCTAATAGCCTGAGGCAAACATTATCTCTGGACAGGTAGAGGGGGTGGGGTGGGGAACGGACATGATTCAAGTGTTTATTGTCATTTGATGTTGTGACCAACACTGGACTGATAAATTTGTAAATTCATATGGAGGGAACTGAGTACCTGAACATTAAAGAAACTCTGACAGTTTATACGTGAATTTTTGCATAAATATATGCTTAGAAATGTTGCCGCTCAGAAACTATAAGTTCCCCTTTTGCAATTTGCTTTTAGTAAGAGGAAGTAATATTTTGTCCAGAGAAATGGTGTGGAAGCAAAGCCTAGCACTGGAAGTTGAATGCCAAAAAACAATCAAACTAGTGTCTTGTGTGAAAAGATCATAATGAGGCCCTTAATCCCTTCAAACATAATAACATTATTTTCTGTAAAGCATAATGTCTACTGATTTTAAGCTCAGCCAGGAACACAAAGGAAACCATAGATGCCTTTATTCAGTTCCAGATAAGTTATGCAGATGTTCCTCAATTTTCATGCTGAACACTTGAGCAGGGCTTGATTTGAGGAAACCGCTTCAGGAGATCGTGGAGGTGGGGGTGGGAGAGAAACATTATATTTTTCAGCATTTTTTCCCACTGGATACAAATACTTTATCGAAATAGAATATTGACATGTTAAATCAAACAGCAACAGCAGCATTCTCTCATCTGCTTCCTTTTGCACAGAGTAATCATTGTTGGTTAGTTTTTTATAGAGCTCAGAGAAGTAAATGAAATGAAACTGCTTCCTTGGGTACTGGGTGTTGCACGTTCCTCCTTAGGAAATAAAAAAGAGGGATTTCGCATTTATTTGCTCCGTAAGGGTAGCCTTCACCTCAGGCTACTTGTTGCAAAATGTTTTTGGAGTTCAAATTATGAGTCTTCATTGTTTCATCAACCACATTAGGAACTACTATAAAGAGGTAGGCCGGGTTCCAAAGAACCATAGAATTAGATCTATTTACCCATACAATTTTTCAATTTGTAACTGTGATGTCTTAATATAATGTCATTCTAAGCAGGTGTCCCAACCTGCTGTCCCCATGGTTGTCAGCAGACAACTCCTCCAACCCTTACCCCTTCTGGCCTGGTCTCCTCAGGGCAGTAGGGCAACGTCTCTCTCTCTCTCTCTCTCTCTCTCTCTCTCTCTCTCTCTCTGTGTGTGTGTGTGTGTGTATACGCGAGGGGAATGTCAGCAGGAGCCGGTGCACAACCACATTTGATGCAGACTGATTTCTAATAAGCGAGGCCGAGCAGCTGGTTGGCTGACTGCCAACCCTTACAGTCCCATGAAAGCAGAGCTGGTGCAGTTTATCCTTTTGATATCATCACCTGGGAGTGGAACAAGAAAGATGGTGCCACATTGCTGTAGTACTGTGCTGAAATATTGCTGGTCTTGTGCTGTTGCATGGAACTGAGATGTATGTATGATATTTCCTGGTTGTGAGTCAGGGATGAGACATGCTTGCAATATGAGGATGTGGTGGAACACCTGTGAAAGGAACGGATGTTCTATTCAACCAGCATAATACCCTCTGGACCTTGCTCTTCCTGCACCCCTGCCCTTTCTCTTGCAACACATGCAAAAATTAATAATAATAGAAACTCAAAATGAAGCTATAAATGTTGGGAAATGTAGGAAACGTCTGTGTAAGGTTTGGGCAGGTGAGTGTAGGTGTTGTTTTTTCCACTTGCATACCACCTGATGCTAAGTTTGCATAAGTAGGAAGAGAAAAAGCAATTATTTTACCTTCATAAAAGGACGGAAGGAAATACCCTCACGAAGGATCCGAAATTGAAAGCCTTTCTCTCTCTTTTGCTCTCAGCTATTTATCTGTGCAGTTGCTAATGTTCCTGTCACATTGGTCTGAAAGAATGAAAGATTCTATGGCATGTACGTTCCTCTCCTCTGATATCAATCCTGAGGGCATGACAAAGAAGAAACAGCAGCTGGAAGTGTGTCCCGGGGCTCTTGGGTCAAAGGAGGAAAAATCCAAGAGCTTCAAAGCCCAGCGCTCTCTGTCACCTTATCCTACAGGCATGTTCCCGCTCCAGTCCCAGGCTCCAGGGCTCTTCATGACAAAGTGGTGTGCATGTATTGTTTTCACAGGGTCAGCTGCATTAGAGCTATGGTGAACTTGGTCTGCTCATGACAACTGTAGAGCTTTTTATGGATTGCTATTTTCTTTTTTATCTCCCCCCCTGCCCCCCCAGGCTCTTTTTTTCTTTTTCTGTCACACCTGCTATTCCCCTTTGGCTAGAAATCTACTTGCCGTGCTCCCTGAATACTGATAGGCCCTCCTCTACATTTTGTGATTCCTTGCTTCAGAATTCATCAAGTATGGGAAATGCATAGGAAGTGTGTAGCAGGATGGGAGAAAACCATCAGAGCTGGATTCCCACAATTCCCAGTGGATGTTTTCACAGCAATGATAGAACCAGAAAAGATGGCTTACCCCTTTAAGTGTCTCCACCTTTTAGGAAGGGGATAGAGCTTTGGGAGCATAACCAGATCAAGGACAGATATAAAGTATCAGTTGGAGACAAGATTCCCACTAGCTAAACAAAAACAGAATCACCCGGTCTGCCCCATATGCGTTATTACAATCTAGATATATTAAGTACTGTGGTACCTTGGTTCTTGAACTTCATCCATTCCCGGAGTCGATTCAACTCCCGAAACTGTTTGAAAACCAAGGCACAGCTTCCGGTTGGCTGTAGGAGTTTCCTGCACTCAAGCTGAAGCTGCAGAAGCCACGTCAGACGTTCGGCTTCCCAAAAACTATTGCAGACTGGAACACTTACTCCCAGCTTTGTGGTGTTCAGGAGCCGATTTGTTCGGGAGCCAAGCCGTTCGAGTACCAAGGTACCACTGTATTGCTGTTTATTGATTTTAAGGTTTTTATGTATATTGTAAAGTGCTTTGAGATACGTAAACAGGAAGTAGCAGTGCTTTTTTCTGGGGGGACGCAGGGGTACACATACCCCTAAACATTTTGTGAATCAAAGTTTGGCCTCATTGAGTATTTCAATATGAGTAGAAAATTGAGAGCACCCTTAAACTTTTTTTAAAAGAAAAAAAAAGCACTGGGAAGCAGTATATAAGCTTTTAAAATTTATTTCCCCAGACCGGGGTGGAGAACGCCTTAGAAACTCAAGGCCCACATTCCTCTGTGGGCAACTTTCCAGGGGTCATGTAGCCAGAAGCAAAAAGTGGGTGGACCAGAAGCAAGTGTAGCAAGAGATGTGACTCTTACCTTTGTACAGCAGGTTGTATTCCAGCCTTGTTAAAAGTTTTATGCACATGTCTTTCCACCTTGCATCCAAGTGAGAAAGGGGCTTTATCACAGCTCAAGGATACACTTCAAGCAGGTGCACGGCAGCAATGCTGAGAGGTGCAGCTTGAAGAAGGTCTGTGTGGCCTGGGGAGAGAGAGAGAGACCTGCCCTAAAGGGTCCCTGGTACTGTCGGATTAGGCAAAAAGGATAGTCAGGAGGCATGTGATACAGTTCTGCAGCTGAACCTATATAGCAGAGGCAGAGAAACTGGTTTTGGCCTGAGGGCTGCTCTGTGATGGTTCAGAATTTATCTGGTTAAATTCCCTGGTGTGTGTCACCTGCTGACGTCAGCATAAAGCTGGGCGGAGACAGAAGCTTTAGAAGCTAAGAAGGAGGAGTTTTTTCCTGTACTTTCACTTCTTCCCTCTGTGTATCTGTGAGGGAGACATGGCTGAAAGAAGCCCTGGTCTTTGTTGGTAAAATGTTTTAATAAAGAGCTGTAAATAGACAAATCTGTCTATGTGTGCTTACAAGGAGCAAGACTGCTTTACACGCTGTGTTCTACTCTGCTAAAAGCCGTGACTGAGAAGAGACAGCAGGAGTTATTGCGCAGCTTGGGAGGAAGCGTGCCGGACCGCTGTAAATGATTGATTGGGATCGTAAAGCTGTCTGAGATCGCGGCCCTATCGATCAGGGAGGATCGATATATATCCGAACAGGTTATGGAGGTCAGCCAACGCTCGTAAAGCAGTCGGTGTGAGCCTCAGGAATGCTTTGAAGTTAGCGTTCTGAGGCTGAGGGGCCGTCGGAGGCCAACGGGAGCTGACTGGGTGCCGGAGAGCAAGAATGATTAATTGCCTGCTTCCGAGAGGCAGTGAGAGCTTCTGATACACAGAGAGCTGGAGCTAAAAAGCAGCTAAAAGCTGGGAGCTGAGACGCAGCTGATAACGTTTCTCCACGGAAGGGAGAGCCAAGCAGCTGGTACGGAGTAAGTACAGCTTGGGGCCCCTTGGGAGAACGGGAGAAGATGGCCAAAAGCCAGAATATACCTCTGGAAAAGCTCACTCTAAAGAGTTGGGCAACGTGGTCCAGACAAATAAGGGGATGGTTCTTGGTCGAAGGGCTCTGGGAAGCAAGCCAATGGGAGCCAAAATCACCCCTTAGCCGGCCAGCAGCTGGAGCAGGTGAAGCAAGCTGTGGGGCTGTGTTGGCTGAAGATAGCCAGAGACTGCATCAAGAGCTAGAGATGCTCAAAGCATGCGTTGATGCATCACTGAGGCCTCATTTGGAGGGTGTTGAGACAGCGTGGGCTGCCTGGAATTTGCTGAAGGGCTTGTGCGAGGCGTCAGCGAAAGGCCAGAGCCCAGGAGAGGCTGAAGGATGCCCAGAAAGCCCAATGGGGGCTGGGACAGTGTTGGGGAGCTGTTGTAATGCTTCTACACGTCTGTGTGATGGACTGAGTCCTGGAGAGGCTGGACTGGCAGGCCCTGTTCCCGATGTCTTGGCCTCTAGGAGCGCTAGTGAGCAGATCGGGGGGGCGAAGAGTTCCAAAGGCAAGTTTAAAGAACTTTCGCTATGTGCTGAAGCGGAGAGCAGCTTCAGGGGGGGCCAGGCGGCTGGTGGAAGGCGCCGTTCCAGAAGGAGGAAGGCCAGGCCAGCTGGGAGGAGCCCTGGGCAGTGTTTTTCCACTGGAGTTCAACGTCGGCGTGGCAGTTGCCCCCACCGGAGCAGAGAGCCGAGGCAGGATGTTGTGAAGGACTTTTCCCATGGGAATCAGGCAGGTTTCCATGGCAACAGGCCTGGGAAGACAGGCAGGCGTGGAGCTGAGCCAGGTGGTCGTGGTAAACAACAGGAAGAGTCTTATCAAGTTTCTGCAAGTATGGCAGTGTTTGAAGACGGCGGAGTGGAAAATTTCCAGCTCAGCCTTGTAATAGACTCTGCAGCTAACCGCAACATGGTTCCAGAGACCCCTGCAGTCGAGAGGTGGAATTGCACGGCAGTTCCGAAGAGACAAACTATTAAGTTCGCGAATGGACAGAAAACTAGAGTTCTCAAATGTACTAATGCCTTTTTTTCTGTTTTACAGGAGACGGTGGATTTTTGTATTGTTCCAGAGGTTCATCATTGTTTGTTATCTGTGCCTTATTTGTTAAGTAAGGGGTTCAAAGTTTGTTTTGAAAATGATGTCTGCACAATCTCCAAAGGGGGGAGGTTACTGGCCAAAGTGCGGAAGGGACAGAATGATCTTTTCATTCTTAAAACGTCTCTTGGGGGTGAGGGGAAGGTTGAGAAAGCACAAGCGTTGCGTGCTACAGTTCCCAACCAGCGTGCTACAATTCCCGCTCATAATGTTACATGTGCATGCGTATGGCATCAGAGAACAATTCATGGGTCGGTAGAGGACTTGCAGACTCTGCCCGAGGTTGCCACGGGGTGTAGGATTCAAAATTGTGGAAGTGCCATTAATTGTGACACTTGCAAGCAAGCAAAGGTGAGAGGGTGCAGTTACCCAAAGGTGGAACGTGTGGCCACTAAACCTTTTGAGTTGGTACACATAGATTTGGCCGGTCCTGTCAAGGAACCAAGTCTAGGGGGGGCCAGGTTTCTGCTAACTTTTCTGGATGATTTCTCGCAGAATTCCTGGACTCACGGTCTCAAATCCAGGGAGGATGCAGCACAGCTGATCAAGAGCTGGATTGAGGGGGTGGAACAGAGGTTCTCCACCAGGGTTCAAGCGATCATCAGTGACAGAAATGCTAAGTACACTGGTTCTGCGTTGCAGAAGTTCTTTCTGAAGAGAGGGATACGCCACACAGTTAATTCACCCCAGCAAGGGGGGGTGGCAGAGCTGAGGAGTGGAGCTCTGGTTAAGGCTGCACAGGTGATGCTGGAAGAAGCCAGGTTACCTCCTAAGTTTTGGTTGGAGGCTACTAGGGCTGTGTCATTCACCTGGAATCGTGTCTACAACTCACTGGTAGGCGACACACCGTTCTCTTTGTTAAATGGCCGAAAACCCCAGGTTCACTTTCTGCGCACTTTTGGGACTCCTGCGCTTGTCGCTTTGCCTAAGGCTTTGCAAGGGCCAGATGGAGCCAAAGTCCAGAAAATGATCTTCTGTGGGTATGAGCCAGAAGCCCGTGCATGGCGGTTTGCTTACCCGTCAGGTGATCAGAGTAAGGTGCTGATCAGTAAACACGCTGAGTTCTTAGAGGAGGAGGTAAAGTCAAAGACTCCTGTCAGGCGTGATGTTCTCTCAGAATGTCTCTCTGACCCAGAAGACAGTTCTGATGAGGAGGAAAAAGAGGCTGAGGCTGCTGATGACGACCAGGTCACTGACCAGGGTCAAGAGCAGGATAGGGCATCTACACAAGTTGTAAAACAACAGCCCAAGAGTGCGCCTAGTTCTCCTGTGAGTGTAATGGAGAGGATTCGAAGACGCTTTAAGTCAGAGAGTGAATCCCATGATGCAGAGGACACACCTGCTGATCAAAGTGAGTCAGAGGGAACACCTGAGTTTGTGCCTAGGAGGTCCAGTCGCACAACTAAAGGTATCCCACCAGAGAGGTATCAGGCCACAGGTGCGTGGGTAAGTTTCGCACAGTGCGATTCTGAGAGTTGTGAGGTGGTTCCACAAATGCCAAACAGGTTTGCCAAGGGAGGGCACAAGGCAATGGGGAAGGGATCGATCTCACAAGGTGTTACTGAAGATGTTGCACAGGTATCACGCAGGGACACAAGGGGGGGTGTGATGGTTCAGAATTTATCTGGTTAAATTCCCTGGTGTGTGTCACCTGCTGACGTCAGCATAAAGCTGGGCGGAGACAGAAGCTTTAGAAGCTAAGAAGGAGGAGTTTTTTCCTGTACTTTCACTTCTTCCCTCTGTGTATCTGTGAGGGAGACATGGCTGAAAGAAGCCCTGGTCTTTGTTGGTAAAATGTTTTAATAAAGAGCTGTAAATAGACAAATCTGTCTATGTGTGCTTACAAGGAGCAAGACTGCTTTACACGCTGTGTTCTACTCTGCTAAAAGCCGTGACTGAGAAGAGACAGCAGGAGTTATTGCGCAGCTTGGGAGGAAGCGTGCCGGACCGCTGTAAATGATTGATTGGGATCATAAAGCTGTCTGAGATCGCGGCCCTATCGATCAGGGAGGATCGATATATATCCGAACATGCTCTCCCTCATGGATATGACCTGAGCTAAATGTGGCTGGAGCGATGGATGTGTCTCTCTTTGTACAGTGGTTTGCATTCAAGCCACGCAGGAGTCAGGGGTTTCCATTACACAAACACACACCTCTCCATTCTTTGTTCAGGCGAGCGGCATTATCACAGTTCGGGAATGCATTTCAGCCAGGCAGAAGCACCTGAGGAAGTTGCAGAGCAGAGGCAGTAAGGCCTTAATAGAGAGCCTTAGAAGGGCACATCTGGCCAGTTTACATAGCCATGCTTTGCCCTGTGCACGGCTTATGCAGCTGTTTGCTGGCAAACTGCGTAATAACTGCACATGGTAAAAGTGTAAAAAAAAGTAGAGATTTATAGCATTTCTAACTTGATGGCAAATGTTTGTTTAAATGGTTAAACAGAAGGATGTTAGCAAGCTTACCTGCTTTTATGAGAGGCATATTTTATTTCCTTGCCAGCTGTGCTCCTCTCTCCTTTCCATTACGTTTACTGCTCCTTCTTTGATCTTCCCTTTTTCCATTCCCCACTCTGCTCTTCTGGTTAAATGTTCTGTTTTCTACGTGGAATTGTTAATATGTGCCTATATTTGTCAAATAGGGCTTTTGAAAGCTCAACAAAACGCCCAATAGAAATCATTCAATAAAAATCTACGTTATTCATTCAGCTCTGAATTTCAGCCATAGAAAAGGTTGAACTGATTGCTGTTGTTGTTCCATCCAATCCCACAGTTAAAGAGATTCTGATACTGGAAGAAATAGAAATTCCAGTGAAACAAGAAATTATGTTAGTTTTTCATCTCTTTGGTACTAGCTATACACAAGTCCAAAGGGGAAGCAGTTGATTAGAGAGGCAGAAAAAGGGTAGGCGGAGAGAATATTTGTTGAAAAATATGCCAAAGTAACAGCTCTGTCCAACTATAATTTACTTTTTAAATCTTAGAAGAGGCTCTAGACCAGGCATAGGCAAACTCGGCCCTCCAGGTGTTTTGGGGACTACAACTCCCATTATCCCTAGCTAACAGGACCAGTGGTCAGGGGTGATGGGAATTGTAGTCCCAAAACATCTGGAGGGCTGTTTGCCTATGCCTGCTAGACTTTACAGTGCAACATACCCTCCAACATTTCTCCAATGAAAATAGGGACGTCCCATTCCACAATGATAATTTTACTATTTATACACCACCCATCTGACTGGGTTGCCCCACCCACTCTGGGTGGCTTCCAACATATATAGAAACATAATTAAACATTAAAAAACCTTTCCCTATACAGGATTGCCTTCAGCTGCTGCTGTCTGCTTTGCCAGCATGTTTCCCTGCTGGGAATGATGATGATGATGATTTATATCCTGCCCATATGGTTGGGTTTCCCCAACTACTCTGGGTGGCTTACAACATATATAAAAACACAACAGACATGAAACATTAAAAAACATAATATCCTATAAAAGCAACAACCCAATAGATCAATAGAAACCAATAATAACAGTAAACAGTTTACAGTTATAACCAAATTAAAATAGCTGCCAACCCCAACTATTCATTTAACCAATACCAACCCAACAAAAAACAGGGAATGGGCACATGCAGCTGGAATTCAGTGGTTTGAAAGCCCTTCTGCAAATAGTCATGTGCTGCTTTCATAGTTAGCCTGTCTCCTCTTCTCCCCCCACCCCACCCACTGCCCAACTACCTCACCTTCTGACAGCCAAGGATCACTCCAGATAACCCAACCTGATCCTGGGTAATACTGGGCTGTCTGAACCCAATTCAGCCAAAGCCTAGCTCTGCTGGATAAATATGATTACATTGAATATAAAATAGTTCAGGTCACTATATTGGACAATATCCTCTCTAGGCTGCTTACACAATTCAAATTACAATTATGTATATAAGATGGAATGGACACAGATTTCATACAGGGAGACTTCACAGCCAAAGAAACAATGGGCAAAGATTTTTTGATTTTTTAAAAAAGTATACCGTTCATTGCATGACGGTAGTCAAATGAGCAGATTAAAACTAATATTCTAAAACAGCAGCCATTTTACATTGATACCACTGGAATATGGATAGCTCAGTACAAGTTGAGAATGATGTTTGTTCAAATGATGATTTTCTGAGCAAAATGCACGAAAGTGATGACTGGAAAAGAAGGATGAGGATTCTGCCATCAATAGTGTGTGTGTGTGTGCACGTGCGCGCTTAAAGAAGTCGTGATTCTCAGCTGAGCTAGTGTATAAAGTGCAGTGTGAATTTAGCTTCCAGTGAAACCTGTGAGGCTGCCCTCATGTAACAGTTGATAAGGACTGAATGTTCAGCAGCTAAAGTGTACAGCTACCTGGTTTTTGTGAAGAAATAGAATGGGTAGAAATAAAAATGGAAACTTAGGAAGGCATGTACACAGTGGTGTTATGTGATAGCTAAAGAATGGAGGCGTTTAAATAATATATTGCTAGCCTTACCCAGCTTGGTAGGAATGAGGCAGATTTAAGTGAAAAGATCAAATGTTTTGCTACACGAGTACTTGTTTAATCAATATGATTCATTAGCTGCCTTCAGTAGTGGAAAGTGAAAACTGATAATGTGACTCAGGATAAGAATTAGAGGGCCTGGCCCTTTAAAAATTCATTCTCTCCAATCAATGGCGGGCGCATCAGCCCCATCTCCTTTGGGAGGTGAGCTGCATTGTCAGTGGAGACAGGCTAGAAGAGAGAGTGCAGACGAGCGTGTGAAGTTACAAGGACCAAATTCAATCTGACTTGAAAGTGAGCAACAAGAACTCCTTGGGAAGAAAATAAATCCCTCTCTTGGCCAAGTGCCTAAGTAATTCTCCTGTGAACAGGAGGATGATATTGGAGCATGCAGCTACTATGAAAGGGGGTGTGGGGAAGGGCACTCTTAACACAGCAAACATTTTCATGAAAAGCTTGTTTTGATATGAGGTTTAAAAACATTCAGGGAACCTCTGGTTTTATCTGGATTAGTTCTGAGGAGCAGTTGGGGTGATTTTCCTCTGTATTGTTCAGGATGTTGCTGTAATCTATGGGTTTATCCACACTTACCTTTCTTCCACTCTTTCCTGACACGGTCCGTAATCATGTCTGAGCACCCATTTTTATTGCTTTGGAGCTTTCCCCACAAAAAACCTGCTCTCTGAAGCTAAATTGGAACAAATGGCAATCCTCAGAAAACCCAAAACGATCCTTGCTCCAATTCCACTTTAAAGAACAGGTGTTCACGTAGACAGCTCATGACAAAAATAAAATAAAAAACACAGAACATTAAAGCACAGACCTCTGCCTAGAAAGAGAGGGGCAAAAGATAAGTGTGGCTAAGCCCAAAATGTTTTTTTTATTATATGATTCCTGCATCACAGGGTGTTGGACTAGATGATCCCAGGGATCCCTTCCAACTCTATGATATATTAGTTGTAATCCTATAGGATTAGAAATAAAATGCACAGCTGCCCACAATAGGGGAGAAACAGCAATTCCTTGACTGTGAAACTCTTGGCTGTTCTTCTGTACCTTGAAAATAAAAAAAGACAAAGTGAAGTTACTGGTCAAAACATAAACTGGTCGTCAAAAAGCAAAATGACAGCAACCAATGGTGGAGGGGCTGCCCCTTTTTTGTGGTGGCTCCCAATTTCCCTCAAACTGGCTCTCAGAACAGAGAATTCTGGGAGAAAGTGGTGACTGCTAGCCAATTAGAGCACCAGGAGTTGAGTTTGAAATTTCACTCATGGTAATTCCACCATGAAAACTACTTAACTAAATATCGTGGTATATGAAAGGGTGGTCATTGGTGTGGGGAGCGTTTTGGCAGAGACAATTTAACCAATTTTCTTTTTCCATCTTGCCTTAGGAGCAAAATGTAGTTTTTAATGTTTATTTGTTTTTTGTTTTTAAAGGAAGATGAGTTTAAAAGATTATTCTCCAGGTTTGAACATGTCATCAGATAGATACGGAAAGAGATTTCAAACAAACACAAAAAGTATGCTCCCACATTTTTTAAAAAGATAAAAGCTTTCTTCAGCATTTAGAAAAATATTGGGATGAGTTTGAGTTGGTTGATTAATGTAAAGATATATCATGCTCATTTTCTGGCTTAATAATATTTAATAATATATGTTTGTCAACATTGTAAATGATCTCCTGAGACTCATATGCAGTTTATGCTTACCTATTAGATGAGATTTAGACTCGTCCAGTAAGGATCAAATATACAATAATGAATTTCTAAGTTTTCTATTATAGAACATTAAAACTGACATGCTGTGCTACAAGGTGCAGTACCAGAGAGAAATATGTAGGCAGTTTGCCCATAATCTTAGAATATTGTTATTGCATTGTCACAATTTCAGGAGGAAATTACTTATTGTCCTTTATAATAATAGAATGAATGAAATTTGAGAGAAAAGAATCAGGATGCCATTTGTGAAAAGCAGTTTCCAAGAGGAATGGGCTGTTTCCTCCACTGTAGAATTCTCTGGAAAATGCTTTTCCTTTCTCATTTCTCAGAAATTTGAGACATCTTAGAATGACTGGATTTTGGCACCAGGGATTGAAGTGATCAATGTCTCCTAATGAGATCTCCACAGAGTGAGCATCTAAACCATTTTGTGTTTCAAGATTATCAAATCCCAATTTAGCTTAATAATAAACGCCCATCTGCTTGTCTTGGAGTGACAGGAATTCCATATTAAAGCACAGGTTTACTTCACTTTGCAAATTCCGCTAGATTGAGCAGTGTCCACAGCCTCAGTTTTATCTGACACATAACTTGGGCTGTTGAAGTAATTTAGCCAATTAGACTTGGTGCTGCCAAAAGAATAATGGGTGCAATTTGCACTCAGAGGAATCCACCTCTCTAACAGGAAATGTGTTACTATTACATGCGTGGGAAAAAATATTATTATTATTATTATTATTATTATTATTATTATTATTATTATTATTACATAGCATCCAATCCTGTACAGTGGTACCTCGTGTTACATACCCTTCAGGTTACATATGCTTCAGGTTACAGACTCCACTAACCCAGAAATATTACCTCGGGTTAAGTACTTTGCTTCAGGATGAGAACAGAAATCGTGCTCTGGCAGCGCGACGGCACCAGGAGGCCCTATTAGCTAAAGCAGTGTTTCAGGTTAAGAATAGTTTCAGGTTAAGAACGGACCTCCAGAACGAATTAAATATTTAACCTGAGGTACCACTGTATTCACAGAGTGTCTTTCAAAGGCCTTGTCCAGTTTTGGGTATAATTCTGGATTTGTTATGAAGTGATTAAATGTGACAGTCCTGATGAAAATACAGCACATGCTTCTTGATTCAAGCCATAAGGATATGTAGCCTACCTAATTATTCCAGATTATATATCCCTGGCTTTTTTCTTTTCTTTTTTACTTGCACATGTGCAGGGCAATTTTTTGCATGTCTTCTCAGAAGTAACTCCTATTGAATTCAATGAGACACTCCCAGGTAAGTGTATATAGGACTGCAGCCTTAGCAGCTTAAAACCGTGATGAATGGGTCTGGCACTATCTAGCCTTGTTGTGTCATACACCCATTTTTACTGCAAATGCCAAATCTCATCTGAAATAGGCAATTCTCAAATAAAATAAAATAATATTTCTATTACCTAGAGGGACGCGGGTGACTCTCTGGGTTAAACCACAGAGCCTAGGACTTACCGATCAGAAGGTCAGTGGTTCGAATCCCCGTGATGGGGTGAGCACCCTTTGCTCTGTCCCAGCTCTTGCCAACCTAGCAGTTTGAAAGCATGCCAAAGTGCGATTAGATAAATAGGTACCGCTCCGGCGGGAAGGTAAATGGCATTTTCGTGCGCTGTTCTGGTTCGCCAGAAGCGGCTTAGTCATGCTGGCCACATGACCTGGAAGCTGTACGCCGGCTCCCTTGGCCAATAAAGCGAGATGAGCACCGCAACCCCAGAGTCGGCCATGACTGGACATAATGGTCAGGGGTCCCTTCAGCCTTTACCTTTATGCTGCCAATTTTCTGTTTGGTTTTCTGCAACTGTGAAGATTCTTCGGGCACAATGTGCTTCGTTTTCTGTGTGCTTTTCACTCTGTTGTTCATATTTAGTAAATGCAATACATTAAAGCAGTGGTTCCCAACCTTTTAGGCCATGCCCCACCTAAACATCTCTAAAATCCTGATCTCTCTCCCCCACCCCACCCCGGTGACATATAATTATTATAATTCAAAAAGTGAAGTCCTATTCACATGGAGGAAGAAATGCAAAAAATTCACTGTTAATAACTCATTCTTGAATGGCACCCACCCTAAAAGTTAAATTGTCCCCCTGTGTGGCATGTGCCCCACGTTGGGAACCACAGCATTAGAGGTATCCTAGTTCTATTGGCCTTGCTAGAAGCAATGCTCATGGTATACACCTGCTATTATGTCAAAAAAGAAAATATTTTGCAAGTATTATCACAAAGGAAGAACTCAGTGTGGCTACTTGGATGTCTCAGTTATACGCAATGCAGTATCATGTACGTAAAACATCAACTAGACTTCTTAATTTACAAACCCATTTCTTTAAGTAGTAGTGTAATTTAAGCAAATAAAATTAAATGCTTTTGCAGACATATCATTTGATTTCTGTGTCTGCAATATAATTGATTTGTTGTGCTGTTTTGTTTTTTTAAAACACCACAGAGATCAATATCCCCTGAACTTTCCTAATGCAGTTGTCAACTTTACTTAGAACTGTAAACATGAAATATATAGTGATACCTCGGGTTAAGAACTTAATTCGTTCTGGAGGTCCATTCTTAATCTGAAACTGTTCTTAACCTGAGGTACCACTTTAGTTAATGGGGCCTCCCGCTGCCGCCGCGCTGCCGCCACATGATTTCTGTTCTCATCCTGAAGCAAAGTTCTTAAGCTGAGGTACTATTTCTGGGTTAGCGGAGTCTGTAACCTGAAGCGTCTGTAACCTGAAGCATCTGTAACCCGACGTACCACTGTATAATCTTAGAGCAATTGTTCCTAGTGATCTGGCAGTGATCTGTGGTGAAGCCGCAGCCATATCCTGAGCCCTACTGGTTCAGAGACCAGAGCAGGAGATGGGCAGGTGACCTATGTAAGCCAGCAGAATTCTGGATGTGATGGTGGCAGCGCCACAATTCTAATTAAAGTTGACAGCTGCATTAGGAAATGTTCAGGGAATATTAACCTGCATGGTTTTGAACAAAACATCTAGTCTCCCCCATCTCCCATTGTGGTGAGTGACAGCTCCAGAACTAGAATAGTTTTAGGGCTGTGGTGGAGGGACATAAGGTCCTGCAAATTCACATCCTCCCGTTTCTGTTGCACATCCTTGATATGCTCCTTTCATGGTCCCACTATCTTCAGAGCCCTGCCAGAAGAACAGCCATGGCTGTTCTACAGTTTGCTGACACTGCACCAGAGTGACAGTGGACCACTTCCTCTGTGGTGAAGAGGAATATCTGCAACATCCAATGGACCCTTGTCCACCTCCCAGGATCAAAGTTTTGCCACTCGGGTGTTTCCATTTATCACTCATATTCGTCCATAGGTTGAAAATATCCGTGAACACCTTTCTGATGTCATTCAGTGAATATTTTCCAATGACTACTCTACTAATTTACCTCAAGTAATGCACATTTTATATGCTGTCCTTTGGAATGGCAATTTAAGTTACAGCTTTAGGGGTGTAATGTTAAATGAATTTGTTTTGTAGCTTAATCAACTCAATATTTAGTTTATGGATGAAGCTGTTTTGGTCCTGGTTTCTTACCAGAATAGGAAGTCTGTGAAGTTTAACTTTTCTGTGTGGGGGTAACCCTATTTTTCCTTGTAAATTTATTCTGGTTGCTTTGTTTCCTTGAAAATCTATTTACTTACTTCGCCAAGTGTTTATTAGATGATACAAATATAGGCCATCATAAAACACACATATATGAAATTTAAAAATATATACAAATAACCAGCCATGTAAAAATATGTAATAACGAGGTTTTTCATTGGAGATGTTAAGTTTCTTGAAAATCAATAAACGTGGTTTTTTTTAAGTATACATAAAGTGGAAAAATATTAAATGTAGATAATAATTCTAGCAAGTGTAGCTGTTTTAATGAAATTGAAAGTTATCTAAACTTCCTTTGATATGTCTTAAAAGCACCTTTGGTGAGATTTTTAGTAATATGTAACTAGAAATCATTTTAAGGATGATATTTACACACAGAGGCATTCTTGAATCATAATATGCTTGACTGTTAGTTTACCTTGGTAAAATAATAGACAGTCCGATGATAATATTTGACCAGTCAATTGACCTGTGAGCAAACAATTCAATGCTGCTAAAACGCACAAGGAGAAAAAACCACACACTTTCCCTCCACTGTCTCTTCTTGCCTCAGACCATAGAATACTTTGGGTGATGTTTTTCAGGACAAACCAATGTGAAGCAGCAGTAAATATATGCTTTCTTCCCAGTGTTTTCATTGTCATGCCAACAGCGTGTGAATTTATGAGCTGCTGTCGATTGTCAAGCAGAGCTGTCAGTTTTGACCTGCCTCTTGACAAAAAGCACCTGCATTACACATGCCCTGCTGTGAGCTGTTATCTCATTTGTCCATACTGATGAAATGTAATGAGGGGAAAGAGAAAGCAAGCAAGGCAGCGAATCCCAAAAGCTCGGCCATCTCGCAATCTGTATGCGGGTTCTTCTGCTGAGGTTGCCTGTCTCTTTGATATAGAGGTTTCGGGTTATTTTATCAAGCCCCTGATTTGTCTGCAGCCAGCTCTTTCAGACAGCCATTGTTTCTGTGCAGAGCCATTGTACGTATAGAAAGAAGTCTGTGCGCTTCGAGTTGCGACTGGGAAAGAAAATGCAGCCCTAGAGGCAAACATATAATACACCAGCAGGTTGTCAAAGGACGTTATCATCCCCTTTATACAGGTCCGAATTAAGGCTGGTGGGGGACTGGTTATAATTTTGGAAATGTACTAAGCTGTGAATGCAGTTTTCATCTGTCCTACTCATTGTATTAAAAGACATCCTGCCTTTTATATATACCTAATTGATCACTGGGCTCTGCAGGAGAGAGCCTCCTGCTGATATCATCTTAGCTGGAGGTCCCTTCTGCACAATACTGGAGTTGGGCCTTTAGTGCTGTGGCACCTACTCATGGCAATTTTCCCCACCACCACCTCAATTAAATATGAGACAGGCACCAACTCTGCTGTCTTTTCAGAATCTACTGAAGACTTCCCTCTTCCAACAAGCCCTTTAGAGATCTTTCCCAGTCTGCACCTGTATTGAAGGTTTTTAGAAGTTTGATTTTTGGATCGCTTGTGTATTTGCCACCCTGCTCTCATTAGGGAAGAAAGGTGGGATATAAACTTAATAACTGATATGAATACTAATTAAAGATCAGTGAGGAAAACAAGGATTGGGCTGTTGGTGTGTGCTAGGCAAACATGGCAAGCTTATCTATTGATATATGCCAGGAATGTCATTAGAATATAAAAAGGTAAAGGGGCCCCTGACTATTAGGTCCAGTCGTGACCGACTCTGGGGTTGCAGCGTTCATCTCGCTTTATTGGCCGAGGGAGCTGGCGTACAGCTTCCGGCTCATGTGGCCAGCATGACTAAGCCACTTCTGGCGAACCAGAGCAGTGCATGGAAACGCCGTTTACCTTCCCACCGGAGTGGTACCTATTTATCTACTTGCACTTTGATGTGCTTTTGAACTGCTAGGTTGGCAGGAGCAGGGACCGAGCAATGGGAGCTCACCCCGTCATGGGGATTCAAACTGCTGACCTTCTGATTAGAATATATAGAATATAGTGAAATTTAAATTGGTTAAATAGCAAGTACATTCTATTTATTCATTGCTGTTTGCATACTTCTAAAACTTCTTTTGAAGTTGACCCTGATGGGCTTGCTAGTTGGCTGGCTGGATGTTCTAGTCTTTTTCTATAATGTACTATGCCAGAGGTTTGGATCACAATTCCATTTACATATGTTCAGAGACAATATGTAGGAAATCATATTGGGCATTATCCTCCCAAAGTTGAGCACTTAAGACTTTTAGCATTCCATTTATTTCGTTTCCCTTTGAATTGTTCAGGAATCAAAGTTATCCAAAACTGAAGACTTTTCTTTTTTGATTTGTTGGATGGGGGCGGGGGGGGGGGGAATCTATTTCATTTTAACTTTACTCTCTAGCCATGAATAGAATGAATGAAATGCAATTGGTGTGAAGAAATATGATTTATAATGGTAGCTCATGCCTGGCAATGAAAAACCATAAAATGCCGAGATCATCTGTCAGTCATTTTAATGGGACATTTGTGGATGTGAAAAATGAAAAAAAGCCTCCCGTAGTCATATGCTTGAAGAAGTAGGATAAGCACACAAATCGTATCCAGTTTAACATGCATGCATACACACAGTTTGGTTAAAGGAAAAAAATAGAGTTATACTAAGGTCACTTACAATGTAATCCAGTAAATGACTACTCAGGAGTAAGACCCTTATAATATAGGTTAATAATATAGATTAGGTCATTGCAACATGTTTTGTGTGGGATGGTTTTCCAAGATGGCTGAGAAGCTGCAGGTAGTGCAGGACACTCAACAAACAGACTCACAAGTCAACTCATCCTTCTAGGAAAGCCTGAAAAAAAATGAAACTTTTTATACAGGCAACGATCGATTTACGCACATCCGATTGATGCGTGATTGTGCAAACATGCATGGCGCCAAATCCGGAAGTGACCTGAAGACGTCAGTAAAACATCACTAAAATGGTGGAATGGGGTGAGGTGGAACGTTTTAACATGGGCCCCTCCAATGTGCGTGGGGGTCTGGAATGTAACGTAAGCCCCATGCCTGTACCTGATGAAAAGTATGCGACATTAGAACCTGTCTAGCTTCAATGGGCAGGGTTTAACAGGACAGCTGCCTCAGTTTTGAGGGACCTAGTCCATGCTACTATCCTAATAAGGCGGTACATCAATGATAGGTAATATGGTGTCCTCCAGATGTTGTCAGACTGCTGCTCCCATCTACCCCAGCCAGCATGGTCCAATAGTCAGGGTTGATGGGAGTTGCAGGACACAATGTTGGCTATGCACTGGAGAAAGATGAAGGCAGGAATTGACATTGTAATGATGCAGATAGCCTTTCCACAGTGTTGGGCCTATCATTGGAGAGCTGGGAGGTGGAGATATTTTGTGCTCCTCCCAATGCAGCAAAATGTCGTGGGGCAGCACTACAGAAAGGCCTGTGGCTTTTTCAAGGCTACTCTGAGGAACTCCAGAAAACATTTCCCCAAGTGCTTTCCCAAGGGAATAAACCCATCAGTAATCATCCTGGAGCAGGGTGCATAAATATTTAACTCCAGATGCATTTAAAAAATCATGTATACTTTGTGTTCACAGTCAATTTTTTTCCTCTCAGCATTTCTTCAGCTTGCGAAATAAAAGATTCACAACCAGTACACCCAAGCCATCTGCCAGGTGTTATGCTTTAAGACAAGGAGATTTAGGTTGGCTACAGCACTGCGACACCTGGATAAATAGTTCTTACATTGCTGGAAGGGGAAATTGAAAATTAGTCCTAGAGGACCCGTTTACTGTGGTACTATCTTCCTTTGCATTTGGCCTCTGCAGGTGGCAATCTTTCACAATATGACCCCAATTTTCTCTTTGGTATCCAAAGTCTCCTGCTGCTGGGAACATATTGAAGTACCATAACCTGCATAGCTATAGCACATAATTTTGCTGTTTCTATGCTCTCATGAACTAGAGCCTTAAACTGGGAAACATTTGTGCTGAGCACTTATGAACACGTTTAGGGGGTTTATCAGTGTTATTGTTCTCCTCATTTGTTTCTCCCCAGGTTTATTACCATTGCATTGTTGCATGCCAAATTTTATGGCATTCTGAGGCAGCAATATGATCTCCACAAAAAAAAGTGAGTGCAACATTTGTGCCAAATGAAATTTCACAGCTGTAAAATCTTATTGAATAGGTTCTCTACACACACACACACAGAGAGAGAGAGAGAGAGAGAGACCCCAAAATATTTCTGTTTTCATGTGGCCTTACACTGTCACTGTTTAAAATATCACAGCAAACCAATATCAAAAAGCCCACTAATGTCTGAGAGACTTCATTTGGTTTTCTTTTAGGAGAGAGGAGCTGAATGCTTTTAAAAGCAACCATTGAGGAACCATGCACTTTTAAAAGCAAACATTGATTTTTCTGGTGTCACTTAGGTTTCCTTGCAACAGTAAAGACGAGGCAGTTATCTTTCTATATGTTTACAAAGAATGTAGTCCCGGGTGACTTGTAAAACTGCCTTTATTTCTGTACAGAAGCACACTGGGATGTTAGGGAAGTTGAAAGGGTTTGTTTGCTTGTTTAAAGGACACTCATCCATTACTTTCGTGTGAGAGAAAGAACTTCTGTATCCCACGTGCTGTATCCCATAATCAGGGTCATTCAGGGCATTTTTCTACCTGAGGCAGACAAGATGGTGCCTCCCTTTCAGGTACAGAATTTTAGCACTGGCAACAGGACTGTTAGAATTCCTGCTCCATGATTGCAGTGATGGGATTGTTGTCTTGTGTATGTTTTTACACAACAGAGTGGGAAGTGATGGAGACAGGATGTCTGTGCTACTGTGTTCCATGAAGTGGGACTATTGTCCTTTGTACTTTTCCCTTTTACTGTCTGATGCTAGAGAGAGAGGGAGCCATGTTGCAGTGCTCCGTGTGTGTTTATATGTAAATAAAGTAGATTAGCCAAAATGCTGAGGTCTATTACGAAAGCTCTGAAGACTCTGCAGATCTCTTAAGTGTGCCGGTTTCTGTTGGCATCGGTCGCTGTGATGTTGGGGCAGAAGAAAGCTTTTGAAGCTCCCAAACGATCAACCAGGAGGGAGAGAACATTCCAGTCGGGCATGTGTCTCTGCCAGGGTCATACTTGAGAGTAGGACAAGCTCCTGACAAGGACAGCATCCCTCACCACATCTGAAGACAGATGGCTAGCTTTGGGGTTGTGGGGCAGACTGTGTGGCTACCATTCCTTCTCTGCCTCCCCCTAGTATCTGCCACTTGGAGCACCTGCCTCACTCTGCCCACTGTAGGGCACAACTATCATAAAAGTAGCACGAAGGATAGACAGTAGCACATGGTTTACTTGCATCAGATGCCAGTTCAATCCCTGGCATCACCGTGGAATGGAATGGAAGATCGATAAAGTCTTCAGGCCTTGGAGAACTGTTCCAGTCAGAAAAGTTAATTCTGGTCAGGTCAGCCCATTGATTTGACTGGGTGTAAGGCAACTTCATGATGTACGTGCATTGCATGACAGGGAATTTTTAGGCATTGGTTTGTGAAACAGGTGCAGAACCCTTGCAGCTAGCATTCTGTACATTCTCTTGCATTGTTGTTGTTAAGTTGTGAGATTTATTACTCACTGTTTAACCTGAAGGTTCCCAGCGCAGTAAACAACTTCCCATTAAAATACAGCATATCAATAACATGTAGAGATTAGAAAACCAGAAACATTATGCAACAAATTCAGCAGTGAAAAGATGACTCTTCATATCAGCTATCTTCACAGGTTTGAAGAAAAAGAGACATCTTAGTTTGATGTCTAAAAATATTGTGGGAAACAGATGCACAGTATCTCCAGAAACCCTATGTGGGTCAGCTGTCAATTCTCACAAATCTAACCCTACTCCTCAAAATCTTGTTTAAATATGGTGCTGAAAAGTGAGTCATTGTCAAATAATAATAGTCCTTGTGAAAAGATAAGGCAGGAAAGAGATTGAAACATAAGTTTTACCCCTTCCAGATAATAAGATGCCTCTTTTTACCAACCATAGAGAAGGAAATGTTGGCAGATGGAGGGTAGCCATCAGTGGGAGGGCATGTCATAAAGCAGTGAAACAGAAGCAGCCCAGGAGGTGCAGATTGAACACTTCTGAAATAGTGATGGGGGGGATGTTCCTTGGAGACTTTGCATAATGACTGGAGAATGTGCACATTGCCTACAGAATGTGCAAAACACAGCCAAGATATACCTGTTCCCAAAGACTTTTGGGGATTATCCATATTTGCTAGCTAATGGAGTTCATAGATACACATTCCCCAAGGGCTATTGGAGATGATGTTTACTGGCCAAGAAATATGCACAGTTCCCTATCAAAGGACAGATTATGTGCACATTTTCCATGAGACCTGGTGAATATGCGCAATGGTCAGATGTTAGGCACACTAACCACTCAACTCACATATAATCCCTAACATGCACTCACATTGAGAAACTAGTGCCCACAAATGACATCTACTGTGAGTATAGTTTGGCAGCCATGCACATTCTGAAGTAACCTCACAAGGATATATCCTGTGTGAAGTAGCATTTGGAATCTCCTAGTGCATACTCAGGGACTGTAAAAAAATGTTCAAGTGAACAACAGTGTAATATGTGAGCCAGACCCCCAACTCATTTTCAAAGTCCCTTAAATTAAATGCAGAATCTTGTAGAGTTTCATGGTACACCAGAGCCGTTCCACCACAGGGAACAATTTGATGCAAAGAGATCAGTTCATGAAATTAATAGAACACTAATTCACTTATAAACTTCATCACACCTCTTTCAGACTGTCAAAAGTAGACAAACAGGTGTCTGCTCTGCATAATTTGCGGAATAGCCCTAGGCAGATGACTTCTTGTTAGATGTTTTTAAATCCTCCATAAGGAGTCTTATGACAGACACATTTTACCAGACTAAGAAATCATACATATTCATGAGAAAGGGAATTTCAATTTTAGTGTTAAAAAATGGCTGTCTGCCTTCATCACCTTTTAGTCCTGCTTAGACCAATCTGACAGCTAATTAATTACCTGAGCCATAAATGCACCTCCAATTTCAGCATACTAGGTGAAATTTATCAGCTAGGGTGATTAATATATTGCATGTTGAAATCCCTAATGGATGAAGGAGCCATCTATATTAGAAGGGCCTATGGATTGCAAATTGTATTTTTGATATGGTTACTCCAGAACCAGGGACATCTTCTGATCTCATGATTTTTTTTATTCTGGAAGCATTCCAGAACCTCAAAGGAACCAATCTAAACATACAAGTTTGATATGAGAATCAGGTCTTTTTTGCTCTGACTTTAGTAAGTATAGACAATTTACAGTGTTATTTTAAACTACAGTTTATATATATATATATATATATATATATATATATATATATATATATTAGCTTTGTTATTCTGTTCATACAGAATACAACATGAATATTTGTATTTTGTGTGTGTGTCTGTGTGTGTGTGTGTGTGAACATGGGTGTGTGGGAGATATCAGCATTGTTTTGAATGAAGAAAATAATTACAAACACAGAGGTGGGTAAACTGTTCTAGCCAGTGGAACAGAACATTATTTCCTCACCCCTTGGTGAGGTGAGCTAAACCTTGACAGGTGGGTAGAGAAACTCATCTGTCAGTTGCCTGATGTCATTGTGCGGTCAGGTGATGCTATGCTTTGAAATCCCTACTGTCAGAACTACAAGACACAGTGCTGGGCTGCTTGGAAGCCCTTCGAAAACAGCTTTACATCTTGTTTGAGAAGGAGGAAGCAGTGTCCACCCTAGAGGCGATTGGACTCTCCAACTCCACCTGTCTCTGGGTTTTGGATTTTTTGTCAGAACGTTCTCAGAGGGTTAGAGTAGGGTCACATATGTCCACAGCCCTTAGCCTTAACACTGTTGGGGATAAGCAGTGTCCAGTGCACAGCGGAATGATGAAAAGTATGAGCCAACATGCTCTATACTACTTTATTTACAGTTCAAAGCTGGTAAGTTACAGAAAAACATTTTCCCTCTGCCGGAGCAGAGAAAGCGTCATCTCTCCTCTAAAGCACGGAGAGAATCACAAACTAAAACTGCAAAGCACAGTGAAAAACAGGAAACCAGTGTACGTCACATCCAGTCTCCCATTCCCGTGGGAACCCAACAGTGCATTGTCTGTGGAATGTAAACAACCTGTCTCGTGACAAGCACTTCGCTGCACAGAGAAGAAAGCAGAAACCAACATCCTCCCCCTTTCTGTGAACATCTCTGGGCAGCGTGTTCGTACAATATCAGTACAAACCCAACTTCTGCACATAGGTACAGTGTTGATCCCTTGATACAATCTTGGACAATACATCAGCAGGAATTTCATTACCTGGCATATAGGACACCGTTACGAGTCCCTTCTGAATACGTTCCCTAGCATGTTGCACCTTCAATTGCAAGTGCTTCGTGCTTTGCTTACAACCTTCAGAATTCAGCAAAGCCAAACATGCTTTGTTGTCCTGGTAAACCTGGATTGGACATTTGACAGGAATTTTCATGTCTTTGCACAATTGTAACAACCATTCACAATCTTTAAGTGAATAAGACAGTGCATTCAGTTCAGCTTCACAAGTACTTAAGCTAACTGTTGTTTGCTTCTTGCATGACCAATCAAATAGACCCTGATTGTACTTATAGCAAACTCCAGACGTACTTTTCCTGTCTGTAGTGTCACTTCCAAAACTTGCATCTGCAAATATCTCAAGACCACCAGACTTCTGATTGTTAAATCTTAGTCTGTAATGCATAGTGCCTTTCAAATACCGCGCTATGCGTTTCAGAGCTTTCCAATCCTTAACAGTAGGATTGTTGACTTGTCTGCTTAGCAAATTACAGCTAACAGCAATGTCTGGTCTTGAACATCTAGCAATGAAGTTTAGCTTGCCTAGCACACTTCTGTACAGTGTAGTGTCAGAAAATGCTTCTTCAGTGTCATCTACCTGATAACCTGTTGTCATCGGTGTGTCTACAGGGTTAGCATCCATCAGGTTTAGTTTGCTTAACACATCAGCAATTTTCCGTGACTGGTGTACTAGAATGTTACTATCTTGATCTCTCTCTATTTCCAGAGATAGGTAGTTGTTTACCTCACCAAGATCTTTCATGTCAAAGTGCTCTTTTAGTTGAGCTAGGGCGTTATTGTACATTGTGACATCTTTCCAAAAGAATAAAAGATCATCAACATAAAACAAACAATACAGTTTCTTTTGCCCCTCCTCTTTGACAAACACACATGGATCAGCTTTCCCTTGCTGAAAACCTAGAGAAAACAATACTTCAGTGAGTTTTGTGTGCCAACACCGTGCACTTTGTTTGAGACCATAAATTGACTTTTTCAGAGCACAAACAAATCCCTGTTTTACCTGTACGCCATCAGGTGGAAGCATATAAAGTGATTCACCTAGAGATCCGTACAGAAAAGCTGTATTCACATCATGGTGACTAATGTGTAGATTTTCTTCTGCAGCTAGCTTGAGCATAAGCCTAATGCTCTCATACCTCACTGTGGGTGAGTAGGTCTCGTGATAGTCTTCACCTGGTACCTGAGCAAATCCTCTGGCTACCAATCTGGCTTTGTGTCTGACTATCTTGCCATTTTGATCAGTCTTCGCTTTGAAGACCCATTTGCTTCCAAGCAATTTCATTCCTGGAACTACTGGAACTAGGTCCCATGTTTTGTTCCTTTCCAAGGAATCAAGCTCAGCCTTCATGGCATTTAACCATGGCTCAGCCTCCTTTGAATCCAAATCCTGGATTTCTTGGAAACTTGAAGGTTCAAAAACCTTCTTGGAGCTTTTAACAGCTGTTACTGCTATCTTAGCAAACTCATCAGCAAATCTCTTTGGAGGTCTGCCTTTTGTGGCTCTTTGTGTCCTGCGAATTAGTCTTAAGTCTTCAACACTCTCCTCTTCCTTCTTAGGAGAAAAACGACCTATTGTGAACAATGGTTCCTCCAATTCTTGATCAGAGCTTTCAGAGGGTCGCATAGAGGCTTTCGCACTCTTGAAATCCTCTGAATCACCCGATTCAGTTTCAGACTCAGAATCAGAACCTTCATCAGTGGGTGTGGGTTGTTGCGGTTGCTTTTCACTATCCTCAGTCTCATCACTGTCATCAGGATAACATTGGAAAATTCCCACATTCTCCCCCCACTTGGCATTGTACTCAACACTTCTTGTGAGCTTAATTTCCTTAGAGTCAGTCATCATTATTCTGTAAGACCCTTTCTGATAACCTAGAAAGATACCATGCAATCCACGCTTGTCTAACTTGGAGTTTTGTGGTGAGTGAACCCACATGTCCGAACCAAAAATTTTCATGTGTTTGATGTATGGCTTCTTGCCAAACATCTTCTCATAGGGGGTACAACCAATCGCTGAAGATAACCTGCGATTATAACTGTAAGTGAAACATGAGAGAGCTTCGGCCCAATAACTCTCTGGAAGATTTGCATCATGCAGCAAGGTTTTTAACCCTTGAAGCAATGTCTGATTTGCCCGTTCCGCAAGTCCATTCTGCCATGGCGAGCGAGGACTAGACAAATCGTGTTGAATTCCTTTCTCAGCCAGAAAAGCTTCAAACTGCTGAGAAGTGAATTCTCCCCCGCGGTCAGTGAAAAGAATTTTTATCTTCTTACCATGCACATCTCAACCAAGCACAGAATTCCTTGAACCTAGGAAAAGCCTCTGATTTCTGCTTGAGATTGTACACAAAAATATACCTGGAAAATGCATCAACAAGAACCATGAAGTACCTATTCCCACCCAAAGAGGGCGCTAGTGGTCCAACCAAATCAGCATGAATAATTTGGTATGGCTCTGTAGCTTGCCTACTAGACACCTTACCTTTCGCAGCCATTTTCACCTTGTTTGCTGCGCATGCCTTGCACTTCATGTGGTACCTGCAGGGTTTAATAGTCATACCTTCAACCAAGGCAGGCATTTTAGATACTGCCTCAAAATGCAAATGACCAAATTTTCGATGAAAATCGTAAATACATTCTGCATGCAAACTTTTGTCGGAACCTGCAATGCAACAAGTGTCATCCTGCACAACATCATCATAATACAAAAGAAACAAATGATCAACAAATTCAGCATACAATTGATAATCATTTTTCTTGGTGATGATGCATCTATTGTTTTTAAAGGAAACGTCAATCTTCTTCTCAACCAGCTGTCCAACGCTGAGCAGATTATGTTTCGCATCCGGCACATAAAGAACATCCTGTATCGATAAGTCCAAACTGTGAAGAACAACAGTTCCGTAGCCTTTACTGGGGATTGTGTGGTCATCCGCCTGGTGAATTGCACCTTCCTGCGGTGTAAAAGACACGAACAGTCGCTTATCGTTGCACATGTGATGCGTTGCAGCCGAATCAACAACGAAGAAAGATCTAGACGTCTTCTGGACCTCTGCAACCTCTGCAACCTCTGCAACCTTTGGAGCGTAGCGTGAGACCATTGCCTTGTGCTGCGTTGTCCTGGACACCGGACCTTTGCCTTTGCTCTGGCCTTTTCCACGCGATGAGCTTCCACTGCGCTGCTCTGTCTTGGCCCTGGGATATTTGCATTCCCTCTTCATATGGCCTAGACGTCCACACGAGTAGCATTTCACTGCCTTCAAAGCTTTGGCGCCATCTGGTGGTTCCACTGCACTATGGGATGACGTCTGTGAAGACTCCCCATTTCCCATGCAGCCAGCACCCCGGCGATCTGCTTCATTCTGAATCACGGCAGTTTCACAAGCCACTGTGAGTTGAGCATTTGGCTGATGAGTGGTATCAAATTCCCCACTTGCTTCATCCAGCCTTCTGCAGCTAGCCATCACTGCTGCTTTAAAACAAGCTGCTTTAATCCAAAGGCAATTTCAAAACAGCCTCTGCCTATGAGCCTGTGCAGCTCTTCTGTTTATTTGCAGCTGCTTCAAACTGCATTCCAAAGGCAAGTTCTAAAGCGAAAGTCCCCAAGTGCTTTCTCAATGTTGCCCTTTAATTCTTGCTGCGTCATGTCTGCAGCTGCTTTGAAACAACAGCATTTGTAAAAGTTACTTTCGATTTCCCCAGCATAGGAAATTGTTCCCCTTTTAGCCTTTTGCCTGTGCCACGGCAGAAACCGGCTATTAAAAGTTCAAAGTCCAGCCATAAAGCCATTAATTAGAAGCTGGCAGGCTGCCCGGAGCAGTAGCACATACCTTCATCAATCATTTTGACGCGCAGAGCAGATACCTTGCGATCCGTGCCTCTGCCGCTGTTCCGATGCTTTGCCGGCACTTCGTCTCTGTGCTCCTTTGTTCCTTTGCCAGGAGCCCGACTACTGAAGTCCATCCTCAAAACACTGCGTTTTCTGGGCCCGGAACCAAATGTTGGGGATAAGCAGTGTCCAGTGCACAGCGGAATGATGAAAAGTATGAGCCAACATGCTCTATACTACTTTATTTACAGTTCAAAGCTGGTAAGTTACAGAAAAAACATTTTCCCTCTGCCGGAGCAGAGAAAGCGTCATCACTCCTCTAAAGCACGGAGAGAATCACAAACTAAAACTGCAAAGCACAGTGAAAAACAGGAAACCAGTGTACGTCACATCCAGTCTCCCATTCCCGTGGGAACCCAACAGTGCATTGTCTGTGGAATGTAAACAACCTGTCTCGTGACAAGCACTTCGCTGCACAGAGAAGAAAGCAGAAACCAACAAACACCGGCTCACCACAGGGTTGTGTGTTGAGTCCCCTGCTCTATACTCTCTATACGTATGACTGTACAGCCATCTATTCCAGCAACAAAATCATCAAGTTTGCTGATGACACTACGGTGGTGGGGCTCATTTCAGGAGGGGATGAGTCCGCCTATCGGGACGAGGTGGAGCGGCTCTGTGTTTGGTGTGGAGAGAACAATCTGGCTCTTAATACGGCCAAGACCAAGGAATTGGTGGTGGATTACAGGAAAAAAAAGGCGGACATTCAGCCCTTGTATATCAACGGGGAACGGGTGGAGAGGGTGGCGGAATTCAGGTTTTTGGGAGTGACTATCGATCAGGGCATGACTTGGAGCGCAAATACCACTGCTCTGGTGAAGAAGGCCCAGCAGAGAATTTATTTCCTCAGACTTTTAAAGAAGAACAATCTGAGTGAGAGACTGCTGGTGTCCTTCTACCGAGGCTCCATAGAGAGCATTCTCACATACTGTATTTGTGCTTGGTTCTCCAGTTGTACAACTAGGGAGAGGAAGGTGCTCCAGAAGGTCATAACCACAGCCCAAAGGATTATTGGTCATCCTCTCCCATCTTTGGAAGAACTGTACGGTTCCCGTTGTCTTAGGAAAGCAAACAACATCCTGCAGGATTCATCTCACCCGGGATACAGTCTGTTTGCACTACTGCCTTCTGGCAGGAGATATAGAAACATCAAGTCAAGGACAAACAGACTGAAAAATAGTTTCTATCCAAGAGCTGTGGCCTTGTTGAATGCTGTAACTCGATAGTGTGACCTGGGAGTTTGATGGGTGTGGGTGTGGGTGTGGCTGGAATGTGGTTTGTTTGGTTGTTGTTGTTGTTTTGCTTTTGTTGTTTTTAAGGGATGGCATCCAATTTCGTTGCACTTGTGCAATGTTGCACTTGTGTAATGACAATAAAGAATCTATAAGTAGAACCATATACCTCTCCAGATCTCTTTGACAGCATATACTTAGTAGATTCTACTACAAAGTGCTTTCAAGCTGTTAATTCAGTCCAAATCTGTCTCAGCAGCATGTTCCCCAAAGTGAGCTGTCCTAGTTCTCCACACCCATACAAAGTTTGCCAACCAGTCATTACATACTGTACTGTTTTGGTCCCTTTTCCTTTTTATCTGGCAGGTAACTTGCACTGGGATCTAAAAGCCAGTAAATTTCAGAGCCCTCCCAAAATATGCTAACCCCAACACAAGGTTTTTAAGACTCTTCTCATTTCCCACCAGATTCCACCCTGGTCATCCATGAACCCTACTTTATCACTGAGAAACCAAGCTCTATTTTTGCTTGCACTGTGGCTTTGCCCTTTGATCTATCTTGGCTTCACAACCTGGTTCTGCTCCAGAGAGGACACTTTTTTAAATCAAAGTTTAGGAAGCTTGGCCATAGTAGAAATACTGCAGGCTGATATGTCTTCATAGCATCTATATTATATTAGGTATATGCTTGGAAAATTGTCACTACCTTTTATAAATGAAGTTGAGAGTGTAGATAACCATAGTGGCAGTGGAAAGTTTCTAGTCTGTAGATAAACAATAATCTCTTGGAGTAAATCCACCTAACTAAAAAGTGTTGGAGAACAATGAATACATTTCTTTATCCTGAACTTCTAGCTAACACATAAGTTCATTTAAAACACATGAGGGCAATGTTTGTCTTGCAGTCTAGATAACACTTGCTTGTAACTCTTTGTCTAAGTTAACTCCACTCCTAAAAGCTGAGACATTTTGTTTATTGTTCTCTCCAGACAAATTGTCAGCTACTTATCTCTGTCATTTTATCTCTGTTCATCCTGTAAATAGTTCCTGCATGAATAAAGCCTTTGAACTCCAGTAACTATAAGTGATTGTTCCAATCTAATTCACCCAACCTGCAAGGTTTGCTAACACAAAAAGGGTATGAATCTAATCCCTACCTATGCTTAGTTTACTACAAAGCTCATAACTTTCAAGAAAAACTACTCTTTCACTTGTAGCTTGAAAAAGAGGCTTGCAAATCTAAAAGATCAGTAGTGTAACCACCTGCTATGTCAAGGATAGGAAGCATCAAGCCAGGGGCCAAATGCAGGCCTCTTTGTTCTGTTCCCATATCCTTTGCAACCCCTATGCTGTGCCCTCCTTGAGCACTTTTACTGGCTAGAATGTGTTCTTTATTTGTGATAACATCTCTTGCTTGCCCTGACAAAGGATGATGTGATATGAGGCACAGAATGCAGAACATCTGGTTCTTCAGTGGCCTACTGTGCTGTACATCCATACAAACGTTTGCCTCTTGCATGTGAACCTAGAATATCACCCTTTGGTTGAAAATGGGTTCTCCACCCATTTTTAAACAAAATTGTATGGGTAAATTTCAACCCACTACTTATGGAACCTTTATTAGTAGCTCCTCTTTCACTAGGAATGAGAAGAAGAGACTAGCAAATTTAACATCAGAAGAACCAGAGCTTTTTTTCAGGGGGTACTCAAGAATATGCAGTACCAACACCTCTTTTTTGTTGTTCAAAAGTGGCACTTACTGTAACACCTTCATGGTGAGTACTGGCACCTATTTGTCTAGAAAAATGGCACTGAGACGAAAGTGCAACCATCCTCTGTGAACACGACTATGTACAGCATTAGGCTTGAAATGTACCAGTAGTTTATAAACCAACATCTATTTTGTTCCCACTTGGACAACTCTATTATATTTTTTAATCATCTAACTTAGCATGCTAGTACAATCCCTGTTTGGGGCTTCTTTTGCTTAAGAGCAAATCAGTATGTCTGACATTGGACATGCAATATTACCATGTGTTAAACAGCAAATGTTTAGAAATAGCTTCTCATCATTTTCTTGTCCCTACAGAGAATATCACCTTTTGTTTAATTACAAAGCACTGATTTGACAGTCAGATGGTGCAAATGATACTCTGACATTCCCATGGAAACTTCAGAGAGGCCATTTGCATGCCTTGTTATTTTGTACAGTAATAGCTGCAATCATCATAACTACTATCATTTGTTTATCAAATGTCCCCTGCGTGCCATCATTAGTCACTGGTAAAACTTAGTGAGCTACACTGAAGACATAGCAATCAGCATAGCATTACTTTGCAGTTCAATTGACCTTAAAAAACCCACACCTCTTGTAGCCCAAGAGGTGTGTGTTAAATGCTTGCCATGTAAAAACTCCCACAAATGGAAATGCTAAATTCTGTGTTTGAAGAAAAATTATGCAAATGCCATAATTGTTACCTATTATCATCCTCAGATGCAGATGGAAATGCATTATGGTTTGCAGTACAAGAATATTTTGTTTTTGGTAATGAATTGCCTATTTATAGTTGCAGATATTCAGTATGTGTGCCACTGTGTATATGCGCATCACTCCAAACCCAGAAGTAACCCAGAAACATCACTGAAATATAATTAAAAGGGCTTTTTCAATGGGTTTCAGTTATACATGATTTCACTGACATGTGCAGTGCCTTGGAATGTGAGCTCGGTGGGGGGCTTCCTGTGTAGTGAAAGGATTTTGAATAGTTATTGGGGATTTGGATGGAACAGAGAAAAGTGATGATAGGCTTGACAATATAAAGTCGTTGTGGGGTGCTCCAGGACCCTGTAGAATTGTTGTTTTCCCCCTCAACCTCCTACACTTGCACCTTTTGAATTTTCACTGTTAAATTACCCATGAAAATGTAGCTGTTGTCAACACGTTAAATAGGTGTTTGATATTTCCATTTCTGGCAACTCATTTGCTCTTGTGTGTGTGAGTGTCTTATTTTCCTAGAAAACAATCAATCAATCAATCAATACATACATACATACATACATTAACACTGTATATCATCAGAGATATACAGTCTGAAGCAACTTTGGGTAAAAATAACAGAGTTAAATGAAATCATATTCTTGAAACCCAACACAAAAAAGAACATATATTTCTAAATCTCTAAAAAGAGTAACCATTTTATGTCCCATGTTTGTGTAAAGAGACAAGCCACATACATGCTTTATGTATCCTGTTTGTAAAACGTCTCATTTTGAAGAGAACAGAATCAGCTCAGTAACCAAGATAATATGTGGATTAACTTAGCATTCAGAAAATTCTACCCTTGCAAATGCTATTTCTCAAGCTGCAGGAGCTAGAATGAAGCGTGGGCCCCTCTCTACAGATCTCTGCCAGTGTGTAGGAGTACCACAGAGGCCCAGTTTTGACCCAAATAGGCAGCCCCCCAAAAAGGCCTAGCTAATTGCCAGGTGCCCTCATAAATATATGGAGACAGGCATCTCTCCCCACCCACCCACAATTACCCAAGAAGGGTTGCTATTTTATAATATATCTCCATTTACAGACAATGTTCTATAAAATGCTTTTTACCTACTCCAAACAGCTAGAAACAGTCCCACATTTTTAACAGTTTAAAACTGCTAAAAGCATGAAGATTTTTAAAGGATTTTTCCTCCACCAAAACTACCACATGGACATTGGATGGAAAAGACTTGCCAGTCTTTTTATGTGAATGGAACATGAACAGGATTCATCACTAGTGAGAAGCATTTACTTGCAGAGCCATAAAAAGCTTGGCTTTTTGCTACTTTGTTCCAACTACAGAATCCCAATTTAAGAAAGATTTGGATTGTAGAAAAGCAAGGATTTGTGGTTCATCATTGCCGACTGGAAATTCATCTTCCAAATCTGGTTATGCCATAACAGTTTAAACCAAAGCTGTGGAGGAACATTAATTGTTCCAGGAACTAATCTCCCAAACAAGTGCTGCTGAAATTAAATCAGTTTACTTTAAAGAAATAGGGCGGTGTCCACTGTTAGTCAGAGCAAATCTATGGAAATCAGTGTGCTTAAGTAAATTCAAGTATTTATTTAAGTATTAAATATCCAAGTAAATATTTACAGTAATTAAATGGCTTCCTCAGAGTATGACAGTTAGATTTCACCCAAATGTTTTAACCTCCCATTATATGTTCTGCCATTCATGTGAGAAAACAAAGGGCAAAGTTTTATGAAATGGACAGCTGGAGGACAAAACATAAATTCAGAATTATGACAGATTGGAATTAGAAAAATCTGGATGAAAGATTCCCTCCCCCCTCCCCCCGGTACATGTCACACAAGTGAATATTTTCTTTCCAATCTCTTTTTTCTGCTGCCTCAGGTATTGAGATGAAAACAAGTTCTAAACAGTTCTAAAGCATATGGAATGAACATGACAGGGTTGTCTAGGCATGGAGGTGAGCCTGTAGCCTCCATCTGGTACTGCAAAACCAAGTGCAACAGAAACTGCATGTTGTTGTTTTTTTTAAAAAAACAACCTTATGCTATTTCATGTAGACAGTGATAGGTCTTTCCCTTGGGATGTGCCTTGTGCTAAGTGGATGTACAACTTGTAAAACAGAAACAAGCACCAAGATGTCACTGAAAGCAATGACTGGTTTGGTTGTTTGTTTTTTTAAAAATCTTCATACCACATTCACTATCCCTTGTTATTCCCCGGTAATAAACTTGTAGTACCAATTAATTTAAGCATTATGTCTTCCTATTCACAAATACAGAAACAATGACAGAAACAACAAAAGCAAGCAGAGTTCTTGCCCTCTTTTCTGTCTGTTTCTCTCTGTCTAACTAATATATTGAGTGAATGGGCCTGAGATGTGTGTATTCAGACTGGACCTATGTAAGTAAAGGTAAAGGGACCCCTGACCATTAGGTCCAGTCGTGGCCGACTCGGGGGTTGCGGCGCTCATCTCGCTTTATTGGCCGAGGGAGCCGGCATACAGCTTCCAGGTCATGTGGCCAGCATGACTAAGCCACTTCTGGAGAACCAGAGCAGCGCACGGAAACGCCGTTTACCTTCCCGCTGGAGCGGTACCTATTTATCTACTTGGACTTTGATGTGCTTTCGAACTTCTAGGTTGGCAGGAGCAGGGACTGAGAAATGGGAACTCACCCCGTTGCGGGGATTGAACCGCCAGCCTTCTGATTGGCAAGTCTAGGCTCTGAGGTTTAACCCACAGCGCTACCCGGACCTATGTACTCACAGGCTATTGTACATATGGTGATGCACTGCAATATTGTAAAAGAAATGGGGGGGGGAATGTCTTGTCCTGGAATTAAGTTAGAGTGAAAAGAAATGCGAGCACATGATAGAAGTGAATAAAATTATACATGGTGTGGAGAAGGAGGATAGTTTTTCTGTCATAACACTGGAACTAATGGACACCCAATGAAACTGCATGTTGGTAGATTCAGGGCAGAAGAAAAAAAGCATTTCTTCACACAGTACATAGTTAAACTAATTCACTCCTCGATGGCTATACTCTGCCTCCATGGATGGTTGGCCACTGTGAAAACAGGAGGCTGGACTAGATGGTCCACTGGCCTGATCTAACTGGCTATTCTTATGCAGATCAGTGTTTGTAGGTAGAGCGTATAAAGAAAACACATGTTTAAGTTAAGGGTTATGTACAAAAGAAGCAAACCCGGAGCTAGAACTATGAACAGAGTGAAGATACGAAAGGGCATTATTGTGGAGATTTCAAGCAAGTTCATAAAATCATAGAACGTTGGAAGGGATCCTATCGTATCTCCTCTCAGTTTCCTATTTTCCTAGTTAAACATACCCAGCTCCTTCAAGCGTTCCTCTTAAGGCTTGATATCCAGACACTTGATCATCTTGGTTGCCTTCCTTGTTCCAGCTTGTCAATATCCTTCTTAAGTGGTTGTTTTGCTATGTAATAGTAGACCTTTCTCAGATAACTAACAGTGTAGTCTGTTCAGAAGTCGGTCGTGTTGAATGCAATGCCTCTCCTCAGTGCCTGATTAAGTAAGAGATGTAGGTAGATGACAATACATGACAAACCACTAGTTGTGTAAAGAGTATATATTGTAGGACAAAAACAGCTGTTACCTCTTCCTCCATCACATGGCCATTTACTAACAGTTGCTTTATGAGGATGGTCCAGACATTGTATTGTCTTGTGAATACTTTTATGATTGAAATTTGAGTTTATTTTTAAATGGCCTTGTGAAGATTTGTTTCATTAAAATAAAGAATGATAATGAAAATAACCATTCCTTTTGATTCGACTCACTAGTAAAGCCCCATAATAAAAACACAAGTCATTTCAGCTACCCACTTCTCGCTAGCAGAGAACCACAGAACATCTCAATTGATACAGAAAAACTATGAAATCGTCTATTGAATGATGCTTCTTTTAAAAGTGTTAGTACAAAACGTAATTTGTTCTTAGAGGCAATTGTCAAGTGTGACCCTGCAGTAGCGTATTTACAGCCCAATTGTCTTTCTCTTTATAGGCTTTTATGGTGAAAGAGTGGTAGTCACTAAATAAAATATGATGTCCAAACTGTGGCATTTTATAGTACAACCCCACAAGGACCTGATCCATAAGTGATTAGAGGATGCAACAGCCCCTTAGCCATTAAAATTGTCTATTTGGTGCCATATGTGCTGTTCGAAGTTTTCTAGTTAATATCGCTGCACTTTAAAGGCTATTTGCAGCATTTTAAGGTAATTTTGTGTCATTTGCATGGAGAACATGAGATTGTGGCACACATGGAAATTCAAACTGAAATATTTTATGTAAAGTAAATGATCAAACCTAGGTACCTTTGCATTCAAATGATATCCTGAGGGTGTTCTTGTTGCTAATGTACTTTAGCAAAGTTTGATGTGTCCTTGATTTCAGGTTGATGTAACTTTTTTGGGGGGGGAGGAGCCAGATTAAAATTCTGAATTGTTGCTGCTCCTGAACAAATGTGTTAATCAGAACAAAGCTATACACCAGACGTTGCACGTTTCTGAATATTGTGAAAAATCTCTCAACCCAAAACTGTATCAAACATTTTTTTAAAAGAAGTGTAATTTTTTCAAGAAAATACATTTATAAATGTGCATTTTGAGAGAATATAAGTTTTAAAATGCATATTTAAATATGTATTTCATGAGAAATTTTATGTGGATTTTTTTTTAAGGAATGCATATTAATGTGGAAAGTAGGATGAAAAGGATTTATGAGGAAACAGGTGTGAAAACCTCCTTGGAAGGTGATAGACTCACCTTTAGTTGAGGTTTTTAAACAGAGGCTGGATGGCCATCTGTCCAGGGATGCTTCAGTTGAGATTCCTGCATTGCAGGGGGCTGGACTAGATAACCAACTCTACAATTATATGCTTCTTTGCAAGAGACAGAGGAAGAAATGGGCTGGCTCATCCATCACTAGCCATTCTTCCCTAGCCAGGTGTACATTTCGTGCACAACCGAAGCAGGTTTTGAAAGACAAAAGGAAGGACTTCTTTGCATAGGGTCTTGTTGACAAACGGATTTTGCTGCCACAAAATGTAGGGATGGAAGTTCTTCAGTTGAGGATTAGGCATGGAGGATAAGCCTAGCAATTGCTACAAGTCATGATGTCTACACACTGCAGAGCAACACTAGGAGAGGGCTATTGCTCTCTTTTCTCAGTTGTGAGCTTTCCATGGGCAGCTCATTGGTCACTGCGAAACAGGACATCCAGCAGAATTGTTTTAACATACTTAATGATGCACAGTAGTGGTGAAGAGGCAAGGGAGACATTTCTATAAAGGAGCCTTTGAGGTCCTTTGTCAGTGTGGAGTTCCAGATCTGATACCCGCTGAGAGCTGCAATGGCCCAGGGAAGAGTAATCTCCCATACTGTTGCAAGCTGAATGGCAGGCTGCCCTTTAATCTCAGCGCACCCTCTGAATAATTATGGGGCAAGATTTAATCTGCAATTAAAGCATTAGTTGATTAAGCTACTAAATAAATTGATTGAGGCTTGCGAGGCTTCTTAAAGGCTCTGTAACATGAATTAGCAATTCTTCATCCTTTCCACTGTACACATGTACAGGTGGGTCACCCATTCAGGCACTTAACTCTCAGCATATAAGTAGATTTATCCTATTTGATGGGAGCAATTGTCCAAGAAGCTAAAATCATGCTTTAGTGCCTGACTGGTTTACTAGACCTAGAGCGATCAGTCTTTTTTAGAAATGAGAGGAACCTTTGAGGCTGAATAGCATGAAAATAAGGGGATTTTATTCTTGACTGACACTAGAGAGTACCTGAGAAAAATGGTAATTTTCCTCTTTTTTAGTCAACATTTTTTTAAAACCTAGGCCTTAACTAGGATGACCAAGGGACGCGGGTGGCGCTGTGGTCTAAACCACAGAGCCTAGGGCTTGCCAATCAGAAGGTCAGCGGTTGAATTCCCATGACGGGGTGAGCTCCTGTTGCTCAGTCCCTGCTCCTGCCAACCTAGCAGTTTGAAAGCATGTCAAAGTGCAAGTAGATAAATAGGTTCCACTCCGGCAAGAAGGTAAACGGTGTTTCCATGCGCTGCTCTGGTTTGCCAGAAGCAGTGTTGTCATGCTGGCCACATGACCCGGAAGCTGTCTGTGCACAAACACCGGCTCCCTTGGCCAGTAAAGCGAGATGAGCACCGCAACCCCAGAGTCATTCATGACTGGACCTCACAGTCAGGGGTCCCTTTACCTTTAGGAGGACCAAGTTTCAAATCCCTGCTAAGCTATAAAGCCATGGAACAGCCATTATCTCTCAGGCAGGGACAGTAGAAGTGGGGACGCAGGAATATCACTGCCACTCCCTGGGATAGTGCAGGGCTTGTTCAGGATGGCGGCAAGTTTGAGAATTCACAGATGCACCAGCAGAAGCAGTGGATTGGTTCCTCTGATGCCCTACAAAGACCTGACCTCACCACTACCCTGCTCTACCCCTTTCATCATTCAAATAAGTGACATGAAAACTGATGTTTAAAGGCCAGCTCTGCCCCTCGGCTGCTTCATCATACCAGCACTCCTGTACTTAGCCTAACATGCTACTTGGGTAACTTCCTGAAATCCTTGGAGGAAGAATCCCCCATCCTAGTGGGATGTCCATCCTAGTAAAAATGCATAAGAAGATAATGTTGGTATCTTTGTGTTGGGGGGAAGAGCAGCTAGCTACATCCCTCGTAAGAAAAATGGAAAAGTGTGCTTGAAACACACATTTGCACAACCCATGTAAGTGGAACCGGGACGAGTTGTGGTGAGGATCTTAAGGTACCAGTGGTGTTGGCTGTAGTGTAGACTTTACAAAGAAGCTCTGCCTAAGTTTTTGTTTGTTGGAGCTCAGTCAGACAATACCTGGGATTACAGAACTTCAAAGCCTAGGGGATTCCTTGAGTTGTGCTCTGTGGACTAGCTAGCATACTTCCCCCTTGAGCAGGGGTCAGCAAACTTTTCCACCAGTGGGCTGGATCACCCGCGCACAGGAGTGCGAGAGAGAGAGCGCACGCGTGCACATGCACACCCGCCCACCCGCCGCTCTTTCCCCACTGGTTTTCAGAGCCATGGTGGGGGAAGAGGTGATGTCTGCAGCTTCCTATTGGCTGCAGGAGCTTCCTGCAGCCAATAGGAAGCTGTGGCTGCATCGCGGTGCACCAATTTAGCTCCATGCAGGGACTGACCAAGTGGGCGGTAAGGGCCGGGGGCCAGTTTAACAACCCCCTCGGGCAGTATTCGGCCCGCAGGCCATAGTTTGCCAACCCCTCCCCTTGAGTGTTAAAATCAGTTTTAAGAACTTTGCACAGCTAAGCTATGGTTAGTGTCCAGGACACTAATAGATTATTATTTTTAAGGCAGTTGAAAACTCCCTGGAAAAATAGAGGTGTGATTTGACAAGAACAAAACTGGAAGCAAAACCGAAAAGACTGAGTCAATGTTGCAAACTGGGAGAGAAGTCTCCCGAACAAGATGTATTTTTCCGAAAAGCTTGCCAAGGCAGCTCATAAATATTGAGTTGGTTCTGGGAAATTTGCCTGTTATATTCCAGCACCCAGGACTCAGCATGCAGTCCCCTTGTTGGACTGTGATGACTTATACAACTCCATGTCTTAATCTTCATTCCAGGAGACAATAAGCTCTGTCAGAAATAGTTCAGTGAAGGGAATTATGTACATGATAATATTTTATGATGAAAAACACCAATTTTGTAGACTTACCTGAGAGTTAAGTTCTGTTTGATATAGTGAGATTTACATTGTGTTTATACATAAGATCGTATGAGATTTCTAACCTAGAAATATTTGGTTTTACTGCAAAAGTATCTGCAAACTTGACAGAGCCCTGTCCTGTTTATATAATTTGGTCTTCATATGGTATGAAAATGTGGGTAGGGATGAAGCTGAATGACGAGAAGATTGAGGGCAGACAATGGAAGTATTTCTTCACTCAGTGCATAGTTAAACCATGGAATTCACTAGCACAAGACTGAGTGATGTATGCCATCTTGGATAGCTTTAACAGAGATTTAGATAAATTCATGGAGAAAAGGCCACTAATGGTTACTAGTTCTGCTGGCTATATATTGCTTCCAATATCAAAGGTAGGAAAACAGCTGCTGGAAAACCCAAATTGTAAGAGTAAGCTCTGATGGCTTCCTACAGTTTATTATTGGCTTCCTACAGTTACTGTGGGAACAGAATGATGGAGCAGCAGCACTTTTTCTATGGTGAACCGCTACTGCAAAATTCAGAGCAAGGAAAACAATCTTGTAGTCCACCCTGTTTCAAGTTATGTCAGAGGCACCTCCTTTTTAAGGTGCTGTTGTCCAATTCTCAATCATTATTCAACAGTGTCCTCGTGTGTTCTTTCTCCTAGGTCTACATACAAACCACCACACTTACAATATCCATGAATTTAAGTGCTTCAGTGGCCCTGGGGATGCTTTATATGCCGAAAGTGTACATCATCATCTTCCACCCTGAACTAAACGTCCAGAAGCGGAAGCGCAGCTTTAAGGCAGTAGTGACAGCAGCAACCATGTCGTCGCGACTGTCACACAAAACTAGCGACAGACCAAATGGGGAAGCAAAAACAGAACTTTGTGAAAATGTAGACCCAAACAGTAAGTAATCTCGAACTTGTTGCTTTCTCTGCTGGTGCTATGCTAGGGGTCATGTTGAGAAGTGCCTTCATAAGTTCTGGTCTCCTATTTTGAAGATTATACACAGATATCTAAAGGTATCTCATCTCTGTGGGAAGCTTTTTTTATGACATTTATTCTTTCTCCATCGCTCTTTGGCTCTTCCCACTGAGAGCGACCCTCTGTGCTACTCTTGAAAACCACAAGCATTTATTCCTCCTTGCCTCACCTTCTCTTTTAGGAATAGGCTTCCAAGTATAGCAGTTTTCTTTCATAATTGACCCCAATACTGTGCCCTCATTCACACCTGCCCTATATGACTGAAGGTCTTAAATGGAGAGGCAGGACATCTGCCTGGTGGTCCCTCTCCTTTCTGTGTCTGACTTACTTGGCTAATTCACACATCTGTTAATCTCTGTGGAAGCATTTTCTCCATGCTTATATCCAGTACTGAAAAGTAGGAATACAGACATAAATCACTATTATTATTATTATTATTATTATTATTATTATTATTATTAAAATCACATGTGGTTCTCAGAACCCGAGACTAAAGCATTCACAGACAACACAATCTCTGTGCCAAATGTGAGGAAAGAGAAATTTAAAAAGATTTATTTTGATTGATTTGTCCTCTAAAGTAGATGTTATTTGGTGTTCCATAGTACAACTATGGGAAAGAAACACAAGCTATAGACAGTTCTTAGTTAAAATCAGTGTTACTTCAATACTGACAGGATTTGAATTTGTTCATTTAGAAACCGTTCTGGTTCTGTGCTGTTATATGGAATATGGTATATTCAAAATTTCTGAATGAAGCAGTGACATTTTGCTCTTTCAATGAGTAGCACACTCTAGGAATGAGCGGCACAATCTGGGGTCGTTGTTTTTTTTTTTTGCATCAAGAGAAATGACATTCATCCTTTAATACCCTCAGAAACAAACTATTTGAAAATATGCAAATTTATTTAAATAGATGGATTAAAAAGCAGATGATTGATTAACCATTTTGATTGACAGCCCTAATAATAACCTGAGGGCTCGTGTTAACTTGAATGTTATACACACATGCAAATTTGATGCAAATTATATTAGAAAACATTTTAGTAGATATGGTTGTCTTCCTTAGAAGAGTCTATAAACTCAAACTTCACATTTGTCAACAGCAGTTGAAGTGTCATATAACAGAGTCAACTTCAGGCAATTTCTTTCAGTGCATTGCAGAAAGGCTTTTGTGTGATATGGAGTGTCCGAATTTCCTTACCAGTTAAGGAGATTAAAGGCATTCTCCTGCTAATTCGAAAACAATCAAAATCATAAAGCAGCCTTATGGGCTTGGCTTAAATATGATTGGCAATCACATATAAAATTATTATGTTTACACCTTGACTTTCAGAGACATTGGGTTATATCCAGTGCTAATGCCAGGCACTGAAATTAAGGGATTTGATTAATTCAGGCCCATTAATTTCAGTGGGTCTTCTCTGAGTAGGACTAGCAATGGATACAACCAACTGGGTGGGATTCAACTAACGAGTCCTGTCTGAAGAAGCCCTGTTTGCACAATAGAGTTTCCCATCCTCTCTGCCCCCTCATCCCCAGAAATTTACCTTCGGATGGTGCAGCAAAGTGAAAAAGGATATTGGGAGTTGCAACTGAGGGAGCCTCTAAATATACATTTTGGTTTTAAAAACTCATAGTAGTCTCAGAGTTTTATCAGGAGCTACTTATTGTCCCTTGCCCAGTTTAAACAAATTCTAAATCAAATTAAAAGCATGAATGGAGAAGTTGTTGTCGCTGCTACTTACCAGCCCTAGTGCAGAGAGATCTGATATCTCATGATGCCGGAAGCCTACATTGTTTCTTATGATCCCACAAGTAAAACATGATTATCATTCTTGATTCATCTTCTCACCCTTTGGATCCTACGGTGTAATTCCCTATGAAATTGCCAACAGCCAATCTGTATGTGAGTCAATAAGCTATCGTTTCAGAGTGACACTTAAAATTAATTAAACTCTCAATAAAACATGTTGGAAGTATCTCGTTTCGCACACCTATGCAATTTTTTTTCTTGCAGATGCACAGTAATCACCAGTCTGTCACAAGCAGGTCTATCTATGTTATTGTTTCTTCTTCTTTCCCCCCTTTCATATCTTAATTACAGAAAACACAAAAGTTGCAAAAGGGGATGAGATCTCATTTATCCCACTTTGCTTTATTTGCAGCGCCAAATGCAATTATCTTTAGAACTGGAAAGGTGCGTGTAATTTCAGTGCTGCTCTTTTTTGGACCTGCTCTGTGGTTACAGCGAACCTCTAGAGGAGGCAGAAGAAACACTTTGCCTTCAATACCACCACTTATATAAATCCAGGTGCCAGCTGAATCTGTGCACAGGTAGTCCACACAACCAATGTCCCCAAATTCACAAGCTGTGCTTGTGATGTCAGAGGCTCCCCTTCCTTCACACATTCACCATCCATGTGGAGGAAGCCTAGAAAGGGCTCATATATCGAGAACTAAAACGTGCTGATTGAGGTCTGAAATTAAGTCAATATCTCCAGCTAGATACAACCTGTGAGATGGAGCACACTAAAATACTATTCTGGCATAACCCCAAATCATTTCAATGTATATTACTCTGAAACAGAGCCTGATGACTTGTGTACTTAATTTAGGCATGAAATGTTCTTTAAGAGCTATCTTTGGTTTAACAAAGGTTGTTGCTGTGAGGTGTTTGGTGGGATTTTACAATGTGTTCCTTTATTTAATGAAACGATGAGGCTTTATATCCATGGTCTATATCTATCCCCACAGGAGATTCATGTACCTCAAAACACTAGATTGTTTGGTGACCAAAAACAATAATAAAAAGCTAGCAATTGACCGTGTTATTTTGTTGCTAAGAGTTTAATGTTTAACACACAAAAAACATATTTCTAGTGCAAGCAGACCTCACAATTGGTGCATTTCATAAACGTAAGAGAGGCAACATGTTTTAATGACATACGTGCCTCAGGTAAAGCACTGATAATGAGGTATATGAGGTTGCAACAAATTATATGCAAGATCACCTCATTATATATTGCTCCATCTTCAAGCATTTTTTCCTCCCCACAACCTCAAACACCAGTAGTTAAAAGGTGCTAAGGGGTTTCTAATAATATGTTTCCTAATTGATCTTCTGGCAGTGATTTACTGAAGGCCAAAAACAGTGTAAGTGAAAGTTATTGGGACCATTCAGTGCACCATGGGACTGACCAAAGTGGAATGGTGGGGGACCATTACCTGCATGTGATGCTCAGTGAGTCTTGGTGGATGGCATGAACTGAGCCCTTCGCTGACAAATGCAGTGGGCAGCTGGTTGAGATGCATTCAAATATGAATCCATTCATATATGGCTCTTTGCTTCCACAGAAGCTTTCACAAATGGAAGTGGGATGGAGGAGATTTTCACATATTTCCCCTTCCCTTGCACTCCTGCCCTCAAAGCGCTTCCCACTCTGTTCCAAAGACTCTTGCCAGTCCTCTAGAGCAGATTTTCAGAAGGGGCAAAGGGGGAATTAGTGAAAATCACCTTCCTCTTGCAGAAACCTTCACTATATCAAAGAGCCTTCTATGGCAGGAGGCTGAAGTGGGTGGAATCCAAAGCTTTTCCTGTCTTTTAACAACGTTAAAAGTCTCACTAATCACTAATACTGTTATCATCTGATATGTGCATGTTCTCCCCATTGAGCAGCTTTGCTTTGCTATTACATGTTTGCATTATAAGTATTTTCCATATGTGATTGTGTTTAGAAATAAATAAATCCAGCAGTTTATAATGAGCTGAATTGTTGGAGGCACTGTTACTTCTTCTCTTAAATTGTTCATTTTCTCTCATGTGTTTCACCGGTTGAATTTCACGGTTATTTGACAAAATAACTCATAGTGTTATCATTTGAATAAGTGAAGTGTATGTTGTTCTTGATAGAAAGTGGCAAATTTGGACAAAAGCAAACTCCTTGCCATATTTATCTTAATTTCGATGTCTGTGCCTGTTGTCTTTAGCTTCTTTAAAAGATTAATATATTTATGAAATCAGCAATGAGAAATAAGATCTCACTTCTTCCTTAATGAGAGGGTTCCCTTAAAAAAAAAAGTAGAATACTTTCTTCCAGAGAAACTGCTTCCCAAATACTACTTTCTTCAGAATGTTTGAGAAGCAAAACAATTTTCCTCCAGGTATGTGACCACATCAAGGCATTACTGTATCTTAAAGCACACACACATCCCTTGGGTCAGAAAATCATACTATGTAGAGTTCTTACATAATTGTGCCAGATAATAACATTAAATTCATTGACATAAACCTTCAAACATCAAGTGAATCTCCCTAAGAAATCACAATTCCATCCCTGATTTCTCCTGTTTGAGTTTAAGTGTTTTGTGACAGAACTTGGAAGTAGCATGTCAACGCTCACAATCAATGAAATTTGGATGGTTGTGTAAGGCAAACATCATTTGTTTAAGTGGAAGGCCAGCTGCCTATTTTTGTGTCCCTTGGGGTCTTTCTTTTGAGACAGAAAAACATTCCTTACACACACCCTGTTAATTTCCTTTGATTTTGCTACCCACATACCTGGAAAATGTGTGTCTATCTGTATGTTTTGATTTTGTTATGCTTCAGAAGGCTCTAAAGCATGAGCCTTCACTTAAGGAAAAGCCATTGCTGTGTACTGAGTGGAGATGGAGAGTGTAAACAGCAACTGAATGGCCACTGGATGCTGGAATAAATAGGCCTTTGGCTCAATCCAGCAATATCTTTTTTGGTTCTTATGAAGCATTGGCAAGGTCAGTACAGTGCCAACATACCTGCAGAACCAGGCCAGTGCTACCTTCAGAGCATCTCCACCATACCGACCTCATCTCCGCTTCACCCCGTAGTCACTCAGTCACAATATACAGCAGAGATGCAGGCAACCTGAGGTCAGGTAAGCAGTGGCTCCCTACTTCTCCATCTTCTATTAAAAGCATACCATGTGATACTTTCAGAATAGATGTAATACAGGCAACCCCAATTCTGGCAATGGACTCATCACTAAATGAAGCTTCCACATTGTCTTCAAGTACAACTCCACATATTACAATGATCACAGCTTTAAGTACAGTCATACCTCGGGTTACAGACGCTTCAGGTTGCGCACCGCACGGAACCCAGAAGTACCGGAATGGGTTACTTCCAGGTTTCGGCACTAGGGCATGCGCAAAAGCACTGAATCGCGCTTTGCACATGCGCAGAAGCACCGAATTGCAACCCGCACGTGCACAGATGCAGCACTGTGGATTGCAAATGCTTTGGATTGCAAACGTGCCTCCCGCACAGATCACGTTCGCAACCTGGACATCCACTGTACTGTAATTGAATTGGGAGGCTACAAGTGTGTGAATCGCCACGTATTGCAACTCTTTTTTTTTTCAAGCCAGCAAGTTCTCAGCTGGAGGACTTGGACTTCAAAATAAAATCAGTGCCTAAATGTGCTTCAAGAGTAGATTGGAAACATTTAGGACTTCTACCCCCTCTCACATATACTCGTCTCCTCTGAGTTTCTATGGAATATAATTTTAACCGAAAGTGTAGCACAGACAGGCAAAACTGAAAAGCTTTGTTGCCTCTCTCTCTCTCTCTCTCTGGAGCAAAAATTCTGTAAGACTTCATTTAGGATGTTTGTGACGTGAAACATGGCAGTTAAGAATCTACTCTGTCTGTGGAATCCCATCAGTGGATTGTGAATGATGTACATGTGAAATGAAAACATCCCATGTTCTACTTCAGAGAATGAAGTAGGCCCCACGATGCAACCACTGCTCTGCTGTGCCGTTTCTTTCGTTTGTTCATTTGTATCAGTTCCTAACATCATTGGCATGTTGTTGCCTAATTCATCTTTTTATGGTGGGGAATGGTGGGAGTTTCATAAGACCAGCCCAATGAGAGAAGTATGGAAGACAGTGAAGACTGATAGCATAGCTGAACATAGGGAACTAGATTCTGGATGTTAGCTGGTGCAAACAGTTCCAGGCCTTTCTGGAATGAATCCAGTGTATTCCTTTGATGTGTAGGCACCTTCTCTTATGTTCAGAGGTACCTGAAGCCTTCTGTGAACTGATTTGTTCGTTGTCAATTTACAGGACTGTAATTTGTGTGTTGCCATATCCCCAAACTTTATAGTGTGACTAAACCTAGCTCATAAATTAAAGGTTGATATTCAACATCACACAAATGGGCATCTGTTCACGCAAAGGGACTTCCCCTTTCCCCCCCCCCCTCGTAACTCTGTGTTCCCCAATAAGCTATGGAGGACCCCAACCAATAACCATCTATAACAGTTTTTGAAGTCATGTAGGGGGCTACAAAGAGGAAGAGACAATGGGGAAGTCCGGATGTGAGAGCAGAAGTCCTTTCCGCTGCTTGACTGAAACCTTTTGATGTCACCCCCCAAAAAAATTACCTTATCTATTCAAATGTGTGCATTATATATACCAATATATTTACTTTTCCTGTAGACTGCATACCACCTGTAAGAAAGAGTGTACAAAAATCTGTTACTTGGTACACTATTCCACCTACAGTATAGCTCTTGCCTGCTTTCTTAGAAGGTAAGACAAAGATCTAACTTTTACTGCTTAATTCTTTAAAAAGTTTTTTAAAAGCAAGTTAAATGTCAAGAATGTATATTTGTTTCAATGTAATAATGGAACTAAAGATGTCAGATTAATCAAAACTAGTCAACAAAGAAATAATATGCAAATGATAATCTTAAGGGGAGGCAAAATCAGCCAACGTGAGCCACCTCAAGAGCATAGAACAGGATTGTGGAAACTCAGACCCAGGAACCAAAAGTTGCCTTTCCCTAGGGTTACAGTTTGATGCCAAATATTGCCACTGTGAGCAGGTTCTCCAGAGACTTATGAATTATGAGAAGCTGTAGGGGTTTTCACATGACACCCTCCACACGTATTTGATGAAGGGAAGGAGGGTCACAACCGTGGGCCATACCACTCTGTTGCTGGCACTCCACACAGCATGTCCCTTCCAGTGACCATGTTGGTTAGAAAAGATACTAAATGTGTGCAGTTCTACCTTGTGTTCAAGCACCCTGGACTAATCAGGGTGCCTTGTTATTTAAATGTTATACGCTGTATATATGTGTATACGGCTATATGCACACTGAGTCCTTTGTCACCAATAACAGGGGGCATGGCCTGCAGGTTGATTCATGCTCCCTCCTCTGCATTCATTCAACATGAGAGAGAGGAAGCCATGTGAAGACTGTTCTGTGGGGTGGGATTAAGTTGCTCAGTCTTCTGTGGTTTTCAATATTGTAGCTACCGTATTTTTCGCTCTATAGGACGCACTTTTTCCCCTCCAAAAATGAAGGGGAAATGTGTGTGCGTCCTATGGAGCGAATGCAGGCTCCCTGGCTTCAGCGATAGCAAGGCAAAGCCTCCGAAGCCTGCGCTACAGAGGCTTTGCGTTGCTTCCGCTGAAGCCAGGAGAGTCTGCTCTTTGAGGCTGGCGGTGGGGAAAGCAGCGCTTCCCCCATCGCCAGCCCCAGAGGATGGGGGGCAGCAGGAAGGCGCGCGACGCCTTCCCGCTACTCTCCAACCCGGCTTTGAGGCTGGCGGGGGGGAAAGCAGCGCTTCCCCCATCGCCAGCCCCAGAGGATGGGGGGCAGCAGGAAGGCGCGCGACGCCTTCCCGCTACTCTCCAACCCGGCTTTGAGGCTGGCGGGGGGGAAAGCAGCGCTTCCCCCATCGCCAGCCCCAGAGGATGGGGGGCAGCAGGAAGGCGCGCGACGCCTTCCCGCTACTCTCCAACCCTCCTGTGGGCTTTTGCGGGAGATGGGGGAATTCCCCCACCTCCCGCAAAAGCAGGCAAAAGCCGTGTGCTCTTTAAAGAGGTTCCGTGGCTTCTGCAGGCTTTTCTAGGAGGTGGGGGAATTCCCCCACCTCGCAGAAAAGCCTGCAAGAGCTGCGCAGCCTTTAAAGAGCGCGCAGCTCTTGGGGGCTTTTCCCCAAGGAGGGAGAAGGGACTGACTGGCCGAGTCAGTCCCTTCTCCCTCCTTCGGGCTTTTGCAGGAGATGGGGGAATTCCCCCACCTCCCGCAAAAGCAGGCAAAAGCCGTGTGCTCTTTAAAGAGGCTCCGTGGCTTCTGCAGGCTTTTCTAGGAGGTGGGGGAATTCCCCCACCTCCTAGAAAAGCCCGCAGGAGCCGCGCACCCTTTAAAGAGCGCGCAGCTCTTGGGGGCTTTTCCCCAAGGAGGGAGAAGGGACTGACTGGCCGAGTCAGTCCCTTCTCCCTCCTTCGGGCTTTTGCAGGAGATGGGGGAATTCCCCCACCTCCCGCAAAAGCAGGCAAAAGCCGTGCGCTCTTTAAAGGGTGCGCGGCTCCTGCGGGCTTTTCTAGGAGGTGGGGGAATTCCCCCACCTCCTAGAAAAGCCCGCAGGAGCCGCGCACCCTTTAAAGAGCGCACGGCTCTTGGGGGCTTTTCCCCAAGGACGGAGAAGGGACTGACTGGCCGAGTCAGTCCCTTCTCCCTCCTGCGGGCTTTTGCGGGAGATGGGGGAATTCCCCCACCTCCCGCAAAAGCAGGCAAAAGCCGTGTGCTCTTTAAAGAGGCTCCGTGGCTTCTGCAGGCTTTTCTAGGAGGTGGGGGAATTCCCCCACCTCCTAGAAAAGCCCGCAGGAGCCGCGCACCCTTTAAAGAGCGCACGGCTCTTGGGGGCTTTTCCCCAAGGACGGAGAAGGGACTGACTGGCCGAGTCAGTCCCTTCTCCCTCCTGCGGGCTTTTGCGGGAGATGGGGGAATTCCCCCACCTCCCGCAAAAGCAGGCAAAAGCCGTGTGCTCTTTAAAGGGGCTCCGTGGCTTCTGCAGGCTTTTCTAGGAGGTGGGGGAATTCCCCCACCTCCTAGAAAAGCCCGCAGGAGCCGCGCACCCTTTAAAGAGCGCACGGCTCTTGGGGGCTTTTCCCCAAGGACGGAGAAGGGACTGACTGGCCGAGTCAGTCCCTTCTCCCTCCTGCGGGCTTTTGCGGGAGATGGGGGAATTCCCCCACCTCCCGCAAAAGCAGGCAAAAGCCGTGCGCTCTTTAAAGGAGCTGCACGGCTTTGCTGGCTTTTCCAGGAGGTGGGGGAATTCCCCCACCTCGCAGAAAAGCCTGCAAGAGCCGCGCAGCCTTTAAAGAGCGTGCAGCTCTTTGCGGCTTTTGCCCAAGGAGGGAGAAGGGACTGACTGGCCGTTTCAGTCCCTTCTCCCTCCTGGTCGAAAAGCCCGCGGGAGTCAAGCGGGGCTCCTGTGGGCTTTTGCGGGAGGTGTGGGAATTCCGCCACCTCCCGCAAAAGCAGGGAGAAGGTCTTGGAGTAGCGCACAGGCTGCGTGCAACCTGTCCACTGCTCCCAGAGCTGCGGGGGGGGGGGGAATCATATTTTTTCCTTGATTTCCCCCCCTGAAAACTAGGTGCGTCCTATGGTCCGGTGCGTCCAATCGTGCGAAAAATACGGTAGATTCCTGAAGCATTCAGTGTTCAGTGAGGAAAATACGTTAGCAGTATCCTCCTCAGAGTTTGGAAATAAAAACATCATATTTGCTGTCTGTATATTCAATAAATGTTGCAATCCTATAAAGGAGTAAACCCCAGTGAACTTAAGGAGGCTTCAGTTCCAAATGGGCATGTAAAGGATCACACTGCACATAAAGGTTTTGCATACACAGCGAAAAAATATTTCATTATTTTATCTTTACAAAGACTGGTGGAAATTACTTTTCGGTGACTTCAGCTGTAGGAAGTTACTGCAGCATCGTTGGAAAATGTATGGGTTGTTTTTGTAATCAACCCAATCAAACAAGTTTTCATTTCAACTTCTGGGGAAAAAAATAGAATGGGAGAGCAACAGTAAATTTAATACAGTTAAATGAAAAATGTTGTTAGGCATGTCTTTAAATTCTTCTGTCATAACACAATAATATTACAGTGGACTCGTCACACACATCCAAATGGCTGAGTTAAGAGTCAATGTAGCAAGAAAGAAAGGGATGTTCCTAACAGCAACAAGCTGGACTGGTTAAGACTGCAATCCTATGCCTGATAAGTTAGTACAAGAAAGTCACTGAACCTTCTAGTGTATAGGGTATAAGCACTGGACTGTAGAACATTGATTTCATTTCTATAAAAGAGGTAATTCTCCATAACTTTTATGAGAATCTGCTGGATCAGATCAAAGCCTGTATAATCCACCATCCTGTTCTCACATAGGCTAACCAGACGCCAGTGGGAAGCCCATTCACATGAAAACCATGCTATGGTCTTTTAAGCACCAGGTGAAAACCTCATTCCCTCCCCCCCCCCCCAGGCATTTGAATTTCAGTTGCTGTCATTTCCCTGAGCTGATTTCATGCTGGTTTGTTTAATGCTGTTTTTAAGGGGGGGTGTTGCATGGTGTTTTGCCTTACGACTAATTTTTAATGCATTCTGTACTTTATTGTGTATGTAAACCACTCAAGAGGACTGAGTGGACAATATGCAAATGTAAAAAATATTTTCCCTAAATAGTTTATTTAAATTGCTTGAACAAAAGCTGGAGATGAGAACTTACCTCCTTCGTTGTCAGAGCAGAAACTGGAATGAAAAAGCCTTCTGTTCTGCATGGGTCTCTCTGAAGTGTCGCACCAGGAAAGCTTCAGTTTCCCGAGTTTCAAGCCAGCAGCTTTTTCACTCTCCTCATACACGATTTGCCCTACTTTTAAAATAGGACAGATATTCACAGCTCGGCTTTACCTGTGGTCTTTTGGCATTTGAATTTCTTCAGCAGCAATATTTGCTTTATAAAAAACAACACCCTAACCACTTAGTAGCTCTTCTGTGTTCCAGAGTTATTTGCCAGCAAGAGGTCAGCTAGTTCTTCAGCTAGCATACAGCATGATACGTTTATCTGAACCCACCCAGCAATCATCTGTTTTAGATATTAGATTCCTGATTTTAAGAAAAATGACAGGATCTTGCCCACCTTCCTCACCCCTTTGCATTCTCTCACTTTAAACATGTCATGTGTTTATCAGACCTGAGTTTGGTGCCTTAAGTAATGTAGGATATTATAAGTCCAGTTTTACGGGAACTGAGTTAAAGAGATGCTCACTCAACTGAGGTACAATCCTAAGTCAAAACCGAGAGCCAAGCACCTGGGCCGTTGTTGTTTCCAAAGCAACGGCAGCATGGTCCAGTACCTAAGCAGTATCTAACAAGTATCAGCAGGGGAGAGCAGTAGACCACAGCTTTTCAAGAATCATTTTAGCCTGAAGCAAAGCTTTGTTTCCCCCTTTTGAGCTCCGCACCAGTGGTGGGTGTTCTTTTAACTGTGTCTGACTACAGTGTGAGGATAACAGAAGTTTTAGCTTCGGAGGCTTCAATCCTAAAACCACACTAACACAGTAAGACCTATTTCAGAGAAAGCATGCATGGATTGTGTTTGAAGAGCTCCTTACTGCGCCTAACTGGCTGCTTTTCTGGACTGCTTAATTTTTAGAAGACGGTTGCTTGTTGTGGTTATGCAACCTTCAATCCAGGGCTCCATCACAATTAACCATGTTGTGCTTGCCAGCACTGAGAGCTTACCCCTGCCGCCAGCAAGGGGAACCCATTGTAAAACAGGATGGGGCTTTGTATTACAACTCAGTCCTCACCTAAGTCTTCCCTGTGCCCTGTCCTCTTTGGAATGAGTGTGCCACTGTGCATTAGAAGTCACATGCAAAGTAATGTATTCACATGTAGAATAGCACGTGCTTGACTGTCACTTCACCCAGAGCTGGATTTAGGTTTGAGGAGGCCCCAAGCCAGGGGTCAGCAAACCTTTTCAGCAGGGGCTGGTCCACTGTCTCTCAGACGTTGTGGGGGGCCGGACTATATATTGAAAAAAAATATGAACAAATTCCTATGCCCCACAAATAATCCAGAGATGCATTTTAAATAAAAGGACACATTCTACTCATGTAAAATTCCCGGACCATCTGTGGGTTGGATTTAGAAGACGATTGGGCCGGATTTGGCCCCAGGGCCTTTGTTTGCCTACCCATGCCCTAAGCTACTGAAGGTATTGGGTCCCTTTATATGTCCAGCTGTCCTTTGTCAACAACAAATTGTCGCTGTTTTATGTGTTGAATATATGCTATATGGTAATTTATGAACCTAATAGGTATCTAAAGCCATTTGCACATAACAAATAGGAGCCTACACAACACAAAACACTGTTGCTGTATGTAGGTTTTGTTTTATTTTATTTTTAACTTATATTTTGGAAATGTACATCCAGTTTTTCTTCCTTTAAATCTTTTGGGGGTCCCCTTGTTTAGCTTATACATAAATCCGGCCCTGACTTCACACCATCTCACATACAGTTAGATAGTTGACTCTTTTGGCAATGGCCACATTCAGATGATCATACCCTGGCTTAATAAATCGAGGTGTGTGTGTGAAGCTTTCGGCCACATGCTCCATCCTTACATCATTCTTTCCTTCCTCAATGTGCCGTGAAAAGCCAGGAAGCCACCAGCGAACTCTTGTTTTCTATTGTGTTGGAATTGAGAAACGGACGTTACCAGATTTGGAACAAGCTTGGATCCTAAACCACAATTCTTTCAGCTGTTTGTTGGAGAGGACCCTTAACAGCATTGCTTGCCTTGCGAGCCATTGATTCAGTGAAGCCTAAGTGTCTGCATGCTGATATGATACCCTGCCTGGAGACCTGAGTTTAGGTGCACTAAAAACAAGTCCATTGACTTCAACAAGACTGATAGTAGTGCACAAAGTTAAACTGGTGCAGCATATGTCTTTGTAAGGCTGGACCTAGGCGACATAATCCTCGAAGTGTTCTGCGGCACTGGAATGAACAGAGCTTGTTCCAGCAAGGTTTTTAAGGATCAGTAGCTTCATTTCCTAATACATGGCTGCAGAATGCCTCTCCATCTGGGCAGTTAGAGAGCTGTTCGTTGCCTGCATTAGCAATTCACATAATTATTGATTACAGCATTAGCCCTTACCATCTGTAAGGTGTTTCCTAAAGGCCAAGCTCTGTTATCCTGCCCACATTAGCTGCTGTATTAATTTAGTTGTCAGTGGATATTTCAGCCCTCTGGGCGTCTCTGCTTTATTTCTATTCATTATATCGTTTTCTTTACCCTTTGGAACTCAAAACAGGTGTTCATGCTAGATAGCCTGCTGGGGAATTTTTTTTTTTTTTTTGTGGGCCTTAGGCTTCCTATGTGTCTTTACCTATACAGATTTTCTTTGAATTGTTTCTAATTACTTAGAAAATTGCCTGGAATTAAAATAATTAACACCGTGTTTTTAGTAAATTTTAGAGCCAATAACAGTGCCCCAGCAAATGTATAGATTTTGAAAAGAACGACCGTACGCAGAGGGATATGTTCAAACAGGAAAATGTTTGTCTGCATCATGAGGTCTTGGGCAGATAGTATGGGAAACAGCCCTACTGGAAAAATTAACTAATAAACTGAAACTGACACGGGGACAAACAGAAGAAGACACCTTCACCCCGGTATGGCTCCCCTTTATCACATACACAGCGCAACAGGACAATGACAATAATCCACCAACAGCATACAAATCAATATGGCTAACCTGATCCAAAACACCCACCCACCCCACTCACACACGAAAACAAAGATCACCACAGCCAATCACAAGCAAACAATCACACCCTAGGCCAACCCCAAACTCTCTCACCACCAAAGGAACACAAGTGAACAACACAAACAACACTGACACCAAACTCTACATACATTAAGCATAATAGAAACACCACCACCTGACCCCACCCCCATCCATCTTCCCTCCCTCCACCCCCTTTCTTTTTCCTTTTTTTTTTCTTCTCCCCCCTAATGCCTCAACAAATGAAACGGATTTGTAAAAATGTTACATGGGGAAAAAAATAAGAGGCATTACACTTCTGTAAAACAAGAAAATCCTAAATAAAATATTTTTTTTAAAAAATGAAGTCTTGGGCAGTTTTAGTGGTGTCATCAGGACAGGACTTTGAGGCAAATATGCCAGGCAGAATGAACAGGAGGCTCCCCAAACCCAGCAGGGCCAGCTCACTTACATTTTAAAATAAGTGAAGAAATATAGTAGAACATTAAATTCAAGGACTAAATTATCTAATTGCACTACTGGTGAGTTTCCCTGGAACATCTGGATGAACATCGAATGCTGGCTGAAATGGCTCTTCTACTGAACAATGATTTTTAAAATATTCTTCTGGTGTGCCTTTCCTAGCCTAGTTTGTTAGGGGGAAAGACCAGTGTGTTAAATCTACACGATCCACACCTCCCCCCTGTTGTTGATAAGCAGTGTCCAGTGCACAGCGGAATGATGAGAAGTATGAGCCAACATGCTGTATACTACTTTATTTACAGTTCAAAGCTGGTAAGTTACAGAAAAACATTTTCCCTCTGCCGGAGCAGAGAAAGCGTCATCTCTCCTCTAAAGCACGGAGAGAATCACAAACTGAAACTGCAAAGAGCAGTGAAAAACAGGAAACCAGTATACGTCACATCCAGTATCCCGTTCCCGTGGGAACACAACAGTACAGACTCTGTGGAATGTAAACAACCTGTCTTGTGACAAGCCCTTCGCTGCACAGAGAAGAAAGCAGAAACCAACATCCTCCCCCTTTCTGTGAACATCTCTGGGCAGCGTGTTCGTACAATATCAGTACAAACCCAACTTCTGCACATAGGTACAGTGTTGATCCCTTGATACAATCTTGGACAATACATCAGCAGGAATTTCATTACCTGGCATATAGGACACCGTTACGAGTCCCTTCTGAATACGTTCCCTAGCATGTTGCACCTTCAATTGTAAGTGCTTTGTGCTTTGCTTACAACCTTCAGAATTTAGCAAAGCCAAACATGCTTTGTTGTCCTGGAAAACCTGGATTGGACATTTGACAGGAATTTTCATGTCTTTGCACAATTGTAACAACCATTCACAATCCTTAAGTGAATAAGACAGTGCATTCAGTTCAGCTTCACAAGTACTTAAGCTAACTGTTGTTTGCTTCTTGCACGACCAATCAAATAGACCCTGATTGTACTTATAGCAAACTCCAGACGTACTTTTCCTGTCTGTAGTGTCACTTCCAAAACTTGCATCTGCAAATATCTCAAGACCACCAGACTTCTGATTGTTAAATCTCAGTCTGTAATGCATAGTGCCTTTCAAATACCGCGCTATGCGTTTCAGAGCTTTCCAATCCTTAACAGTAGGATTGTTGACTTGTCTGCTTAGCAAATTACAGCTAACAGCAATGTCTGGTCTTGAACATCTGGCAATGAAGTTTAGCTTGCCTAGCACACTTCTGTACAGTGTAGTGTCAGAAAATGCTTCTTCAGTGTCATCTACCTGATAACCTGTTGTCATCGGAGTGTCTACAGGGTTAGCATCCATCAGGTTTAGCTTGCTTAACACATCAGCAATTTTCCGTGACTGGTGTACTAGAATGTTACCATCTTGATCTCTCTCTATTTCCAGAGATAGGTAGTTGTTTACCTCACCAAGATCTTTCATGTCAAAGTGCTCTTTCAGTTGAGCTAGGGTGTTATTGTACATTGTGACATCTTTCCAAAAGAATAAAAGATCATCAACATAAAACAAACAATACAGTTTCTTTTGCCCCTCCTCTTTGACAAATACACATGGATCAGCTTTCCCTTGCTTAAAACCTAGAGAAAACAATACTTCAGTGAGTTTTGTGTGCCAACACCGTGCACTTTGTTTGAGACCATAAATTGACTTTTTCAGAGCACAAACAAATCCCTGTTTTACCTGTACGCCATCAGGTGGAAGCATATAAAGTGATTCACCTAGAGATCCGTACAGAAAAGCTGTATTTACATCATGGTGACTAATGTGTAGATTTTCCTCTGCAGCTAGCTTGAGCATAAGCCTAATGCTCTCATACCTCACTGTAGGTGAGTAGGTCTCGTGATAGTCTTCACCTGGTACCTGTGCAAATCCTCTGGCTACCAATCTGGCTTTGTGTCTGACTATCTTGCCATTTTGATCAGTCTTCGCTTTGAAGACCCATTTGCTTCCAAGCAATTTCATTCCTGGAACTACTGGAACAAGGTCCCATGTTTTGTTCCTTTCCAAGGAATCAAGCTCAGCCTTCATGGCATTTAACCATGGCTCAGCTTCCTTTGAATCCAAATCCTGGATTTCTTGGAAACTTGAAGGTTCAAAAACCTTCTTGGAGCTTTTAACAGTTGTTACTGCTATCTTGGCAAACTCATCAGCAAATCTCTTTGGAGGTCTGCCTTTTGTGGCTCTCTGTGACCTACGAATTAGCCTTAGGTCTTCAACACTCTCCTCTTCCTTCTTAGGAGAAAAGTGACCTATTGTGAACAATGGTTCCTCCAATTCCTGATCAGAGCTTTCAGAGGGTCGCATAGAGGCTTTCGCACTCTTGAAATCCTCTGAATCACTCGATTCAGTTTCAGACTCAGAATCAGAACCTTCATCAGTGGGTGTGGGTTGTTGCGGTTGCTTTTGACTATCCTCAGTTTCATCACTGTCATCAGGATAACATTGGAAAATTCCCACATTCTCCCCCCACTTGGCATTGTACTCAACACTTCTTGTGAGCTTAATTTCCTTAGAGTCAGTCATCATTATTCTGTAAGACCCTTTCTGATAACCTAGAAAGATACCATGCAATCCACGCTTGTCTAACTTGGAGTTTTGTGGTGAGTGAACCCACATGTCCGAACCAAAAATTTTCATGTGTTTGATGTATGGCTTCTTGCCAAACATCTTCTCATAGGGGGTACAACCAATCGCTGAAGACAACCTGCGATTATAACTGTAAGTGAAACATGAGAGAGCTTCGGCCCAATAACTCTCTGGAAGATTTGCATCATGCAGCAAGGTTTTTAACCCTTGAAGCAATGTTTGATTTGCTCGTTCCGCAAGCCCATTCTGCCATGGCGAGCGAGGACTAGACAAATCATGTTGAATTCCTTTCTCAGCCAGAAAAGCTTCAAACTGCTGAGAAGTGAACTCTCCCCCCCGGTCGGTGAAAAGAATCTTAATCTTCTTACCATGCACATTTCCCAACCAAGCACAGAATTCCTTGAACCTAGGAAAAGCCTCTGATTTCTGCTTGAGATTGTACACATAAATATACCTGGAAAATGCATCAACAAGAACCATGAAGTACTTATTCCCACCCAAAGAGGGCGCTAGTGGTCCAACCAAATCAGCATGAATAATTTGGTATGGTTCTGTAGCTTGCCTACTAGACACCTTACCTTTCGCAGCCATTTTCACCTTGTTTGCTGCGCATGCCTTGCACTTCATGTGGTACCTGCAGGGTTTAATAGTCATACCTTCAACCAAGGCAGGCATTTTAGATACTGCCTCAAAATGCAAATGAGCAAATTTCCTGTGAAAATCGTGAATACATTCTGCATGCAAACTTTTGTTAGAACCTGCAATGCAACAAGTGTCATCCTGCACAACATCATCATAATACAAAACAAACAAACGATCAACAAATTCAGCATACAACTGATAATCATTTTTCTTGGTGATGATGCATCTATTGTTCTTAAAGGAAACGTCTATTTTCCGCTCCATCAGCTGTCCAAGGCTAAGCAGATTATGTTTCGCGTCCGGCACATAAAGAACATCCTGTATCGATAAGTCCAAACTGTGAAGAACAACAGTTCCGTAGCCTTTACTGGGGATAGTGTGGTCATCCGCCTGGTGAATTGCACCTTCCTGCGGTGTAAAAGACACGAACAGTCGCTTATCGTTGCACATGTGATGCGTTGCAGCTGAATCAACAACGAAGAAAGATCTAGATGTCTTCTGGACCTCTGCAACCTCCGCAACCTTTGGAGCGTAGCGTGAGACCATTGCCTTGTGCTGCGTTGTCCTGGACACCGGACCTTTGCCTTTGCCTCGGCCTTTTCCACGCGATGAGCTTTCGCTGCGCTGCTCTGTCTTGGCCCTGGGATATTTGCATTCCCTCTTCATATGGCCTAGACGTCCACACGAGTAGCATTTCACTGCCTTCAAAGCTTTGGCGCCATCTGGTGGTTCCACTGCACTATGGGATGATGACTGTGAAGTCTCCCCCTTTCCCATGCAGCCAGCACCCCACCGATCTGCTACATTCTGATTCATGGCAGTATCACAGGCTACTGTGAGTTGAGCATTTGGCTGATCAGTGGTATCAAATTCCCCACTTGCTTCATCCAGCCTTCTGCAGCTAGCCATCATGACTCTGGCATTTGCCTCCTGCATCATCTATGCTGCTTTAAATCAAGCTGCTGTATACATGCTGCTTCTGTGTACAGCTGCTTCAATCCAAAGGCAATCTCAAAACAGCCTCTGCCTATGAGCCTGTGCTGCTCTTCTGTTTATTTGCTTTGCTTATCTGCAGCTGCTTTAAACTGCATTCCAAAAGCAAGCTCAAAAGTGAAAGTCCCCAAGTGCTTTCTCAATGTTGCCCTTTAATTTTTGCTGCGTCATGTCTGCAGCTGCTGTGAAACAACAGCACTTCCAAAAGTCACTTTCACTTTCCCAGCCATCCAAGCCACTACGCTTGTGCCGTGGAAAACGGCTTTAAAAGTTCAAAGTCCAGCCTTAAAGCCATTAATTAGAAGCTGGCAGGCTGCCCGGAGCAGTAGCACATACCTTCATCAATCATTTTGACGCGCAGAGCAGATACCTTGCGTTCCGTCTCTCTGCTGCTTTCCGATCCTCTGCCGGCACTTCGTCTCTTGCTCCTTTGTTCCTCTGCCAGGAGCCCGACTTCTGAAGCCCATTCTCAAAACACTGCATTTTTCTGGGCCCGAAACCAAATGTTGTTGATAAGCAGTGTCCAGTGCACAGCGGAATGATGAGAAGTATGAGCCAACATGCTGTATACTACTTTATTTACAGTTCAAAGCTGGTAAGTTACAGAAAAACATTTTCCCTCTGCCGGAGCAGAGAAAGCGTCATCTCTCCTCTAAAGCACGGAGAGAATCACAAACTGAAACTGCAAAGAGCAGTGAAAAACAGGAAACCAGTATACGTCACATCCAGTCTCCCGTTCCCGTGGGAACACAACAGTACAGACTCTGTGGAATGTAAACAACCTGTCTTGTGACAAGCCCTTCGCTGCACAGAGAAGAAAGCAGAAACCAACACCCCCCCCGCTAGGATTCTTTAATTCTAATTGATGGTGATATTTGAACATACACATCCCAGATGTCTTAGAATGGTAAGGCTTATCAGATTGAGCTAAGAGAGAACTATGATGGGAAAGGCATCTCAGAAAACACAGTAAGTGTAGGTGTGTGAGATAAATTGTGTGAATTGTGTGCAGCCCACGTCTTTATTTTTTTAAAGTGCCTCCATGAAAATAATACAATAGCCCAAAGACCATAAGTCAATTATCTGTATCAAATTCTCCTTTCAATTTTTCCCTGAAAACTCATTTATCTCCTGGATGCAGTGTAGTCATACATGAGAGCAACTCATGTCAAAATGTGCCATTTTTCACTTGCTTTTGAATAAGGGTACAAATGAATAGTTGCCATAGTTACTGTTAGTTGATACTATGCCGATCACATTTGGGGGATGCTATGAAGATCATACTGTGTGCATGCACACAAAAGCTTATACCCAGAACAAACTTAGTTGATCTCTAAGGTGCTACTGGACATTATTATTATTATTATTATTATTATTATTATTTATAATAGTCAGACCAACACAGCTACCTACCTGAATCTAGTGTAGCAATGTTTGGGTCATTTGATCAAGTGGATAAAAGTTGCATTCAAAACTACTGATTTCTCTACACTAGAGTTGCCAGAGGGATTGGCTAACACTATTCACTTTCTCGTTTGTAAATAGTCCATTCTGCTTTTTTCTTTTCTTTTCAAGTTAATGGGCATCCTCTGAGTGAGCTTGAGCAGCCAAAACCTGTTGATAACATTTAGATTTGAATCTGACTTCCCTGAAGCACACGAGTGAGATTTAGGAAGAAATGCTAACACTTACAAATGGTGGGGGGGTGAGGATGGAAATAAACAGTGGTCTTAAAATATGAACTAACTTGAATCCTGCAATCATTATCTGATGCCCTTCTTTGTGTGCCTCCTCTGCAAGAGGTCCAGAGGGTTGCAACACAAGCACAGGCCTTTCCTGCAGTGGCTCCATTTGTGGAATGCTCTCCCCAAGAAGACTCACCTGGCACCTGTTACATATATTTAGGTGCCAGACAAAAGCCTTTCTCTTCTCCCAGACCTTAGGCTAATTTAACCATCTCTGGTTGTTTAAACTGGGGGGGGGGCATTGTTTTTGTTTGTTATTGTGTTAGGTATTTTTGTGTTTTTATCTTGTAAACAGTCCTGTGATACTTGGCGAAAGGGTAGTATTTTAATAACAACAACAACAACAGTAACAACAACAAGATTTAAGGGTGGAAGGGGGAGCCAAAATCAAAGTCTTTATTTGGAATGTAGAAAGACCTATGTGTATGTGAAGAAACTATTAATACTTCAGTTGCAAACACAGCAGTGCTGTATAAGTGTTGCTTTGAGATGAGGAGAAATTTGTTTCCATCTGCATTTAAAGACAAAACCACCACAATATGTGAACCCGAAGCACAGCCATCCTTCGAAAGTTGCAATGCAGTTCCCCAGACCACTAATGTGTAATAAAAATGCATAGGTAAAGGTAAAGGGACCCCTGACCATTAGGTCCAGTCGTGGCCAACTCTGGGGTTGCGGTGCTCATCTCACTTGATTGGCCGAGGGAGCCGGCGTACAGCTTCTGGGTCATGTGGCCAGCATGACTAAGCCGCTTCTGGCGAACCAGAGCAGTGCACGGAAACACTGTTTACCATCCCACTGGAGTGGTACCTGTTTATCGACTTGCACTTTGACATGCTTTCGAACTGCTAGGTTGGCGGGAGCAGGGACCGACCAACGGGAGCTCACCCTGACGCAGGGATTCGTACCGCCGACCTTCTGATCGGCAAGTCCTAGACTCTGTGGTTTAACCCACAGCACCACCGGCATCCTAACAAAAATGCATATGCCGGGGTAAAGTGTGCACAAAAATGCACTTTAGCAAAACAACATATAAAATACAGTGTATTGGGCAAAATTGCATGTAATCATCATCATCATCATCATCATCATCATCATCATCATCATCATCTTTTATTTATATCACACCCTCCCCGGCCAAAGTCAGGCTCAGGGCAGCTAACATCAAATATATAACATTGGTATAAAATCAAACAATAATTAAATTACCTCCTAAAAGCAGGTCCAAATTAAAGTCTAATTAGATGGCTTTCCGCAGGGTTAGGGTTGGGAACAGTAAGTGCTCATCGGCCCAACTGTTTACGCTGATCTTATATGGGCCTGTGAGAATGCTGGGAGGCCTCTTTCGTTCTAGTTCTTATACAGAAAGAGAAGGGGAGTCAGGCTGAACCCTGACCAAAGGCCTGGCGGAAAAACTCCATCTTGGAGGCCCTGTGGAAAGATGTCAAATCCTGCAGGGCCCTGATCGCTTGTGGCAGAGCGTTCCATCAGGCTGGGTGTATATCAGGAATGTATGTATATATGTATGTACGTACATACGTACGTACAGTGGTGCCTCGGGTTACATACGCTTCAGGTTACATATGCTTCAGGTTACAGACTCTGCTAACCCAGAAATAGTGCTTCAGGTTAAGAACTTTGCTTCAGGATAAGAACAGGAATTGTGCTCTGGCGGCACAGCGGCAGCAGGAGGCCCCATTAGCTAAAGTTGTGCTTCAGGTTAAGAACAGTTTCAGGTTAAGAACAGACCTCCGGAACGAATTAAGTACTTAACCCGAGGTACCACTGTATATCAGGAAAATTTCACACTAAAATGCTGATGAATTTTCCTAAGTACTTAAAAAAAAACCCCACAAACTGATGTGGAAACTGAACTTATGATTTGGGAGGAGGGGAAGAGAGAGAAACTGAGAGAAATCAGAATTGACACGTTTGGTCATCCCTAGCACTGCTAGTTTTCTCTCTGACAGATGGAGGCTCTGTGCACTGCTTGAAAAACAAAGCGTCAACAGATGCAGTTGATCACATCATAGAGATGTGGTAGGGAAGAAGCTGGTTCTGCTGCATTTCTGCTTTGAGCTGCTTTGATGTTAAAGGGATAGAGGCTCTTGCAGGAGAAAAAGGTGGCAATCCTAACTAACGAGTATGCTAAAATTTATTGCGCTTTGTGATTACAAGGCTGTGGGACTCCAGCATGTGTGTTAGTTTACAGGTGACCAATGCAATGCCTCCCAGATATTGCTGTACTACAAATAAGTAGTTTTTAATATTCTGTTTTAATTGTCGTGAACCACCCTGGGACCTCAGGGTGAAAGGCTAACAACAACAATATCAACTCCCAGCTTCCCATACCATTGGCCATGTAGGTTGATTGATGGGTGTTGGAGGACAACATTTTCAGATAGGGCCAGCCCACACATGAGGCAAGATGAGGCAACCACCTCAGGCAGCAGGATCCACATGGGCAGATTCCCGATGTAGATCGTTTTTGCCCCCTTGTTCCTGATGTAGATCTTCACTCACCCCTTCTTCCCTGATAGGGAGCGGTTGCCATTTTGTGATTTGCCTCAGGTGTCAAAATGTCTTGGGCTGGCCCTATCTGCAGAGCATCACACTGATGACTACCCCAGTGGTAGGCTGTTCACAAGAACACTCGAGAGGGTTTTTTAAAGGTTCCATAAGATATTCTTCATTACTAAAAGGAGAACCATAAAAATGCCATAAAATATTTGTTTGATCTAGGTACATAAGCATGTGTGCTCTGAGACAATTCAAATCACTCATCATTGCAAGTAAGCGGCTGGGCTGCTACTGTGTCCAGTGTTGCATGAACTAAGGCATTAAAAAGAAATCTCATCCAAAGATTGCAGAATGAAAACATCTGCCAATTTGCATTTCTTCTTGTTTTTAAGCAGCTGAAATATGTTAAAGTGATAAATGAGCTAGAGAGAGAAAATGAGCTAGCAGTACAAAAACTGTATTTATTGAATTTTTGCACCAGCAATAATATTACAGTTGTACATAAAGGCATTTTGAACTGAGGATATAATGCGATAGAAGCTAATTCAAAAGCTTTACTGAAATTAGTAGGGATCATGTATTTCAAATAAGAATGGACAGTTCAGTCTATTTCTGGTCTGTGACACTTTCATATGTGTTCATTTGTAAGACCATCTAATTTCTGCATTCATCTGTGGTTTTATTTTTATTTTTTTAAAAAAGCCTGCATTCATTTTGAACGTGCTTTGAATGCATTTTTCACAAAATATGCATTTCTAAACATATATTATCTCAAAATATGATTTTCTAAGAATTAAATTTCAAGATACTCATTTTAAAACGCACCATGTCCTTTTTTGGAGTTGAGAGCTGCATCGCAATATTCAGAGGCACAAAAAAAATATGAGGAGTAACTACGTATTTATTTGCACATTACTCTGTGAGAAGCAGATAAGATGAATTCACAAGAATAAGATTCCTCAAATATATTTAATAATGTTTGTTTTGTTGTTGTTGTTTTCATTTCTATACCACTTTCTATTTTTAAGAAAAAATTCAAAGAGGTTTACAACACATTGAAACATCAAATAAGCACATACACCAAGCTTAGTTTTAACCAATCAAATAATTGCGGTAAATATATTCCAGCACAATCCTAGCCATGTCTACTCAGAAATAAGGCGCTACTGATTTTAATAGGGATGCTCCCAAACAAGTGGCGTTAGTACATATTTACGTGAGAGTAAATCCTACTGGACTCAGTGGAGATAACTTCTGAGAAGTAGGAGACATTGTTTAGATTAAATATACAGCAATCAGCATTCTCTTGTGAAGATGATACATGGATATGGGAAAGCTGCACATTTACGGGTAAAATAATGCTGAAAATATATCAATTATTAATGTATTTGTATCACAACTTTGCATCCAAGGGGCTCAGGACACTATTGTGGGATCATTCCATTTTATCTTCACGCCTTGCCTGTGGATGGATTAGGCTCAGAGATAAGGACATTCTCAACGAATTTTATGACTAAATTGGGATTTTATTGCTCTTAATAAATATAGTTTGCTGGTTAGCTTTTCCAGCACTTGTCCTAAGCTCTGTAGTTAGTACGTGAAGTAAGAATTCCAGACACAAACGTAATTTAAATTAAAGACATGTAACTGGTGATGCCCTTGAAGGCTTGCCCTGTCTCACAGCATATAAACTTGTCCTGTTCCTAATTAAGGGTTCCAGTGAACTTGGCCAAGCTTGGGTTTGGAAATTTCAATTCCATAGCAGGCACTTTCTAACACACTGCTTGTTGGTGGCTTGCTGCAGTTGCTATTTCAAGGACCATCATACATTGGTGGTTCACTGCATTTGGTCTCCTGGGTCACAAATTGGCCAGGTTGTATCTCAGCTCGTGCTGAATGAATGAATGGACTCTCACACAGGGGATCTCTCCAATTAGCTTCAGAGTTCAGTACCATGGCTTTTAGTAAGGAATGGCATGGCAGCAATGTGGTGGCAATGCACTTAATTCTGAGCTTCCAGTTTGAAATTACTTGTGGCACCCGCCTCTTTCCTTGCCACACATCCTGCTGCTTCTGCGCAAACATACTGTGAAGCACCCATGCAAACGACTTCACACGGGGCTGTTCTTCTAACCTACAATCGGGTCTATGAATGTCTGTACAATACTGGTTACAGGTAGGTAGCCTTGTTGGTCTCCGTAGTCGAAACAAAATAAAAAAAAAAATCCTTCCAGTAGCACCTTAGAGACCAACCAAGTTTGTTATTGCTATGAGCTTTTGTGGTATCTGAAGAAGTGTGCATGCACACGAAAGCGCATACCAATAACAAACTTAGTTGGTCTCTAAGGTGCTACTGTATACAATACTGGTGTGTACTGATTCGGGGGGGAGCTATTTGTGTACTCATGGGAGGCAGAGAAACACCCTCATTTTGATAGTATAGCATGCACCTGGAAATTATTATACTGAGCTATTTTGGATGAAAAAGGAAAGGAAATTAGCCCTGAGTGCTCACTGGAAGAACAGATCCTGAAGCTGAGGCTCCAATACTTTGGCCACCTCATGAGAAGAGAAGACTCCCTGGAAAAGACCCTGATGTTGGGAAAGATGGAGGGCACAAGGAGAAGGGGACGACAGAGGACGAGATGGTTGGACAGTGTTCTCGAAGCTACCAAAATGAGTTTGACTAAGCTGCGGGAGGCAGTGGAAGATAGGAGTGCCTGGCATGCTCTGGTCCATGGGGTCACAAAGAGCCAGACGCGACTAAACAACTAAACAACAACAAATTTTGAATGAGTATCTCACCACTATAACAAACTGAAGACTCTGAACTGCATAGATAACTAGACAGAACTGAAATTCTGACAGTTCGAGAAAACAATGAGTCTTGCTATTTGGGGAGAAAAGACAGCAGGTGAGTTCGATGGAAATTATTTCCATGCGTGGCTTAAACTGTGGAGAAGCCAACACAGTCTTGCAAAAAGAAAAACATGGTTAATGGCATTGTTTAAATGTGAGAAAGTAATTTGCAAGTCTTTGTTATCTTTCAAGTCACTGGAACTTAAATGAGAACAGACATATTCAGCAGTCTTAAGACAGTTTACATTGAAACGGCTCTCTGTGATTTATGCTTTTTAATTAAAGGCACTTAAGGTTTACTGTAAATTATGTGAGCTGGTTTTGTTTCTGAATAATGCATCTTTGTTTCAATCACAATGAAACAATGTAGCTACACATTTATTAAGACCCTCTGCCACAGAACACATCGTGGGTTCCTTGCACACCAAAGAATGGAGGCAAGGGAGTAATTCACAAAAATAATACATTCATCAAATTAAATGTTTTCCTACCCTGCCTAACAAAAAAATGCTGTTCTTCTAAGAATTCATCCATGCTGAAAAATAAAAATAATAGCAACCTGCTTAGGATTCCCTAGGTAATAACTAATCTCTGTTCTCTTTTTGGTCCATTTATGCCTCAACTCTGTGCTGTTAGAGGTTCAGGGATGCTTTATAGTTTGCAAGTTAGATGGAATTGATATAGATATTTGAATAGTCTACCAATTGATCCAAGGGTGGTGCTTTGGGGGCACCTTACAACTCTGCAATCCTATGATTCTATTGTAATTCTGCTTCCAACATCAATGGAGCATAATTAGACCCACAATGTAAATTGTGTACATTCAATTAATGTGCATGGTTTTTGTCCCAAAAAAGTAAATAGCACTGCAAGGAAGTCCTTGGGAAGTGGGATGAAGAGATGGTTTTTGTTCAGACTGTGGGAGGAAGAGAGATTTATTTTCCTGCTCTGCACCACCCTTGGTTCAGGCTTCCCCATGAGTCCTATTCACATAACAGAAGAGTACATTAATTGCATTAACGCATTTCATGACACATTTTATTTGACCCTTAATCTCTTACCTGTAGAAAGACAATTTCTCTGTAGAGCTCCTAACATGAATGGCCATATGGCATCTGCATTTGTCCACCTTTTATCTGTAAATGTTTAATCTTCAGCATCACTTGCTGTGAAATGAGACTGCCATTATTTTGGCCATTGCCCAGTGAGAGCTTCCAGATCTGTGTCGCGTGTTTCCTTATAAAGGTTTAATACCTACACTTAGTTTACCATAACTGGTTTATCAAACAGTTTGACTTGAGTGTAGAAGCACTTCCTTTATTTTAATGGGTATCCATTTAATTACAAATACTAATCTGAACATTTATCGTTCAACCTTAATATGCTGATGGGTACTTTGCTGTAAGTAAATTCCTTCAAGTACACATTGATGGGTCTTCTGTGCTCTAAGTAGATTGTAAATTATTTTAAAATATTGACTATATTAATGATGCACTCCAGAGGATAATAGTCTCCGACAGACTCTACACTGCATCGATTAGCTAGCTATACTGTCAATAGATACTACCATATTCCAGATGGCACACAGTAAAGCAGATATTTTCTGCAAATTATACAAAAGTAGCTGAAAGTTCCTGGCATCTCTTGGGAATTCTGAGAAAGAACAGAATTCTGAGATTTAGCCTGAGATTTATAAATTGATAATAAAATATGTTCACTTGTGTGCACACACATGACCTGACTATGGAAAATCTGAATAGAATCCAACCCAGAATTTGGGCTTTTAAATTAACACTGTCTCCTTTCTCCTGCCCCTGATCACAAAACAGTATGTTCTCTGTGGGGAACATAATATATTAACATTAATATTAATATTAATTTATTATTTATACGCCAGCCATATGGCTGGGTTTCCCTAGGCACTCTGGGCGGCCTCCAACAAAATATAAAAAATACATTGAAACATCAGTCATTAAAAACTTCCCTAAACATGATGGCGGAGCAGACCCCTGCAGGATTACTCACTTGGCACATGGCTCAATTCCTGTATCAGCTGTCACTATTACAAAGGGGGCCAAAACCAATGGCGAGAGATATCTTTGGAGATGTCCACATCAGCACATTTTGGAACTGCTACATCAAATTGGGCAGCGATATCTTCAGAGGCATCCAGACTGGCACAGTTTGAAACTGTGTGGTCCACCAGCTGAATTCAAAACAGGGTCTGATGGCATTCAATAATAGGCCAAAATCCACTCCTCGAACCTACCTAACAGGGCAACAATATTTCCAGAGGCATCTGAAGTGGTGGAGTTCAGAATGTTTCGGTCCACCATCTTGATTCCAAATAGCATGCAGTATCCAGAAAACTGCCTCCTTCCTCTTGGGAACCACCGTATCAGGTTTGGTGATGGTATCTCACGAGGCTCTGGAATGCACAGAGAACAGACACACCACCTTCCAAAATATATGGTAGATCTGCTTAGAGTATGAAAGGGGCATCAACAGCCAAATGCTTACTACTTCAAAAAGAAGACATGCAGTTGTCTGTAAATGTTTGCTTATTGTAGTCTGTCAAAATATTAACAACCTCAACACCTCTTATTTTCCATTGATTGTGTTAGAAATGGTGGGGGTTTTTTGTTTTTATTTTTAGCTTGTTTGCTTTTTGCTTCAGAACATTATTTCTTGCAATACCGGTTTCTATGACAACATGGCGCATTTTTTGTTTCGTGTGATTTTTCTCCTTGTTTTCACCAGATCTATTCATACTAGTTTCAAAGAGGGTTTTATATGGCACACCCGTTGATGAAGTCATATCAGTGTGTTGTACTGAGTACTTCTTTGGCTTCCATTAAGTCCTTAGTTCCCATTCTGGGCTAACTGTTTAGATCAGTTATTTTCACTATGCCTAAATGATTTAATTTCAAACCTGTTTCAACTGAATGAACTCTTTTAGAGGGTTGCAGTCTGTCAGCCTTTGCCATTTAACCCATTGTCTCAGAAACAGAACTGTGATGATACCATAAGCTCTGGACTGCCCACGACAGGACAATTGGTGCATCATTAAAATAACAGAACTGAACCAAGGACATGCACTCAACGCAATCTTATGTCTTGATGTGCAAATAGCGCTAATTAGATTACAACTTCCTGTCTGATAATAAAGCTTAATGCTTACAATTATGATTGGATCCAATGGGCTGCTGTTCTTCCTGAATATTGGCAAAGGGGACTGGCCTTCTTGCACAAGAGGAGTCTAGCCTCATCCTCTGTGTAGTTACACTGTTGTAGGGCCAGAACATATGTGCTACACAACCTTGTGCATAAGGAATTGAACCATGTTAAGTCTCATTAAAAGAAACAGCAGTACCAGCTGTAGGTGTAGTTGAAGGATACATGACAGTACTGCAGATTTAAGGCTTTAGAATAGTAGCTGGAGCAGAACTAAGCAGCTGTGTTCTGCTTTGGGTTCCATTAAAACAACAGGGGCAAACTATTCTTTTTTGTAACACTACAATTAAAGCATCCTTTTCAGGAGGAAGATTCATAACAGATGTATTTCTGCTGGGTTTGAATTGACGTAAGTCAGAATGCCTTGCTTCAAGGATCATGCTCTTGGTGAGCTTTGCAAGAACAGCTTCTAAAAACAGGTGAACAAATTGACTAGTTGTCTGGGGGAGAAACGACAGTAAATATGATCTAATGATGCAAGACATCTCAGAGGATTCCAAAATATTTGAAAATGGGTCATATAAACTGAAAATAACTAAAACAGCAACACACAGTTATTGGTACAAGTTGCCAGAATGTGGATACACATTCAAACATGTATCCCACTGAAAGCAATGCTGTGCGGGTAGATTTAATCCAGAACCCCTCTTCATGCACTGCTTTTGAAGTCTTACCATGCAATTTAGAAGCCATCAAGTGATTGCCCACTTATGTCTGTGTATCTCCTTAAGTACCTACAATAATGTTATTAAATAGAAATGTAATACAATTAAATACAAAAATGTAATTAAATAATAATAATCCTCAGCTCGTTTGCAGTCAGACTCATCTCACCTTGTTTTGATCCACTTCAGGATTATACCATTCACATCTCCAGAGTTTGAATGCTTTTTGGTTACTCAGTGCAACTTTCTGGCTTCTTGTGAATATTGAAGAATCCATATAATTAAGGTAAAGGTAAAGGGACCCCTGACCATTAGGTCCAGTTGTGACCAACTCTGGGGTTGCGGCGCTCATCTCGCTTTATTGGCCGAGGGAGCCGGCGTTCAAATTCCGGGTCATGTGGCCAGCATAACTAAGCCACTTCTGGCGAACCAGAGCAGCGCACGGAAACGCCGTTTATCTTCCCGCCGGAGCGATAGCTATTTATCTACTTGCACTTTGACATGCTTTCGAACTGCTAGGTTGGCAGGAGCAGGGACCAAGCAACGGGAGCTCACCCCATCGTGGGGATTCAAACCGCCGACCTTCTGATTGGCAAGTCCTAGGCTCTGTGGTTTAACCCACAGTGCCACCCTATCCATATAATTAACTAGCTCTAATTTAGATAAGGCACCTACCTGTACCATCACATTGTGCAGTGCAATGTGCAATAATAAATATACTGCAGTAGAACAAGTATTGTAATCTGATGACTGCTACTTCAAACTGCTCTTGCAGGCAGCCAAGGTTAAAGAAAATTATTATGGTGAACATCTATAATTGTTACTTATGGTTCAGGCATCGTTTTGTGTGATAGTATTTTACCAGTTCCATGGGTAACAGGCTCACACAGTTCTTTGATATTTTACTTCTATTGTTAGCCTAGTCTGAGTTTGCTTAAGGATTGTAAATAATGTGCATTTATAAGAAAGCTAATAATGAGAGAGTCTCAGGGTAGCATTCAACCCTGACTCAGTCATGAAATACTTTAAAGAAGCAAACACATAAATGTAAAATGACCAGCATATAACCATGTGTGTATGCAAACCAAGATACTGAATATCCAGTTAATGTCCTTAACATTATTCCACCAGCAGAGATATTGGGTCATGGAAGAGGAAGAAGGTAGGAAATGTTTGGAGATTCCTCTGGCAGTGCTTGCCCTGCCCACAAATCTATTCTGGTTGCACAAGGCCACCAATTCGATACCACCTATTGACTCTAAATGCAGAAATATATTGATGAATGCCTTAATTTGGCTCTCTAAGGATTTTGAAATCGCATTTTGTTTTTACAGTGGTACCTCGGGATGCGAACAGGATCCGTTCCGGAGCCCCGTTCCCATCCTGAACGGAAGGCAAGACGTGACGGTGCGTCTCTGCAGGTTGCGTTTCATTGCTTCCGTGCATGCGCGTAACGTCATTTTGAGCGTCTGCTCATGCGCAAGTGGCGAAACCCAGAAGTAATGTGCTCCATTACTTCCGGGTTGCCATGGAACGCAACTCGAACGTGCTCAACCGGAAGCACATTCAACTCGAGGTATGACTGTTTATATTTGAGGTTTGTGTCTCCTGGATAGATACTCGACACAAGTCATTTTAATGGCTCAACACCAAACATAATTTCTGTACCAAATTATAATTTCTGTACCAAACATAATTTCTGTACCAACCTTAAGAAAAAGAAACATGAGACATTTGTTCCATTTGTCACTTCACCAACAACTACCAATGCATGTTCTGGAGGCTTAACTACAAAACCAGATAGGAAACAGTAGGTGTCCCCGATGTGCCGGTTTGCCCATTTGCTCAGATCTTAGCATTACTATGCATTGTTCCTCATTTGAAGGCACAGAGTCATGGCCTAATGGAGAGTGGTTCTCAGCCTGGAAACCTACCTGTGCATTTTTCAGCTTTCGAAGTGAGTAGTTAGTCTTGCACAATTTATAACACCTTGTAAAATTGACCATCTGAGTACTGTGGTTTATTGTTCTGAGCTTTGACCCCATTTAAAGCACAGGCCAGCTTGTTAACTAGCACCCACAATGTGAGTTAACATGTTCTCAACATGTTGTCACCCCATCCCTCTCCAGATTCATGACAACCTTGGAAACCTATTTCAATATTCACTTACCTCCCTGGCAGTAATCCCCAATGTACTCAGGGGGATTTGCTTGGAATCTTTGATTTCTGCTCCACAAATGAAAAGGAATAATACTTGCTGCCTCTTTAGAGCGGGTTGACTATTGTGTATGCTATTCTGAATTCTGAGGCAGGTGCTCTGCCTTCAAGGAGAATCCATCAGTGCTGGAGGGGCAAATAGAAAAGAGCAAACAAATTATAAAGTTTGAATTTGTTAGGAGAAGCTCAGTTCTGAAAAGCCAAAGATCAGTTCAGCATATAAGTGGATTCTGATGTTATCTCTGCAGAACCATTTCAAATCAGCGTGCCTAAAAGTACCTGATTGTCAACAAGCAATAGTGAATCAAAGGGGGGATCTGATGTACATCAGCACATGAAAGGCAATGATGACATGAAATGATGTTGTGTTTCCTTCTGTGCTTCAGCTTTCGGTGATAGACGTGCAGGCATTTTAACGTGATACCCCAAATGACCCTGGAGTTTACACAGTATTGAAAACAGTCTCATCCTTAATTTCATTTAGCTAATACAACCGTTGGTGGCCATGCTCTGAACTGTTTCCAAAGACCTGGACAGAATGTGTCAGTTTCTGTCAGGATTTTGGCTTGAGGTCCTGCTGTGAGGGGGGTACAAAAGTAAACTGAGGCTGGAGTCTCATCCTTCTCTCCCCCCCCCCCAATGTATGAGAGCTCTGAGCAAAATATGATACTGTTAAGGCAATGAGACAAGCAGTCGAGGCTCCAGGCTCAGCTCTGTGTGTGTGTGTGTGTGTGTGTGTGTGGCTTATAGACTTATACAAGTCTCTTTAGTAATAGTTTTATTTCCAACATACCAGCTCATTCTGCCAGTAGCACTGAATTGCCACCAGTCACTGTCATCTCAAAGGGATGCCCAGCTCTGATAACCTTGGGAAAGTAAATGTAGCATTTCTGCTAAGAGGCAGGCCCTAAAATTCTTAACTGCCTCTTCTGGCCTACTTGCCGTTGAAAAACGGATAACTCTCCAAATTTCAGATGTCAAGTCTTCCTCTAACAATGGCAGCTAGCTCATTTTGTGACATGGTGAAATTAAAAAGCTCCCTGCACATTCCCAGAAACCAATATCAACAATTCCAAAGTTTGAACTCCCTTCATCTAATGCGGAGAAATGGTAATAGTTGCTAAGCAACCTGCAACTCTTCCTTCCTTCATGCCATTTCAGTTCATTTCAGCTTTTCAGGCTGTGTCTAGAGCTACTTAATTTGATCCTATTTGCAGTGACAATTTAGGCCTATACACCTTAGATACCAATTCCCAAGGTGCATATAAAGAGCTCTGCCACATTTGGGGGTTGTACCTTGTGAAATCGGAATAAAATAAAAATAATGTGATTTCACCCCTTTGAAGTCTGTCAGGGAATGTTAATACACTTGTTTTAAACCAATTTGTTCCTGTCCTGCAATGCTTCTGAATGGCAGTTATATCGCTATTAATAATACATGCTTGTAGCTGCTATGCATCGCGTAGTAGCACAGGCAACATTTTCAGACTTGCCACACAGAGCCAAACCTTGACCTTATGCTTGGATCCACATATTTTTCCATGTTCCTGTCCCACATGGATATGAACACAATGCAAGCTAAATAAATATAGGGTGGCTGCATAATACATGGGAATTCTCCTCCAGGTGTGTCTTTTTTTAGAAAACAAACAAACCCAAGGCCATATTTCAAAACATTTCAGAAGCATGCTCTTTTATTCATTCCATAGGCACTTTTAATGTGATCATTTGGCTGTAGCCATGAGTTTAGGGAGAGGTGGGTCTGGCAGCAGAATTGCAAATACAGCTAGTCAAACTGTATTTGAAATTAAGCCGTTTATGCAACAAATGCAGTCACTCAAACAAGCGCACTCCTTGTATCAAATGCAATCAAATAAATCAAGTGAAAATAAGTGCTTGTCAGTCATGCTAGCAACCTATGCTTTCATCGGCTGTAATGCCGGAGGCTGTGGTGAACAGCAGTGTCTGGCGCATTCCTTATGTCTACAGAAGTAAAATGAGCTGGAAAAAGAAGAAAATGTGAATATTCAAGGAAGGAACCTTGAATATTTCAGATGGCCAGCTACCCCAAGGTCTCCCTAGCTATGATCCTGGTGGGTAAATTAGGAATTAATGTTAAAAAATAATAATAATGGCACTCGGTTCCAATCACTTGTTATGCTCAACTCCATGATCCCTGGCCAGAAGCTTACATCCTAAGAAGCAGCTTTTCAAACCGCGCCCACCAGACAAATGCAGAAACTCCTATCTGTCCCACAGTACTGAAAACAATCCTGTGGTCTCCTGTGCTAAGAAAGGGAAGCAGTTTGGTTTTCTGTGCAAGTGGTCATTATTAAGATATATTGACTCTTTAATAGCACTTTTTAGCTAGACTGCATAGCAGAATCCCTCTAAAAATTATCCATCATCCAATGCTTCATTTATATTCTTCTGTACTGTCCTCATGGGCACTTGGTTATGCTGTAGCGTGGATTTCTTAATCTTCAGTGCCTCATATAAGTTCTTTATAAAGCATCATTATTAAACAAGCTTCTATTCTGGTGGTCATTTAACTGGAAAAACAAAATGTTTATCATCTTGTTGCTGTGTGCACTTGGTATGCCCGAAGTTCCTTAGAGGAGCTTGAAAGCATCTGGATTTAATATGCACTTTAAAACAATCTGATTAGAGGAGTCCTATGACTGCCACGGCAAAATGAATAAATACTACAACATTAAGATGCCTTGATATTGTAAATTACCTGGCTCTCTCTGTACGGGAGCTGTAGAACAGGCAAATAAACAAATGCACCAGAAATCAAATTACCCCAAAGTTAACTACAAATCTCACAGACCATTTTCTTCTTGTTCCAAAGCAGGGCCTCCTGTTTCCCCATTTACCACAGTTCAAGACAAGCTGTAAATGAATCTTTTTAAAGCCATGTCAACTGCCATGTGAAGTATTACATCTTGCAGTACAAATTAGGTTTTCTTTGAAGCATGGGAGGCTTTCCGCGTTGAGAAATAAAAGCAGCTTTTCCCCCAACGTTGGTGTCGCTTTGGTTCAGACACTGCCTTTGTATTAGAAGAAGTCATGAAGTATTAAAAGCTACAACTGGATTCTGATTTGATAATGTTGCGCTGCCATTGGAAAATAGCATCAAATACACCCTCTAACAGTGATCACAAAACAAAAATAAATCCGGTTAAGAAGGAATACAACGCTGATATCATTTTCAAAGATGATTGGGTTATATCGCAGCATTTGTTATTTGTTATCTTTTAATAGTCCGTCTAAAAGCAAAATCCAGCAGACATCCTTCCACAAGTCTTCAAAAGCATGGGAAAGCTAAGTTGATAGGGAGAGAGTAGGAAGCAGTAGGAAAGGAAAACTTTTTCATTTGCTTTTTCCCCCAAGCTGAAAGCATGTTGGTGGAAGTCTGAAGACTACTGTACTTTTCTGTGTATAACACTAGTTGTTTTTTTTACTTTAAAATAAGGTCAAAAATCTGGGGGCATCTTCTACACGGATAGTGCATATGCCCATTTTCTAATTTTGGGGTCTCCAAAAGTTGTTGTTGTTGTTTAGTCATGTCTGACTCTTCATGACCCCATGGACCAGAGCACGCCAGGCACGCCTGTCTTCCACTGCCTGCCGCAGTTTGGTCAGACTCGTGTTTGTAGCTTCCAGAACACTGTCTAACCATCTCATCCTCTGTCGTCCCCTTCTCCTTGTGCCCTCCATCTTTCCCAACATCAGGGTCTTTTCCAGGGAGTCTTCTCTTCTCATGAGGTGGCCAAAGTATTGGAGCCTCAGCTTCACGATCTGTCCCTCCAGTGAGCACTCAGGGCTGATTTACTTAAGAATGGATACATTTGATCTTTTTGCAGTCCATGGGACTCTCAAGTGTCTCCTCCAGCACCATAATTCAAAAGCATCAATTCTTCGGTGATCAGCCTTCTTTATGGTCCAGCTCTCACTTCCATACATCACTACTGGGAAAACCGTAGCTTTTACTATACGGACCTTTGTTGGCAAGGTGATGTCTCTGCTTTTTAAGATGTTGTCTAGGTTTGCCATCGCCTTTCTCCCAAGGAGCAGGCATCTTTTAATTTCGTGACTGCTGTCACCAACTGCAGTGATCATGGAGCCCAAGAAAGTAAAATCTCTCACTGCCTCCATTTCTTCCCCTTCTATTTGCCAGGAGGTGATGGGCCCAGTGGCCATGGTCTTCGTTTTTTTGATGTTGAGCTTCAGACCATATTTTGCGCTCTCCTCTTTCACCCTCATTAAAAGGTTCTTTAATTCTTCCTCACTTTCTGCTATCAAGGTTGCGTCATCTGCATATCTGAGGTTGTTGATATTTCTTCCGGCGATCTTAATTCCGGCTTGGGATTCATCCAGCCCAGCCTTTCGCATGATGAATTCTGCATATAAGTTAAATAAGCAGGGAGACAATATACAGCCTTGCCGTACTCCTTTCTCCAAAAGTAGGGGGTGTCTTATACATGAGGGTGTCTTATACACGAAAAAAACCTTTTTATGTTGTTAGTTATTGAGACAGATGGGGGAACTTGCTGGAAAACTGCATTTTTTTTCCCTATAAGAGTTACCTGCGCCTTGCCCTCCCCCCGGAATTATTATAGGCTGCTGCCAAACAGAGTCTGCCTCTCTCACCCTGGTCTCTCTCTAGCTGCTTGGGGACTCTGCATTCTATTGCCTAGGGCCCTTGTACCTACGGGACCGCCTCTCCTGGTATGTCCCACGGAGGACCATACAGTCTTCAAACAAAAACATCTTGGAGGTCCCAGGCCACAGAGAGGTTAGGCTGGCCTCAACCAGAGCCAGGGCTTTTTTGGCTGTGGCCCCGATCTGGTGGAACGCTCTGTCACAAGAGACTAGGGCCCTGCAGAACTTGACATCTTTCCACAGGGCCTGCAAGACAGAGCTGTTCCACCAGGCCTTTGGCCAAGGCACAGTCTGACCCCCGCCTTTGGCAATCCTCATAAAATGGTTGCCATTAATTGGATTCTGAATTGTTTTAGAATGAATTGATTTTAGAATGCTGTGTTACTTTTATTGTTAAAACAAAAAAAAATTCCTTCCAGTAGCACCTTAAAGACCAACTAAGTTAGTTCTTGGTATGAGCTTCGTGTGCATGCACACTTCTTCAGATACACTGAAACAGAAGTTTCCAGACCCTTCTATATAGTGAGAAGGTGGGGAGGGGTATTACTCAGAAGGTATTACTTTTATTGTTGTTAGCCGCTCTGAGCCTGGCTTTGGCTGGGGAGGGTGGGATATAAATAAAATTATTATTATTATTATTATTATTATTATTATTATTATTATTATTATTATTCAGCACAGCTCGGAGGGGGGAATTGAGGGGAAATAAAGACACAATGAAGCTGTGGATTTATATCCCTCGAAGCAGGAGGCTGTATGTTTCTAAATAACAGCTGTAGGAAACCACAGTGGGGGGAGAGGGCTATTGCACTCAGGTGCTGCTTGCTGGCTTCCCGTGAACATTTGGTTTGCCATTGTGAGAACAGGATGCGCAGGACAAAGTGGGCCACTGGGCTCATCCAGCACTGCCAATCTTATGTTAAATAAAAACAAGTTTGTTGTTGTTGTTATTTAATCGTTTAGTCACGCCCGACTCTTCATGACCCCATGGACCAGAGCACGCCAGGCACTCCTGTCTTCCACTGCCTCCCGCAGTTTGGTCAGACTCATGTTTGTAGCTTCGAAGACACTATCCAACCATCTCATCCTCTGTCGTCCCCTTCTCCTTGTGCCCTCCATCTTTCCCAACATCAGGGTCTTTTCCAGGGAGTCTTCTCTTCTCATGAGGTGGCCAAAGTATTGGAGCCTCAGCTTCAGGATCTATCCTTCCAGTGAGCATTCAGGGCTGATTTCCTTCAGAATGGATAGGTTTGATCTTCTTGCAGTCCATGGAACTCTCAAGAGTCTCCTCCAACACCATAATTCAAAAGCATCAATTCTTTGGTGATCAGCCTTCTTTATGGTCTAGCTCTCACTTCCATACATCACTATTGGGAAAACCATAGCTTTTACTATACGGACCTTTGTTGGCAAGGTGATGTCTCTACTTTTTAAGATGCTGTCTAGGTTTGTCATTGCTTTTCTCCCAAGAACCAGGCGTCTTTTAATTTTGTGACTGCTGTCACCATCTGCAGTGATCATGGAGCCCAAGAAAGTAAAATCTCTCACTGCCTCCATTTCTTCCCCTTCTATTTGCCAGGAGGTGATGGTCTCAGTGGCCATGATCTTCATTTTTAAAAACAAGTTTAGCTTTCAGTAAATGTTTGTAAAGCAGCAACTTAAACAGTTTTGTTTTATTTTTTGACCAGGAATACTCAAACAACACAAAAAAATGCATCTAGTTAAACCTTGTGTGGTCTGTTTCCCTACCTAAACATTAAAACAGATTCTAGTTCCACTGCAGCGCCTTCCACCCTGCCCACCCTCACCCACCCCATTTTAGCTTTTCACTCTTTGTCCAATGGTGTTCCAAGCCCAATACTAATTAATTATTTTGGCTAGTTCATGTACTTTGTATTTCCACTTCTCCTCCCAGTCTCTTGGCCAATCAGAAGGGCAGTGGAATTTTGTGTGAGAATTAAGTTCTCTTTCCTGTAATTTCTTTGATTCCTTCCCCACTTTTGTGTTAATGTTTCACTTCCCCCTTAAGCTTCAGTTTCTTGGGCTGAGCTTTTGACCCTCCTGTGAAGAAAAGCCTCTATCTAAAAGCTATCCTTTTTCAACAAAGAATACAACACAAAAGACCGAAAAGCTTCATTCCTTTACACTTTATTAGGACCAACCGAAATGTCACAAAATAATGAGCAAGCTTTCACGTTCTCCAGAACAGCCATAATGTCTGCATCGAGACATGGGGTGTTGTTCAGTGCTATTCCTACTCAGAGTAGATCCATTGAAGTAAATGGGCATGACTAGCTGAGGCTTGTTAATTTCAGTGCGTCTTGTAAGACTTTCAATGAGTAGAATTTCAATGAATACAACCCAGGTAGGGATAAGGATAGTCTCTCTTAGATGCCACAGGTTTCAGGTTACATTTAGAATTCTGGGACAAAGAAGCAATGGCTGACCCAGATTTTCAAAAACACGAAGTTACCGAAATCCGCCTGAAACACGTGTTTCTTGTTAGGCAGAGAGTTTTTATATTGGCAAAGCTGAATATTGATTTTAGGAAGAGTTCTATTTAAAAAAAGGCCATCAGAAGTGGCTTGCCCAGTGGGGCAATGGCAACTCTAGATTCCCAGTGTACGTATTGTTCCTTCTTACCAGGAGGAGATGATGCAGCAGGGAAGTCAGTGCAGTGTGGACACACCAGCAAGAGCACCAGATTGACTAGTGTGCCTCCACTGTGCCACCCCCTGTGTTGTCTCAACCCTCCTCGCTCAGTAAGCAGTAGCATTGCGCCAGGAAAGAAACACTGTGGCTGTGTACCATCAGATGAGCTGCTTCTGAAGTCAGCTGAAACCAAATCAGCTGGAGTGAATGGGATCCTCAAATGGTAAATTCCCTAAAGAGCACCCTGCAGAGACAAAGGAAGTCTCCACTTTTAAGACTGAGTCTAGATGCAAATCTGATGGCTACAACATCAGGCCAATTTGTCGCTTTTTTAAATTTGTCCCCTGCTTTACACAAGGCCCATCCTGGAGAACTCAAAATCTTGTGCCAACCAGTTGCCCAACTGTGGATTTTATTTCTGCAGGCGGCAAAATTAGGAGTCTGCCACACACATAGCATACAACAATCCCTATTTGATAGACTGCAACAGCCTTGGTCAGGCTCACGTTCTGAACGAGTTGGACGCTTGCTCCATTATTGTGACAAGAAGGTGAATTCATTAATGATTGCGACGCTTTCTCAGAACTGTGAACTGAAAGCTATATAAAATGTCAGAAGGCGTGTACTTTGTAAACCAAGAAAATCTTTAATAAAACTATTTTTTTTAAAAAAAAGTCATCTGCTGCTATTAATGACATCTTTATTTTATTCTGAAAACACTTTTATAACCTTACTTTTTTGTGGCCCTTTTCCACTTAAACGTTTTAGGGTTATTGTTCTTCAGTACCATCACGACACAAACCCTTTGCGCTGCAGAACTGAGAATTCTGATACAAAGCCTTTCATTTCATATCAATAACTGTTGGAAAGATCCAAAACCCAAAGTCAGTTTGCAATCTGTTCTGGCCATTTTGTGTGTATATATGAGGACATCTAATGCTATTGCCATTATTACTGTCTGGATCTTGTTTACCAGGTGCTCCTCTCTGATTAGATTGATGGCATTTTGCAGCAGCAGATGCTTAGCAAGTTACAGCTGATTCCCCCCCGCCCCCGCTCCCCAATAACAACAGGCACAATCCACCGGCAGCTGGTCCTCCACAAACACTGTGAATGAATTAAACTTATGCCAGGGCACAAGCATAGCCACCATTTATTTCAGTGGGGTTGTTAAGGAGAAGTTCCTAGTAGATCGAATTACTCCCTGCTCTTTCTGAACGGTGCAGCTGTAAGCATACTTACAGGTTAACACATGTAATGTTAATAATAAACACAAGCATGCTATTCACCCTTCGTATATTTATATACAACCAATTGCCATTTAGCAATTTGCCACTGATGACAATAATTGAGGCTGTTACTTTGAGATGAAAATTGATTTTGTCTGATGTGAATGGTGGCTACGCACACAGAAGTATTTCAGGTTTAGCCGTAAAATAAAATTACCGGCAAGCGTCCAAATAGCCCCACAGTTACGTCTGTGTCAGTAGGGGCTCTGGGGCCTCCCCAAACCTTTAGAAGCAGATCTGAGGAGGGTGGGAGGGCACAGTGGGAAGGAGACGTCATTCCACTTGTGAAATGACTTTGCTGGATTCAACCCTGTTGGACGAATTCAGTCTCACGTGGTATCAAACATTCTGCCAGCGCAAGAATTTCAACTTGCCAGAGAGAATGACCCGGCCTCTCCCTTCCCCACATTCTGTTTTTTTGGGATCTCCTTGTTGGGATACTGCCAGGGAGACAGAGTCTATCATGCCCCCACGCCGATGCCGGACGATCCATCGATCTCCCGTAGAAACAGTATCAGTCAATTAGCGACACGAAGCCTCAGAAATAGCTTGCCACATTCCAGAGCTCGTGCACGCTCTATCAGCAGAGTTCGTGCAGCGAAAGACGCACTCAGGAGAGCATATTTACAACTTTATTTAGCGTTGGTCAGAACAAAGAGAAAACATGACTGCCTGCTTCGATGTCTCAGGCACAGTGAGAGAAACGAAAGCAATAACAAAAAGAGAAACTTCCTGTGAACAGGAAATATGCAGACTCTGTGACTCACAAAGCCTGCTCCCTTTTAAGGTGGAACGGAAATATCCTAACACTCCTGACATACATACCCCGGGTGGAGGGCATGGGGGAAGAAGAAGAGGCAAAGCCCCATTGCGCAAGTCCTTGTGCAGGGCTTCTGCTGATGGGACTTGTTAGGTAAAATCCACCTTATGTGTGTGCACATTGTGCAACCACATGTAAACAGGCATGCAAGATTTGGTTTGCAATGGAAATTTATATACAGTGGTACCTCGCAAGACGAATGCCTCGTAAGACGAAAAACTCGCAAGACGAAAGAGTTTTTCGTTTTTTGAGTTGCTTCGCAAGACGAATTTCCCTATGGGCTTGCTTCGCAAGATGAAAACGTCTTGCAAGTTTCAATGCATTCCTATGGGAATCCGTGCTTCGCAAGACGAAAAATTCACAAGACGAAAAAACTCGCAGAACGAATTAATTTCGTCTTGCGAGGTACCACTGTGTGTGTGTGTGTGTGTGTGTGTGTGTGTATATATATATATTCTCCAAATGGGGAAAATATGGTACGATAGTGGACTACTTGCAAGCTCTTCACGTGCGAGAAACGACTTACATTGGTACGCCTAGGAAGATGGACTAGTAATAATGTTTATGGGCTGGTAATTTTTATGTACCTGCATGCATGCCTGTGCCACTCTGCTTCCCTCTTCTCTCACCATAGAACGCCAGCTCCCAAATGTTGGTATCTACCAACAGACCATGGCAGAAGATTCAGCAGGTTCTTGTATTGCTGATTGGTCTTCTCTCGCCCTTTTCTTCCACAGGCCCTGCTGCAAAAAAGAAGTATGTCAGTTATAACAATCTGGTTATCTAGTCAGCTGCATCAGACGGAGCCATGGGAGGATGGAGATTTTCATCCATTCAGTCACCTAACCTCGTGTAGGCCTGTTCCTGAAACCGCAGCGTATGCACTGCTGGAGACGTTGAAAGGCCAGGCAGTTATTATGGAGGATCCAAGTATTCTGAACAGCTGCTCTATGAAAATATCCTTAACTTATTCTTGGCTTAATAAGTCACTGGCACTGCCACTGGGCTGTGATGTTGGACCTTTTCTTCATTGTATGGGAGGTATGACCTATGAGCTCCGACCAGCTTCTCCCGGGTGAACTGCAATTGGCCATGGTGACTTTCAAGGGGCTATTTTTGTCTTTCTATGTACTTCCAAACTGCAAGTTTTTGAACTTTCTGTACAGTTTGTGAGGGATTTTTGCATATTGCCATTCATGTCGTTTCAGAGGTTCACCATTGGTTTTGAATGCACAGTTATCATGCAAGCCCTGCTCTTTCTAACTTTAGCACACTAAAACAAAAATGACAAAACCCCTGAGATTTAAAAGAATTTATGTACATGACTTGTATGATTATTACTGTACTACTGCAATTCATATATGTTATTTTTTTAATTAAAACAAAAGGGAGAAAAAAGATACTTAAGACCAAAAACTGTGCTGACCAAGCAAGCCCCTCACTCTGTCCCCGCCCCTTTCTTCCACCTCCACCTCCATTCTCTGCCTTTCATAATTCTGATGGCAACAGAGAAAGCAGAACGGATTGCTGAATTTTGATAGAGGTCGTCTTGATATTTGGAATGCATGCCAGTAATGTATTTTACAGTACATGTTAATAATTTATGTTGGATATTTGTATTTGTGTTTCTATTTTGTTCTTTTCATTACGGTATATAACTATTTTGCAATAATTTCAATAATTCTTATGGTATTTGAAAGAAAGAAAACGGCTTTTACATGTCTTGAAAAGATTTTTTTTTCTTTGTTAATGCCCCACTATTGACTGACCAGTGTGATTTAAACAAAAAAAAAAGACTTTTAAGGGAAAAAAGCATGTATGTTTTATACTGTTTGTAATAAGTAATTTCGTTAATCTTGCTGCTTATGTGCCAATTTAGTGAGAACAATCTTTGCCGCAGAACTCCCCTCTTTCCATACTCTCAAACCTGTGATATTGTCTAAGAATGTATCAATAAAACATTTTGGTTAACTTTTCTTTATTTACTGTAAAAATGCTATTTTCTAGTTGGGACCCCACTTCTCTTTCAAGGTTATATCAAGGTGGCTAGTCTTTGCTGAGATAGAGACGAGACAGGCAAGAAGTCGCAAGAAAAAGCACGTTCCCTGTGTTTGTGTGACAGAGGAATGGATTCCAGAATTGGCTGCTTGCTGAACAGAAGACTATTCTTGGCCAAGGTGAAGTGCACAGATTGGGTCTATTTGTGACTGGAATATAAATTGTATATACACAGCAAATGTAAAGGTAGGTTGGAAAACAGGCAACCACTTTAGGGTATGGTCACTCTAAATATTCCAAATGAACACAGGGCTCGCTGTACAGTAGTTTATAAAGGTAGGAAGTATTAATTATTGCCCACAACTAATGAGATTGCCAAGAGGTTTTCCTTTACTTGGGATTCCCAGCAGTCTTGAGTACTGGTCAAAAGCAATTGAGAAAGGAAAGGCTACAACCACACTAGTGACTGCATGTATGTAATTTTGCTTTCCACAGTCAGTCTGTGTGTAAGAAGGTTGCCAGATGTTGGATATAAGTTAAATTCATCCCTTCACAGTATGACTGCAATGAAAATGAGGCCAAATTCAACATGGCATGATTCAAAAAGACCTCCAAGGATCACACAACAAGTTTTCTATAGGATGAAAGAAAAAGAATAGGGTGACTCATACAGGTCAAGACAGGTGATTCAGTTAGATTCTCTTTCCCGACAGATGAGATGGCACACCTGCATGCTACCTTCAGGCAATGCAGCAATATTTTCTGTCTAATTTGAAGATTAGATTCCAAAGTATTTATCGTCCCTTTTTATCCAGACAACTTGATAAATTATACTGATGAAGGTAATCAGCATCAAAACAAAATGTGACAGCCGGGAGGCATTAGCCCACAACAGAATGCTATGGATGAAAACCTTCATGTTCCAATTTTGACTGAATCTTGTTGTTGTTATTTTAAGGGGCTGAGAGGGAAGAGAGGGCACTCAAGAACTTTTTCAAAAGCCATACCTGAATGGGAGCCATACCTCAGTGAAATATACATACAATTCACACAAATATATGGGAAATCACCATAACCACCATTATGCATCCTAGATCTAGTCAGGATGCGCTGCAATGTTGAAAAAGAATGCCTGTGTAGGCATCGCCATTCACTTCTTTATGATAAATCTGCTTTCAGACTGAGAGCTGCCACTTCACTGAAATGTGTGAGTCTGTGATAGGTATGGGACTTCTAAGGCATTTTCAGGAATGGATAGGTAATCCTGGTGCCCTGGTGAACTCCAACTCCCATCAGGCTCAGCCAGCATGGACAGTAGTCAAAGTTAGTGGGAGCTGTAGTCCAGCAACATCCAGACAGCATCAGCTTCCCCATCCCTGCTATAAGGGATAGCTGGATAGGAGTGACGATCTTGGAAAACAACTTTTAAGTAAATCATTCATAAGGAATGTGAGCACTGTAAAAGCAAAGAGTACAAGAGTTAACACCTGCAATTTTCCATTTGTTTTCAAATGTCATTTCAAAAAAGAATTGAAAAATGTCCAATGGCTTTTATTTATTTTTATTGAAAATATAGTTTTGCTTTCCCTATACTTGGTAAATTCATGAAAAAGTGAACTCCTTTCCTGATTTCTTCACAGTATTACAAGCAACAAGGTAATTAACTATGATTAGGAATTATAGATCAAGCTTCTGTATTATACTTGATCCAGTCTGTTGATACAGTAAACATAGAGCACATGAACACATAATGCATTCTATTTTGGACATTCAGTAACATTGGACACTGCCTTTTATTTACTGAGTCAGACCACTGGTCCATCTATCTCAGTATCATCTCCACTGATTGACAGCAGCTTTCCAGCATTTCAGTCAGGATTGTCTCCCAGTCATACCTGGAGATACCAGGGATTGTACCTGGAACCACATTCTGCATGCAAGGATGCTCTACCAACGAGCCATGGTGCTTCCTCAAACTTCTGAGTTACACAGAACATAACACTGGGTTATGGAAATTAAATATAGGTTTCCTAAAAATATATATTTGGGGGTCTAGGAAAGTTTGATAAGCTGTGTCCAACTTATAGCATTGCATGCAGACTTTTTCATCTTAAGGTGGATGGAGGAAGCATATAGGATTGTCAACTGATTACTGTGAATCAGAAAATTACTGTGGGTTTGACTTGAAGCAATCCTGGATCACAGCTTGAGGCTTAGGCAAAATAATGCTCAGGCCAGAATGACTGGCTGGTGTTCCTTAATGGTAATGGAATATGTTGTTCTGGGAGATAATTGTTAAAATATGGCTTCTGGAAACACCTCTTGAATGTTCTGAACAGGAGGAAAGGAAGGCAACATACCTTTTCTGAGCCTCCTCGAATGAAGCTGTTTTTGCAAAAAAGAACAAGAACACTGAAATGTGTTGCAAAAAAAGAACAAGAACTGAGATGGAGGGAGGCAAGGAGCTTTAAGATTTGCAAGGTTAAGAGCATCTATGGATGGCTTTCTGCCTTTCTGCAGATGTGATAAGGCAGTGGATCTGCTACTCGGCTGGAGTCCTGCACTATCTACCTCCACCTATGCTCAAATTGTCTTTTTGTAAATAAACATTATAAAAATATTGTAAATCTCCAGTGATCTGTCCTGCTAAAGAGATCAAAGCAGGGTAAATGCTGCCCCTGAAACTTGTCAACACTGAGGTAAGTGGGGAACATGTAACAATATATGACAACACTATATTAACCATGGATCGTGTGAGTAGGTTTCAAGTTATACAAAGCAATAAATGAAGACGCCATCATTATGCAAATATATATTCCATAGCATTTTGGTGTAACAAAAAGATTCCACTGCAGGTAGAAAATATTTCAAAAAGTGGGCATGTCTATAAATGTTATTATCTTCTTTCTGACTACCAGTGATGGAACCACATTATCTATGATTTAGGGCCAGGAATGAGTGGGGGAAAGACAGAGATTGCCATCCACCAGTAGACATGATTGATGATTTGCAGCATATCAGCAAGAGTTTCTGACTCTTAATTATTTAACAACAGCAACAACATTGTTACCCTGATCTTGTTGGATCCCTGATCTGTCATCCTTCTGTATGGGTATAGTTTGTAACTGGATCCATCAGCAACACTCAGAGCCATTACTTTGCATAGGCTCTGGTGGGTCATTGTTAAGCTTCTAGTAAATAGCAAACTAGATCCTGCAAACCTGGACTCTGCTGCTTGAGTATTCAGAAAAATCACAGCACAACTGTGGATCAGGAATTGGTTACATTGCAGAAAGCAAAGAGTAGGAATAAATGGATAGCTCTCCCAGTGTAGAGATGTAGAAGGTGTGATCTGCCAAGATCAGTATCATGACTTATACTTTTGATTAAGAGTTAGGGGTGAGCGGTGAGGTGGCCAAATTTGCTGATACTAAAGTTTTCAGGGTTGTTAAAACATAAAGAGAGTGTGAATGGGAGGTAAAATGACAAATGCAATTCAATGTAAACAAGTGTAAAGTGATGGATGTAGGGGCAAAGAAAATCTTAATTTTTGCATATATACTCATGGGGTGTGAACTGGCAGTGAGTGATCAGGAAAGAGACTCTGGGGTGGTTGTAAATAGCTTGATGAAGATGTTGACTCAGTGTGCGGAAGCCGTGAGAAAGGCAAATTCCATGCTAGGGATCATTAGGAAAGCAATGGTATCATAATGCCATTATACAAATATACAGGGCGGTTAAATGTGGAAAAACTGTGTACAGTTCTGGCCACCTTACCTCAAAAAGGATAAAATTATCCATGGCACTATAACGTGGATAGCCAGATAAAAGAAAGTACTTCTTGATGCAACTTCAGGATACTATGCAACTTGCTCACACAAGAGGCAGCAATGGCCACCCACCTAGATGGCTTTGAAAGACGACTGAACAAATTCATGGAGAAGGCTATCAACAGCTACTAGCCATGATGGCTGTGCTCTGCCTTCACAGCTGGAGGTAGCAATGCAAATACCAGTTGCTGGAGACCACAGAAAGGGAGAGTGCTTTTGTGCTTGAATCCTGCTTGAGGGTTCCCTACAGGTATCTGGTTGACCACTGTGAGAACGGAATGCTGGACTAGATGAGCCACTGGCCTGATCCAAGAGGCTGTTTTTTATGTTCTCATGTTTAATATAATATAATATAATATAATATAATATAATAATCTTTCACTGCTATGCTGGCCTCCGATTTCAATGGGTTGATGTTCTTAATTGCTGCTCATATGTGTTATCAATTTCTCCTGCTCAGACTAAATATGTATTTCGAACCAGAAGTAGTGGGAAGAAGAAATGTGAGTGGCCAAGGTATTATATCTGGGTTGTAGCCATTCTCTACATTTTTAAACAGGATGACTGATAGCCAATTTTCTCCATTTTTAGTGCCTCTTTATTAAGTAGCATTCTACAAGCTTTCCCAGGATGCTCTGCTCTGAAATAGATTCTTTAACGTCAAAGAAGCTATTGAGTCATTTATCCAGGGGCAAACTGTATGCATTTCCATAGGTGTTCCAGACCCATAAAGACATGCCTCAGTAAACACTACCCACATATTCCCCGAAGGATTCATTATTTTCTCCATGAATCACACACGTTCAGCAACCTGCCTCAGCCATTTAAATATTTACATGAAGGGGAAACAACAGGGAGAAATAGGTTTTCGGTAAATATGGATCCTGAGCAGATCCATCATTTCTGAAAGTGTAAACTGATTTCCATTATCCAATTTCCTACTGCAGTGGTGGATACAGTAAGACGAAAGAGATGACGTCATTCTTTGCCCTGCACCCTAATGCACAATAATAATCCTACCATTAAACCACAAACTAACACAACATTTTTCAGTACTGTTGATTTGTGTTCTAACCATTAGACCCTGTTGCTTTTGTAGTTGCTTTGAGTGACCCTTCTGTGGAAGGGAAAAGCGGGGTACAATTTTATTTTATTTTAACTCCTTATATACTTTGGTCATCTGAAAACAGTATAGAGCTAACCACTAGTCCCACTCTTCAGCTATTTTTTTCCCCTGACCCATCCCAGCAGTAGAAAAATGGGGGGTAGGTGAAGAGGTTTAAACCTCTCCCCCTACTCCTGTGCCCTGATGGGGATGGAAGTTGTCCCCTTTCTGGTCATCAGATGAATTATTTGATGAGGAAGTGGGCAGCAGCTCCACTCTTCAACTGATCTGAAAAGATCAGCTGAGGAGAGGGGAGCATGCGCCATGTGTGTATCAAGTATATGTGAGATTTTGGGGTGGTCACACCTACTTCTGACCACGCCTATTGTTGCCTGTGATGCACACAGTTGATAAAGGGTGAAAGCAACCCTTGTGTTTAAAAAAGGGCGGTAGTTACCAAAGAATTCTGGGAATTCTCAGCATGCTAATAATTTTATTGGCCTCTCACAGAGCCATACCCTCCGGCTTCATCTAGGTGGTCAGATCATGGTTAACAACAGGAAACAAGATGGTGCCACCCGGGTGTCTGTGTGTGCAAATGTCTGAAATCTTCACATGCACACAATTCTACATGATCCAGAACCCTTCCTAATTCTGGATATGTAGAGTGGACTGAAATCATAGGTGTGTTTGCTTTAGAGCAGTGTTTCCCAACCGGTGTTCCGCGGCACACCAGTGTGCCGTGAGACCTTGCCTGGTGTGCCGCGGGAGGGAGGCGGGAGAGGGAACTCCCCCCCCCCGCGCGCAAGGCTTGCGGGCGGCAGCCTGCAGCGCGGAGCGCGGGGCGCCCTTTGGAAGACGCCCCGTGCTTCGCGCAGCTGTCCGCAAGCCTTGGGCGCCTGGGGGAACTCCCCCCCCGCGCGCAAGGCTTGCGGGCGGCAGCCTGCAGCGCGGAGCGCGGGGCGCCCTTTGGAGGAGGCTGCGGAGGGTGGCACGGAGCTGCCTGCGCTCCAGGGCTTCTTGCAGCTCCGCGCCACCCCCCGGATCCCGGCGCGAAGCCGCGCGGGGCTGCGGAGGGTGGTGCGGAGCTGCCTGCGCTCCAGGGCTTCTTGCAGCTCCGCGCCACCCCCCGGATCCCGGCGCAAAGCCGCGCGGGGCTCCGGAGGGTGGCGCGGAGCTACCTGGGCTCCAGGGCTTCCTGCAGCTCTGCACCACCCTCTGGATCCTGGCGCGAAGCCGCGCGGGGCTCCGGAGGGTGGTGCGAAGCTGCCTGCGCTCCAGGGCTTCTTGCAGCTCCGCGCCACCCCCCGGATCCCGGCGCGAAGCCGCGCGGGGCTGCGGAGGGTGGTGCGGAGCTGCCTGCGCTCCAGGGCTTCTTGCAGCTCCGCGCCACCCCCCGGATCCCGGCGCGAAGCCGCGCGGGGCTCCGGAGGGTGGCGCGGAGCTACCTGGGCTCCAGGGCTTCCTGCAGCTCTGCACCACCCTCTGGATCCTGGCGCGAAGCCGCGCGGGGCTCCGGAGGGTGGTGCGAAGCTGCCTGCGCTCCAGGGCTTCTTGCAGCTCCGCGCCACCCCCCGGATCCCAGCGCGAAGCCGCACGGGGCTCTGGAGGGTAGCGCAGAGCTGCCTGCATCCCGAAGCCTGGTGCGCGCTGAAGAGCGCCCCCGGGCTTCACGCACCTCTCCGCAAGCCTGGGGAGACCAGTGTGGCTCCCTAGGCTTGCGGATATCAGGCTGTTCTGGGGGCTGGGGTCGGGGGAAGCTTGGGCTTCCCCCGCGCCTGCCCCGTGCCTGGGGAGGGGAAATTTTTTTTTTCTTTATTCTCCCCCAAAAAAATTAGGTGCGTCTTATGGGGCGGTGCGTCCTATGGGGCGAAAAATATGGTAGTCAATATAGGCACAGAGTTAAATTTTTTAACATTTTCTAATGGTGGTGTGCCTCGAGATTTTTTTCATGAAACAAGTGTGCCTTTGCCCAAAAAAGGTTGGGAAACACTGCTTTAGAGAGCATGAGACGTGAAGGATTGCTACCAAGGAGGAGTGCTAAGAGACAATTGCTCATCCCCATGGTTTTTTGAGCCCAAGCTTTTCCACATCTCTATGAAGCTGTTGGTAGCTGCCATCCAGGAATTTGGAGTGCAGTGTCATCAGTATGCTGACAAGATACAGCTCTATCCCTCCACCCTGGGAGAAGGGGAAGGATGCAAATTTAACAATTTTTTTAAAAAAGGAAACTATTGATGTCTCCAATATCAGAAGCCGAGCTTAGGTACTTTTTAACTTTCAATAAAGATGTCCGGGGGGAGGGGCAGGGAGGAAACGCCAGCAAAAAAACGTTTTCAGCAAGCACGCCCGTGGAAAGAAGGCTCAGCAGTCATAACAGAGCATCTTCCCAATTCCTGGTTGTTGTTTTTAATTTCCAGTAAAACCTATTTTGTGGGGGGGAGGGTCCCATTGACCCTCAACTGATACGTTATCGGTATGCACAATACCAAAAGAAAAGAATCATTTGCATTTAGAAAGGATTTCATGTTACACTAAGCAAAAAATGCAGATAGAAATACAGTATACTTTATATGTAAATATTTGGGAGGGGAATAAACCAGCAACTCTGCAGCAGCTTCTTGTAAAAGTTAAACTGTATCTACTGACATGCAAAAAATGCTGTTCATTATGGCAAAATAAATGTGAAGCATTTACCAAAATGTATCCATTCAAAAAGTTGAGATGCTGAGGGTTTGTAGTTTTGTTTTTTCATTCTTTCCTATGTGTAAACGAGAAGCATGAGAAGACACACATTGTGATAAGATTTAAGTGATGTGGCTTCCTATCATGTGCCAGGCCTATCATGTGACTGCTTTGAGTCCCAGATACAAATTATTTGGGCCGATATTGAATTGCTCAGAAGCAGAGTGCCTCCTTTTCTGGCACTGCATATGGGTGGATCTAATGGTAGCTGCCCTAATCGAGTGTGAACAATCTCTAGGGTGCTGGAGACAAGACCTCATTCATTGTGTCTGGTACCCTCTGTCCTTGATTGCCACTACCACATTTGTCCTGGATGGAACATTTCCTGTGATGTTGGATCTGATGGTAAGCACTCCTCTCCTGTATGGTAGGGGACCAATTTCTGTCATCATCCTCCTAGAAACTTAGGAGAACTTAAAAGATTCCTGAATGCCTCAAGAGATTTTCTGGTTGACATACGTGACACTCTGGTCAAGGCTCTGGCCTCAATAAGAAATGGCAAGATGGAAATGGGCCATCAAGATGACTGAGCACCTTCTCCAAGGCTGTTCATCCTGGTGAAGCAGGTTGAATGAAGCAGGCTGGATGATGGGCAGAGTGCAAGTGGAACAAATCTTGTACGAAGCCAATTGAACATATTAGAGCACATAGTTGTGCCTATCATTTGGTAACCATGGTGGCAAATGGAAATTACTTTTCTCTCATCCACAGTAGAGCAGAGCTTTTTAGAGGTTGAGGAAATTCTTGATCAGTCTGTAACATCTGAACCACTGTGATATATTTCCTAGGCATTTTGAGGATGAAACCAGTTACCCCATTCTGCCCTTTGGCAACTACTGTTTTGGAGAAGGTTACAGAGAACCATCTGGCCCTGTTTGTTGTTGCTTAGTCATTTAGTTGTGTCCGACTCATCATGACCCTATGGACCAGAGCATGCCAGGCACTCCTGTCTTCCACTCCCTCCCGCAGTTTGGTCAGATTCATGCTGGTAGCTTCAAGAACACTGTCCAACCATCTTGTCCTCTGTCGTACCCTTCTCCTTGTGCCCTCAATCTTTCCCAACATCAGGGTCTTTTCCAGGGAGTCTTCTCTTCTCATGAGGTGGCCAAAGTATTGGAGTCTCAGCTTCAGGATCTGTCCTTCCAGTGAGCACTCAGGCAGATTTCCTTAAGAATGGAGAGGTTTCATCTTCTTGCAGTCCATGGGACTCTCAAGAGTCTCCTCCAGCACCATAATTCAAAAGCATCAATTCTTCGGCGATCAGCCTTCTTTATGGTCCAGCTCTCACTTCCATATATCACTATTGGGAAAACCATAGCTTTAACTATACAGACCTTTGTTGGCAAGGTGATGTCTCTGCTTTTTAAGATGCTGTCTAGTTTTGTCATTGATTTTCTTCCAAGAAGCAAGCATCTTTAAATTTGTGACTGCTGTCACCATCTGCAGTGATCATGGAACCCAAGAAAGTAAAATCTCTCACCGCCTCCATTTCTTCCCCTTCTATTTGCCAGGAGGTGATGGGACCAGTGGCCCTCTTATTTGGGATCAATTCCAGCTACTGCAGCCTGATACTATGGACAAGACAAATGAAGAAGTGAGACCAAGCTCCCCTGCCCCATGTGGTTTCTTAGCAATAGCTGTACAGGGTTATTGGGGTGGGTCCAATGAGTGGTTAATGCCTCGTGATGAGAGGGAATGCCCCCCCCCCAACTTGAAATAGGTGGTGATGCTTCCTCTCCTTAAGGAGCTCTTTTTGAGTCTGGAGACTTTGAATAATTGCCACCCAAGACCTTGAAGAAGATTGTGGCTGTGCAACTTCAGATACACTTGGATGAAGCAGATTGTCTTGACTCATATCAAACTGAATTCAGATCTTGATTTGGTTCTGAGATTATGTTGGTTCCTCTGCCTGATGAGTTGCTTCAGGAGATGGTGGGGAAACAGAGTGGAATCCTTGATACCTTAGTGACTTTTGATACTATAAACACAGTCTGTGGGTTGGGAGCTGAGGCCATAGTAGAGTACATATTAGTTCTGCTCCTACCTCCAGGGCTGAGCCCCATGGCAAGTAAAGATGTGAAGTCCTGCATGACAAACTACATAATTGCTTCAGATTATCCTATGCATGAGCCTGTCATGATATAATAATGAATTATGATGCCTAGGCTTCTACTTAGTTGTGTGTTCTTTTCAATTCACTGTAAGCTATGAAAGTTATCGGAGAAAATGTTGGTGAAATAGAACGCAAAAGGTTTAACCACAAGTTTTAAAGAACAAGTGTCCCAAAGTACCTTCAAATGGATACAGCTTTTTTTTAGCAACAAAAATTATACACTGGCACCTTCAGGCCTGGGGCACTGCCCTTGGCTCTGGCACAAGGGAATCCCACAGTCCCAGCAATGACTGTAAAACATCGTTTGAAAAAAGTGCAAACAATGAGGTGACAAGTGTGACCCATGTCTTGTTGAAAAGATACCAGAATCTTGGTTTGTGTGCTCTGTGGAGTGACACCCTCCTCTGATCTGAGAAGATGTGGGTGAAAAAGGGAGCCATGTCTACTGTAGTCTTCATGAACTCTAACCTTGTAGTTTTCAAAGACAGCTGGAAATGGCAGAAGCACTGTCCTGTTCTAAATGGCCTACATTTCTTCCAAAAAAAAAGTGTAGGTACAAAGAGGCCTCTTTCTCTTAAAATTCTGTACTATATTCCTATTCCTTGCAATAAAAATATTGCTGAACATCATTGTTTTATTCTGCTGTATACATGTATACTTGTATTCTCCTGTATACATGATGTAATGTTCTCTGTTTAAATGGTGAGCAGATCAGAGGATTTGAACAATTAATTCATTATAGGACTCTGTACAACAGACCTTCTCCCCTTGAGCTACTTTCTCCTTCTGCTTCTAGTCTTGCCTCCTGCTTGGGCCAACCTCCTGCACTAGATATGGGGGGCGGGGCGCCCTTCAAGATATAGTCAAATTTATCCTCATCCATAGGGAATCAAAAGCTGTCTTACCCCAGAACAGACTATTTTGTCTTTCCAGCACAGGCAGAGTTCTCTCACATCACAGATCTTGTTCAATTTCAGATGCCTTGACTGATTGAAATGCAAAGTGCATGCCTTAGCCCTGTGCTGTGGTCTCTTATCAAAATATACACGTGTCCATGTCTCCTACTCTGTACAGAAGTAACAAAACACTGGCGTCTTTCCACAAAAATAAAACAAACCAAAAAATTTATCTATTTGACTTGACACTGCGTTCAACGCAGCTGCTGATGCTTGGAGCCAGTTCACTTACAACAGTTTCTTGCCTTCGTTGAAAATGTTTAACGATTATACCACATTCGGTGCTTTACCAAATACAGCACAGTATAACCATTCATACATTCTCTCTCCCAGAATCAGAGAACTGTAGAGATGCAAAGGAACCCCAAGGGTCATTCCTGCAATGCAGGAATCGCAGATCTTCACACTCGATGGGAGGTGGTCTGGAATGCCACTTCACAGATAAAATCACATTGAGTAGGTGGCTAGGAATAATAAAAATGTTTCACGAGTTTCCTGCTCCCTGGGATGCTAACATTGCAATGTTCTAAATGCCAGGCAAGGGAGGAACTAAACAGATGTTTCCAGAGAGATTTTGCTCAATGCCTTGCCTTGGCCACCAATAAGAAAGCTTCAGAGAAGAGAAGGAACAGCTGGGCAGGTTAAGGAGTTCACTAGTCGGGTTCGGGAGAGGGGAAGTTTTCTGCTTTCATCAAGCTCTCACTGACGTAATTGGGAGCACGACAGGGGCTTTGGAATTTGGAGCTGGTTGGAAAAAAATGTATTATTTTCCAACTTTTTTTTGAAAAGTGGCTTTCAGAAACAGAAACAGTGACCTGAGGGATGTTCAGCTATCACCAGTTACAGTGGCAATCTGGAAAAGCTACCACACAGAGGCTGCTTGCAGTTTTCATTACCCTATAAATATGTGCAGGCTTGTCCTTTTGCTGTATTTTCATCTACTCACATTCTCCAGTTTGAGAGTAAAGCCCTGACTTTTGTAGATATTTCCCTTCATGATTCCCCCCCCCCACTCCATTTTTGCTTCATGCACAGAATGAACAGCAATTAGTGAAATAATTTCTGTGTGGTTCTATCAAAATGGCAAAACACATAAAGATATGGAAGGATTAAAGAGAAGGAATTAAAAATGAAATTAATAAATACATTTGATGACTGCATGCATGGGTACCCAAAATACTGTAGATAGAAGCACCAAATGCCACTTAATTATGTAAAAGAAGTAATTAATTTCACAAAAGGAATTCTAGCTCAGCCTAAACACTTATCAAGCAGAGCGTTCTGAAAGTCTGACTTGAAAGCAGTTCGGTGCACCAAGTTCTCAGCAAGTTCTATTTGAATTTGAAGTATTTGTATTTGAAAATGGGCACCTGAAATTGGGAGTAATGGAAGGAAGAGGAATTCTTAAAATAATTAATGGGAGATCAGGCTTACTAGTCCCAGTGAAGTCAGATAGTGGCTGGGCAGCGAGCTATTTTTCGCTTTACAAAATTTGACAACATAGAACCACCATCCCTGTTTCTAGATGGCCCAGGGCATTTTGGAAGGAAATAGTGACCTCCCCAGATATTCTCAAACAATGCTGTGTCCTTAGCATTCTAGGGGTGGGAGAGCATGGCGACTGTGCAAGATCTTCCTCCTCTTTGTTGTTAAAATGACTTTAAAAAGAGGGGGAAAGTGGAGGTGGCATTGCCCATCACTAATGACCCGGATACGAACTCTTCCAGAAATTGACCCTGTTTTCCGTAGTGATGTCACAAGCAGTGTCCAGTCATGACAGTGCAGAATAGAAGTTAGAAGAACTGGGTTCAGGGGCGCCGACTTATAAAAAATATTGGGGGGGCCCATACCGACTTATAAAAAATATTGGGGGGGCCCAAGACCTCCAAACCGCTGCTGCTGGGGGAACGAAAGGGGCGAGCCCCGGGCTGCCCCGACCTTAAGTGAACCTGTGAGGGCCCGCCCTTTGCGGCAGCCGATTGGCTCCCGCCGTGGGTGGTGAATATTAATGAGCTGGGGGAATCCCCGCTTCTCGCGGGGCTGACGCCAGCCCCGCGAGATTGTTGATGGGTCGAGAGCCCGCAACCCCACCCCCTCTCTAGATCGGGAGTGGCTTTGTTTTAACTCATTACTGAATGTATTTTAAAAGGTAACTATCGTCAAACAAGGAAAATAAAAAATACCAACATAATTTTGTGATTTTACAAAGCATAATATAACTAATAATTTTCTTAAATTATTGGGGGGGGCAGAGCCCCCCCAAATGAATTTTTGAGGGGGCTCGGGCCCCTTCAGGCCCCATGGAGTCGGCGCCTATGACTGGGTTTAATCAGCATTCTGCAGTGTGAGAGAAGACATCGTCTCTCCATCATGAATCAATAGAGATTGAAAAATAGCAAGGATTCCTTTCCATTTGGGAACTATTAGGCACAGTCTGTCATGTGCTTTTTAAAGATGGATCAAACTGGAACCATTTTAATAAGTGGCTCCTCCAAGAACTTAAGGACAGTTTTGTTCTCCCTTCCCATCCTTTATTCTCTCAAGAACACCGTAAAAGTAGGTTAGAGTTATAGCAGATGACTGGTCCAATACTATCCTCTTAGATACTTGTGACAGACCTGGGTTGAACTGCAATAGCTTGCAGGGACATAGCTCCAAAAAGCAGAACCACTTGAGTATGTGAGGGACCAGACTTACTAGCAGTCCTATACAGCTTGGGACCAGAATTCCAAAAAGATTCTGTCAGCCTTTATATACAAAACAGATCTCAGAGCTCTGCAGGAGAGGGCATCCTTCATGTAGGCACCCATCTCATCAGGAGGGCCATTCTTTATGGCATAGGAACTGGGCCTTTAGCATGGCGTCACCAACCCTTTGGTCCATATCAGATGTTGTCTATACTGTACTGTCTTTCTGGTGCCTATTGAAGACCTTACTTTTTAAGCAAGCCTTTCAGTGGGAATTTTTCTTCTAGTCTATATCTATATTGGATTTGTTGTAGAAACAGTGGTACCTCAGGTTACAGACGCTTCAGGTTACAGACCCATTAGCTAAAGTGGTGCTTCAGGTTAAGAACAGTTTCAGGTTAAGAACGGACCTCCGGAACGAATTAAGTACGTAACCAGAGGTACAACTGTATAAAATATTTTAATTGTCTCTACAATTAAAATATTTAAACTGTTAAACTGATTAAACTGTTAATATACAATTCTGTATTAAACTGCTTTAGGGTTTTTTTTAAACACACACACATGCAATTTTATATATGTTTTCATTGCTGATGTTTTTCCTGTGAAATCACTTTGAGAGGTTTCATGGGAAGCAGGTTTGTGAAGGAATGAAATAAAGTGATAAATATTGGCTCACTTGCTCAGGCAATGCAGAGTCATGTCCCTCTCTCTTCCTGCCTGTGGCGAAAGAAACCCTTCATGTGTACCCTGTAAATATACATAGCTTGCCCTTTCCATAGACAAATGTACATAGCTTGACCTTTCCACAGAGAGCAAACACTGCAAATGGTATCAACACCACCTCTATAATGAAACAAAGCAAAAAAAACCCAAAGGAACTTGAACTTCTTGGAATCACCCCCAATCTCCCAAGCTGCTTGTAAACATACTTACAAAGGCAGTAATCATTTGCTCTTGGAACATGTCTTGCTGAAAGCAGGAAGAGCAAGATGAAGGAAGTAATAACTGCTTTTGCCTAGATGCTTTGGAGTGCTGTGCAACCTTTGTGGTGTAAGTTTTAAGTTTGGTTAGTAATGCACCTTGTCAGCACCAACTTCTGCGCCTTCATTACCAACCCAGCAGCTATCGGCAGAATTGTATGGTGCTGGGAGAAACCCAGTAAATATATATGTACCAAGTGAGTGACACGAATGAAGAGATTGTGCCAAAAAACAAATGACCGGACATCCTTCATCAGAACAGTTCCAGGGTCATTCAAAATATTTGGATAATCAGATGAGCAGGTAGTATCCGTACGAGTGAGTTACAGTGTCCCAGGCGACACAGGAGACCTACAGTAAAATGCGGGGTTTAGATAATGGAGGTCTTCTGCCATAGTGCATTTCCTCACTTCATTAAGACAGTAAATCCATGAGGAGCCATGAAGGCGAAAAGGCAGCAGCAGCCGAGTGCCAGCCAGCTTAATCGCACAGGCAGAGCCGGCTGCCGAACTACCTGAGCTGCTAAGCAGACAGATGCTGCTGTTACTGGAAAATATCTTAGTTTATGGTTTGGCATTAGAGTTTCTGCTAGAGCATCTGTGATATAATTGACTCAGGTTGTTACATTAAAAAACTTTCCATAGCTGGAAAATAAACACATAAAAACAAATCTAGAATAGAGATTTGGGTAGAAAGTGCAACTACTAAACACTTTGGCATTGCACACATGATGTGAATTAGGAGACCATTGTATGCACTTTCAAGGTTGGATGGCTGCTGCCCAAAAATGTCTTCCATGTTGGCTCACTTGCACATGAAGCTCTGCTCTGGAATTGTGCCAATGACAACATCCTTCTTATGCCGGCACTTGGATAACCCCTCATAATCAAGCTTCAACATTACTAAAGCCAACAATTGCCAGATACAACCTTGGATTGTATCCACCACAAGTCATACTCAAAGTAGACCCACTGGCATTAACACACGTAGGTAGCTTAGGTCCAATAATTTCAATGGATCTACTCTGCTTTGTGGGACATCTTCAGAAGAACAAAAGGCTAAGGAGTAAAGCATACAGAAATCCAACCTAAGACAGTTGTATGGCGCCTTGTACGCCTACTTCTGGCAACTCCTGCAGCCCAGCTGGTGCCAAACGTATTGCTCTGGTTTCCTTTGGATGACAGCAGTGAGGCCAAGAAGGGGGTCTTGTTGTCTGGGCAGCGCAGGACCTCCAAACACACTGCCCAGCCGTTTGCCCTGGAGAGATCACTTTGGTGATGCTAATGCAGCAAAAACACAGGGAGGCAACAGTTACTGGTCTTTGCTGCCACAGCAGGCCCTGTGATTCTCCAGCAGTTTGACTTCATTCCCAGAGGCACACTCCATTCTCTCTCAAGACAGACAGATGCTAACAGAACTGAGTTGAATGCAAAGCTAGAGTTCCGAGTTCTAGTTATGAATGCAGAACTGAATCCCTGTAATTTCTTTGGGCCTTAGGCAGTGTGGTACTCACTAATACAGTTACTTTCCTCAGCTCTGGAATCTCTGTAACATGTCCTGTGAGGTTTGATGGTCAGAAATTCCCCCCAGTACCAGTGGAGCTGGCTGGATGGTCATGATGTCATCAGCGCAACTGTACATGATCAATGAAGTCACTGAGACAGACAACAAAGGGTCAAACCACATAGAAAGCAGATTTTGGACACCTATTACACCACATTGGTAGTGTCTGAAATGGGCCTAAGGCCCAGTGGAATCAGTAGGATTTAGTTCCATAGTAGAGTTGCTTCTCAAAACCCAGAAAGCACAAAGGATCCCTGTTGTTGGCTCTGGCAAACGCTAGCAAAGTTGAAACTGGAATGTATGAAAATGTATGCGATGATCGCACCTAGTGGCCATTTTTTTAATTAACTTATTTCATTTCACAACATTTATATACGGCTTGATTGCAATAAAACCTCTAAGCAGTTTGCAAGAAAACAAGCAAGAGCGCCATAGGATCATATATAGACATATGAGGGGGACCTTTTCCCCCTTCTCTTCCCATACCTTCCAACATTTCTCTGATGAAAATAGGGATGTCCCATTCCATAATGAGAATTTTACTATTTATACCCGACACATCTTACTGGGTTGCCCCAGCCACTCTGAGCAGCTTCCAACACATATAAAAACATAATACAACATTAAACATTAGAAAAACTTCCCTATGCATTATTGCCTTAAGATGGCTTGGGGGTCAGATAACTCCAAACCCTCAACATTTCTCCAATGAAAATAGGGACATCCTAAGGAAAATTGGGACATCAAATCAGAAACTGGGATAGCTTCTCTAAATCAGGGATGTCCCTGGAAAATAGGGACACTTGGAGGGTCTGTGTTCCTCTTCCATATTACATGTGCTTATTAAGGTACACAGGAACGAGAGGAAGAAAGACGTGTCAAGTTGTTTCACTCAGTATGTGTCTGAATGATTGACCAGGAAGCTTTAAAGCAAATGTAAGCCTATGTTCAGCTCTTAAAAAGCATGTTGGACAGGAATGCCAACAAATTTATGTGTGCCGAACTGTCTTTCTCTATCTGCAGAGATACAGTTACGAGATATGAGGCAGAGATTGCTACTATCGGAAATGTACCTGGATGATCTTTATTTCCTTTTAATAAAATGAAAAGCTTATGCTGCTTGCCCCCCAGTATGAGAAAGAGACTTTTGTTGCTTTTTTGACCCCAGAGTATACAGAGACTAAATATACGGTGCCATGTTTTTTACTGGAGCAAATCTTCTTGGCTAAGATTATGCAGAGCTCTTCATCAGACAAAATGAAGTTGTTGCTAATATGTGGCATAGAATTTGGTTTCAAATGAGTTTATTAAATAACTTCATATATACAAGTTTAGGATTGGGCACTATAAATTTTGTTGAACAGAAATAGATATGTTTAAGATTACTGATTTCATTTTATTTATGTAACTTGCTTTTAATATTTCTTCTTTTTTTTTGGTATTTTAAATGAATATTTTCAGCTCCCTTGTAAACCCTCTTAAAGGTAAAGGTAAAGGTACCCCTGCCCGTACGGGCCAGTCTTGACAGACTCTGGGGTTGTGCGCCCATCTCACTTAAGAGGCCAGGGGCCAGTGCTGTCCGGAGACACTTCCGGGTCACGTGGCCAGCATGACAAAGCTGCATCTGGCGAGCCAGAGCCGCACACGGAAACGCCGTTTACCTTCCCGCTGGTAAGCGGTCCCTATTTATCTACTTGCACCCGGAGGTGCTTTCGAACTGCTAGGTTGGCAGGCGCTGGGACCGAGCAGCGGGAGCGCACCCCGCCGCAGGGATTCGAACCGCCGACCTTTCGATCGGCAAGTCCTAGGCGCTGAGGCTTTAACCCACAGCGCCACCTGCGTCCCTGTAAACCCTCTTAGAGGAATTCTGTTCCAGTAAGCGTTGTATAAAATTTATTAAATATATCAAAAATATATCAAAAACAAAATATTTGCTTTTGTTAACAAAATTGTTCTCGCCATAACTGAGAACATTGTTTCCACTATACCTGTTGAATCGTTGTGCTTATACTAAACATCTAGGAACATGCCTCAATCTGTTCTATTTCACACTTTCACCTGGCATTCCATTCTGCTGGAATTAGTTTACTTTGCAGAAGTCTTTGTTCTGTTTTGCCGTCCAATGACGTGGGAACATACATATTTTAAACATATCTTTTCCCTAGCACACAACAGACAAACATGTCTCAGTCATCAGCAATACAGTCATACCTCATGTTGCGTCTGCTTCAGGTTGCGTTTTTTTGGACTGCGGACTGCCAAAACCCGGAAGTACCAGAACGGGTTACTTCTGGGTTCTGGCAGTCGCGCATGCGCAGAAACGCTAAAACGTACTTTGCGCATGCGAAAACGCTGAATCACAACCCGTGCATGCACAGACGCGGATTGCGAACCTGCATCCCGCACGGATCACGTTCGCAACCTGAGCATCCAACTGTACTTGCATATTATTTACCTTCCCTGTGTGTTCCCTTCCAAAGTTAATGAATTTCCATAGGAGAGATCGTTAATCTCCCCATTTAACTCCTTGTTGAATGCCTTCTGTGCCACGCTTCCTGCAAATGCTAGTTACTTTTTTTTGAGGGGGGGGGATCTAGCACATTCAATGCATGCACACCTTTCGGCTGCAATCATATTCCCTACTGCTGCATCTGCAGCTCAGGTTCTCACAGCAGCTGTAGAGGAAGGTGGAAGGCAGGACAATCGGCCTTTATTGGGCCTAATGCCATCACTCAACAGGATGAAGGCCAGCTTGAGGTCCAGTGAATCTCAAACTGGCTCAGCCCCACCCTTGGAATGTCCCATTTTTGGGGCCTTCCACCAGAGGGCATCCCACCTGCTTGCAAATTCCACAGGTGAACAGGGAGGATGATTGGGTCTAAGTTGTGACTTAACATTTTATCTACTACATTGCACTGACTACATCCAAGCTTGTGATCTAGGGGGGGGGGGGAGAGGGAGAGAGAGAGAGAGAGAGAGAGAGAGAGAGAGAGAGAGAGAGATTTGAGATATTCTGAATATGAGACTCTCATATTGCCTAGTATTACTTCCCATTGTAACAAACCATGTTCTCTCTTTTGGAATTGATTGTCTCATTTCTCTTGCTATGCATGGCCTTTGCAAGATACAGATGGTTCACCTGAACAGGTCAAACAGGAAAAGAAAATTAGGTGTAAAGCACTGAATTCAAATGAAAAGGATTCACAGAAGTGTACCGGCTGGATTCTAATTCATCATACCGATCATACATAAAGACTGCCGTGAGCATAAGGCTAGGAAGAGAAACTTTTCCCCTGAGAGTTTTAGGAAGGAAGAGTTCTCTGAATGTTGTGTACATTCAACATGAAAAGTGTTCAAATCAACATTTGCTTTGGAGCAACACTGCAGATAAACACATTTGGACAATGTATAAACAGAGAAAATATATGAAAGGGAACTGTATAACTGTGCTTTTTGAATAAGAATGAGAGACCAATGGAATGATTCATTTGTTGGTAAGCTCTTAATTTGCCAGTATTGCTTTGAGCTCTCAACGAGCATTTTGCATGAAGTAAACTGGAGGACAATGGTGGCATGACTTTATGACACACCGCAGGTTATTCCAAAGGCCTGACTTTCAATCTCCATTGATACAAAATTGGCTGTATCAATCCAGTATTGGGCCCAAATGTATGTACCCCAATGAAGTCATGAAAATAAACTATCTAGTGGGAGTGATTATGGAGAACATAATTTGCAAGTAATAAATCATGTCTTTATAGAGACTCCCCCCCCCCCAGTGGAACAATATTGTTGCAAATAATAGAGCCAACAATATCCCACAATGCAAAGTCCAAAAAAACTACACAACACTGGGGGGGGGGGGGAGTGTCATTAACTGAGTTATAACCGATGCGCATGTATAATGGTACAATAAGCATGAGTTGTGGATCACAAATCTCACAGATCTTGCAACAATAGCACATGCCACTTGAGCAGTCTAAAACCAATTAACATTTCCAAACAGACAAAATGGTTACCAGAAGCACATATGTTTCTGCAATTGTCTGGCATTATATCAACTTCAGACATTAAACCTTCCCTTTTCATGACATTTCAGATAAGCTATGTTTCTAGACTCAAACCAGGTAGGATCAACTTTAAACCTAGGGTTATTAGAAAGCAGTGTTCTTAGGGAAGTTCACACTGTCACGGGTTATACAACTTCCCAGCAATACAAATATTTCAGCAGGCAATGCCCACCATATTTGAGGGGTGGCTGGGCAGGAAATACCACTGGCCACCTTTTGGTCCCATTTAGCTCTTTCTTACTAATAAATGAGCTCAGGCTTGGAATTCTGGTCCGAGAAAGATGTGCCCTTGTGCAATGAAGAAAGGAGAATCACTGTGCTTCCTTTTGCTGGCACATAATTTACAAGTGTCAAATCTTCTTTAAAACCAAAAATGCTGTTAACACTTCCGGGCTTATGGGAATAAATCCACAGAGGATTGTTGGTTTATTCATGTTCAATGTGCCAACCAGTGTTGGCTAATCCCCAGTCCAGTGGCATATTGTTGAAGAAGTTATGACTTATTTTCCACCCAGAATCCTGTAAATGCATTAGCTTCTCAACCACTGATTGACCTAGATTTCAAGCTGCAGTAGTGTCTGCTTCCTTCACGTATATATGCCTATATGACAACTTTAGAACTGTGGCATAGTTTTATGTCATACTTTATGGGTTTGGGTGGCACATACTGTCTTCCTTTGAATGGCACTAATCACCCATCAATTGTAACTAGGTTTGATGCCAGGTTTGGGCAAGGTCCCCACAGCATCCTGACCAGATTGTGCACATATCACTGTCTTCCCCACTGGGCACAAGTGGCTATTTTAGGTCTTTAAAAACTATTAAATCAAAGATCTGTTGACCATAGCATTCCATTTAAATGATGGGCTGCTACCACGGATGGAAGCTGAGCTTGGGTTCTATTCAAAAGCAGTACTGCTGTATGCTCACCACTATCCAGGCACCTGGAGGGTGGTGAGTGGTATTTGTCATGAGACAAAGGTTTTTGAGAGCAGAAGCAGTAAGGCCTACAAGGCCTACACAATCATTCAAGCCTGCTAAGTGTTAACAGCAAACTGCTAAGTCACTGTGACTGTGATTCATCTTGGGTGATGACTCATTCTCCCTGTAAAAGTACTGGAGTCAGCCTGTGTGTGTCTCAGCCAGTGTGTGTGTTGTGTTGTCGCAGACAGAGTGGCTCCAGGAATCTAGTAAATCAGTAACTAAGACTGTGCCTCTGTGAAGAGTCAGATAGCTGCTATGAGCACTCTGTGTATGCTCTTTAACTATGCTGTTTATGAACAACTTTATTTTCTCAAGTAAAGGTTTTATTCTGTTTATGAAGAAGACTCTGTGTTGATTAATTTACCGCTGTGCGACAGTATTGAAGTCACTGTCATGGCAGCGGTAGTAGAAATATATATATACAGTGGTACCTCGGGTTAAGTACTTAATTTGTTCCGGAGGTCCGTTCTTAACCTGAAACTTTTCTTAACCTGAAGCACCACTTTAGCTAATGGGGATTCCTGCTGCCGCCACGCCGCTGGAGCACGATTTCTGTTCTCATCCTGAAGCAAAGTTCTTAACCTGAAGCACTATTTCTGGGTTAGCGGAGTCTGTAACTTGAAGCGCCTGTAACCTGAAGCATATGTAACCCAAGGTACCACTGTATACCTGTATTGTGTGACTGAATTGCAAAGGTGTATGGAGGGTAGGGGCCCATTGGTGAAGTGCAGCTATCTTCATATGATGCAAAGTATTGGAGGAAAAAAGTAGGAACCCCACACTGAAGGCTTCATGGGGCTGAAAAGCATATACCCTCTGGAAATGACCTCTGGCTGAGAGGTCAGGGAAGAATGGACAAAGAAACATCCCCCCAGGTCTCTCCCGATAGAGGTCATCATGCAAAGGAATTTCTGTGCCAAAATTGGGCATAAACCCCAATTGAAATGGATATAGAAAATCATTTTCCAGTTTGGAAGGAAACTCTCGACACCACATTTTGCAAAGCTCTTTCCATGGACAAAGAAAAGTGGTTCTAGGAAGCTCCTTGAGTTGCCATTAAACCTGGGCACCCACTGGAGTGCGTGTGATGGGTGCTTGCTAACATTTGCTGACACAATTATGGTCACAATGTCCTCAAAATGTGTTATGTAAAATTATCGTTATGTTGAAAAAGAGTGTTTTGATGGGTCACAATGAAGGTTGGAGTGATTTGACCATGGTTAAGGAGTCTGCAACAAAATTTTAAATGGTTGTAGGAAAACAAGGAGATTATCTTCTCTAATGGATTGCTAACTTTCCAAAGTAATTCAAAAAATTCAAATCAACCAATGTGAAGCTGAGGCTGAGAGGGGAAGTTTAAAATTCTACTGTCATTCAGGACCAAGACTGAAAGAAGCAGCACCCAATTTTACTGGGGGTGGGTAGGCCACTGATAATGGTTTGGCAGGCTAGTTCAAATCCAGTTTGCCCCCCTGCTATGAACAAAAAGAATGTAAGAACAGTAGTGGATCGCATGATGGGGCGCCACCGCTCACATGACCTCTGTTTGGTCATACCACTGGGGAGAGGGGTGAGGTGGCAGCAAAAAAATGCCTCAGCAGAGCTAAGAGGGTGCCCCTGCCAGTGTGTTTTCACCATGCCAACTTCCTTGCCACTTCTCTGCTTTCCCTGTACCTGCTGATAAGCAGGAGCAACATGACTGACCAGAGGTCAGGGGAGAAGGGGAGCTACAGGATGAAACTGGTTTGGGGCATAAATACAAGCAGGGGCTGGAGTGGACCAGCAGAAAAGAAGGAAAGAGAGTGGTTCATCATCATCATCATAATTTATTATTTATACCCCGCCCATCTGGCTGAGTTTCCCCAGCCACTCTGGACAGCTCCCAACAGAATAATAAAAACACGATACAACATTAAACATTAAAAACTTCCTTAAACAGGGCTGCCTTCAGATGTCTTCTAAAAGTCAGATAGTTGTTTATTTCCTTGACATATGATGGGAGGGCGTTCCACAGGGCGGGCGCCACTACTGAGAAGGCCCTCTGCCTGGTTCCCTGAAACCACACATGCAGTTCTTAAAATGGACTGTACCACTTCAGGTTGCCCATTGGGAGGTACAGTGGAACCTCAGGTTAAGTACTTAATTTGTTCCAGAGGCCCGTTATTAACCTGAAACTGTTCTTAACCTGAAGACCACTTTAGCTAATGGGGCCTCCTGCTGCCGCCATGCCGCTGGAGCACGATTTCTGTTCTCATCCTGAAGCAAAGTTCTTAACCTGAAGCACTATTTCTGGGTTAGCAGAGTCTGTAACCTGAAGCATATGTAACCTGAAGTGTATGTAACCCAAGGTACCACTGTAATTAAATTTTAAAAAGTTTGGTTCCCTGCGAAAAACAATACCTAAAAAGTAGCAAAGCAGATGTGGATTTTTTGGGAGGGGGGTTCTTGCAGGAGGGATCATTCAAAAAGTGCCACCACCACCCCACACTCTCTAAAGTAGTACAATCCATTATTCACAGTCTATTCCCTGTGGAAACCCAAGTCCACTAGACCAGGTCAAGGGGTATGAAATAATAGAGACACCGAATTTTACTTTTGAGAGGAAATAATGAAGAGGCATGTCAGGGCTAGGGGAAGGGTTGTGATGGAAAAGCAGCAGAGGCCATTATTCTCATGGCTACTGCAAATGTTGGTGTTCCATGTAGTGATCAAACTGTAGATGTCTAGGAAACAAACAATTTTGATAACAGACAGCATTTCATTTTTAAAGATACTGAAGTGTCAAATTATACGTTTTCTGGTTACGGATGATTCCGCTTACAAGAGCAGCCAATCTACATCTTCAGGACCTAATTAATATTCACGGAAAGCAATTAAAAGGAAAAGGAGACAATTGCATTTGTGCTGCTGCTGCTGCTGCTATACCAAAAGGCAAAACGAGCAGCATATTAAAACGGCAGCCGTATGCTGGCAAGTGTTGTTGATGCCCTACATGTTAGAGGCATCGAGACACACAGAGTATTATAGTCCACAGATCTGAAGGTGACACATTTTCACAGATGCCGTTTCCACATACCTGCACCAGCAAAGGAAATCGGAGAGATCAAAGAGACTGCTGTGCATACAAGATGGACGGACGGGGGGGGAAGAGATAAAAATAAATAAATCTGCCGATAACAAAAGCTATTGCTACAGAAAGATGGGGTAAGTGAAACTGATGAATAACTGCTATCTGGCAAGCACTGATAGCAGCTGCACACAGGAGTGTGGATGTCTGAAGAGAGTTTCTGAAAAGTCGTTCTGGAGCTACAAAAAAATACAAAGAAAAGTCATAATAGACTTCCAGCAGTGTAGAGAAAATGTTTACAGGAAGGGTAGCTAAAAAGTGTGTTTCTGCAAGAGAAATGTGATTTTTTTAATTAAATGTATTGATTAAATTATTTGGAAATAAATGGAATATCGCTGCCCCGCTTCTGAAAAAGGTGGTGCCCAATGCAGGAAACAGAAAGCAGAGGTGGTCACATTCACCCTCCGAGGGCAGAATCTCAAAGTGGATGTGAAAAGACCTGGAGTTTGCAAGGCTTCCTTCCCAGTTCTTCTACACATTTTTTTTAGTTATTTATTTGAAGGCATTTAAAATCGTGTTTCCCTGATTGATTGTAAATCACTGATAAGCTGCTTAATACTTTTGCAATGCACTACTCTTATTTTATGTGGAATCTCCTTCCTTGGAGCTTTTTAAGCAGGGGTTGGATGGTGATCTGTCATGGCTGCTTTAGCTGAGATTCCTGTATTGCAGGGCGTTGGACTAGATGACCCTCAAGTGCCTCCCAACTCTACAATTCTGTGATTCTATAATTTTATGATTCTATGATGTAAGGCAGCTTCCTATAACAGGCCTAATGAGCTTTGGTTTTATTAAAACATTTACTTCCTGGCACTGACTTAAAAACTGCCTAGGGGACTAGCTAGGGAAGGGAAGGGATAAAAAAAATTACTAAAGTTGCAAGATCCAAGGCCAGTAATTTATATAAAGACCTCCTCCCCTGCAAGAGAAAGCCAAGTGACTCCAAGCGATGTAATGACACCAGTACTGAACAAAAATAATGGTTTACTTAAATTATACGGTACTCTCATTCTGTTTTCAGGGCATTCTGTTTCTTTTTCTTCCAGGGCTGTTTGGGGAAGAGGGCGAAGTAATGTTTGCTCTTCTCCAAGCAGTTTGTCCAAGGCATTGTTTCAGAATAGCTCTGCTTACAAAGTGCCTGAGAGGGTTACAAAAGCACCGAGAAGGAGATGGGATTGAAGTGTTTGCCATCCACACTGCTTACCTGGATTCACAGGAAAAAAGTTAGTTTGAGCTCTACGTCCATTTTGCGATACTACTTGCTTTATTTGTTTCATGCTTGAACAACATAACAGAAGGGAAATAGCAAGCCAGGGGGGAAGCAGTTCATTAAAGGGCTGGCTTGTGCAGAGGGCAGGAGGAGTTGCCTCCCTCCAAGATTACTTCCTAGCCACAATAACAGATGTTCTGAGCCGGTTAGAATGTGGTCTGAAGCCTAAAGTAGAATACTTTTCTAGGCCAAGGCAACGTCTCTAACCTTTCTTTCTGGCAAAGGGTAGAAGAAGCCATGGTGAGATGCGGAAACTGGGACTAAAACACTGTCCCCTTGGTTCCATAAACTCACCCCCAGTGCCCCTACTCTACCCTATTTAAAATTATTTAGAATACAGTGGTACCTCGGGATGCGAACAGGATCTGTTCCGGAGCCCCGTTCGCATCCTGAATGGAACATAAGACGCGATGGCGCGTCTGCATGTGCACGGGTCGCATCTTGCCGCTTCCGCGCCTGCGCATGATGTCATTTTTAGCGTCTGTGCATGCACAAGCAGCGAAACCCGGAAGTAACGCACTCCGTTACTTCCGGGTTGCCGCAGAGCACAACCTGAAAGCGCTCAACCTGAAGCACATTCAACTCGAGGTATGACTGTAGCAGTTTGCATGACCCATTAAGGAAGGTAATGAAACAATAACATTAAAAACAGAACCAACTGATTGCACATTTGCAGTTATTTGGCTTAATTAATTCAACAACATTTATGAACCTGATCTACTGATACTAGCTTTTCAAAGTCATATAGTCTTTTACACTCCTAGCACCCCCTGCTGCTCCCTTGTTTCTCAGCACCCCCTGCCACCCACTTGCCTCTTTGTGCCCCCTATGCAATCTCCCCCCATGGGGTGGGGTGGCACAATGAACAATAACCACCGCACTAGAGATTCCTGGAAAGTTGATGTCTTGCAGTCATTCTCAGGAGTACACAGTTTCCCCTTCCTAGTTTGTTCCTGAGCAAGATAGGCTTAGAGCAGGGATGTCCAACAGGTCAAACTACTGGTAGATCCCTGGGAGGTTTTGGTAGATTACGGTCAATCGCTGGATCCCTTTCCTTAGCATTGGTAAAATTGAATCCGGCCCCGCCCCCTCGCCCTGCCTTCCATTGTTGCACAATCGTCAGAACAGAAGACAGAGTTTACTCAGTGAGGCTGTTTGTTTCCCTGGCAATTGGTTGTTGAGTGGCTGTTTCTCTTTCTCCTCCAGAACCCTTAAAAACAGGGCTTTCTTCCTCCCTAAAAAAAGCTAAACAACTTTTTCTTGTACCCCCCTCCCCCACCCAGGGTTTTTATCCTCCCTAAAAAAAACCTTTGACCTGTACTTCCCAAAAACGGGGGTAGATCACTGCCAGTTTTTAATTTGGTAAGTAGATTGCAGTCTCTTGGGAGCTGGCCACCCCTGGCTTAGAGCAAAAGGTTTCCCACAACCAACGTTTCCACATTTGTGGCCGACGTTCCTCCAATGCTCCCATCCTCTACCAACACTGGCAACGTAAGAATATAGAACTCATATGACACAAGTGGTATGTTGCATGGGAATATGATTGGCTGGATCAGGTTGCACAGGGTGGTAACTCAGGAGGATTAACTCCTGCCTAGTCCCTGGGAGCTGCCATATATCAAATCAAGCTGTTGCCCCATCTAACTCAAGTGTTGTCTACTGACAGTAGCTGTCCAAGTTTCCAGGCCGGAGGAGCCTTTCCCAAACCTAACAGCAGACCATCAGAGTGATGCAGAGGGCAGATGTGAAATGCTTTATAGGGCATGGCAAACTATGGAAAAGGAGGACATGAGCTGCAGGAGATCCATAGCCATGCCCTTTGGAAGGTGCTCCACTGGCTCCATCTGGCGTACGTGCCAGAGAGGCTGAACAGGCATGCAACCAACCACTGAAAACAGAATTGTGAGCTTATGCTTCTAAAGAGATGGGAGTTTTGTTAGTAGGAAACATTCTGTGTTCTTGCTATGAATCTGATAGGCACAAATTGACATGCCCCAAGGTTATGGTGGCTGATCACACTCTGGTGTTTGGTAAAACAGGGGAATTTCACTGAAACTAATTTCTAAGTGTTGGAGACTATGATTCCAGCATAATGTGCCTGCATTTCAATGCATATGTTATCTCCCATAGATTTAAGTGAGTGAGAGAGAACACTTTTCGTTCGTGACACCTGTCACATTCTGGGAGTACTATAATTATCTCTCCGTTACATCAGGCATTGCAAACATCATATGCAATTTCGTAGGCATAGTTATTGCTGCACTCTGTGCAATATAAGTGCATTCGCACTGTCAAAAGCATAATAAAAATACCTTCCATTGTATGGTTCTCTGGAGTTCAAGAAGAATTAGTATGGAAATTATATACACCTGAAATACCACACATAGTTTTCTTCATGTATATGGTTAAAGTAAGTGATGTATCCATGAGTAACAAAGCCGTTTTCTTTACTTGTACAAGTAATAATGTTCTCCGATACGACCCCTTCATTTCCATCTTTAAGGTGGGAGTAATGCTTTTGCTGCACAAATTTATTCCGCCTCAATCTGCCGATATGCCTCCTACAACAAAGCATCTCTCCGTAATTGTGTATCTGGCATGGTAAATCCTATTCTGCATGAAAACTCATGATTGAGATTGCAAAAGATCCACATGAGCCTGAACATTCAATTCTGGCACCATAGATGGTACATTAATGGGATCGCATTTTCCATGTAATGCCTGCAGTTATCTCATGATAACCTACATCTAAAATTTGAACCACCTTTCTGCTTCCTCCACAGTAGTTCCCTCTCCCCAACACACAAATGCAATTATGTGGGAGAAAACATCACCATGATGACCGTGTCCACATGCAACTGAGGTGGAACAATCTGAACTATGAGGTTTCTGAAGTGCACGGTCCTGCTTTGTGCAACATCAATACGGTAACAATCCACCATTCCTACTTTAAAAATAAAATAAAATTCTGGAGTTTTTCATGCGACTTTGCCACAGCTTTCATTTTGCTGAAAGTTTTGTTTCTTACAGGTTACCATTGCATACCAGCGCATCTTCGCCCCAATTAAAACCACTGTGTGCAACAGAATTGAGCTGTTATATTAAGATGCCTTTTGGTGTTGTGATTTAATCTGTGGGCACTGGTGGGCACTGGTAAGGCATAAGAAAAAGGAATGATCTGAAAACTGCAGCAAATGATGCATGCCCGTCGATTCTGAAATAAATTTTAGAAGTTCTCCAAGTTAAACAGGAAGGCAGTAGCACAGAACACGGAGCAAAATGACCTCATAAAACAATACTAGAAAGAAACAGGGGAACTCCCGGTTATGCATAGTTGATACAGTGCGCATGGAAATCTACGTAATCTGAGAAAAGCAATTCTAGGTAGTGCTTTCCAAGATTTCTATGTGCTAACCCACATTTCTGCAGGGCCATTTCCCTCTACATTTAAGTGTTTTAACTTTAGAATAAAACCCATCGCCATGCCTCCCTGCAACATGGGTGTACGATTTGCTTACCTTTAAAATGCAGCTGGCCAAGAGGTTGTGTTATTATTTTTCACAATCAGAAGCTGGAGCTGCCTGGAATGACTCAGTCTCAACACCCATTCTTCTTCGTTCACACATTACTAGCATTGCTTAAAGGGGAAAATAAAACACAAAATGGGTTTTATACTTACCGTTACTTTCTATTCACAAGAATGGCTTTGGATTCTCCACTACATGACTGGAGCTACCTCCATGGTACCCTCTTGAAAGGAAGAGGGAGAAGAGAGAGGAAGAGGCGGAGCTTGGATGGTTAGTGGGAAACCACAAAGTGTTTGTTAGTCTCAACCCTGCCCTCTACTGACTGGAGGCTTTTTTCTATAAAAAAATATGTTTAGGGGTACTCTCATTTTCCTACTCATACTGAAATAATGCCCCTCAATGAAGCCAAAGTTAGAGTCACAAAATGTTTAGGGGTATGCATATCCCTGCGCCCCCCCAAAAAGCACTGCATTTACTGTACAAAACTGGCAGCCTCCATGGCAGTTCTGGCTTTTAACCTTTCCGTCCCCAGCCTTCTGCTGACTCTCTCAGCCTCCAGTCAGTAGAGGGCAGGGTTGAGACTAACAAACACTTTGTGGTTTCCCACTAACCATCCAAGCTCCGCCTCTTCCTCTTCCCCTGTACCCCTAAACATATTTTTTTATAGAAAAAAGCACTGAGTAAATGAATTACTGTATAGTTGTATACATTTGTGTTTTTTTAAATAATTTTTATTAAAGATTTTACATTACAAAAAATGGAAAAAAACAGAAAAAAGAAAAAAAATATCAAACAAAAATTGTTAAAAACAATTCATCTTTCCATCGCCTTATTTTTCATTTACTTGTTTCTCGGACCTCCTCATACCACCCTTTTTTTGTATTCCAAATCAAATTATTAATTCAACAATTTCTTTCCCTGTTTTTACTACCCAAATCTTATTCTTAAATTATTACAATCTTGGATTTTTACTTATTATAGTTGTATACATTTGATCCCCTTTTTAAAAATCACGCCTTTAGTTTGTTGGGATATATTTCCTCCTTGCGTTACTGACTGCCAGTTGGCCATGCCTGTTTTGTACTATTTATTTTTCATGTATTTTAAATATGTATAGGCTGCCTTTTCGGATGAAGTCCTTTCATTTGCTTTCATCAAGCAAACAAGAGTGTGACAGCCAGCGGTTTAAAAAGAAGAAGAGGAAGAACTGATACATTTCAGAATGGTGAATCTGGTAGAATGAAAAAGTAGTGAGCCTCAAGTTTATTATCAACTTTGTATTAATCTACACGTCTTGGTACTCCATCCCCTGGGCCATAAAATGCTCTAAAATGCACTGACAGCATGAACTTAGTACAAACTCCCAAAATTTTTAGATCTGGGCTCTTATTAACACTTTGGGAGGGAGCCTCAAGCTTCAATTGTAAACCAATTGTGGCCTCATGATAAGCACATAATTTTGCCTACGATCAGGATGGAAGATTCTGCACCCTGGAGATAAGCAGCAGCAAGATGAAGACAAATATTGACAAAGGAGATAAATCAAGCTGTTGTGATAATGAAATATAATCGTATGTTATTTTTAAAAAGCCACAGTCAAAATGGACATATTTCTCCTGCTGGGAAATATTGAGCCTTCAGGAAAAAGAAAATTACCTTCTTCCTTTTTTTTGGTCAATTCTCTGTATTCATACCTGAGAGTGAAATAACCAGTATCCACATGAGCAGACAGGGGCTGTTCTTCAAACTAATTGTTTTCTTGCATCTTCTTCACATTAGATTGACTAATGACAAGCAGGGCAGCTGTTCAGAAAGGTTTGTTTCACATTTGGCGAGTCTTTTATAACACACACATCCTGTGCTCACCTGTACCACTGTGGACCCAGGCAGACTTGAAACCATGTTAACTGTTTGGCAGCTTTCCTTCATGTCAATTCACCTACCCAGCTGGAGGCCTTAGCACTAACCAGCCACTGATACATGCTACACTCTTAACTTCCTAGGCTTCTAGGCTTCTTTGTTTTCTGAAACAATAGCAACAATTATGACAGGTGGCGTGGAGGATGTGGAAGAAAAGCCTGACTATTCAGCTGCAAGGATTCTGTCGAAAAAATCGGGAGGTCATAACTCCATACCCTCTGACATTTCTCTGATGAAAATAGGGACGTCCTAAGGAAAAGTGGGACATTCTGGGTTGAGATCAGAAACCAGGATGGCTTCTGTAAATCTGGGACTGTCCCTGGAAAATAGGGACACTTGGAAGGTCTGTAACTAGAGAGCCACAAGTTCCCTTTTCCCAAGAGGCAATAATTCACTTGTATGGGAGAAGGTAAAGGAACGCTTTGGGGGATAATATTGAGTGGAGGATAAAGCCATCATCACCCTAAATGACAGTAAAGCAAGTTTGAGCCAAGCTTTGTTTGATCTAAGCTGCATCATGGATTTTGTTTCTTGGTTACACTGCTAATACAGGCATAGGCAAACTTGGCCCTCCAGGTGTTTTGGTACTACAATTCCCATAATCCCTGACCACTGGTCCTGTTAGCTAGGGATGATGGGAGTTGTGGTCCCAAAACATCTGGAGGGCCAAGTTTGCCTGTGCCTAGTCTAGTACGAGTAACTGGGAGATTTGAATATTTATAGATAAGTGTGATTGCTTATCACACTCCTTTCATCTATGCCAATCAGGGTAGGCTCTTCTCCTGACCTACACACATTCGTTGCAACATGTGTAAAAAATCCTGCATGTGTATTTACAGAAACTTCCTAACACATGTCCTAGAGAGTGTGCATAAGTTTTGGTGTCATGATCCCAGAGTCCAGCAGTGATCATGACATTGCGGAGCCAGACATGAAGTCTGTGGCTGACTGACAGGCAAGAGCCTCCTTGACCAAATCCCACAGGGCCCTGGCCTACAAAATCATAGCCAGGCCTCTCACAGGGACCTTCTCTGAAGGAATTGCCTGCCTCCCAACCTCCTTCAATGATTCAACAGCAGAGGGAGAACAGCAGGCTCTATTCACCAGGCCATTTGTCCCCCACAAAAGGTGTTTGTGCGTTGGGCAAAGCGGTAAAGCATTTCTAATAACCTTTGGAAGGGTTGAAGCAGTGACATACCTGTAACTGGAGAAGCCACCCTGGGAATGATGCTACATGCTCATGGGAAATGTGTGCCATATTTTGAGTTATTTTGACAATATCACAAATGATCACCCTACTGATTATTCACTCTGACTGTCTGTGAGTGTAGCAACAACAAAAGAGTTAGACAGTTTTCTTGTGCAAGGTTAAATGTTAGAAACAACACAGCATTCTAATTAGAGGCATCTGTTCTTCACGAGACTGCCTTCCCCATTTATCTGTGATAAATAATCCACTTTCTCTTCAGTCTTGAACTCTGTTCCTTTCAAGGGAACCATTCAGCTAAATATAACATCTAATGACAAAGTAATTTAACATTTAAAAACCTTAATTGGTTGTTTACAGTATGTCAACTTAGCAATGTTTAAAAAAACAAAAAACACATCCACCAATATTTTGAACAGAGATATCTGTTTACTTCAATTTTGTGTGAGTCAGTATGTTTCATCCAATGCTATTGATTATGAACCTGGGCTTCTTCTCCAAATAAGATGTGCTTCTCCTATGGTTCTTTAGCACAGCTCCCTCTGAGAAGTTTGGTTGGCTAGGTCTTGGACAAGAGGGAGAGAGATAGAGAGAGAAAGAAGAGAATCTCAAAGGAGCACTCAAACAAATAGAAATAAGTGGAAGTTTTGTGTGAAAATGAAACAACCATTTTTAGTTCAGTCCTACTTGTTACCTACTGTATCCTACACCAGAGGCATTATAGGACCACAGTTCTGGTTAAGGGTGTGTTGAAGAAATTACATTCTGCCATAATAATGATGAGAAAGTAGTACACTTAGAAGACGTTTCAGCAGACTGCTTTGAAACTTTGCTGTACTGTATAGGAAATGATGATGATTGTCCATGCCAAATCTAGGACAGAAAGAATAATATCTGCCTCATTTTAAACGAGTTAAATGTTTGACAAGTAACTTTGTGAAGGTGACATGTGAGGGAAAATTTTCCTCCCATAGACTTTGTTGGAGTGGCTTTTCCAGAAAGCAGTGTATGGTTAAACTAGGGAACTTGTCCCCACATGAGGCACTGATGGTCACCAACTTGGATGGCTCTAAAAGAGGATTAGACAAATTCATGGAGGACAAGGCTATTAGTGGCTACTAGACATGATGTCTATTTTCTTCCTCCACTGTCCAGTTGCTAGGAACTGTTGTATTCATGTCCAGCTCGGAGGCTTTGCACAGGCCACCATGAGAACAGGGTGCTGGACTAGATAGAGAACTGGGCTGATCCAGCGGGCTCAATTTATGTCCTTAAGTTCCTAAATGTGAGGGCAGGTAGAAAGCAAATTCAGTTGCAAAGATGGCCCACAGGGAAAAGGTTGGATCAGCCTTCTCCCAGTGCTTCAACTGTGAACAAATTTCCACCCACAGAGCTACACACACACACCATGCTGATATCCTCTCACACCAACAGTGGCTCATTGGGGGAGCCAGAGATGTCATTCTGGAGGCAGCCATGTGCTCATTAGGACATGGGGCAAGATGGTGGTGAGCTTGAGGAAGTTCCAGACTTGTGGCAATGTCCCTGCATTGAGTGTGCACTGCTCCTACCACCTCACCTCATCTCAACAAATGCAGCACTGCTGGAAGACTGCCTCAGCTTCCACACAAGCCACCATTGCCACCTACTGTATTACTGGACACTGAGATGCACTGAAACCTTGCATGCTTGAATTAAACCTTGGTGTTCAAATGTTTTGAGACTGATGGTGCAACTGCTTGTCCTAGACACATTCACGTTTAAGCATTCTCACCAAACTATCACACAAATGGTTCAAGTGTGAAATAACCACACTGAGCTCTCCTCTACAGACATTGGCCTATAAATGTGAATGGAAGATACATATTTATATACATGCAGGAATTTTTCCACTGAACCTAATGATGGGACACCCCTTTTTGACCTGGGAGCTATGGATGTTATACAAGCTACAATACTGTGCTATAAGGCTGTATTTAACTAAATAGGACTTACTTCCCAGAAGGTTTGCACTGTAAGCCCATTAAACATCCTAAAATATCTTCTCCATGGCTGACGGGTTTCCCCACAACATGGTAGCTCAAAGAAAAATGCCCTGAGAATCTCATCAGAAAGGTTTCTTTAACTAACCCAAAGCTGCCGCCGCAGGATAATTTGAGCGACTGTGCTTAATAACCAGCGATATGGCCTACCTAGATCCATGTCAGATGAAATCCAATCCATTTTTCTTCTGCAATACATCAGGGAAATTAAATTGTATCTGTTACCATAGGAACATCTTGCCCAATTGCCTGAAAATAAATCTACAAGAAAAGAAGATGCCATTTTGTTCCTGTAAGAAACCATGTGTTCAAATAAAGGGGGGGGGAGGGAGTATATTCACTAATGTGAATATTTCAGCAACTGAAAACCTAGACTTTAGTTGATGATGCTCCCCCCCCCCCACCTTATGGTAGTGTTTTCATACATCCTTGAGATAAGGGAGAGCTGCATAGAGGAAAGATGTGGCTTCTTCCAAAGATATCTCTGCACAAAAGGGTTGCATGAGTTACTAGTATCTCACTGTATCTGCTTCAAGATGTGGATAGCCAATATGGAAAAACAGACTGGTGAAGGCACATTGTATTACGGCCACGCTGCTTTCCCGAATAGGAAGCATATTGTGCAGGCAGAAATTAATATGCAGGCACACTGCCAGGCTGGATAGTATTCCTTCATTCATCGCATGCAGCAGGACACGGAGCAATGGATCCAAACTACAAGAAAGAAGATTCCACCTAAACATTAGGAAGAACTTCCTGACAGTAAGAGCTGTTCGACAGTGGAATTTGCTGCCAAGGAGTGTGGTGGAGTCTCCTTCTTTGGAGGTCTTTAAGCAGAGGCTTGACAACCATATGTCAGGAGTGCTCTGATGGTGTTTCCTGCTTGGCAGGGGGTTGGACTCGATGGCCCTTGTGGTCTCTTCCAACTCTAGGATTCTATGATTCTAGGATCCGAAAACACAGCAATTGATCTCTTCTTGTTTTCTGGTTTGTAGCAAATGAAGAGAATGTGCTTTCCTGGCCCTCCTTCTCTGCACTGTGTGCATATGAGAACACTGGAACAGAACCTCAGAACAAGAGGCTAGTGTATATTTTTGCTTCCCCATCTAGCCTTCACTCACCAACCCAGCTAGGCATGTTCAAGTTTAAAATGCTTTGCAGTGGTACCTCAGGTTAAGAACTTAATTCGTTCCAGAGGTCCGTTCTTAACCTGAAACTGTTCTTAACCTGAAGCACCACTTTAGCTAATGGGGCCTCCTGCTGCCGCCGCACCGCCGGAGCCCAATTTCTGTTCTCATCCTGAAGCAAAGTTCTTAACCCGAGGTACTATTTCTGGGTTAGCAGAGTCTGTAACCTGAAGCATATGTAACCTGGAGTGTATGTAACCTGAGGTACCACTGTATTGGGAAAACATGAAGTGCGCCAGCTCCTATAATGGCGTGCATGCGAACCAATGTGAATATGCATCATGGATAGGAATAGAGAGGAGTGTTGCACTGGGATCTGCGGCAATGATCCTTCCTTGAGTGCGGCTGCCCTCAGGTTGGTCTGCACTAGACTATCTTGCACATGGGCAAAAAGCAATAAAGTATAAAAAAGGAGGTGTGGGGAATACTTTCCATGTGTTTTGGGGATCCAACTTCCCTGGTCAGCATGGCCAACAGCTAGGGATGATGGGAGTTGTATTCCACACAATCGAGATGACCACATGTTCCTCATCCCTGCCGTAACAATAAATAAATAAAAGCCTTAAATTCCTTTCAGAAGTTCATAGCAAACAATTTGGCTGCCTCACAATCGTTCACTTTAATTCAAGGTCATTCATAATTATAACCAATACAATGGTACCTCGGGTTACATATGCTTCAGGTTACATACGCTTCAGGTTACAGACTCCCCTAACCCAGAAATAGAGCTTCAGGTTAAGAACTTTGCTTCAGGATGAGAACAGAAATTGTGCTCTGGCGGCGCGGCAGCAGCAGGCGGCCCCATTAGCTAAAGTGGTGCTTCAGTTAAGAACAGTTTCAGCTTAAGAACAGACCTCAAGAATGAATTAAGTACTTAACCTGAGGTACCACTGTATGGGATTTTTAGAAGCAACTCATAACAAATTAATACAATATTTGGGGTTGCATATAAGTAAAGCAGGAAGAAATTCTTGCTGAGTTCAGTGGTAACAAATCCCAACTACCGTATTTTTCGCCCTATAGGACGCACTTTTTCCCCTCCAAAAATGAAATCTGGGTGCGTCCTATGGGGCGAATGCAGGCTTTCGGTGAAGCTTGGAGAGCGAGAGGGGTCGGTGCGCACCGAACCCTCTTGCTCTCCAGGCTTCAGGAAGACATCCGCAGACTAGGCTGCGGATAGTAGCCTGCTTCCCGGAGCACCGGGCGCGCTGAAAGCAGAGCGCCCGGTGCTTCGGGAACACTACCGCAGCCTAGGCAGCCCTGTGGGAGGTCCCGCAGCGATGTCTAGGCTGCGGATAGCAGCCTGCCGCCCAGCGCGCGGAGCACCCTGAAGCAGAGTGCCCCGCATGCCAGACAGACATCCGCAGCTTGGGGAGCCCTGCAGGAGTTCCTCGCAGGGCTCCCCACGCTGTGGATAGCAGCCTGCCGCCCAGCGTGCAGGGCACCCTGAAGCAGAGCCCCAGAAACTCGGGGGACAGCAGGGAGGCGCAGCACCGCCATCCCGCTGTTCCTCGGCCTGATTCGGTTTCCCCGACCTGCTTTTGGGGGGGAAATAAAGGGGGGGAAATTTCCTTTATTTCCCCCCCAAAAAACTAGGTGTGTCCTATGGGATGGAGTGTCCTATGGGACGAAAAATACGGTAAATGCGAATCCTATGGTCCCTACTGCAGGCGCTGGAAAGTATCTCAGATTTGACTCTTCAGCACTGGAGAAATAGATCAGAAATCACTGAAGAAGATCCACTGTAAGATCACCATTTTCTACTGCCATGAAAAGCTGGTAGGGCCATAGAGGCATGTCAGAAGCAGTTTGAGTATGTGCTGAAGGAGGTCCAGTGAATGTGTTGGGTCTGAAGGACTGAAATGCTTCCTAGTCACTTGACACCCCAGAAGCCTTACAGTTGCAAAGTAAGCTCAAGTCTATCCAAGCAGAAGAGTGTGTGTTTTTAAGAGCGATTGCTATGCTACATTCAACAAGGATTGTGTGAGATAGTCTATTACTTAAGGATGTTCTTTGAAATGTGTTGGTTTCAGTATGCTATCAAAACATACGGTAAATTTTAGAATTTTAACCAAAACATGCTTTTCTTTTGGAAAGTTTTCCTACATCATCCTGTCTTTTGGTTCAACACTGATCTGATACCATGAGGTTTTTCTTGTGGTAGTTTTCTCAAGAGCTGCTATACCTTGTTTTAAACGTGTCTCATGATTTGTTTTCTGCCTCTATTTTTACGCAGCCTCTGTCTAACTTTCCCCTTTCCACATCTTTATGAGACAGATCCGATCTCACTCTCTGCTGCTTTTGAACTGGCTCATGTAATACTTCGTGGAAATGAGGCACTTACTACATTTTTGTTGCTCTTGCTCTAGTATTTTCTGTTAGCGGAATGGAATCCTGGTAGGGACAGTAAACAGAAAGTAATCCCAGCATGTGGTGACATTGAATGTGCTAATTGTTCTGCTGAAATCTTATGCGCATTTAGTGGTATCTGTCTACCAGGCTGTAATTCTCCTCCCTTCCACCAGCAGTGCCACTCCCTGAAGTGTAATAACTCAACCAGGCACCTCTATCATTGGGGAGCTGAAACCACTGAGGCTGGAGATGCAGATGTACCTGTAAGGTGGCATTCAGTTAAATGGAGTGGCATAGACTATCCCACAACCTCCCGTCCTCCCATGGCTACAACTCTGGGTTTTCTATTGAAGAGTGTGTGAGAAACAGTACTAGGGGGTCTGTGAGACCACCAACGTTGAACAACTGAGATTCTAGATTCCATGGGCCAGATTCAACTAAGGTGAGTCCCACTAGCACAATGGTGAGTCCCACTCTCCACCCCATGCACACCCCTGTGTTCTGCCTAAATCTGCTCTGATTGATGGAGGGAAACTCCAGACTGATATGTGCCAGTTAAAGGGAAGATAATTCCATCTGACAAGCAGAAATGCTTGGGCTGACAGAATGATTGCCCCATAGAAACAATAATCATTTGTTTTGTTTTACTTTATTTATTGAATTTATATACTGCCCTATACCCAGAGGTCTCAGGGCGATTCACAAAAAAATATAAAATTGAAATAAAAACAATAACCCAATAATAGCCCTCCCCCCATAAAGAGCCACATTTTAAAAGGGTATAGGATGTTGATCAAGTCAACCAATGGTCCGGTTAAAAAGGAACGTTTTTGCCTGACGCCTAAAGGTGTATAATGAAGATATAATCATCACTACAGATAATCAAAAAATAAGACAATTAATTGGGTCTATTTTTCATTTTGCAGAAATATCGATACTCCTTTTGCCGTTGTGGCTATACTAAACTACATAATAACTTTATGATGTTGTTCTCCCATGTACATAAATATGTTGTGTTATGTACTGACAGAATTTGGTGTGTGTGTGTGTGTGTTTGCAACGGGAGACTCCCAAGACTCTGTTTTGCCCTGGGCTGCAAGTTAACTAACTGTGCCCCTGATGGTTTGGATGCTTCTTTGTTTGATAAGCCTTTTGGTTATAAGAAAAGGATACATCAGAGATCACTTGTGAAAAAAAGAGTAAAGAACGGACCAAAAATTCATACTTATCAGCCACATATTAAAACTTCCACTTATCTAAAATACTTTGATGTACAGCAGCTGACTGAATCATTGCAATTATTCACAGAACTACGTAGGATCCATGATAGCAGTATCACTATTTCCCGTATAGCTGTGACTTAATTCCCTGGGCTGTGTTTGGTATAATTCAACATCTGTAGTTCAGTATTTGAAGTATGAGGAAATTGAAGATGATATTCATTTAATGGTACTTACACTGGAGCTGAGGTGCAAACTTCTCTTGTAAAGTGCAATAAGGTATTCCTTTGTTTTGTTGGTACAGTCCCAGAGGGAGAGACATCTCAAATTAGCCTGGCATTTTACAAAACAAAAAGGCAGTGGAGTCACCATACAGATAAAGTGAAGAAGAAAGGTGATCAACCACTGTGAGCTCAGTCAAGGGTTTTGAAAATGTTTTTGAAAATGCTATCATAGATATCTGCAATGTTCAAAATGAACTCGAGGTGGCAAATGTCAACTGCCTGTTTACAGCTCAGCTGTTTTGAAAGATACATGAGCCTTAGTGACTTATCTTGACCAGTCCTGAAATCTTCCACTGTGTATATACAAAACCTATATACCGTATTTTTTGCTCTATAAGACTTTTTCCCTCCTAAAAAGTAATGGGAAATGTGTGTGTGTCTTATGGAGCGAATGCAAGCTGCGCAGCTATCCCAGAAGCCAGAACAGCAAGAGAGATTGCTGCTTTCACTGCACAGCGATCCCTCTTGCTGTTCTGGCTTCTGAGATTCAGATTTTTTTTTTTCTTGTTTTCCTCCTCCAAAAACTAGGTGCATCTTGTGGTCTGGTGCGTCTTATAGAGCAAAAAATACGGTACATATGCTAAGCACTGCAGAAGTGGCTTTTACATCATGTGAAAATTCAAGTTGAATGTGGAAACCAACACCTCGGATATGTTGTGAAAATGAAGCAAACTGCCATGTAAATGCACTTTTTTCCTTTAGGATATCCCAATGTCAGTTGTGCGTGTGTGATCTGTACCAGAGAATATCACAAAGGGTTCACACAGCCCACACTTCATTATATAATGTATTCTGGCCAGCAATCAGCTTGGAGGCTACTTTGATAATCTTTTGGCACCTAGGTTTTTTAAAAAAAAAATCCCAGGCTTTTACTTTCTGATGAAACAGGCTTTTAAAAAAATAAAATTAAACAATAAATACAACAAACATTATATTTCCAAAATACGAGTTGTAAAACATAATTGGAATTTCCACAGCAATCATTCAGATAAACTGTCTCCTCCCAAGCCATGTTGGATTTTTAAAGGTTAATTCTTTGACTGCCTGCAATCCAGTGCAGATGCCAATGAAAAAGACTATTTTTCAGGTTTCGTTTATGAAGGCCATAGCCTCAGGTGTAAATGTCATCATGTTAATCACCAGGGAGCCATTCAAGATACGCACAGTCAGGAAATGGAGCCAAAACATAACTTTAAGAACTGCCTTATCTCTGGGGATTAATTCACAGAATTGTTGTCGCCCCCTGCCACCCCATTTCATGTTCTTTTCACAACTTGCTGCCTTGGTTACATTTGCTAGTGCTGAGATATGAAGACAACAAACAGGCTTCTGTTATTGGGTTGCTGTTGTTTTTAAGTTATGGAGAGCTGATCGTACATTTCACCGTGGCAGAAGAATAAAGAGATTTCCCAAAGAAAAGAAAAGCAGTCTTCAGGACTAGATGAACAGCATTTTAAGAGTTTTGAGAAGGCATCTGAGGTGGCTGTCACTGGTATATACAAATTCCCCACAGATGTAAGCCTGGCTAGGCTGGCAGTGGTGGGGTCAGGGAATGTGTTCCTGTGCGTACCATGGCTGCATAAGAGGCAGCTGTTGTGAGCTGAGAAACAGATTGGCTAAGTGGTGATAATGGAAGAAGGGAACGTGGAACAATCCCCTCAGAAGAAGAGGACAAGGATTTGGAAAGGGGAGAAACAGAGCAAGGCAGCTCCCAAATGATTTGCATTCATTTATTTACAATGTAGTGTTGATATATATTATGACAGTATACCGAGCAGTGGCAAGAGCTCACGGGGTTCTAGACATTCACCCAGGATCTGCATTCCTTTGGAGAACTGAGACACGGTGGAGACTGTCATAGCTTTAAGAAATATGGTTTATTCACCTATTTACACCTTTAGCTTTCATGGAGGGAGTCCAGACCTTAGAGCATGGTCTTTTCAAGTGGGGCTTGTACCCTCCCCCAGCAGTGCACCCCTGGTGTCCTGTGATAGAAATTTTATGGTCTTAGATATATGGCAACGTTCATAACCACACGTACATAGATCAGCACAGGAAAGCCAACCTGGAACCATTTTGATTCCTAAACTGAGCAAATGTTTCTCTGCATGGTCAAAATGGAAAAGCCTCCCCATTGTCTCTTCCTTCACAAATCCTGTCTTAATCTGTGTTTGAATAAGGGTGTGAGCCTTATCATTACAAAAGACTGCCAAGGCTCCCCAAGAAATCCAATCAAGTAACCTGCCAGACAGGAAATAAACAAAGCAACAGGAGAAAACAACATGCAAATGTTCTGTTTTAGACCGCCTTATCTGAGGGGTGGTCTTAGGTTACACCCCTTCTGTGATGAATGCATAATGTTTCTGGGAGTGGTCTTGATCTAGAGGATGGGAATTTCAAAAGTCTTTATAAGCCCTTGCACAGCAATTTTATGGGTCCTCCTCTCCTGCGTGTGAGGGGAGCACCCTGTTGCAACAGATCAATAAAGATCAAGCTTACTAGCTGCTTTGCTTCTCAATATTCTCTGGTTGGCCTCTGTTATTTTCTCCTACCAATAGGGAACCTATGTAAGGACTCTATATGGGCTCTTGGATACCCCATAAGGGAAAAGGGCATATTTTTATTTACAACAGTCCAAAGCATCTCTCCTAGCCAGCCTTCAGCCGGCCTGCCCAAGATGGATCCCAGTCTTTTCTTCCTTCTTTTTCTTCCCAGCAACCCTTGCTCAGGACTCTCTTTTCCTGTCACTTCACACCTAGTTACCCTGGCTACCTTCCAACCCCCCTGCCTCTGTTCACAACTCAGGGCAAAGGGGAGGGCAGTTCTTTCGCATTGCCAATGGCTCTCAATGGACCTGTATTGTTCCTTAATGGCCCCAGCATGGCCAAGTCATTTTGCATAGTCTAGCACAGGAATTCCTCTGCAGCTTATATTTCTCCCCAACCCAAATAATCAAAATCCTACCATTTATTAATTTCTAGGATTTAGGGGAATCCTCCCACCAAATCTATAACAATATATTATTAAGTAATATTCTCCATGCCACATGTAATAAAAATTGACCACAATGAATGTATCATGATGGTTTATTCATGCTTTCCTTGTAGCCTCGCATATAGAATTTAGTGGAATTTTATGCCTGGCTTGCTTTCATACCTTTAAGGGTCCCCAGATGACTTTCTTGCTCAGGGCCGCCCAAACACGAAGAGAGCCTGGCCATGCCCTCTACCTGCAATGGGCAAAACAGTCACTTGGGTCTGAATTATACTCACCTTCTGACACTGCAGCTATAAGGCAGCATTTGGTTTAGCTGGAACTGCATCTGTTTTCTGCTTGTTTCAGCAAGTGTTGCAGCACAAAAGCAAACAGCCCACCACACAGCTATGGGGATTTGTTGTCTGGATGTTTTACTTTCGTATTGATTGGTCTCCTCCCAAGAAAGAAAGAAAAATGCAATTACTTCCCCTGGTATACAGTCAAAACATAAAATGACTATGAAATCATATTTTCAGCGTAGTGCAGAGTGAACAATAAGTATACATTTCTGTGCCGAAATATACACAGCTCAGACCTTTCAGCTTCCGTCACCTAATTTCAAGTTGTGCTCGGCGCTAGCAATAAAAGAAGCAATAGGTTTGCTAAAGTGGGCTTTACTTTAAGTGTATGCTATTCATCAATATCGGGGACTAATAACACAGACTACAGTACGATGCTTTTACCCTTGCTGGCAGCTAATATGCAAGGGTTTCTCACTAGCTAATACCGGAGTGGTTTATGATATAATAGCTGTTATGCTATAGAGCATAAAAACCCAATTTCTAAGTACAGGCACATTAAGAGAATATCCGCAGCTCCTGCCTTTTTTTAAAATGAAGAATAACTGATGCATGTTCAAAAACCTAATTGTGTACCATTTCTTCCCCACTGTAATCCCAGTCAAGCCCAGTCAGGATGACGCAGGGTCATTTTCCAAGCTGTGGCGATAGCAGGATATGGTTTCTTTTTATTGTTTCCCTCTTGTATGCTGTGGCAGGTGGCACATAAAGGTAAAGGGTAAAGGAGCCCTGGACGGTTAACTCCAGTCAAAGGCGATTATGGGTTGTGGCGCTCATCTCGCTTTCAGGCCAAGAAAGCTGGTGTTTGCCCACAGACAGCTTTCTGGGTCATGTGGCCAGCATGACTAAGTTGCTTCTGGCACAACGGGACACCGTGATGGAAGCTAGAGTGCATGGAAATGCCGTTCACCTTCCCGCCACAGCGGTAGCTATTTATCTACTTTCACTGGCATGCTTTTGAACTGCTAGGTTGGCAGGAGCTGGGACAGAGCAAAGGCAGCTCACCCCATCGTGGGGATTCAAACCACCAACCTTCTGAACGGCAAGTCCAAGAAGCTCAGTGGTTTAGACCACAGCGCCACTCATGTTTCTTTTTATTGTTTCCCTCTTGTAATCTGTGGCAGGTGACACATAAGCATAGCTGTGTCCAAAGAGCCTGAATTGCAGTGGGAGGAACTCAATGCTGCCCTGTTCTGATCATTTTGTGAGTGCAAATGTTTCTGCTTGCCTGAGTGGGCAACCCCCCACTCTCCTCCCCGCCCCACTGCATGCTGTTTGTCTGATCCTCCAATGCAGATTGGAGGGGAGCTGTGTGGGCACATGGGGGAGAAAGATGAGGAGGGAGCCCCACTGCACTAGTAGGAGCCCTTTGCACTGCCTTCTGCTAGCTTTGGGTGAATCTGGCCCACGGTGTTCTAAGCAGGGTTTGGATATTTAATAGTTCAGGAGCCTATTTCAAAATACATGTATCACAAGGTACAAAGGGAATGGATATCTGAAAACCACCCTGTTTTCCTGTGTACTTCCAAGACACCTGGGACCAAGGCTTTGTGGGCTGCATAAAGATGTGGCTTTTTGTGTTTTGTTTTCATTGTGAGGAGACAGAGGGAGTTGAATGTTCCCAAATGGCTGAACTAGGTAAACCAGTTTCAAAGTCCAGTTTCAAAGACCAAAAACAACCCAGAAACAAATGTAGTTTGAACTGCCTTTATGCCTCCATGGAATGGAAAGCAGATTGTGCCTGTTGCTGCCATGTGGCAGCAAAGAATTCCTTTCAGAGAAGTAGTCAACTGCTTCAAATATGTAGACTCACACAACTTAAAAGGGCACAAATAATCCCCTATGAATTCAAACGGGTCTTTCTTACAAATCACTACTGGCATTTAAAGTGCAGCTGGCATCACTGGACTGCACTAATGCAATGAATTACTTTAATTTCTGCTGGGCTTTTTTCTTGCTCATTCGGAAAGACATTACATTGCACATTTGGGATTACTTAGCTGCATCAGAATTTCTCTTCTACCTGCCTCTTTCTTTCTCTCTCTCCCTTTTTCTCTCCGATCCCATATGCCAAAGACGTGGAAAGTCCCCTGGAGTTCCTTTTGCAGTATTTGTAAATGGGATTAATTGAGTTATATAGGAGTAAAGCTCCCCTTTTCATTAGATGAAAGCAAACATCAGTACCATTGACTGAACCACAATGATCTCAAGACAAGGCACTATTGTTATTCAAAGGGTCCTAGAATCTTGAGAGGTAGCCTACTACTCATATAAGGAAGGAAACACTATGAGATTATGGCCTGCTGATGTCTCAGCAGAGGTGAAGAGCTGGAGCTGGAAACATTAGAAAATTATTTCATGATTTCCCCCCTAGCTGTTCTGCTTCTTTTCTTATTCCCTGGGGTGGGGTGGGAAGCTAAGCATCTTAGTTCACACCTCCTACTTATCCTTTGCAAATCTACCCCTTGGCTGCCTTGCTGTTCTGTGCATTGGCAGCCAAGGAAGGGTAAGGAATATTGTGTCTGCTTTTGTCAGTATTTAGTCTTGAGGAGTCAATCACATCGGGGAAACATTAGGCGCCAGTTCCCCAGTCATATTGGCTGCAGTTTCTACTGCTTATTCCTGATCAACAAAAGAGTTTGTCTCTCTATAGTCCTATTAAAGCAGCATTTACCATCTACTGAGCTAAAAATTCCACTGATTCATTGCCATTATGAAACCTGTTGGCCTCAGATAGTTCCCTTTTTTCTTAAGGGTGTTGTCCAGATTTCCAAAACGACTGCCTGAGATGAACACAGAGTGGAGAAGAAGAAGAAGAAGAAGAAGAAGAAGAAGAAGAAGAAGAAGAAGAAGAAGAAGAAGAAGAAGAAGATTTATACCCCACTCATCTGGCTGGGTTTCCCAAGTCACTCTGGGCAGCTTACAGCACATACAAAACTGTATAACAATAAACATTAAAATTATCCTGATACTTTTAGATGTCTTCTAAAAGTCAGATAGTTGTTTATTTCCTTGACATCTGATGGAAGGGCATTCCACAGGGTGGGTACCACTACCAAAATGGCCCTCTGCCTGGTTTTCTGTAACCTCACTTCTTACAGGGAGGGAACTGCCAGAAGGCCCTCGGCGCTGGACCTCAGTGTCCAGGCTGAATGATGGGGATGGAATCGCTCCTTCAGGTATACTGGGCCAAGACCGTTTAGGGCTTTAAAGATCAGCACCAACACTTTGAATTGTGCTCGGAAAGATACTGGGAGCCAATGTGGGTCTTTCAGGACCGGTGTTATATGGTCTTGGCGGCCGCTCCCAGTCACCAGTCTAGCTGCTGCATTCTGGATTAGTTGTAGTTTCTAGGTCACCTTCAAAGGTAGCCCCACAAAGAGTGCATTGCAGTAGTCCAAGCAGGAGATAACTAGAGCATGCACCACTCTGGCGTGGGTCTCAGCCTGTGTACCAGGTGGAGCACAGCAGCACCTTAAGGTCATGTGGGTCTCCCTTGTTGATTTCAATATTCTTCCGGTCAAGACTACATCCGGAGACAGGGATAGTCTTCAAACAACAACTAAAACTGCCTCCTCGGTAATCATATGGCCTGGTCCTAGCGTAACATGATCACTGAGATCGGGTGTCCCAGTGCACACCCCCCCCCCACTGTGGAACCTATCCCAGCCGTTCTGCTTGCTGGGGCCCACTCCCAGACAGCACTGATCCTCTCCCCTTCAGAACTGAATATGGTATACAGACTATATAATGGACCAATAAAACAGTAGAAACTTATAACAAGAAACACAATTTGCAGTTGTATTAAAATTAAAATAATCCCCAACCCCAACTAAATGTTTATTCCACCCTCAACAGAACAAAAAGAAAACAAAAAGGGTTTTTTTTGGGGGGGGAGTGTGTGTGTGTGTGTGTGTATTCACATTTTCATATGCTTTTCAATGCTAGTCATCGGCTGCTTTAGTGTTTTCCAACTCTTTACTGCAACTTTGAGACAATTACACTGGCTGGTTGTGATTACCCAGCATTAAAACAAATACTTAAAAGACATAATGAGATTGCCTTCCTCTCAGCATTCCAAGCACAAAACAATATGTTGCTTGTAGTTCCTTTTCTCTATGATGCATGACATTATTGGAAATCGCTTAGGATATGAAAATAAGCAACCCAAATTAAAAATCAATACTGTTAATCACTTCATTTTATTGCCTCCCCCCCCCCTGCAAAAGTGGCCGCTATCTGGTTTTCTGCTGAATATCAGTTGACACCTACGTACTTGGCATGGATTATGCACTAATGGTCATCATTACTTTTACTATCTAGCTAAGCAAAGGGGCCCAGACTGAGATGTGAGCAGCTATAACTCTGCAGAACTATAGGGCTTTCCTTCCAGGCTTTTTTTTAGCCAGCGACTCTAAAAACCCAGTTCATCTGCTTGACCTGGTGTATGAGCACCTTCTAGTGAAGTTCCTTCTTCTAGGTTCTGAATCTTAGGACAGTGAGGAAAATGGGATCTTAATGCAGTGGTGGCTGTATCATTCCACCCTGCATTGTAGGCTGATTGCACCTTTCATCTTAAGCCCTTATCAGAAGGTTCCTTCTATTTGGACATTAAATCTGTTGAAAGGCAGTAGAACCGTGGCTGCCGTGTCCCCTGCATGGCCCACATCCACCATCCTGGTGCTCTTTTAAAGGGAGCCTGAATGCTTAGCACTGTATGATGCTTGGGCTCTCCAGGCAACCAGGGGCTCTACACAAGGTTCCTGACGTGTCACCCTATCACTGCACATGCATAGGCTATGCTCAGTGCATAGGCATTACAGGCAGGGCTGCAGGTGCAGAGAGGACATGCTGTCTTTTCTTTTCTTTTTTAAAAACAACTGCCAACCTTCTGATCAGCAAGCCCAAGAGGCTCAGTGGTTTAGACCACAGTGCTACCTCTAACCATTCTAGGTACAGTGGTACCTCGGTTTATGAACTTAATCCATTCCTGAAGTCCATTCTTAAACCAAATCCGTCCTTAAACTGAGGCACACTTTCCCTAATGAGGCCTCCTGCCACCGGTGCCCTTCCACCGTTCAGCTTCCATTCTTAGACAGAGGCAAAGTTCGCAAACCAGAACACTACTTCCGCTTTTGCAGAGTTTGTAAACCGAATAGCTCGTAAACAGGACTGTTCATAAACCAAGCAGAGGGACTGTGCAGCATATTCCTACATGCTGCAGAAAGCTTAAATGTGGCATCAGGCTGCCAGAGCCAGGAGGAAAGGAGAGGTAACTACTCCACTCTCGTTAGCCATAGGACTAAGCTACTCGTTGCCTACCCAACTAATAATATGTATTATGGTACTTGCTCTTGTTTTACTGCTTTCAATTACAATATAATTAAACAGAGCAGTTTCAAGCTAAAGAACATTTCCCCCAGTGGATCTCACCTCTGTGTGCTTAGCTGTATATTTTCTCTGAGCAGCATGCAAATTGTCTCTCACCAGCAATCTTTTGTTTGGAGCTGCTGCAGATTACACTTGATGTATAGAGTTCTATTTCTGCTTCATCGGTTGGTTGATCACCCAGTGTTTTCCCCTATTTTTTTACACGTTTGCTATTGTAGATTGGAATGCTCTTTACAGGACTAATTGACTTTGCTTGTAAATGTAAATAGACCTGTTTCTTGCGCACGTGTTTGCATCCGCTGCAAAACCAGAAGAAAGAGGTGCACCCACACAAGGCAATTTCTGAGTACTTTGTAAAGCCAAAGATTTTGGCAAGAGTTAAGAGGATTATTTTTAGTATAGCAGGGTATGCAGGGTGCATAAGTTTGAGTGCAGTTTTCAATTCATAACACCCTTCTTCTCCACAGTGTGTGTGTATGAGAGAGAGCGCACACAGGTTATGAAACAAATATCAGCTGTAGAGATGCACACACCAAGAAGCTCTTTCTGGAGGAAACCAACTGGCATTAAGGCTCAGCTGTATACAGTATCTATTGAGGAATAAAGAGCAGACAGCAGAAAGTGAAAGATTTCACATATGTGCTTCATTTGTCTTCCTGACACGTTGAGCACAATCAGTGCGTTATGCCATCTCAAATAAACAACCACTGAATCTCCTGAGTGGACTGCTGCAGCACATTCTTGAGCTATATAACATTTAAACTAGAAATTTTCCATCCTATTTACGAGGAGATAATTATGGGTTGGCAGGGTGGGGCAAAGAGATGCCACCTAATTTATACAAGGAGACATTCTGCACTGCTGAGCTTCTTGGAGGCGGGAGACTTACCATTAGCAGGTTCAATAGCACAGCCATGTTGGCAGCCTGGTCACCATTTTGTGTCCTCCACAATGCTTTGGACCTTCCACTGTGCCCACAATAGATTATCCCTGAGGAAATGAGAACCATCAACAGAACAAAAGAGTGCCCACATCTGTAAAGGTAAAGGACTTCTTACAGTTAAGTCCAGCCGCAAACGACTCTGGGGTTGCGGCACTCAGCACGCTTTACTGGCCGAGGAAGCCGGCGTTTGTCCGCACACAGGTTTTCTGGGTCATGTGGCCAGCATGACTAAGCCTCTTCTAGTGAAACCAGAGCAGCGCACAGAAATGCTGTTTACCTTCCTGCTGGAGTGGTACCTATTTATCTACTTGCACTTTGATGTGCTTTCGAACTGCTAGGTTGGCAGGAGCAGGGACCAAGCAATGGGAGCTCACCCCATTGCATGGATTCGAACCGCCGACCTTCTGATCAGCACGCCCTAGGCTCTGTGGTTTAGACCACAGCACCACCTGTGTCCCTCGCCCACATCTGTACTTCATGATTATTAGGATTGTGAGATAATGTTACTGGAGGCTCATGGTTGGTCAGTCTAGTCTATAATAACAGGATAAGACTTGATGACCTTTTAGCTGCCCAACTCTAAGAAGTCTTTGTGTCCACACTATTATCAGCCTTGACTTTGCTGTTCTGTACAGAAGGTTGGATAGTGTTCTCGAAGCTACCAGCATGAGTTTGACCAAACTGCGGGAGGCAGTGGAAGGCAGGAGTGCCTGGCATGCTCTGGTCCATGGGGTCACGAAGAGTCGGACACGACTAAACGACTAAACAACAACAACAACAACAACAGAAGGACAAGGCTGGGATGCTAAAGATGGATCCAGAATACAGGGATGGGCAAATCAGTCTCTCTCCCATCCATGTCACTTTTGCAATTGTTAAGCAATAAGTTGCTTCTATCCCATTTCCACATTAAATCCATTTTAAAAGAAAAAAGAAAAAGAAAGAAAAAGTCAATGGAAAAATTGCACTGAATGCTTAAAGTAAGCACAACAAAATAGACTCAAAAGTCTTATTCCTAAATGTATTCCCCCCCTCAAAATATGCATTTTTAAAACATAAATTGATACTTCTTTGAGTTGAGACTTCTGTTTGGGCATTTGAGAACTGTAGAAGCTGGTAGATAACTTATGTTTTGATCCCATAAATTAGTATGAGAAATGTGGATCAACCCATTTCGCATCAGAAATCGCAGATATACCAGGTACAGAATGAGCATCATCAAGATGAAATTCTCCTACCATGCTTAAAATAAAGTCATCTCTAGGCCCTAACCTTTGGTAAAAATAGATCCACCCCCACCAGCTATTTTGAAAGTCACGGGCTAAACTTCAGATGACTTGCTGAGACAGCAACGGAAATGTTCTGAGCAGGATGGGCAACAGCACAGCTCAGACTAAATTATTCCAGTGGCTTATAAGAGGAGTGGTCTATTTTGGCTTCTTAGTCACAGTACCCAGGGGAGCAGCAGGTGGCAAAGCTTATTCTGTGGATGAATGAGGCGCTTTGCATTCCAGAGCTGAAACTTCAAAGTCCAATAATCTTTCTGAGGGCAGCACGCAATGACCTTAAAAAAAGAATGAATAAAAGAATTCATGGTTCTGTAAATTGAGGGAAAGCATTGGGCCACAAGCCAAACGTACAGTGATTCTCAGTGTTCCTGTAAAAATATACGGGTGTTAAACACTGAAGTGGAAGCAGAATTTGTCAGCATTTTGTGGAGGGGGGTGGAACTCGAGGAAACTGCATATTACTTCCTTCATCTCTACACAGTTTTGTTTATTGTGACTCCTGTTCTAAGTGGATGGTGGTTATTGAGTTGTTTTTAAATTTTTTATATCTTAATTTTATCCTGTGAACCACCCCGAGACTTGAGGGTATAGGGCAGTACACAAACTTAATAAACAAACAAACAAACATCTGTTTTCACTTAAATAATTTGCTTTTCCTATGCGCAATTTCAGCCCATTTGGGGGCTGTAGTCTGATAACAGTGTGGGTATGCTAAAGCACCTATTATGCAAGTGTGAGGAGATGAAAGACTCACCAAGCAAAATAAATAAATAAATAAATAAATAAATAAATAAATAAATTGATAATGATGATGATGATATTATTATTATTATTATTATTATTATTATTAATTACTAAATTTATTAATTAATTATACCCTGCCCATCCAGCTTTGTTTCCCCAGCCACTCTGAGCAGCTCCCAACAGAATATGAAAAACACGATAAAACATCAGACATTAAAAACTTCCCTAAACAGGGCTGCCTTCAGATGTCTTCTAAAAGTCAGTTATTTATTTCCTTGACATCTGATGGGAGCAAGTTCCATAGGGAGGGAATCCACTATTGAGAAGGCCCTCTGCCTGGTTCCCTGCAACCTCGCTTATTGCATGGAGGGAACCGCTAGAAGGACCTCAGTGTCTGGGGTGGGGGTAGAACAATGAGGGTGGAAACACTCCTTCAGGTATACAGGTATAATATTCTTTACAACTCCAAGATGGGCTGTGAGTAAGCAGAGAACAGGAAGGATGTTATGAAATGAAGGGAGTGTATGAATCTATGAATTTTGGCGTGTCTGCTAAACCTCAGTTTACTGCAGCGGTAGGAAATCTGTGGACCTGCAGATATTGTCGACCCTGACAACTGCCATGTTCCCTGAGGTTCACAGGTGTTAGGAGACCAACATCATCTGCAGAGTCAGAGTTTGTTCATCTGCGATTTAATTTGGGAGAAAAAAAGACCTGTGGAAGGTTGTCATAATGGTGGCTGAGGGAGTCCACTACAAGCCCAACACTCTCTCCGCTAAACTTCACTGGCTGTCAAAGAAAGCTAACTCCGGAAGGAATAATAAGTACCTCAACATCTGTGGAAGAATTTTGAGCAAATGCTGAACACTGGACGTTTTGCCCAGTTGGTTGAAACCACTGTGGCTGAAGAATCCCATATACAAAATGTGAGAAATCTCCTGAGGGAAGCTCAGCACTCTGTATTGTTACTGCTGAATTACAACCAAGTGCAGCTCTGTGAAAGAAAAGCCTGAAGAGAAAGACAGCTCTGTCAAGGTTTTTATAATAGCATTGAGATGGAATATTCTCTTGCCAAAGAAAAAGGAACAAAAGGAGGAACCTGGGGAAGAGAGATTGCAAGCCAAAGTGGGGATTGCGTGACAAAGAAATATCAAGGTTTCTCCCATGTGCAGATACAAAAGGGAAAGGCCTTCGAGAAGAACTTAAGAAGGCTGGTGGAGTGAGTGGAACATTGGCAAATGAGAAGCGGAAAATCTGTTGGAAGCATAGGTTGAAACCACCGCAAATAATGTAACAGGCAGAAGAAACAAAGGGAGTATATGTGTTTGAAGAGGAGACCTATACCTGCAAACCTGTTGGAGGAAGAATGAAAAGGCAGGGCGCTTGTCTGCATTCAGTATTCTATCTCGGGCCATTCAAGGACAATTGAGAGGGTAAAAATAGAGCAGATGTTATTTGTGGAGGTAAAAATTACATATGAGAAGAGAGAAAAAGAAGTAAGTCCGTGCTAGAGTCTGACTCACCAGCAAAATGATCCTAGATTTGACTCCACTGGCAGCTGCTGTAGTCTGCATTACAAGTGAGCATCAGGTCACACAGGGCAGGACCACAGGGAGTCCAGGATGCCCTTTTGTATTACCTACTCCTACTGACAAGATCTAGTGTGTATAGAAGTGAGAGCTGGACCATCAAGAAGGCTGATCGCCGAAGAATTGATGCTTTTGAATTATGGTGCTGGAGGAGACTCATGAGAGTCCCATGGACTGCAAGAAGATCAAACATCTCCATTCTTAAGGAAATCAGCCCTGAGTGCTCACTGGAAGGACAGATCCTGAAGCTGAGACTCCAGTACTTTGGCCACCTCATGAGAAGAGAAGACTCCCTGGAAAAGACCCTGATGTTGGGAAAGATGGAGGGCACAAGGAGAAGGGAACGACAGAGGACGAGATGGTTGGACAGTGTTCTTGAAGCTACCAGCATGAGTTTTACCAAACTGTGGGAGGCAGTGGAAGACAGGAGTGCCTCGCATGCTCTGGTCCATGGGGTCACAAAGAGTCGGACACGACTATACGACTAAACAACAACAACTGAAAAGATCACACACAAGGCAGCGAGGAATTGAGATATGCTGCAGATCGTTTTCCTTTGCTTCAAATCATATGGTTTGATTCTCCTGATAATTGTCAATGGGCCTATAATCAGTGGTGGCTGATAATAATAATAATAATAATAATAATAATAATAATAATAATAATAATATTTATTATTTATTATTTATACCCCGCCCATCTGGCTGGGTTTCTCCAGCCACTCTTGGTGGCTTCCAACAGAATATTAAAATACAATAACCTATTAAACATAAAAAGCTTCCCTAAACAGGGCTGCCTTTAGATGTCTTCTAAAAGTCTGATAGTTGTTTTTCTCTTTGACATCTGGTGGGAGGGCGTTCCACAAGGCAGGCGCCACTCCAAGAAGGCCCTCTGCCTGGTTCCCTGTAACTTCGCTTCTCGCAGTGAGGGAACTGCCAGAAGGCCCTCAGCGCTGGACCTCAGTGTCCGGGCAGAACGATGGGGGTGGAGGTGCTCCTACAGGACTGAGGCCATTTGGGGATTTAAAGGTCAGCACCAGCACTTTGGTGATGGGGGGGTTAACAAAAGAGCATCATGTTTCTTAATGGCTGCAAATCACTTTCAAGCCTTTTGGAATTTCCCAGTTTTCAGCTCGTGAAAGAAGCAGAGAAATACTTGTTGCCATTTAAGTTTGTACAGAGAGAGAGCATAATGTGAGATTGGCAGGACAATGGAAGCAGTATTGAGCTAAGGGGGTAGGTCCATATCCATGCTTTGGGAAATTTATTAAGGATTACTTGGTGTGCTCCCTGCTTTGGGAGACTGCTTGCTTTCAATACGCTCTGTTTCTATATCTGAAAATAAAGAGATATTACAAGAAGTCTCTAGTACCATCTCTGACACAGTGAAAACTATTTGTCTGATACCCCTTGACTTCTCACTATTTATGGAAGTGTAAAATAAGTAGTAATATATATTTATCTATTGTCGTTGTTGGCATCCACCTGTCTCAGGTGGAGCCTTCAAAGTGTAAATTTTAAAAAATGCAAATATGTATTACATTATTTCTGCTTTTAGTTAGATTTGGCTTTTTAAGATTAATCCATTTAGCTGTTTTGTATTTTTAAATGCTGTTGCAATTACCATTTTTGCAATTACTGTTAGATTGCTTCAATGAAATGGTTACTTAATTACTGTTGTTTTAAAATTGTTTGTTTATGTTAAGTAGTTATACGCCTCCTTCTGAAGATCTGCTTTAAAAATAGGGTATGTTTATGAGAATAGAATCAAGAAATAAGATTCATCCATTCTAAGATAGGTTTGCAAGGGATACAAAAATCTGTGGTACAATGAATGAATCAGTCAGTTGAACTATTCACACCATACATTTAAGAGACTCTGATACCACTTTAAAGGGGCTAAAGATTTTGGTTATAATATTCAGTTAGAGGCTTGGGGAAAGTTATGGAATGAAGGAATCAAATTTACTGCCTGTAGCACATTAAAAGAAAATATAATGAAAATGATCTATAGATGGTACTTAACACCAACTAAATTGGCTAAAATGTATAAGACAAGAAATAAAGAATGTTGGAAGTGTAAAGAAAGAGAGGAGAATTTCTATCATTTCTGGTGGACTTGCAGTAAATTAAAAGCTTACAGGGAAATGATATACAATGAGTTAAAGAAATTGTACAAAAGTACATTTGTTAAAAAACCAGAAGCATTTTTATTGGGTATAATAGGTGACAAAATTCCAAAGAGAGACAAAAAACTGTTTATGTATGCTTACAATGGCAGCAGGGACTCTATTAGCCCCAAAATGGAAACAGAAGGAATTACCAATGATAGAAGAATGGCAGATGAAGACAACTGAGTATGCAGAACTGGCGAAGCTGACTGGGGAAATCTGAAACCAGCATGATCAAGCTTTCCAAAAAGACTGGGGAAAATTTATACAATATTTGAAAGATAATTGCAACCAATTAACTACGCTAGCAGGACTGATTTAAAAATCTTGTAATGTTTATGATTCATGCCTTTTTATGGTTAAAGCCTCAGCGCCTAGGGCTTGCCGATCGAAAGGTCGGCGGTTCGAATCCCCGCGGCGGGGTGCGCTCCCGCTGCTCGGTCCCAGCGCCTGCCAACCTAGCAGTTCGAAAGCACCCTCGGGTGCAAGTAGATAAATAGGGACCGCTTACTAGTGGGAAGGTAAACGGTGTTTCCGTGTGCAGCTCTGGCTCGCCAGAGCAGCGATGTCACGCTGGCCACGTGACCCGGAAGTGTCTTCGGACAGCGCTGGCCCCTGGCCTCTTGAGTGAGATGGGCGCACAACCCCAGAGTCTGGCAAGACTGGCCCGTACGGGCAGGGGTACCTTTACCTTTACCTTAAAAATGTGATATTGGAATGAACGAAAGATAAATAAGAAGAAGTACAAATGCTATGATTTAGAAAGGATTTACGAAAACCATGAGGCGGGAGGAAGGGAAGTCGACTAGCTTGTAAGAGCAAAATTAATGTGAATAACAAGGATGTACCTAAATATTATGAAATGGAAACTTAATAAAAATATTATATAAAAAAATGATACCACTTTAAACAGTCATGGCTTTCCACAAAGGATTCTGGGAACTGTACTTTGTTAAGAAAGTGGACACTTGTTAAGAGACCCCCAGTCCCCCTCCAGAGCTACAATTTTCAGAGTGGTGTATCAATCATCCTTCACAGGGTATTCTGAGAATTGTAGCTCTGGGAGGGGAAGCAGTGTTCTCCCAACAGCTCTCAGTACCCTTAACAAACCACAGCTCCCAAAATTATTTGGGAGCTTCAAATGTATATGGTGTGAATGTGGCCTAAACAGACTTCTAAGGTTGTTGTGGACATTCCCTCCACTCTTAAAAAGTGGTTGGGAAGAGCAAGGTAAACGTATAAACCAAAGTAAGCTCTAAGACAACTTCAGTCCAATTTGTTACACAGAAAAATAGTACAGCTGCAAATTCAGAATGGGCATTTAACATCCAGTCTCTATCCACCTGTAACCTACTGAAGCTTCAGTTCTGCACTCCCTGGGGGTTTCGTGTAAAATATCAGCTGCCTGCATAGACTCTGAGTCAAATCATTACCAGCTGAACAAAACCTTTCCTTCCAAAACAGTTATTGTCCTCCTTGAAGGGACCCAGCAAACTGGTCTCATAAACTTTGAGTAGGGTGTGTGACATTTGAGGGAAATATAATGCCAGAAGGTGCAGTAATAATTCATTCTGGTATTAAAACCTCACAAGCTGTTTCTTCAAAAATGTGTTTGAATAATATTGCTTGTTTGTGAGGTGGAGGGATGGTGAAAACGGTTGCAGTATATTCAGTGGGGTTTTTTAATAGGTATGTATTTATCATACTACAACAGGGGTGTGTGAAATCACCCAATTCTGCTCTATGGAGCTTTGACAGAGCAGGATGAAGTCTTTTATGCTTTCAGTGTGCCAGAACTCTGGAGGGGGCTTTGGAAGTTGGGTGCAGGATCATAAAGGGTGGGGGACACCCTTAAACAGCAGCATAAAAACTGAACAGCAGTGAATGTTGTTCGACTGAGAAATTAAAAGAACTAATAGCTAGGTGGGTGAGAATATAATGGAGTGACTGGGAAGTGTGGGAGGGACAGGAAGTTCACACTTACATGCAATCTGCTTCCAGTCTGTGTACCTCTGTACAGAAATAGTTGAGATACACACTCAGACAGATAGGACTCAGATGTGCAGCTGCAAATACAATGTTTTAAGTGTGTTTTAAGTGCATTATGCAAATTTGACACTAGATGGCGATGGTGAGCAAATTCAACATATTTTTCAAAATGCTTTTTAAAAAGCATTTTCACAACGTTTTTTATGTGTGTCTAGATTCCACCTTAGTCATATTAGCATTCAATGAGTATTGTCTGCACATGAGAGGTGAGCTCTATAAACATGTCTGCATGTTCAGAGATAGCTTGTACCCTCATTCAGAGTAAAATATGAACCAGTCTACAAAGATAAAAAGAGTTGCGCAGAGAACCATCTCACTGTCTAGATAGGTGGCTACATGCCTCACACTGAGAAGCTATTTTCCAAGGATAGAAGTGAGAGCTGCCCATGCAAATTAATTGAAAGACTAATATACAACAATCCTGCAGTGTTTATACTCCTGTTGCAGGTTGAAGGACTGTACTGAACATAAACATACGAAAAAGCTTTGCTGGATGAGACCAGAGGCCCATATATCTAGACCAGGATCCATCCAGAGGCAGGCAAGTAAGGAAGTGGCTCCTTCCCTTAACTACCATTTCCTTGGTTTCTTTTACAGGGCGGAAATGAAGAAGAGATGCAATAGGACCAACATACCATCTGTATTAGGGATGTGGGTGGCGCTGGGGTTAAACCACAGAGCCTAGGACTTGCCGATCAGAAGGTCAGCGGTTCAAATCCCAGCGACAGGGAGAGCTCCAGTTGCTCGGTCCCTGCTCCTACCAACCTAGCAGTTTGAAAGCACGTCAAAGTGCAAGTAGATAAATAGGTACCGCTCCGGTGGGAAGATAAACGGCGTATCCGTGCACTGCTCTGGTTTGCCAGAAGCGGCTTAGTCATGCTGGCCACATGACCCGGAAGCTGTACGCCGGCTTCCTCAGCCAATAAAGCGAGATGAGCGTCGCAACCCCAGAGTCGGTCACGACTGGACCTAATGGTCAGGGGTCCCTTTACCTTTACCTTCTCTATTAGTCAATGATGGTCCTACTGGGCCTTGGGAGGTGCCCAGTGAAACCAACCCCTGATGGCAGCCCTTCTTAAGCTGCAGATCTCCATTATATTGCCTTCAGCATCTTCTTAATTAAGGCATCTAAAATAGCTTTTATTTCCAATAGCTTTGTTAAGCACACTTTGTGACTTTGCATTCTCTTTCTAGCTCTAATACTTTGTTGTGTCTCTTCTTTCACTGGTATTGCCCTTATAAAGCATTTTCCATGGCCGGAGGTTTTTCTGAACCACAGCCAGCCAGCTAATAGTATTTGAAAATGCATGTGCCAATCAGATAGCTGGATTTCCGAATGTCATTTAAAAGCAGTTGAGATACAATTAAATCAGGGCCCACCAAAATAAAATACAAATCCATAAACAATGCACCAACAATTTAAAAGAATGTTATTTGGTTTTGAAACGACAAGAGTGAGATTAGAACATATTGCACAAAGCCAGAAAGATGCTGATTTGGTATTAGGAAGAATAGCAGGAGCATTGTTTGATGGGGCTGCATGCAAGCATCATAAACACCATAGATTTGAAGTGAGTATGCCAGTGAAATTATTGTTTAACTTGTAAAGTAATAAAAATTTACTTATGGTCTGTCAAAAAGGCTTCTAGCTGTGAAAACACAGTAGCAGACAGGTGCATCGCAATGAAGAAATATAATAATTGCCACTATAAATTAAAAAGAAAGGTAGAAGAAGAGGAAGGAAAGGATGTATTCCTACATACAATATTTAGTCAATCTGCATTTCTTGTGATTAAGGAGAAAGTGATTTTAACTGCTAAGATGTATAAATGTAAATACAGTGACTTCCTTAAATGACAAATTAGAGGGGTGTTTTCTTTTATTTTTTAAAACTCTCTATAGGGCTCATAGCCCTGCTTCCTCCTCTCCCGAAAGGAGCTATTACGAAGAATTCAAGGACTATGGGGGCATCCAGAGCCAGTGTGGTGTAGTGGTTAGGAGCGGTAGTCTCGTAATCTGGTGAACCGGGTTCGCGTCTCCGCTCCTCCACATGCAGCTGCTGAGTGACCTTGGGCCACTCACACTTCTCTGAAGTCTCTCAACCTCACTCACCTCACAGAGTGTTTGTTGTGGGGGAGGAAGGGAAAGGAGATTGCTAGCCACTTTGAGACTCCTTCGGGTAGTGATAAAGCGGGATATCAAATAAAAACTCTTCTTCTTCTTCTTCTTCTTCTTCTTCTTCTTCTTCTTCTTCTTCTTCTTCTTCTTCTTCCATACCCCAAGCTAGTCTGTCACTTTACCTTGCCCAGGGCAACCCAAAATAACTTACAACCAAACAAATAGACCACAAACCCCACATATAGATAATTAAAACTAAGAGGAAAGATAAATACATTAAGAGTATCCCACCCACTTCTAAAAGACCATAGAGAGTCAAAGGCCTGGTTACAGAGGAAGGTTTTTGCCTATAAAGACTTCTAATGATATATACATTATAAATTGTGTAAATTAATTCTGCTGCCTGTTTATTCCCATGCAGATGCTGAAGTGGAGACATGGCTCTATTGAGGAATATGGGAGACCTTTACTTCTTGAAGAGATGGCGCTAATCATTTATTAGGAGCAGCGATGGAGAAAAGTTATTCTATACACTTCTTTCCCTATGAGGTAATATGTTGTGCCAGAGGTGATAGTAAAATAGATTAATTGTGTGGCTAGAAGTCTTTAAACTAGCACTTAATGTATCATTTCACTTACTCTGACATGAACTTTGTGCGTTCTTGCTTGCCTAGTAATATTTGACGGGATTCTTGCCTATGATCTCACAGAAATATTAAGATAAAGACTGAGGCAACTTTCTATGCTCTAATAGGGGAGATTGCTAGATATATAACCTAAGGAGCAATTTTATTTACAGATGACACCAAACTGGGAGAGGTATCTACTGCTGCAGAAGACAGAATTGGGATTCAAGATTACTTTAACAGATTGGAGAACTGGGCCCAAACGAACAACAAAATGAATTTCAGTAGGGACAAATGTGAGGCTCTGCACTTTGGCAGGAAGAACCAGATGCACCAGTATAAGATAGGGGTACACCTGGTTTGTCAGAAGTACATGTGAAAAGGATCTAGAGGTCAAAGTAGATCACAAGCTTAACACGAGTCAACAGTGTGATTCAGAAGCACCAAAAAGGAGAGAGGGGGAAATGCTATTCTAGGCTACGTACAGGGCAGCCATAGTCCTGCTCTGTTCTGCCTTGATCAGACCACACCTGAAGTACTGTGTCTATTTCTGGGCACCACAATTTAAGAAGGGGTGGGTAAGCTGGAACAGATGCTGAGGAGGGTGACCAAGGCTGGATCTAGACACATCAAAGAAGTGCTTCAGTTAAATGCTTTTTCAACTTTGTATGAGAAATCGGGTTGAGAAAAAAATGGAACTCCACAGCACCATCTGGTGTCACAATGTTAGAATGCATAAACAATGCATATAAAGTGCTTTTTCTCTGCCAGTGTAGCTGAGTCCCAAGATGATCAAGAGTTTGGAAACCAAGACTTATGAGAATGGTTGAGGGAATTGAGTATGTTTATCCTGGAAAATAGGAGACTGAGAAGATATACAATAGCCATCTTCATATATCACAAGGGCTGTCACAAGATAGAACAAGGTTGTTTTCTCCTTCTCTGCAAGATAGGACTCAAACCAATGGATTCAAGTTACAAGAAAGGAGATCCCAACTAAACATTAGTAAGAACTTTCTGACAGTAAGAGCTGTTTGATATTGGAACAGACTCCCTCGGGAGGTTGTGGACTCTCCTTCCTTGCAGGTTTTTAAGCAGGGGTTCGATGGCCATCTGTCATGGATGCTTTAGGTGAGATTCCTGCATTGCAGGGGTTTGGACTAGATCAGGCTTCCTCAGCCTCGGCCCTCCAGATGTTTTTGGCCTACAACTCCCATGATCCCTAGCTAGCAGGACCAGTAGTCAGAGATGACGGGAATTGTAGTCTCAAATCTTCTGGAGGGCTGAGGTTGAGGAAGCCTGGACTAGATGACCCTATGAGTCCCTTCCAAGTACAATTCTATGATTCTTTACTTTTGAAAATGGTGGCTTCCATAATCATTGTGAGATGCATCATAGAATCACAGAACCTTACATATATGAATAAATATATACACATGCATAGACACATGGTAGAGTTCCCTGATAATATCCTGTAATTATACAAAAGAGTTCTTATTTATTTTAAAAGTTACTTTTGTTTTAAAAGGGATATGGTTTGGAAATAAATAATGCCATATATCAAATAGTTAAATGCAGATGATAGTCCATTGGCTTTGCTTTTATTCTACATCAATCAAAACTACTAAAGTATCCTGGGAATTAGAAACACATAAAGTATTTTTCTGTAAAAACACATTTTCAATTATACAGCATCCATTGATCAAAACTCTGCAATCTGTATCTCACAAGATATAGGTTGCATTACAAGATAAATTAATTCCCTTAAGCTTAATTGCTTCGTGTAAGAATATATTGAGCCTTGAGAATGGGCTATTAGTGTTTCAAGGACTAGAATTATTAATATCTGTAGCAAATAGTGAAAGTTTTTTAAAAAGATTTTTTAGCCTTGAGACAGCAGGGGAATTTAGGGCATTCCCGTGTTGATGACAGGATCGCGTGGCAAGGGGGTATAATTTGTGCCTGACCCAGACATGGCATTTTCCTTCCACACTGGGCATTGCTTGTTATTGTTTCCTGATTTTATTTAAATGTGGAAACAGCAAACAATAAAAATACAACCACAGCAACAATGTAACATATAAATCACGAAACAAATGCCTGAAACTTTTAAAGCCACATGAAATCTGTCTGCAGGAGCACAGAAATATAGCTAAAGATTTGGCGCAAAGAGCCCTCACTAAAAGGTAAAGGGACCCCTGACCATTAGGTCCAGTCGTGACCGACTCTGGGGTTGCGGCACTCATCTTGCTTTGTTGGCAGAGGGAGCTGGCGTACAGACCGGGTCATGTGGCCTGCATGACTAAGCTGTTTCTGGCAAACCAGAGCAGCACATGGAAATGTCGTTTACCTTCCCGCTGGAGCGGTACCTATTTATCTACTTGCACTTTGATGTGCTTTTGAACTGCTAGGTTGACAGGAGCAGGGACCGAGCAACGGGAGGTCACCCCGTCGCAGGGATTCGAACCGCCGACCTTCTGATCAGCAAGCGCTAGGCTCTCTGGTTTAACCCACAGCACCACCCGCATCCCTAGCACGCAATAGGCAACCACATATTCCTACCATAATGATAATAATAAGGTGAGTAACTAGAGTTGCAGCTTAGCCTGCCCATGTCCACCCGCCATGACAGGCACCTCACCTCACATGACAGGCCTGCGCCATGCATAACTGCACCATAGCTTCTGTGCAGCGAAGCAAGTTCAAGGCAGTGACTACCTTCATTTAATCAGCATGAAGGAATCTATGTACAACCATAGCTTGTTTATGCAGATCCTCACCAAGACAAAAATGGTGTCTTCACTGTGCTGTCTGTTGAACCTTAATGATAGAATCTAAGCTTCATGTAGGTATTGGTCATTTTAAGAGGCTGATAACAGGGTTATTCACAGCTCCCCTGGGTGGGATCTTAACACAGGCCTGAAGCAGAGCTTTTCCCTGGGCCATGAAAGGAAATGAAAGAGGGAGTTAGATGGTTGGTTTCTGCTGTTGGGACAGTGCACACTTACTGTAGTTCAGCATGCCTGTTTTCAGTACACAGCCATTTTAAAGAGATACGTTTTTAAGACATCTGATCCACAACATACATGAGGCAGAATGGTAGCTTTCCATCTTGGGTTTCCAAAATATGAGATATTTGATTTTGGAAGTTATGCTCCACTCTTTCACAAATGATATATGTCTTTCCCATTTGTTTAGTATTTTCTCTAAAGTAGCAGTTGAGTTTTACAAGTCCTGGTGAGCCTCATGAGAAAAATTCTAATGAGCTCAGACTTCACTGTTGCCATAGTAACTAAGCAGAAGTTACTAAGGACTCTTGCTCAGGATATTGCAACAAATATCCTGAAAAGCTAAAAGCCAATTAAATTATGTCTAATAAATATATTGCACAGTGAGCACACCTCACCTCTCATTTCAGGTTTAAAATAATGGTTTCCAATATTAAATTGTGGGGGTTTTTTTGTCGCTATTACTATCACTGATATAAAATACATTAGCCTTTGAACACGTAGATGAGAGGTTTTCTTGAAGTAGGCAATATACTATTAATGGATGCATTTATTTAAGGAGTGCGCTAATGCATTTATTATGGAATGTGATACTATATTTATCGGTTTTGGCAGGGACTGTATCACTCTGAAGAATCTGAAGGTTTTATGAAAGAAAAGTGTAAGTCCAGAAGCTCATGGACAGAAGAAATCACTTACGACACATTCAAATGCAATGAAACAATTGCCATTTGATGTCAAATACTTCAGAAACTTGTAAATTCATATAAAGAAACACATTAAAATATCCCTGCAAGGTCCTACTTTGCCATAAGTGGATTTTACTGTGAATGACAAATGGAAGGATTCAGCATTGGTTTTGTTGTTGTTGAAGTTTGGGTCCATCTTTCAAAACCTTTTCTCATATTGGGAACTCATTTTCCATTTGTTGTTGTCATTTTCTTCTCCAATAAGCAGAGTTTTTTTGAAAGGCCTTCAAATTAAACGTCAGCTCCAATGAAATGAATGTGTGAGGCAAAGTATTGGATGTGGGGAATTGACTTAATGGGAGCTTGGGTATTCATACTTCATGTTGAACTGGGCCTAGTTGGGAATGGCGCCTTACCAGCCAACTACTCCTTGTAGTTCCTTCAACCAACTTACTCCACTAAAAAGGTGGGGAAACTGTGCTTCAGAGATCCAGATTGTGGGGAACTCCAAAAAATTAATAATTATAATTTGGTCTATTTATTTTAGTTTTTTATTTTAATTGGAGTATTATGACTGGATATATTAATTGGATGTTTTTTTATTGAAAAATCAATAAAAATGATTTTAAAAAGGTGGGGAAACTGGCAGCAAGAGAATCTCACGTGGGGAGTGAGAAGAGGCCTTGCAGGCCTAGGTTTAGCTGGAAATACAGGTCCTGGTCATGAATTAAATTCACATTAATTGATTCAGGAAACATAAATCCCTAGAAATCCCAAGAATGCTGCATGGAAAGGCATTTTCCCTGTTCAGGAAAAGGCTTAAATTCAGCATGCTGACTGGGCTGCTGCTTATTGAGAGAGGTGGCAGCCCAGTCAGAGCTGTGTGGGAGCACTGGCAGAGTCAATCCAGCACTGCCACTGGTGCACCTATCCAGCCATGATCTTGCCACCACCTCACCCTCTCCCCCCAGTAAGCCGCAAGGACATTTCTGCCAGGAGGCTATTACTGCAGCTCCGCCCCACTGGGAGATCTGCTCCTGCCCTTTCTGCCACCATACCCCTCCACCATTTTGTAGTGAGTATGGTGGATTGGGAAGTAGACTGGTGAACAATTCATCTGCAATTTTTTTTAGCACTCTCAGGAAGAAACTCAGAAAGACCTCTGGTTTTTTTAATGAACCTCTGCAAATGTCTGGAAAAGCAAATGAGATGGGGATTTTAACAGTGTCACTAAGGTGCCTTTATATTAGCTATTAAGCCACCTAACAAACCTCTGCATTACATTTTTTTGCCCAGGTTCAGAGACCTCCATGTTCTGACATTGGGAAAACAGCAGTGCAAGCATTCCCAGCGCATGTGTGGGATGCTAAAACAATGCTTGGGGAAATTGGTAGTTAAGATGTGTGCATATTGGAAGATAAGTAGAGCTCTAGATCAAGCAGCAAGTCAAGAGACCTATAGCACATTACTGTCTCAACCCACACTCTGCTGTCTCCTTTGAAACAGTAATTTACTCAGAAAATGGGTATTAAAATTTACAACTTCTCTTAATGTGATATATAATGCTAGTCTCAAAACTATTCAAATTACAGTGCAACAAACTGCAGATCCCTGGACAGGAAAATATGCATTAAACTTGTAACACTTAAAAGGGAAAAAGTGTGTGTGTGTGTGTGTGTGTGTGTGTGTGTGTGTGTGTTGGCGGTGGGGAACTGTCCTATAATTGTCCTTATCAGTAATAACAATGTAGTGGAATCAATCCTAAAAGACTGTAATTTAAGGTTGCTAAAGAACATAGCACCTTCATTACAGCAAATTAGCAGTTATGGAGAATTACGGTAGATCTGGTCTTTCTCGTGAAAGGAACTCGTACTGAGTATTATTTGTGAGAGAGATGACTATCGTTTCAATGCAGAATTATTATATTACAGGGAAAATAGACAACCAATAATTAGGCTCCATATTGGAGAGGTGAAAATGAAGTGTCCCTCAATAATAGAAATAAGCAGCAGTTCCACTTAGGCTTTGACCATGAAAGAAGATAAAAGAAAAGAGAAAAGAGAAAAAAAAATATTGCAATCTTCCAGGCAGCATCAAGACTGAGGACCAAAAGTGAGTATAAAAATAATACTGTAGTACCTGACTTTGGGCACATCACACAGGCTTTTATTGTGAAATTGGGCTTTTATAGTGGAATGCTACTTCTGAAGAAAGTAGAAAATGCATATTTTCATTTTTCTAATGAAATTTCCTTATATTAATGGTGGGGGGCATGGCTGATACTGCTTTCGATGATTTTCATTAGGACCACATCCTCTCTGCCCAGATGCCATGGTCCTAACAAAAATGTTCTCCACAGTGGCACCTATTAACAATTTAAAAATACCGTAACTACAGCACTTTGAGTGACATGTTTAATTCCAGGCCTAGTTCAGCCCATAGTTTTAAGTTTAGAAAATGCAGGTAAGGGCTGAAAACAAATTTCTGTGCAGAACCTCGAGTCCTGCTCTCAACAGGCCTACATCTCTATTTGGTGTGTGCCATAGTTTGTTTTATTGCCTATTTCCCATGTGATATATATATATATATATATATATATGCAGGTTTTGGTGTCCTCGGGTGTCTTCCCGTGTAAAAGTTGGGGTGTCTAGGCGACGTTTCGACGAGGTCTCACTCGTCATCTTCAGGCTGGTGCTTTCGGCTTCTTGTTACTGGAACAGAGCAGGATCTCAGTGTTTGAGTTCCTATAAATACTGTTGAGGGGGTGTGGTGTATAGCCTCCAATGTTTTGGGCAGAGAGGAAGTTCCCAGGCTAGTGTGCCTTTTCTTCTTTTGTTCCTTAATTACTTGAGGGATATCTTGAGTGATTTCTTGAGTGATATCCTGAGTACCACTTAGGTGGGTCATTAAGTGGTACCTAAGTGGTACTCAGGATATCACTCAAGAAATCACTCAAGATATCCCTCAAGTAATTAAGGAACAAAAGAAGAAAAGGCACACTAGCCTGGGAACTTCCTCTCTGCCCAGAACATTGGAGGCTATACACCACACCCCCTCAACAGTATTTATAGGAACTCAAACACTGAGATCCTGCTCTGTTCCAGTAACAAGAAGCCGAAAGCACCAGCCTGAAGATGACGAGTGAGACCTCGTCGAAACGTCGCCTAGACACCCCAACTTTTACACGGGAAGACACCCGAGGACACCAAAACCTGCATTCCTGTACCCGTGAAAATCTACGAAAGCATATATATATATATATATATATATATATATATCCATCTCTTTCCTAGCTCTTCCCCCAAATGACAAAATTCTGAAGCAATAGCTAAAACCATTCTTCAAAATGTGCAAAAGAACATGGATGGGATCCTAAGCATAATGTAAACTGCAGAAAGTAAGTCCCATTGAACTGAGTGATAGGTACTTAGGAGTACATATGATTGTTGACTAAGGCAGCAAGTACTGGGTATATGCTTCCTTGTTGCTATGGAAATTGAAAGCGAACAATCAGGGCCGATGCAAAAGATTGTGGTGGCTGTGGCAAAAGGTGACTTTGCCAACCCTACTCCTCCTCTTCCCTCTGTCACCCACCTCATCCCAGTGTGGTGTGGTGTAGCGGTTAAGAGCAGTAGACTCATAATCTGGTGAACTGAGTTCGCTTCCCCCTCCTCCACATGCAGCTGCTGGGTGACCTTGGGCCAGTCACACTTCTCTGAAGTCTCTCAGCCTCACTCACCTCACAGAGTGTTTGTTGTGGGGGAGGAAAGAGAAAGGAGAATGTTAGCCGCTTTGAGACTCCTTTGGGTAGTGATAAAGCGGGATATCAAATCCAAACTCCTCCTCCTCATCTTCTCCTCCTCCAATTCCTAGTCCTCCTTACTTACTCCTTTTACCACTGCAGTAATAATAATAATAATAATAATAATAATAATAATAATAATAATAATAATAAAAAAAAATTATTTATATCCTGCCCTCCCCAGCCGAAGCCGGGCTCAGGGCGGCTAACAACACTAAAACAGTGCAACATTATAAAAACATTATAAAAATTAATTAAAATCAAAATTGATGGCAACCATAAACTAAAGTTTTGTAAAGATTGCGGAGTCAGGCTGCGCCCTGACCAAAGGCCTGGTGGAACAGCTGTGTCTTGCAGGCCCTGCGGAAAGATGTCAAGTCCTGCAGGGCCCTTGTCTCTTGTGACAGAGCATTCCACCAGGTTGGAGCCGCAGCCGAAAAAGCCCTGGCTCTAGTTGAGGCCAGCCTAACCTCTCTGTGGCCTGGGACCTTCAAGATGTTTTTATTTGAAGACCGTAGGTTCCTCTGTGGGGCATACCAGGCGAGGCAGTCCCGTAGGTACAAGGGTCCTAGGTCGTATAGGGCTTTGAAGGTTAAAACCAGCAACTTAAACCTGATCCTGTACTCCACCGGAAGCCAGTACATCCACCGGATGAATGTGATCTCGCAGCGAAGACCCCGTAAGGAGTCTCACTGCAGCATTCTGCACCTGCTGGAGTTTCTGGGTCAGTCTCAAGGGCAGCCCCACATAGAGCGAGTTACAATAATCCAGTCTGGAGGTGACCGTCGCATGGATCACAGTGGCTAGGTCAGGGCGAGAGAGGGAAGGAGCCAACTGCTTAGCTTGGCGGAGATGAAAAAATGCCGCCTTTGTTATAGCTGCAATCTACACCTCCATGGAGAGAGAGGTATCGAAGATTACACCCAAACTCTTAACGGACGGTGCTGGCACTAATTGCACCCCCGCAAGAGATGGGAGTTGCCCCCTCAATCCCATATCATCCCAGAGGACCTCTGTCTTCGAAGGATTTAACTTCAACCGGCTCCCACGTAACCATCCAGCCACAGCTTCCAAGCATCTGATCAGTGTGTCTGGGGCCAAGTCAGGATAGCCATCCATCAACAGATAGAGTTGGGTGTCATCAGCATACTGATGGCAGCCCAGCCCAAAACTCCGGACAAGCTGGGCGAGGGGGCGCATAAAGATGTTAAAAAGCATTGGGGAAAGTATCGCACCCTGGGGCACTCCACACACCAAGGAGTGGCGGGATGACAATTCCCCCCCAAGCACCACCCTCTGTCCCCAACCAGAGAGAAACGAGTGCAGCCATTGAAGGACTGTGCCCTGGATCCCCACATCGGCAAGGTGGTGATCCAGGAGTTCGTGATCGACCATGTCGAAGGCTGCTGACAGGTCTAGAAGAATCAGCAGCCCCGACCCGCCTCGATCCAGCTGCCTGCGGAGATCATCTGTTAGGGCGACCAGAGCCGTCTTGGTCCCATGACCAGCGAGGAAGCTGGACTGGAATGGATCCAGAGCCAATGTTTCATCCAGAAACCTACCAAGCTGTTCAGCAACCGCTCTCTCAATCATCTTACACAGGAATGGAAGATTCGAAACCGGGCGGTAATTGGATAGATCTAAGGGATCTAATGATGTTTTCTTTAAAAGCGGGCGCACCACTGCCTCCTTCAGTTCCCCTGGGAATGTCCCGGTGCCAAGGGACAAATTGATGATATCCCCCAGGGGGGCCCGCACCTCGTCTGGACACGCTCTAATCAGCCAGGACGGGCACGGGTTGAGAGGACAAGTGGTGGACTTTCCAGCTCGGAGGAGTCTGTCCACATCGGCTGGGGATATCCAGTCAAAGTGGTCCAATACTGTACCCGAGGACAGTCGAGGGGCCTCCAGTTACTTTATTGTATCCAAATTGGCAGGGATGTCATGGCGGAGCAACAGGACCTTCTCCGCAAAAAAGCTCGCAAATGCCTCACAGCTGTGTGTCAAATTGTTATTTAAATTTGGCTGTCCTTTGAGGGACGTTAAAGACCGAATTATACTAAATAATTGTGCCGGGCGAGAGCTAGCAGATGCAATGGAGGCTGAGAAGTAGGACTTCTTAGCGGTCTTCACTGCCATCTCGTAGGTTTTCATAAAAACCCTATAAGATGTTCTTGAAGCTCCGTCACGGGCACCCCGCCATACTCGCTCTAGCCGTCTGAGGTCCCGCTTCATTTTCCGGAGCTCCTCGGTAAACCAGGGAGCCCGGTTTCTGCGGGGTCGCAGAGGGCGCTTAGGTGTGATTTCATTGATGGCTGCCAGGAGCTGGGTATTCCAGCCCTCAACAAGCTCAGTCAATGAGTCGCCAGGGGGAGAAAGGTCCCGCAAGGCTTGACGGAATCTATCAGGGTCCATCAGCCTCTGCGGGTGAGCCCAAATCAGCTCACCACCTAAGCAGGGTGGGGGTGGAAGGTCAATCCTGGCTTTCAGAGCGTAGTGATCAGACCATGGTACCTTCATCGAAGGAAACATGAGCACATCTATACCGACGCCAAAGATCAAATCCAGCGTGTGGCCTGCTTGATGTGTGGGGCCCGAAACAAACTGGGAGAGCCCTAGTGTCGCCATGGAAGACACCAGGTCCAGAGCCTGTGAGGAGGGAGTGGCATCAGCATGGATGTTGAAGTCCCCCAATACCAATAGGTTAGGACCAATAGGTCCAAGGCACAGCCGGCCACCGCCTCCAGCAGGCCTGACAGGGTGGCTGCTGGTGCGCTAGGTGGCCGGTACACCAGCCAGACAACCAAGCTCACCTCGGAGCCCCACACTAGGCCAACACATTCAATGGCGGGGATCGATGGCGATGGTAGAGCCCTGAAAGAACAATCTTCCCGGATTAATAATGCCACCCCTCCCCCCCGGCCCACAGTCCGCGACTGGTGGAGGACGGAGAAACCCGGGGGCGCCATCTCTCATAAGGTAACAGTATCCCCTTCACGCATCCAGGTCTCCATCACACAAGCCAGGTCGACCCCCTGCGAGATGAAGAAATCTCATGGGGTGGCGGTTTTGTTGCCTATAGACCTGGCATTCCACAACACCAGTGACATAGGTGAGTAATCCTTGCTCACCCTACCCTCGTCTCTCGGGATGGAGCGCAGATTGGAAGGGGTACGAGCATATCCGTATCTCGATCCCCTTCGCCTATGACATCTGCCCCCACCGCCATACCTCCCTCGCCCCTCCACAGTAGGAATCCCAAGCCTCATACTCACCTCCATTTACAAAATATAAAAGCAAGCAAACAAAAAACAATTACACCAAAACAAAACCAATCCCCACCCCACTCAACAACCATCCCACCCCAACCCAAAATAAAGCAAAACAAAATAAAAATACATGGATAAAAACCACCGTTTATGGCGGTACAACAAAGTAAAAAGTAAAAACACTTTTAAAACACTTTAAAATATATAAAAACATTTTAAACATTTGCTGCAGCAGCACCAGTGTCCTTAAAGTTGTGGCGGTGGTGTGTGGGCCTCGCTCCCCGGGCCTGGTGGAGAATGGAGAATGGGCTTGCAGGGGGAAGAGCCCTCCCCACAAACTCATGGCAGAGTGGCAGCAGCAATGTCCCAAGGCCTCCTTGGAGCCTTATATGCTGAGGTGGAGTATGGGGCCCGCCCCCAGGCCCAAGGTGGAGAATGGGCTTGCAGGGGGAGCGGTCTTCCCCACAAACTCACGGCAAATCGGCAGCAGTAACAGTGGCATATTCTCCACCAGCCCTTCCACTGCCTCCAGGAGTCACTGTGGAACAGATCCAAGGGCATCTTTCCTCATTGTAAGGCATTCTGGGTGAAAGGAGAGTACCTGAACTTCCACTGAAGCTAAAAGCCCTGTTGAAATTTATTGATTTCTAGCTTCAGTTGTGGTGTAAGTGCAGCCCAGCCACTTTGCCCAGAATGCCTTGCTCTGAAGAAGGACCCCCTTGGCCCTTCCACAGAGTGAGGCAGGGAGGAGATGGAGAGAGCAACAGGGAGCCTTGCCTTCTCTAATGGGAAGGCTGCCAGTCATGCCATGGGCAACAGGAGGGCTAGCAGATGAGCAACCTGGCCTGTAAATGAGGTGTTTGAGTGGAGGTACACCAATTACTTTTCCTGTGCACCTATCACCTGAGACAGTTCTCGTTCTGCATTAAGACCATACTATCCCTGCTAACAATGTGAAATGTTCCTGACTTCCTGACTTCTTTAGGCCCAATATATATGTACTCAACAGCAAGTTACATAAATGCTCCCCCCCCCATTCATTCATGACTATGATTCACTGGATACTAAAATGTAGAATCAACCTAATTAATAAAATATAACCTAATTCTTGACTTTGCTTCCTTTTTCATGCTGCATTTCAGTATACCATTTACAGAGCCAGCCACCAAGGCTAGTGAAAGCTCTGCAAATATTAGATGCATAATTGATCATAGCTAAATATTTAATTTAGGCATCTGTTAAAATACCCCAGAAATATTCTCTCTCCAAAATGGTCCAGCTGCATTTGTCTAAACAGGCAATTCCTGAACGCCTATGGCATGACTCTGTGGCACAGTTTACACCAGGGATGGCTAAGCTTTGATACTTTGAGGTGTTACCGGAGTACAACTCCCATTTCCCCAAACTACTGACCATGCTGGCTGGGGCTTATGGCAATTAGAGTCTAATAACATGTGAAGTGTTGCAGGTTAGCCATCCTTGATCTACACACCATGGCAAGTTCAAGTGTGAAAGATACAGAAAGTGCTGAAATAAAAACCTGTCTGGTATGTGTATTTTATTTGATGTTTGCCTACATCTACAATGTGAAGTGGGGAAAATGGCAAATCTTGATCAGCTCAGATGCATCTACTCTCCCACCCTGCCAACAGCTTTTGGACACACATACTCTATTTCTCTGAAAGGAAGCACACTTGAAGAATTTGATTTTAGAGATTTTAATGTCATTCAACATTTTATTTTATTTTAGTTTAGTTTAGTTTTGGGGATTAGCTGTCAGTTTGCATTTCTTAGTGGAGAAAGTATTGATCTGATGTGTAGAGATCTTTCCTATTCTAATGAATTCAAGAGACTTCTGGAAGCTTCTTTATGTGAAAGAAACAAGCAGAGGGTTCATGAGGTTTGGGTTATACCTTCAGAAAAACTGAGTACAGTGGTACCTCAGGTTAAGAACTTAATTTGTTCTGGAGGTCCGTTCTTAACCTGAAACTGTTGCTAACATGAGGTGCTACTTTAGCTAATGGTGTCTCCCGCTGCTACCACGCAATTTCAGTTCTCATCCTGAAGCAAAGTTCTTAACCTGAGGTATTATTTCTGGGTTAGCGGGGTCTGTAACCTGAAGCATCTGTAACCCGAGGTACCACTGGTTTAAACTGGTCCTGTTATCCCATCAGTCTAGATCATGCTGACTATAAATGTAGGGCCAGAAGAGCCTGGGTTTCACTTTCTCTTTCAATCTCTTTTCCTTCTGGTGTGGTGTTCTGTAGATAGTTTGCTTAGTGTTAAGGTTCAGACTTACTATAAGTTATTGTAAGTTTAAGTTAAGTCTGCTGCAACTGGATTTCTTACGGATTTCTTACGGACAGTGCCAATCCTGAATGTATTGGATTTGGGACCATTATGCTCATTTGCCTTCAGTAGCAGCAAAGCTCTGCTGGATGAAATATAGTTGCCTCTGGTCTATTTGGGGGGAATCCTGCAACGTGTTTAAGTTTTTACTCTGCTAACTATACATTGGAACCTGCTCTGGATCAATATTGAGTAGAATTCCATGACATTAGCAACTAGCAACTTAATGAGATGGGTCAGTCCGTACCCCTATTCATGCATTCCATATAATGCATGAGGGTTTAAAGGGGGAAGGCAAAGCAGGGACTTTCACACTGGGTGTGCATGGTTCACCTCCAACCATTCCGTGTTGAGAGGGGAGGTGTGAATCGGGTGGCAAGCATGTTCAGCCGAGCACACTTGCAAGCCACATTTAGACTTCACTGCTCGAGACAAGAAAGTTGGGTTGTGGCAGGTGCACCTAGTGCATGCATGAGTGTTGCATGAGTGTTGGGCCTGGGGCCAGCAGAAGCACACCCCCTCCCCCTCCCCAGTCTGAAAGCCTTACATGTTATTCTGAATGCATTAATAAGAGCTGTGTTAAATAGCATTACAGGATTCAGTTGCTGGTTTGGGAAAGTGTGGTGATTAACGGGTATCTACTCTGCAAAGGTTGGGTTAGAATTCAGTCTTAGGGCATCTTTAATATCAAAGATCAATGCAGAGTGATCTCTCCCAGGCACATAGTGTTCTCTTGTACGAGGTTGCAAGAAACACAAAGTACAATAATTTGCTTTAAAACTATGGAGGCAGCTATTTCTACACCTCTTCCAAGACCGAAGCGAGAGCAAAATTGCATTAAGAATGTATTAGAGAGTCCTTTTAGTCACATCTGAGCCATTATCATCCTATTGCATGATTGCATTTGATGGGATGTGGCTGAAAGACTGGAGCTAATACCTTTTATATATATATATAAAATAGCGTCCATTGAGTTACCACCAATGGATTCACTCATTTCTCTTGGAGAAAAACTACCTAGTCTGCAAAGAAAGCTTTCATAGATGCACCTTAATCTTGTTACTTTTCTATTTAACCCTTTGATAAAAACTGCATCCATTTCAGCAAAATGAATGCCAACGAGGAATGATTAAGCCAAAGAGTTTGATGTGGGCGAAAGTTTCCACCTTCTTGAGGTTATTTATTTAAATGAAAAGGGAAGCCTAATGGCAAGTTAAATGATGCCTATTTCACTTTCAGGGAGAATATATATATATACAGTAGCTTCTTTTCAAATGGGATGTGCTTCAGATGCCCATGTAGCTTAATTTAACAGATATTTTTCTTGAGGAAACCAATTTGTTCAGAATTGATATAAGTGAGCAACAGGTTATAGGTTTGCTTCAAGGCTGTGTACTGTAGGTATGTAGACATCCACCCGCTGACTACTAAGCACCTCAGCATGGATTTGAAAAATTAGCACATTTCTAGTGGAATAGCTTAGGAAAGGAATACCTTACAGGGGCACACAGTGCCAACTAATACTTCAAAGGACTTTTGCTGATAGTGACGCCCCTCTGCAAACACATATGTTCTTCATGTCCACTAGTTCCTACATCCTCATTTTTTCTACAGCATTGTTTCGTGCCCCTTTCTTTTTGATTCTCTACCATTGTATGTATTTGCAGTTAGACAAGAGCATATCTAACATGGCCCTAGCAGTGTCTACTATCACATTTTCTGCTGATGCTGAACTACATTTCGGTTGAATTACAACTTGTGCAATTTATTCTGCAGAGTTTGGATTTCTGAGTCCAAGGGTATTGGTTGTTGTTGTTGTTTTAATTGCAACAGACAAAGTGACAGTAAGTTTTCATGTTGTCATAAATGTTTATAAACGTTCTCAAGAGAACCCATTATTTCCTTTTCCTTCTGTTTTTCTCTAATCAGTTTCTTTTCATTCTTTTTTAAAAGATTGTGTAAGGCATTTGTGAACAGAAATGGAGTTTTAATTGCTTTGCATTTGCATTTATTTATTTCTACTGTTTGCAAAAGCAGAAATCTGGAAGAAGCACCAGCCCTGGTTTCCTGAAGATGTTGTTTAGTCATTTAGTCGTGTCCGACTCTTTGTGACCCCATTGACCAGGGCATGCCAGGCACTCCTGTCTTCCACTGCCTCCTGCAAATTGGTACTATCTCTAGTTTTCTATGCACAGCCAGGGACATGCAGGTGGAAACTTGTTAACCTGTTCATGTGTACACATGTAGGTCTTTTAGAAGATATAAATTCAACCCGAAGTGCTTTCCATTCTGCAGGTCATAGAAGTTAGTCATCTGCTCATCTTTGTGTACTGAAGTTTGGGGTGGGGGCAGGGGACTACCTAATTTTCACTTGCTGAAACAATGTACAAACTGAAAAATGGCCATTTGCATTTCTCTGAAATCAGCTAAGTCATGTGTATAAAAACACACATATTAGGGTAAAGAGTGCATAAAAATGCATAGATTCATTAAAATGAATTAAATTAGGGGGCATCACTTTGCAAAAATGTTCATATTAGTAAAAATTGCATGCAAATATGTGTCTGTTAGGGTAAAATCACTGATGAATTCTCCTGAGGACTTTAAAAAAATTGCAAACTATGTGGAAAGCTGCATAACTGAACTTAAGATCGGAAAAATGAGAAATAGGGAGAACCTGAAATTGACAGATTTATCCACCTGGAACTGAAAATACAACTGGATTTGGGAATTGTACTGAGATGATCCATTCTGAATACTCAAGCATAAGTTTCATTTATCTTTTGACAGATCTATACTTTATTTACATACAGTGGTACCTTGGGTTACATACGCTTCAGGTTACATACGCTTCAGGTTACAGACTCCGCTAACCCAGAAATAGTGCTTCAGGTTAAGAACTTTGCTTCAGGATGAGAACAAAAACCGTGCTCTGGCGGCACAGCAGCAGCAGTAGGCCCCATTAGCTAAAGTGGTGCTTCAGGTTAAGAACAGTTTCAGGTTGAGTACGGACCTCCGGAACGAATTAAGTACTTAACCCGAGGTACCACTGTACAGTATAAAAAAGGTCAAATCAAAAGAAGCCTTATGTTAAGCACTTGTGCAAAAGTAACAAGTGGCTTTACACAGAAGGCAGTTTGAGAAAAAGAGGGGGCATAAAATAATGTTTAAGATTAAACTGGACTATACATAAAACCGAAGCAAGCTAATGTTGCTTTTTTGTTTCATTTTGTCCAAAGTTAATGAGCTAGGATTCAGATTCATTGCCTATCAACCCAGTACTGTCGGTTCTGACTAGCTGTGCCTCTTTAGGCTACATCTGTCCAAAAACCTGTTACAGGAGATGGACCTGAGAAAACTCTTTAGTTTGCCAGCTGGCTTTCCTCCTTCCCACTTGGGAAAACAACATTTCAATTTGGAAAACACCAATATGGGCGCCACAGTTCCCTGAGATACAGTACAAGATGACCAGTTAGTGGGTGTTTTCAATAGTGGGCACCCTAACTCTGGAATGCCCTCCAACATTGATGGAGTTTTGATGCCAGGGAAAAGCATGGCTCTTCACCAAAGTGTTTGATTAGAGCGATGTTCCTTGCCTTGCTGCCGTAGGTATGTTGTTAGGACATTGTGTTTAATGATGTTTCTTGCTCTGAGATTGTGTAAATGGCGAAGAGCAGGTTACAGATAGAATTAAATAAAGCAAACAAATCTATGTGTTCTGAAATCAGTAGCAGTTAGAAATAGCTGCCAGGTTCTCTGTGCAAATATACTTTGAAGACTTGGAAAGCCCACCTGAAAAAAAGCAAACTTTAGACCCCGCCCCCAATTCATAGCTGCCATATAGACCAAGTCAGATCATTGTTTCATCTTGCTCGGTATGGTCTGCACTGATTTGGAGTACCTCTCCACAGTCTTAGATAGGAGACTTTCCAGGCCAGCTTGAAGATACTTGGCACTTTTTGCATGTTATGGCTGTACCACAGCTCTTCCCTAATTCAATTCAATGCTTGCCAAGCCATAGGAGACCTTGGGAGAACTACATCTCCCATAGACCACTGCCACTGCCATTGTTGCACAGTAGAGATGGGACGCGGGTGGCGCTGTGGGTAAAAGCCTCAGCACCTAGGGCTTGCCGATCGAAAGGTCGGCGGTTCGAATCCCCGCGGCGGGGTGCGCTCCCGTTGCTCGGTCCCAGCGCCTGCCAACCTAGCAGTTCGAAAGCACCCCCGGGTGCAAGTAGATAAATAGGGACCGCTTACTGGCGGGAAGGTAAATGGCGTTTCCGAGTGCTGCACTGGCTCGCCAGATGCAGCTTTGTCACGCTGGCCACGTGACCCGGAAGTGTCTTCGGACAGCGCTGTCCCCTGGCCTCTTAAGTGAGATGGGCGCACAACCCTAGAGTCTGTCAAGACTGGCCCGTACGGGCAGGGGTACCTTTACCTTTACCTTTAGAGCAACAGAGACAGAAATCCTCCTGACTTCTTCCCATGGGCATCTGCAGTGGCTCTTGATGCCACTAGACTTCAAAGTAAAGGAAAGGGAGGGGAGTTATTGAGCCAAGGGTGGTGGCTGTCTTTTGGGAGCAAGTGTGGGTGTCCAAGATGCCTGATTTTTTGAGCCTGGACCAAACATCTTTCCCCTTTTTTTCCCATCACTTCCAAATTAATCCAAGGTGAGCCCTGGAGAACTCTCAAGTGGTAATGCATGGAGGATGAGACTTCTATCCAACCACAACATGTTTGGTCATTTTGCGTAAGAGCTGAGATACATGATTTCTAATGAGGCCTTTGGGAATGTAACTACCTTTTCAAATGGCAGCGACATCTTTTTCACACATCTCCAAACCCTAGATCTCTTCTTCCGTTTAGAATATATTCCTTTTCAGATGAACTGTCATCACACCAGCATCAAGTATGAATTCCAACCATCTCAGCTAAGGAGGTGTAGTTTAGATTCTTTAACAAAAGCCACGGCAGGTTTCTGTGTGGGATGGCTCAATCGCATAGGAGCACAAAACACAAAAGGACCACATGTGTGATAGCTGGCAAGGCCACTCAAACATCATAAAGCCCTTTCTCTTTCCCGAGGTTCACATTGCATCATAAAAACGTGCTGTGCAATCTTTTAAACAATGTTTGTACATGCATGGGTGCTCCCTGAAGGATTTGGAAAGGTTTCCTAAGCTTTTGCATCTGCATAAAGTTCTTTCAGATTTAAGGCCTGAAGGGAGCCATTACAAGCTGCTTTCTGCTGTCCCTATGCTTCTGAGAGAAGCAACATTTACTAGTTACAACAAAGAGGCACATGACATAATGACTTACCTGTGGGGCACTTTTTTTAAAATAATTTTTTAATTGAAATTTCCACCAATTTTTTTTAAAACAACAAACAAAACATTAACAAACGACACATAACAATAAAAAGAAAAACAAAAAACACATATAATTTCGACTCTTAATTTCATGTACCTTACTTTCCCGACTTCCTCATACCTCCCCTTTCTGTATTCTTATGTCTAATAAATTTATCAACAAATCCTACCCTTACTTTTAACTTAATTTAGATAACACTCGTTCTCTTTTAACTTAATCATTACCGCTATTAACCTCAGATTTTCTCCTCCAACGTCCATCTAACATTCCTTAATTTTAGAATATTTCTTTAAATAGTCCTTGAATTTTTTCCAATCTTCTTCCGCCGCTACTCTTCCCTGGTCTCGGATTCTGCTCGTCATCTCTGCCAAACCTGTGGGGCACTTTTAGGCTTCTTTTTGGTTGCAACTATTATTTTGGCATCCTTTCATATCTTGCCCTTAGAAAGGGGTTGGCTCCATGGTTTGGGGGTTTTTTTTGGTGAGGATGGGGCTTGGGGGAAGCATCCACCACAAGCCCTCCTTTCTCAGCGTATCTGTGGCTGGTCCTCAGCCTCATCATTTTTACCAACTGCTTGATTTCCAGAAAGAGGCAGGGCACCATTGTTGCTTCCTTTGCTCACCCTTTCTGGGCCAGGGCAAGATATAGGTGAACAAGAAGGCCCATCCTTATTCCCTCACACAGGTGCAGTTCTCAGAATTCCCTAGGAAGAGGGATTGATTGTTAAACCACTCTGAAAATTGAAGCTCTGTGAGGGGAATAGCAGCTCTCCTAATAACTCTCAGCAAAGTACAGATTCTAGGATTATGTGGGGGAATACTGTTTAAAGTGATATATTACTGTTTTAAATATAGAGTGCAGATGGGGCCATGCTCAATGTAACTCAGCTTACTAGATTGCACAATGACTGAATAAATAGTGGTGTTTAAAGCTCCCAAATTAGTACATAACTGAACGTCGGAAGGTGAACTTCCAGCTTACAGTTCACACTCTTAAGCTTTATGCTCTATCAGGATTTTCTATAGCTGTTTCAGTTCATATCCTGCAAACAGGTCCAAAGATTCCCACCTGAGATCCAAACTGCCCAGATGGAGGTCTGCTTGTGCATTTGTGATGAGAGCTATTTTGGAAAGCCAGGTTCCAGACAAGGAATTGGTATGTGATTTGGAGTGTTGTAGATGCAAGTTCAAACCTGAAAGGACCTTTTTCTTGCTTGCTTGCTTGCTTGCTTGTTTGTTCTGTACCTAGAATATTCACTCCTGTGCCATCTCTAAAGATTTTACGTCAATGATTTAATTATGAAGTTCTGTTGATAATAAACAAGCCTGAAAGGAATCTTGTTCACTGGGTCTATTTTAGTCGCTAATAAGGTAAGCAGAGGAGACACAGAAGACACACAATAAGTCAATCTGTTGAATGAGCTTGGGCTATTTTTAGTGTGGTGCCTGACATCTGCCTTCCTGACCTTACCTGACTGATTGAAATTATAAATCATGGTGTACACAGTCCTTTTAACTGGAATGCATAGATTTCTTCTTTTTAATTTTAAAAACTGCATTGCACTTTCCCACCCAAGGTGGCTAACTGTCATTCAAATGTAGTAAATAAAATCGAAACCTATGGCACACCTGTCTCTAATCACACTTACAAAGCAGGATGTCTGCAATGTATCTAGGTGACTTTTAAACACCTAAAACAAGAGACATCTAGCTCAGCACCTTTTGCAGTGGCACACTGACTGGGTATTATGAAACATTAATATTTCATCTTTCTGTTATGATGCTTTTAAACTGGCGCACAAAAAATCTAAGCCCCAATTAATTCTCCCTCCCTCCCTCCCTCTCCCTCTCCCTCTCCCTCTCCCTCTCCCTCTCCCTCTCCCTCTCTCTCCTCTTGGCTCATCCCAATTTCTAATTTTCCTTGTAAGTTTTCAACCACACCACTCCAAAAGCCAAGCAATCGGGTCACTTTTTCAGCAACCACAGGGAAGCAAATCACAAAAAGCACAACCCTATCTCTCAGATCCCACAAATCCATTCTGACCCATTTGTGAGACCAGATGGGGGTGACCTTCAGCCCCCCAGATGTTTCTGGACAACACCCATCATCTCTAACTATTAGCCTGTGACGAATCAGAGTTGGTCCAGCAAGATCTGAAGAGTTGCAGGTTTTCCATCCCTGCCCTGGACCCCTTCTTTGCTTAACCCTTCTCTTTCTTTCTCCCAAATTTACCTGATAGTAGGGCAGAAGCAGTAGTAAACTCTCTGCCTCTGTTTTTCTGCTTGCCCCTCGAAAGTCTGGCCATTGATTTATAGAGTCAGGCCCATAGTTGCTATGGAGACCATGAAGTCCTGGTCTGACACTGTGGTGGTAGCTGTGACCTCTAGGAATAATTCATACCTGTTGAATTTCAGGTGCTTGTTGGATATCTTTCTATTTCAGTTAACATTTTAAGGGCATTTTCTGCCTATATGGTTAATTTTAATTGATTTTATCCCACTGTGTACTTTTTGTAAATTATATGTACACCACTTAGAAACTTTGATGATGAAGCCGTATAGGAAGTGCTGAAATAAACAAAGAAGGGAGTTGACTATCAGTCAGAGCAGAAACCTCCAATATGCATCATTAGGCTAAACTGGCCCAGAATTCCAACCTCCTCAAACTAATGCATGGTTAGCACGCAGTATAGAAATCTTAATCGGGGTGGATGCAGTCTTGCTAATACAATATACAAGTATATTGTGTATCTGTCACATCTTCCGTTTGCAGGAGGGGTTGCGGTGGAGAGAAAGAGGCAGTGGCATCACAACGGGGTGGGCGGGGGGCAGTGTGCCCCAGGTTCCATGTCTGCGGGGGTGACAAGAAGTAACCTTGCGGGGGCTCGCAGCGGCGCGTGCAGCCATTGCGCTGCTGCAGCCGCATGTGGAGGATCCTCCGTTCGCAGCTGCAGCCATGAGCAAAGGATCCTGGCGCCGGCGGCAAACCGCTGACTACAGTGCATGTGCGGTGTCGCATGCATGCACTGTACGTAGCGATGCCGCACATGTGCTGTATAGCGTTTGCCGCCGGTGCCGCTCCAGCACTGTACAGATGGTGTCGGGATCCCTCCGTCTCCGCTACAGCCACGAGCAGAGGATCCTGGCTCCGTCCGTACGGTGCTGGAGCGGTGCCGGCGGCAAACAGCGCATGTGTGGCATCGCTATGTACGGCGCATGCGTTGTCCATAGTGATGACACACATGCGCCCTACGTAGTGACGGCTGCCCTGGGTGTCACAACGCCTTCCTTTGCCCCTGGAGAGAGGCATAGCACTGTGATTTAAAGACAGGTGATTTGTATTATACACACAGAGAACATTTCTTCTCCTTCCCTGCAGTCACAACCCCATTGGATCAGCTACACTGATGACTGTCATACCAGAGCTAATATATTTCAAGGCTGTGCACACCCTGCAGACCCTAGGATATCATCTTTGCAAAAAAATTAAAACCCACTAATATCATCTATTTCCGTAAACATTCCTTTGCTTGTAAGAGTCACGAAAACCTACTAGATAAATAGATCGACGCACGCACACCCCTCCCCCAGTATTTCCAGAAACATATTTACTCTCATCTCAACAGGGTGCATATATCCTTTTAGAGCAGGAGCAGCTGTGACATCTACACTACATGTTTCAAAGAGCAGTGCTGTAGGCAATCCAGATGATACTCAGTAGGTTCACAAAAATAACCCTTGCATACCAAGAGACCTTCATGGTAAAAAAAGAAGAAGAGTCGTTTATTTTATGGGCTGATAAAAGAGGGGGGTGGGGAAACAATCGCAAAGCCATGATTTGACCGTCCCACAAATTCTATCGACTTGAACCTATGTGAATAAGTACCTTACTGTAAATCAGTCTTTTCATACATTGCGGATCAAAAGAACTACCATATTTTTCGCTCTATAAGACGCACCAGACCACAAGACGCACCTTGTTTTTGGAGGAGGAAAACAAGAAAAAAAAATATTCTGAATCTCAGAAGCCAGAACAGCAAGAGGGATCGCTGCGCAGTGAAAGCAGCAATCCCTCTTGCTGTTCTGGCTTCTGTGATTGCTGCGCACCCTGCACTCTCTCCATAAGGCGCACACACATTTCCCCTTACTTTTTAAGAGGGAAAAGGTGAGTCTTATAGAGCAAAAAATACGGTATACTCTAAAACATCCCATTAGTTTCATTTCCTGGTGTTCTCCACAGATTCGCCATTCTGATGCACTGTGCACCGAGGCACAATAAATGGTCAGTTCACCCCAATAGCAAAATCACAACTGGTGGAACTGGTGGTTGGAGCAGAGATCAGTGGAGTGGTTCAGACTGATGTGAATTGTCCCCCTAGTTTGGGATCGAATGATGGGATTAAGATTTGAGCTGTAATTTGGCTGTGTTCAGGCTTCTTTGGATCAGACTTTACCTTTAGCTGTAAAAATATTGACAATATGGAGAAGAATTTTTTTTTTACTAACCAGTATAAACATATTCTGATATTTTTAAAAAAATGTTGAAAGTTGCAGTGACATTTCTGTAACAACTGAAAAGCGAGTGCCCAAGGAAACAATGGTTGGTGGAGATGTGGAATGGAAGTGCATAGAAAACAGGACTGGAGAAAATCTAAACACAAGGCCTAAAGACAGGAGGACCTAGGTACAATAAGGTAGGAACATGAGAGCCCTGCAGAATCAGCTCAATGTACCACCTAATCAAGAATCCCATTTCCTATAGTGGCCAACCTTGAGGAAGCCCACCTGCTGGTCTCAGCAGCCCTTCACCTGCTCTTGCTTCTTGCAGGTGGTACAGAGAGACATGCTGCCTCTAAACTTGTAAGTCATTATAACTGTCTTAACTAGCAGGATACTTAACCCCAGTCACTGAGATTCTCTGATGAGGCATGTCTGGTGGTTCAGTTGGCCTTCACTGGGGACCAAGCCTTTGGTGTGACAGGTCCTGTCCTGTGGAATTCCTTGCTAGTAGAGGTTGGGCATGTGTCTTGAAAATTATATTGCTTATATTTTAAGAAGGTGAGGGTAATAAATAAACAAACTAGTAGCAATTGATTGTCCTACACTTCATGAGTTTGTCCAACCAGCTTTTAAAGTCATTTAGCTAGTGTTTACTACCACCACGTCTTGCAGCATCGAACTCCACAAATTAAAGATGCGTTGTGTGCTTGTATTTCCTTTTGTCTGCCCTGAACTGCTTATCAATCAATTTCATCGGATGTTCTTGAGTTCTAGTCATTAGCAAGACAATGAATAATTTTATAAATCTATATCATGGCCCTCCATTAGTCACCTTTCTGAGCGTAAACTGAAAAGCCCCAGGCATTGTAGCCAAATTCACATGTGGGTTTTAAACTTACAAGTTGACAACACTGGGCTCTGGGCACCAATCAGACATGACCCGGGAGCCAGGAAAAATAGGAGCCTTGAGACAAGCAAATAATCAAGATCAAAGGAGAAGTCAGAACCAAAGAACAATTCAGTAGTTGAGAGGAAAGCCAGAAGTCAGGTCTGAGTTGCAATAGCTCAGTCGGTAGAGCATGAGACTGTTAATCTCAGGGTTGTGGGTTTCAGCCCCACATTGGGCAAAAGATTCTCACATTGCAGCGGGATGGGCTAGATGATCCACATGCTCCCTTCCAACTTTACAATTATATGATTCTAGGAGCCAGGCTTAAGGAGCAAGCCAAGTCCAAAGAACAAGGCTGCAAGCAGGGGCGTCTTACCCATAGAGGCTAGTGGTGCAGAGTGCCAGGGCGCCAAGTTCTGGAGGGCGCCAGGGAAGAGGCGGAGGCTGGACGCGGCGCCTCCTGGCATCAGCTCGCAGTCCTCGCCCACCTCCTCCATGCCGTGCCAAAGCAGCGCCGTGCCCGGAGCCTCCACCTGCTGTGGCCACCATGACACAAAGTGGCCAGCTGAGCCGGGAGCCGCCACGTCCAGCCTCCGCCTCTTCCTCGCTGGAGGAGCTGCCCTCCAGCCACTGCCCACCTCCTCCAGCCCCGCAAAGCTGGGCGCGTTGCCGGCAGTGCGGTCCTCCCTAAAAAAGGTAGACAACTCCAGGAAATGGGGGCGGGGTGTATTCTTAAGATGGCCCTGGCTGCAAGGCTGTGATAAGGCTTCATAGAACCACAGGAAGCTGCTTTCTGCTGAGTTGAACATCTACTATAGTATTGTCAACACTGTAGGTTTGCCATATTTTGAAGTGCAAAAAAGAGGACACATTTGCCAGCTTCTACTTTTAACCGTGGATTGCTATGATTACCCATGAAAAAGAGGACATATGGCAACCCTCCAGGCAAGCTCTCGAGTCACTGTTGACAATAGGCAGGGTTCTCTCCCAGCCTTACCTGGAGATGCCCGAGATTGAACATGGGACCTCCTGCCTGCACTGAGCAATGGACCTTCCTTGCTGCTCAAGCAAGGCTTAACTGGGAAAGAAAGTCCTCCTTCCAGAATAATTCAATGGTTAACTTGGGCATGTGGAGACCATCCACGGTCTGTAGGTAGCTGCCCCATGCAGTTCAGTGACTCACCACATGGGGCAGCTGTCCATAACTTCCAACAGCTCCTGCTACCAGCTAGGTTCTTGGGCTGCATGCTTCTAGTTCAAGTAAGTTAGGACTGAGAAAAGATATAAATCCATCGGCTCTTATAATGAATATGAACTCAGAATGCAATGAAGTTTCTTTAATCCTTCCCTTCTGAACAAGGAGCGAATGGTTTGTCAAGGAAATAAACAACTATCTGACTTTTAGAAGACATCTGAAGGCAGCCCTGTTTAAGGAGGTTTTTAACGTTTGATGTTTTATTCTGTTTTTAATCTGTTGGGAGCTGCCCAGAGTGGCTGGGGAAACCCAGCCAGATGGGCAGGGTATGTATGTATGTATAAATAAATAAATAAATAAATAAATATTATTACTGATGGACAGGATGTAGGGTTGCCATACGTCCGGATTTTCCTGGACATATCCGGAATACCTGTCAGTAGCATTGTCCCAGTGGGAATCAGTCAAATGTCCAAGAAAATCAAGATGTCACCAGTGCCATTTTTGCCATTTTCCCATAAAACAATAGCTCAAAAAGGGCATTATTATTTTTTAGATTTTGCCCAAAATGCTCAGCAACTTTGCCCTCCGCCCGCCCCAGAAAAAAGAGCTCAACAGCTTCTTCTGGATTTTCACTGCTGGAAATATGGCAACCCTTTGCTTCTGAGATTGTCTGAGGGGAAGTGGAAATGACCCCGATGTCAGTCCCAGAATAGTTGCTCCTTTGCATGCCTGGGCAGGACAGAAGCAATCCATTTGTGCTTTCTGAAAGCTGAGCGCTTCAGCATCGCGGATAAGGAAGGTGAGAAAGAGCACAATTGGGTCTCATAGCATCTTGTCTGAACTTGCCCCAAGAAGCTAAGCACAGCTGCAGCATAAACACTCATAAAGAAGGCATCCCGAGAGAAGCTGAACAAATTGATTCAACAAGGCGGTTTCAAATTCTTTTCTTCACCCAGGAGACGAGCTTCCAATAAGCACAGAGTTCTGGGCAGATTTTTCATTTTGTATCGCCAATAAATATGTCCTCTCTAGGTTACTGTACCAATAATCTATGAAATGTTGTTTCTGTTGCCAGGAGCATTTCAGGAACGTTGCACGTATCCTGAATCATTTGCATTCCCTGGTTCCTATAAGGCTGCAGCCATAGATGTACATTTGCACCACTTGGTCTGATATTTTTAGAAATCCTTTGTCACTTTGCCTTTTCCCCAGTAATCTAAAGCGCTGGAGAATATTCTACTGATTTCCTGCATGTCTTGTTCAGCTAGCCTTGCAGGAACCAGTCTCCTTTAAATGGATTTTGAGGAAACTGGGCCACCATTATGAGTCACACATCCACCAGTTTTCCGATTGCTTTTGAAATGCTACATTTATTTATTTTCAGATTCTATCCTCCCCCCTCACCTGCCCGCTCCAAATCTGGTTAAAAGGAGTCTTAGAGACTGACTGTTGTTCTGGATCAGTAGCGGTTGACATGATGACATGGTTCTGCTCCCCTGACTTCTGGCTGATTGCATTGCTGCTGTTTTTCATGAGTTAGAGAGGCAGAGACTTGGCTGTGGCAAAGCCAGTGTGTTGAAAATGCACCATCAGAGCCAATCTGTTGCTCCTGCAAGTGAGTTGCATCACTCTGGGCTTGCCACTGCCTTGCTCCACCCCTGGATGACCACCCTTCTTGGATGCTTTAGTTGAGATTCCTGCATTGGACTAGATCAGCATTGTCCAACACGTCGGGATCAACTTGTAGATCATGTGATTGTTTCTGTCAATCTCTCCCCCCTCCCCCAACAGCCCTTTCTCTGAGGATCCATCACACAGGGCCTCTCTCTCTCTCTTGGAGAAGGAGAAGCAAGCAAGTGGAGGCATGCGCAGACAGAGGCTGGGCAAGAGAGAGAAGCCCTGTGCGCTGGCTCCTTGAGAGAAAGGGCTGGTTTGGATCCAGAAACAGAGGGAGAGATGGTGCTGAACATTCCAGGATCCAGCCCTCGAGGGGAGAGCTGCCTTGCCTCCCCTGTAAACCTAGGAGCTCTCTACTGAGCACAGTGAGGCTTACTCCTGAGTAAACACGTACGAGGGAGGGGGGACCTTTCCTGGCTGCTGCCACCCCTCCTACGTGGGGAGGGGTGTATGTGTGTGTGCAGCCCTGTGCGCTGGCTCCTGGGAGAGAGGAAGGGCTTCAAATTTACTCGGAGTCGAGTGTGGATTTCATGCTCTTTATTCAACTCAGAGTAGTGAGGAATGGAAGTTTCCCCGAAATATCTGCTTTATATACATTATTTACACAATGGGCCCCACGTGATTGGCTAATCCTGTAGGCCAATCAGGTTGCGGATTCATTTCCATCTGGAGTTGGATTGGGTGGCTCCTGCGGACCAATCAGACTGCTGCATTTTGGATCCTATTCAACTTAGTACATAACAGGGCTGGTTTAGGTTTACTCGAAAGGAAGGGGTGGGTTGGATCCAAGGCAAAGGGCTTCTACAAGTTTCATCCAATTCTTAAGGTGGTCTGGAAGGCTGTCAACTCTGTAGTTGAGTTCACCCAATTTCTGTTTCGAACTGTGGTTGACATGTGCCCCTGACTCATTTGAAAAACAGCAAGAGTCCAGAGGTACTTTAAAGACTTAACACATTTATTATGGCATGAGCTTTTGTGAACAACAATCCATGCATCATGTTCTGATTATGTAGGACCCTGTCCTCAATGTTATTTTCTTACGTTATTACAAGTATACAAAGTATGTATTTTTAAAAAATATATTGAATTATGATGAACTTTTCAGGTTTTATGGAAGCGACTATCACTTGCTATTATTTTTATCATAAGCTCAGCCAAATATAATATGTTTAAGTTTAAGAATGACAATGGGAGAGTGTGGTAGATCACTGCCAGTTTTTGATATTGGATGGTAGATCTCAGGCTACTTGTAGATGGACCTGCCTGGACTAGATGATCCTTCGGGAACCTTCCAACTTGAATACAATCATTCTTGGTAAGAAGCAGCAATGTGACTGACAGGAGGTCAGGTGTGTTGTAACATGTTCCACCATTCACTCTGCTACTATTAAGGATATATACTTCTGTCATTCACTCTGCTACTATTAAGGATATATACTATTAAGGATATATACTACTGTCAGAACCTTCTGACAGTAAGAGCTTTTTGATAGTGGAATGGTCTCCCTCTGGAGGTTTTGGGTTCTCCTTCCTTGGAGGTTTCTAAGCAGAAGCTGGATGGCCATCTGTCATGGATGCTTTATTTGAGATTCCTGCATTTCAGGGGCTTAGACAAGATGACCCTTGATGACTAGTGGTGCACACACACAATCAATTCTAACCCAATACAGATATGGGAATACCTTTTAAATAACATTCACTCAGAGTGGTATACACAACAAGAGTTAAAAATACAGTTTCCAAGATTAATAGAATAAAATATGATAGAAGAGCAGCCATAAAACTCACAACTTTAATAAAACCACCAATAACAGTACAGTGGTGCCTCGAGCTAAGAACTTAATTTGTTCTGGAGGTCCGTTCTTAACCTGAAACTGTTCATAACCTGAGGTACCACTTTAGCTAATGGGGCCTCCCACTGCTGCCGCGCCACCAGAGGACGATTTCTGTTCTCATCCTGAAGCAAAGTTCTTAACCCGAGGTACTATTTCTGGGTTAGCCGCGTCTGTAACCTGAAGCGTATGTAACCTGAAGCGTCTGTAACCTGAAGTGTATGTAACCCAAGGTACTACTGTACACACCCAGGGCAATGATAGAATTCCCCCCTCCAACCAAAGAAAAAAATGTAGTTGACACCCAAAGAGCTAAACAGCAACATAGAAAAGCACCCATGAATGAACTCATTTCAGTGAACACGTTTCACATGTTCATTTATGAATCATCAAGGCTTGATTCTAAGTATCACTTAATAATCTGCAGAGAAACTGACTCCATTGAAAAATGAGATTTTTTTTAATAAAAAAAAACCCTATTTCTGATGGTTCACTTACAAATATGAGTCACTATTTAGTGCTATACTTGTCAAGTAATGGAAAAAAAACAGTTTCAGCCATATCATTATCAAATATCGATAAATCAAGCAATTGTCTTCCTGTGTGGATGAGTCTTCTCTCATACTGAATGTATGAGATCCCTTTTCTTTGGAAAATTATTTAATGGCTGTGAGAGAGCAGGGGGCTCTTTTTTAGCAGAATGAGACAGATACCAAAACACACAGATGTGGCCACTTTTTGGACCCGCCGCATGGCAAAGGCTGCCTGAGGCATTGACCCAGTGTGAGTGGAGGCGGCCACCAGCGAGAGGCTTACCAATCAGAACCTAAACTGTGCCCAGAGATTGATGGGAAGTGCATTTGTAGTACATGCAGTATGGTCCTAGATGGACTGCTTATGATGAGATTTCCGTGTAGCCTCAAGGGCAGCTCCATGTCATTATACACACAGAGGAGCCACCTTCACTACACAGTGTTTGGTGAACACTGAAGAGGCTCCTTTGTACTTCAAACCTAAGAGATACAGTGGTACCTCGGGTTACATATGCTTCAGGTTACATACACTGCAGGTTACAGACTCTGCTAACCCAGAAATAGTGCTTCAGGTTAAGAACTTTGCTTCAGGATGAGAACAGAAATCGTGCTTTGGCGGCACGGCAGCAGCAAGAGGCCCCATTAGCTAAAGTGGTGCTTCAGGTTAAGAACAGGTTAAGTACGGACCTCCGGAATGAATTAAATACTTAACCTGAGGTACCACTGTATATTTTTAGGATCCACTCTAGTTGTGATTGTTCTGCTTTGTTTGAAACTTTTTCAATGCGCTATTATGCATTGTTGTACAGTGCATATTGTATCAAATTTCTTTATCAAAATTCACAGAGGATAAGTCTTTCCATGGCTACTTACCAAGATGGAGGCTATACTCAGCCTCCACAGATGGAGGCAGTATGCTTCTGAATACCAGGTGCTGGAAACCACAGGAGGCGAGAGTGCTCTTGTGCTCAGGTCTTGCTTGCAGATTTCCCATGGGCAAAGAATCATAGAATTCTTGAGTTGGAAGGAAGCGCAAGGACCATCTAGTCCAACCCCCTGCAATGCAGGAATCTTTCACCCAAGGTGGGGCTCGAACCCATGACCTTAAGATTAAGAGTTTCATGCTCTATTGACCGAGCTATGCATCTAGAAGATCAAACCTATCCATTATTAAGGAAATCAGCCCTGAGTGCTCACTGAAGCTGAGACCCCAATACTTTGGCCACCTCATGAGAAGAGAAGACTCCCTGGAAAAGACCCTGATGTTGGGAAAGATGGAGGGCACAAAGAGAAGGGGATGACAGAGGATGAGATGGTTAGACAGTGTTCTGAAAGCTACCAGCATGAGTTTGACTGAACTGCAGGAGGCAGTGGAAGACAGGAGTGCCTGGCGTGCTCTGGTCCATGGGGTCACGAAGAGTCGGACACGACTAAACGACTAAACAACAACAACAACATGCATCTTGGTTGGCCACTGTGAGAACTGGAAGCTGGACTAGATGGGCCTTTGGCCTGATGCAGTAGGCTTTTCCTATGTACTTATCAATTCAGCAGGTTTTCATATAAAGGTGAAGAGCTTGTCTGAGGCCCAGGGCACTCAGGAGGAATGGGGTGTTATTGGCCTAACAGCGTAAGTCCGGCAGGCCCTTGGTGGGGGTTCCTGGCTGACTTAGTCCTTTGAGGCCCAGGGCAAGTGTACCCAGCTTCCCCTCCTATACAGGGGCCTGGTGAAGAGAATCGAATTTCTTCCCCCTCCCTATATCTAAGTGCTGCTTTTCAGCATATGGAACTGTCTTCCCTCATCAGTCCGATCCAAGAGAATGGAACAAAATCTGTGTGAGAGAGCGATTCCTTGTGCAACCAGAGATACTTACTTATGGTATTGCTGCAGCAGCATGCATTAGAATCTCTAACCTTGCAATCTACCGTCGAGCCTCGACACAACATGATGGACATGCGCGCCCTCTGAGACGATGCATTTGCTTCAGCAACAACATTATTTTCATCCTCCTGCAGACTCCGTTTTGATGGAGCATCTCTTTATGATGCTTGTCGGCCCTGGCAATGAGCGAGAGAAGAGACAAGGAGGATACTCCAGAATACACTTGAAATGAAAAATGCCACTTTTAGTTCTGTGTTAGTGCCTCATACCCAGTCCCAGAATGAAAAAAGAAAAAGAAAAAGCATTTGCTAGACATACAGAGAACCCGGGCTAACCATCCTTCATTAATATTTGATTTTCTGCTTCTCCTATCGATTAAAGGAAGAATGCTGTCACCAAACTGAATCTCACAACTGCCATGGGAAGCTATTTTCTTTCCGAGCCGTATGCCTGCAAAGGTTAACATTTCAGAGTGGGCCTGTCAGGCTGCTCACATATAATGGTATACTGATGGTAACTGCTCAATAATTAATTTTAAGGTACAGGCCAACGTTGGGCAATGCAACATTTCCATTTCTCCCTTAAAAATGTATTGCCAAAGGAAGACAAATCACAACAATTTAATTCCTTTTCTTTGCAGCGGAAAATAGCTGTAGATTTATCAGAGCTTTTGGGGAAGTCTATGCACACTTATTCATTTCTCTGGACTTTTTAGAGCTATATAATCTTTCCTAGCATCCCATGGCTGAGGCCCAGTTCTAGACTTCCATGTACATTTTCAAGCCATACAGCTTTAGGCTTCCCCATTGACTTTAGTGGAGGAAGAAGGGTTGGGCAAAAGAGGTTGCTCACAGAACTTGTCCACTGCCTGGAATGCATGAGGGTGCCGCTGTGGATGGGAGAGCACAAAGCTGTTCTGTACCTCCGAGTATGTCTATTGAGCCCGATGTATTTATTCAGAGGCACCCTGAGGAAGAACTAAGGGCCTTCCCATATATACCAGCCAGCTGTGAGGGGAAACCAACAGAAGCATTTCGGGACAGATGCTGCAGGTTTTTTTGAATGGGCAAGCAACACTCCCGTATTGTCAACTTGTGCAGACAGGCAGAGGAGCTGTTGAAGACTGGGGTGGGTGGGATGGGAAAAGCAGCCATGATTTTCAGCACCAGTATGGGATGTCACCATTTTATTGGTTGGCTGAGCTATTCCTTGCCTGCAGCACAGCCAGTCAAGGCTCCCTGATTCACTTGGGGTCTTGAAGCTCATGTATGACATTTCTCCTTCCATTGCCAGCAAGATTCTTGTTACTCCTCTCCCCTCCCTGAAAACCTGACCTTATGGTCATTTGGCAACTGCTGTTTCTTCATAGGACTGGGAAAGAATTTTCCTCTGTCATTTAGTGGCCTCTTGCTGGCTGAGGTTTTTCATGTCCTCACCTACAGGTCACTTCTCTGAACTTTTTCAGATGTGAGAGGAGGAGGAGGAGGAGATGAGGAAGAAGAAGAAGAAGAAGAGGAAGAGGAAGAGGAGTTTGGATTTGATATCCCGCTTTATCACTACCCTAAGGCGTCTCAAAGCGGCTCACAATCTCCTTTCCCTTCCTCCCCCACAACAAACACTTTGTGAGGTGAGTGCGGCTGAGAGACTTCAGAGAAGTGTGACTGGCCCAAGGTCACCCAGCAGCTGCATGTGGAGGAGCGGAGACGCGAACCTGGTTCCCCAGATTATGAGTCCACCACTCTTAACCACTACACCACACTGGCTCTAGGAGTGGGTGTTCATTGTGTTGTGGGTTTTTTTAATGTATATATTCTTTTAGGGACATTCATTAGGACTGAGAGGGGGGAGGAATCTGACACATTGAGATTCAGCTTAACTAGAAGTGAGTGTTAGAGTTGTTGCCAGCAGAATCCCTGATCTGGACCTTGTGCAGAGTGAAAATGAAATAAAGTCCATCACAAGAATGAGTTCCAGTTTGTTTGTTTTAATCTCTTAAACTGGTTACAAAATAAAACATTGCAAAAAAGCAAAGCAACACTTTAGCAAACTAGCAATGTGATCCATTCTTCTTTTTAGTCCTTAATACAGTCCAATAGCTTTCCTCTCTCTGGTCCCAAAGGGAGATCCTATACAAGCTCCCTGCTCCTAATGCTGCTGGCTCCCACTACTGACTAAGATTCCTGAGTTCTCAGGTTTCATCTTCCTGCTGACAGGCAGAGTGCAGCTCAGGTTTCCAGGGTTGAGCTCCTTGCTGCATTTACCATAGTTAAACCTCCTGCCTAATGCAAACTCCTCTGCATAGCATTCTATGTATATTAAGCTTAGATCTTTAAAAATGTGTTATCAATAAACATAATGCATGCAACTTGAAACTTATCAGTATGGCTAACTATGCACACATCCAGAACACGTTTGGACTCCTCAAGGGTCAGGTAGGGGTTTTCTATTATTTTATTTTATTTTATTTTTGCACACTGTAATTTATACTGAACAGTGAGCTTAAACTTTAATTTGACAGAATTCCACAAGCTCTCAAACTTGGAGGGAAGTCAAGTGTTAAGCTTCGTCTCTGGATGTCTTATTGCTATGCCAACAATGCACCAGGTTTATACAGGGTCATTATCATGCTGTAGTCTTATGGCAGGTTGAGTTTGTTAGCCCAATATTCAGTAAAAGTCGTGGACTGTTTGAAATCCATTTTACATTTCCCATTTCACTTTCATTTTGCTATCTCCCTTAAAAGAGGGAAAGGGCTTGTTCTGAGTTCTGGGAAGTGCTTTTGGACTAGAAAGTTGTGCCTGTTTGGAAATCTGTTGCAGGGCAGTAGGGTTTGCCATTGGGGTGTTTTAGGTGTTCACCTCCAGCAATGCTCAACCTGCATCTTTGTTAATAAACCCAGTTATTACGAAATTATGATGCAATGCAGTTCCTGCACCCACAGCTTAGCTGCTTACAGTGGCAATAGTGAAAGGTGAGGGAAGGGTGATGCGGCTTGATCCCTGCACCAACTGCAAGCTAGTACAGAGATCAAATTTGGATTGGGCCCAATGTCACTGGGTAATGGCACCATTGGGTAATGACAGACTGGCTTGTGATCTAGTGGATCCCAGCCTGGCTTGGCCCCACTCTCTCCTTGTCCCATTTCAGGGGCCTGACCTCTATAGGTAAGGATATCCCCAACATGCCTCCTGCCCACCCCTGCATTCAAGGGATGGATATTAGTGTCACTCTGTTGGTGGCGGCAGAACAGAAGCTTGGGATGGGGGAGAGCAATGCAAACCTATCTATGTCACACTTTCCCAAAGCAGTGCACAAACTGAAATGCAGCTATGGTTCTGAATTCACAGTTTCCAAATTCTGTACACAGTTCTTCAATCAATATACAAAAATGCATATAAAAGCAGGGGAAGGCAAAAATAAAAATAAAAATAAATGCATTGCAATAGTGAGAACTGCTTCCCAAAACATGCATCTTTAGGGAAGATTACATTAAAAATATGTGTTATGAGTATTGCACACTAAAATTATTTTTCATGAGGACTTTGAAAAATATGCCAACTGATATGGAGAACTGAGCATAAGACTGGAATAACGAGAAACTCAAATTGACCTATTCATTCACCCATGGAGGAGGGGGAACCTCTGAACCACATCCACCCTGGTGTAAATGAAGGTTTGGAATACTCCAATGATCATCATCATAAAGCAAAGCAAACCTGAGTAAGCACTGTCTATCTGGAACATCTCACCATGCCAAGGAGTGGCTCTTCATGCAAAAAAGCAGAACTGCGTAGACCAATGCTCTTGCTTAGTGTAAGGCAGCTCCTGAAATGAGGTTGCATTTTAATGTTTTAATGTTGTATTTTAATCTTATTTTTAAGCTGTATTACAATCAATTGTTTTTATATTTGGTGTTAGCTGCCCTGAGCCTGGTCTTGGCTGGGGAGGGCGGGGTATAAATAAAATTTATTATTATTATTATTATTATTATTATTATTACTCACTAGCCCATTGCAGAGAATTGTGGGTTGAGGAAAGCGCTTAAGGAATATGTAACGGGGATTCTGACTCTGACAATGGGTGTTACAGGGGCCCCCTGATTTTTATCTGTGACATATTGTAGGACATGGGACCAGATTGCCCAACTGTGACACAGGTATACATCTAGTCAGCTGTTTATTCTTTCTACGTAGGATCATCGGGGAAAATGAAAGAGAGAAACTAAGAATTGGATCCACACAATCATTTTTTAATGCAGTAAAGCTGCTTTCGGCATACTAATGCCTAGTTGCAGGAAGAGATTTTTCAAATTGCCTTAGAGAGTTTATGGTTACTCATATATAAGCTCCGCTGAAGCATCATATCAAATTTACCTGTTCCCTAGAAAAAGCTTGGGGAATAACTTTGAAAAGAACACCAACTAGCAACACAACACCTGCTGAAATAATGCAAGAGTTGTCACTGGAGAAACCTTGTGAAGATTGTGTTGCTGGTTGCATAACAGATGATTCCATAATCTAGTGGGCAAAACAACATTGGGTTCTAACTACAGATTTTAATAAATTTCCCTGGTTATTTATTGGCAGCAGTGGGGCATAAAGTGGGGGCACAGTGGCTTTGGCACCAAGGCTGCACACCTGGAAAGGAATGGGTAAAACCAGGGTGATGATGAGGTTGGGAGAGCTCTCAAAGGAGCCCAGAGTGCCAAACGCCAAAGTGGTAAAACAATACAATTAAAACTGAAATTAAAAAGTATTTAAAACAGTTTACATCTAAAATATCTAAAACATTTAAGAACAATAAAAACATAAAAATCTATGCAGATTACATAACTCTAGTAGTCTGCATTTAACATAGGTATGCACTGTCAAGGCAACGGGTTATATATTCATAAATAAATAGAAACCCTAATGTGCAGAATGCAATGTTCAGTTCATTTGAGATAAAATGAGATAAAAACAGAAATCTTAGTCTCATTCCAACTTTAACACAGAAGCTATGAGAAAGATTCTTGCCCAAGTTGGATACTGGGTGATTTGAACCCAGGTTTTTAAGATGTGAAGTTCAGCATTTTAGGTAGCAGGGCACAATGGCACATTTCAGGGCAACAATGACTGTGTTTAATTTTACAGCAAAATGTGTTTATGTCCTCATATTCCCTGATGTTCCACGCAGCCCTTGCAGTTAAACCAACATAATTAGGAGAAGTTAGTCATGTGCAACAGAACCTTTGTTTCTAAGAGAAAAGATATCAAAATAAGAAAAGAATATTCTAAAAACAAGTGTGGGACGTGTTTCGAATGATCCTTTCACCCAGAGTAAATCCACACACACACACACACACACCCCCAAACTAGTAGATTTGTGCTTAGAATCTGGAACTGTAGTGTGACTTGTGTGAAGAGAGAAAGCACATGGAGAGGGGCTGTGGGGACATGCCTTTGGTCCCAATCCTGTGGCATGGAATTCCTCCTCCCTGCTCCCCCAGTCCTTGGGTTAGTGTAGCCATCTAATGTGGAGAATACTTCCTGCATTTACCTCTGCAAGTGGATGCTTCTCAATATCCTAAAGCCCTAATTGTATAGGGTCCCAGAATCCAGGAGAGTCTCTGGGTATAGTGGTAAAGATGCAAAGGCCTCCCTCCCTCAGACGGCCACCCTAGTACTGTATATAGGTGGACGAGGTAAAAAACAGAGCTCCAACCCTGCTCTCTCTCTTTACACAGCTAATGCATGAAAGGGGCTCATATTTCACATGTACTAAGGGCCAAACTACACATTATTTAGTTCTCTAGCTGTGCTTGTAAGTGTTTGGACTTCTTTCTTACACAAATTTCCAGTGTGGTGCACTTGATCTGGATCAGGACCCTAGTGAGAGTAAAGGGGGGGGCTTTAGTCTTTGCCTTTTATTGTCCCAAACTAGGGTCCACCCCACCCCAGACACCTTCAATTTGCAACTGAATGTGTGCCTCACTGAAAGGAATAGGCAATTACCTCATAAATGCAAACTGAAGGACAACAGTGGGGTATGTGTGTAAAGGGTTAAAGTGCTGTACAGTGGTACCTCAGTTTACAAACTTAATCCATCCCTGAAGTCCCTTCTTAAACCGAATCCGTTCTTAAACCAAGGCATGCTTTCCCTAATGAGGCCTCCCACAACCAGTGCCCTTCCACCATTCAGCTTCCATTTGCAGACTGAGGTAAAGTTTGCAAACCAGAACACTACTTCCAGTTTTGCGGAGTTCGTAAACCGAATAGTTCGTAAACAGGACTGTTCTTAAAACTGAGGTACCACTGTATTCCTCACAAAAGAGCCCCCACTCCGCAGGCAATTTGTGTGTGTGTGTGTGTGTGTGTGTGTGTGTGTGTAACTTTATTCTTAGAATATACACAACATACACTGTAGCTTGGCCCTGATTCTCACCAGACAGAGGGCCTTCTTGGAGTGGCGCCCACCTTGTGGAATGCCCTCTCATCAGATATCAAGGAAACAAACAATTATCTGACTTTTAGAAGACATCTGAAGGTAACCCAGTATTGGGAAGTTACAGATAGGTAGCCGTGTTGGTCTGCCATTGTCAAAACAAAAAGAATTCCTTCCAGTAGCACCTTAAAGACCACTTCTTCACTGTGTATCTGAAGAAGTGTGCATGCACACGAAAGCTCATACCAAGAACTAACTTAGTTGGTCTTTAAGGTGCTACTGGAAGGAATTTTTTTTGTTTCCAGTATTGGGAAATTTTTAATGTCTATTGTTTCACAATTCTGTATGTGCTGTGAGTGCCCAGAGTAGCTAGGGAAGCCCAGCTGGATGGGCAGGGTATAATAACAATAACAACAACAACAACAACAACAACAACATAGCAGATTGTTCATCATGTAAAATACAGCTGCACTGAATTTGGGTAAAGTGGGGAAAGAATTATAAAGGAAATTCCTTTGTAATTAATAACAATTAATATTATGTATTCATAATCTGAGCTTTCTTCATTATCTTCCATTTATGCATTTTGTTGGGGGCATATTCTGAAGCAGGTGGAACTACCACGAGACTCCCTTATGCTGATCTCAACGGCTGCGAGTGTCTGTAGGGAAGGAGGCGGTCTTTCATATATTTGGAACCTAAGCCATTTAGGACTTCAAACACTCAAATGAGCTGCTTAAATTGGGCCCAGAAACTGGCCACCAAGGTCTAAAACTTTCCCCATTATTAACTGTGAAGGAAGTGGGACAGCCCTAATGGGAAGAGGAAATCTTGGAGTGTACCAGGAGCCTTGCATCTGCAGCAAATAGCAAGATCAAGGAGACTGGATTAAAATAATGATAGGCATTCACTTTCTTTACCTTGTCATAATCCATCTTTGAGCAATTAATCCAGCATTAGTAAATGTGCAGGTGGCCAGGCCAACATTAGCATAAAAGAAAATTATTTCTTCTGTTTATGTCATTTGTATGCATTTGTAATCAGGCAAATGACAGAAGATATAATAGGCCTCCTTCTGAGGTGCACTCTTTAATCTTTGTCACAGATTCATCACCTACCTATAAAATAATAAAGATACCATCCCTTTGATGGAACTGAAATGACTGCAATTATGGCTGATTCTTAGCTGCTTTGTTAAAAACTGTTTATGCTAGCGTTTGCTGAATAGACAGGGAAACAAATAAACCTGCATCTTTTCAGGAGGGGCCGATTGTGTATTTTCTATTTAAGAGGTTCCTCTATTTTTAACTTGCCGTGGGAGGTGTTGAAGCACGAAGTGAAAAAACAACAACAGGCCTCTTCAAAAAATGAAATATTTGTTTGTGAGCTTTCAAGAATTCCCTTTAAGAGATAAAGAGGTTTTCTCATAATGGAAGCCGGTTTGTGGGAGTTTTTTTTCCCTTTCTTTCTTCTTCTCTCCCCTGCTTTGGGCACTCCACAAAGCATCTTTTTGTCTGCACTCCAAAATGCTGCAATATAAGTGCAACATAAATTATTATCTGGATGTGTTTTGTGTGTGTGTGCGTGTGTGAATGTTGGTATTACAGCAAGCTGCAGGGCATTGAGAGTCATACAATGTTTGGATATGTATACATTTTGACACCCATTTATGCAAAGCCTCTTTGCATAAGCAGGCATATTTATAACCTTATTGCCACATACAGCATTTAGAGGATTGTCACACAAGTGAGAAATTATGAGAAACTAATGAGCTTTATGAGAAACTATGCATTGTATCTACTGCTAGCCCTTCACAGAATAGTTCCATTGAAATTAATTAACTACCTTAGGTAGTTATGGCTAATTCAGACAGACTGTCCCCACGTGGATTGCCAGAGAGGGCCCACTCAGTCCAGGAGATGAGCTTGAATGGTTCTGTTAGTTATCATCTAACCAAGGCATGTCCAACAGGTAGATCACGATCTACTGGTAGATCATGGGGTGGTTCCTGGTAGATCCTGGTAGCTCTCTGGCCCCTCAGTGATCTCCTCCCACCCCCCTGCAAAAAAGCTTACCAACTTTGGTCCATCCAACGACAATGGGTAGATCACTGCCAGTTTTTTTATACTGTGAGTAGATCACAGTCTATTGGGAGTTGAACATCCCTGCTGATCCCCACTGGAGGCAGCACTGAGATGAGGAATCTCCTTAATCAAATGAAGTCTTCTATCCTGCTGCTGTGAAGGCAAAGGATAAGGATTTGCCTTAGGTTTCTATATGTTGTGTGTCATATGCTAAAACTGGATTACTACAACCGCCCCAACGATATATTTCCCTCCATTCAGATCTACACACAATAGCCTGTTTACAGCACCACTACACACTAACATCGTTTTACCATTACTGTTAACCAGTCTTATTTACTATGTGGTACTTTCTGTGTAGATACTAGCCTCCTCAGACATTTTACAATACAGGCAAAGAAGAGAAAAGTGACATAGTTTGTGGGAGATGGTTGTGCAGAGGAGAAGGGATACATTACCAGGTTGTAGACACTAGAGTCAGGTATTTTTAGCAAATAAAATGGAAATTATTGATCTTTTTTAGAGCACAGCAGTAGTCCAGCTGAGGCAGAAAGGAAATAATGACTGTCTTTGGAGGGTAGAATATGGAAGAATGCTACCTGCCTTCATGTAGAGGAGAAGAAGTCATGAAAGATCACAAGTCTGCTTGAGAGACAGAATTGATGTGCAAGTCGTAGAATAGAAATATTTCAGGGGTAAAGTTGTAGTGAAATATTACCCAAATTGTAGCAGATTCAAGAATTCTTGGCCAAGCAAGTTCTCCAATAAAATTTGAAGAAAGATCAATTTGGATAATACAGATGAGTGATGTTTGTAAGCATGGATGCTTGTCTGAAGTTGCTGCTTGGTTCATTTTTATGGATCAGGGCAACAGTACAGGCTTCTATGTTTAAGACAAAAATTGTCCCTTTCTGAACTGTCTATGATCCTGGTACATTTCTTATTTGATACGTGACATGAGTAGGAGAGTTGACATCCTGTTCTTATCAGTTGCAAGAGAAGGTCAGATCAATAATACCTGTATTGGCAAGGAATATCTGGTTAACAAAGAAACATAATTTCAAAGCTTACTTTTGGGAGTATATGTACAGCTTGGGGGTTATAAAGATAAACCTTGTTTTCCCCAAAAGTTAGGGTCTTGTCCTCTTCACTTCAAACTTACCTCACAACAACGTGATAGTAAGCTGGAAGAAACAAGCGCAATTCATTAACTATCGTGCTTGTTTCTTCCAGCTTACTATCACTTTGTTGTGAGATAACGTGATAGTCTCACACTACGGTAAATTTGTTTACTTGCTCCAGCGGAACATCTCTTTGCTGCCAATTAGCTTTATGTCTTGCAGAAGATGGATCAAAGGAAGAGGTGAGAGATTTCTGATACCCGGATGTTATGGGATTTTAAAAAGAACCACAGATCTCTGATCCCTGACTTTGGGTTCCATTAGGCTTCGGGATCAGGTATAACCCTCAACCCACAATTTATTCTTCTTTTACTGTGGGTCTGTGGCAAATGTTGCACTCACTCTTTCAGGATTTCAGTGGAGAGGAACTTTCTTTTATTCTATAGACTAAAGGTGTTTGAACGTGTTAGTGATTATTTGCTGCCTGCATACTTTGCAACTTGCTGTCTAAAGCCGATCATATAACAAATAGTAATAATTTATGCTCTGTCTTTCTCTTCTGTCATCTAAGGGGGTATTATTGGGTTATTGCTTTTATTTAATTTTATATACTGTGATCTTTTTATGTGAACCACCCTGAGACCTCCGGGTATATAAATTCAATAAATAGTAATAAACCATTCTTTTACTATTTCTTGGTGTGATAACTTCTATATTGGGTTTGAAGTTGAACATGCATGTGGGTTCAGGTATACAAATGTAATACATTTCTCAGAGCTAATTTTATACATCATTACTTTGATGGGAAGGCTGAAGTTTAAAAACATCATGACCATCTGTGTTCCATGGTCTAAGAAAAAAGAAAATGTAGTTAATTGGATCCATTGAATTTATTCTGTTGAACAAACCCAATCTTATAAATATTTGCAAGAATTTCAGCATAATAATTTGTAATAGATAGAGGAAAGATTTCTATTGTAGCTTTGTGGGAAAATCAAGGAAGAATCTAATTAAAAACCAAAGGCATTAATTTTAGTTGCAATCTTTGCACACAGGCTGGTTAAATCACATTATTTTAGATTATTGTAGTACTGCTTTCTTATTTTAAACCAATCTGTTTTTGTTCCACCACATGGTAGTTGAATGTTTGGGTCTGAAAATACTTCACATTCATCCATTACATTGTGTGGCAATGAATTTAGCTAACTGTATAATAGTTACTCATTTTGTGAAATCATTACCCTTTCAAAATGTGTTAATCAGCCATTTGCACACTATGGTCAAAAGACTTATTTTTCCACTGAGTACAATAATATTAGTCATATGAAACAAAAAATATATCATTATCTTTAATTATAATTATCTTTTTTATGTTGTCTTGAAATTAGCCAGATAATTAAAAAAATGTATTACAACAAAGGTCTTTCATCCTTGGAAAGGTCTCCTGAATGTGGGGATCTTTGTGCTAGATGTCTGGTGCTGACAAGTTGAGATATACAAATGTAACCCTAATGACAAAAGGAAACAGAAATGTCACATGCTTTAATGAAAGCTGAGCAGCTACCTGGGCTGAGGAGTCGGTTTACCTATCGCTAAACAAAACTATTTTGTTTTTCCCAAATTTCCTCAGAAGTTTTTACTGAGGAATCTCCACCTTTAGTTAGAATTTTGCTTTTGATCAGGGATGGAGTACCTATAACCCTCTCTGAATGCCAGGGGTAGATTGGAATATACAGAAGATATAATTACGAGAAGAGAGTGACGTTCAGCAAGTTAGATCTCTGATGCTTTATGCAAAGCCTGTACAGAGACCTGAAACTGCTTAGCTCAGTGGCGTGTGGTCATTTGACTAGGAGGACAAGGCTAGTCCCCTAAATGTTCCCCTACTGCCTCCTTCCCAAAGCCCAGGAAGCTTCTGCCCGGCTTAGGGAAGGAGGATCATTGCTTTGTCAGTTTGCATTTCTTAGTGCAGAAAGTATTGATCTGATATGTAGAGATCTTTCCTATTCTACTTAATTCAAGAGAGTTCTGGAAGCTTCTGGAAACTTCTCTGTGTGAAAGAAACTTCATGATGTTTGGGTTATTCCTTCAGAGAAGCTGACTACAGCTGGCTTAAATTGGTTCTCTTAACTCTTCTGTCAATGTCATGCTGACTAGAAAAGTAAGGCCAGAAGGACGATGATGACAATGACAACAACAACAACACCTTTATTGTCATTGTACACCCTGTGTACAATGAAATGAAACTAGCCTCCCTCCCCCCCCAACACTCAATCTCTTATTGAACAACACACCACCTCGCAAGTCAATTTTGCTATGTTATTTTTCGTTCAACAGCCTAACAGCCCACGGTTAGAAGCTATTTTTTAGCCTGTGGGTACAGCTGATTATACTTCTATATCTCCTGCCCAAGGGTAGAAGATTAAAGAAGTGATGTCCAGGGTGTGAGTCATCCCTGAGAATTTTTCTTGCTCTCCTAAGGCAACGATCCCTTGCGATGTCTAGCGGACTCAAGGGACAGCCCATGATATCAAGGACCCTGGGTTTCACTTTCGCTTTCTATCTCTTTTCCTTCTGGTGTGGTGTTCTGTACATAGTATGCTTAGTGTTAAGGTTTAGACTTGTTATAAGTTATTGTAAGTTTAAGTTAAGTCTGCTGCAACTGGATTTCTTACGGACAGTGCCAATCCTGAATGTATTGGATATGTGACCATTATGCTCATTTTCCTTCAGTAGTAGTAAAGCTCTGCTGTATGAAATCTAATTGCCTCTGGTCTATTTTGCAACGTGTTTAAGTTTTTACTCTGCTTACTATACATTGGAATCTACTCTGGATCAATACTGAGTAGAAATTCAATGACATGTTCATGGGTGCAACATCAGCCCCCACCCCACCCCAGTTGCCCTTGCAAGCTGGTGTGTCTGGCCCTGTGAAAAATTTCACCACACCCCTCTGGAAGACAATAAAGAAGAAAAGACAGGAAAAAGGGAGGAAAGGGAAATTCCAAAGTCCTCTATCAAAATTAAATCTTAACCCTTATTCTGCACACAGAAAAGTGAGCCGCCTCAGCTCTCACCTGGAAGCTTCCCCCTCTTCCCCCAGCCTCTCACCCTGAGGGATCCTCTGCCCTGCTCCTCACACAGGCCAGTTCATCTTCAATCCGTCACCTGAGAGGAAGTCAATCTGCTTGCACAAAGACTTTCTTGCATTCAACCCTCAATTATAAAGTCCCCTTTCAAATACCTAACAGGCTATCAGCGCTGTCACAGCCAGCAATGCTGAACATGACAACCGAACACTGCCTCTTCAGTCAAGTAGAACACACCAAAAGCCTTGAATCTTTATTACGTAGATCTACAACACACCTCTCCATTTTATTCTATTTAGCCACGGTCTTTGTAAACAATCAGCAACGCCGGCGGAGTGATAAAAAGCTTGGGAAATATTTGATTTATTTCCTCTGTTCTCCGGGTCGGGCACCTTGTCTTCTGGCTCGCCTGTTAACTGCCTCGCACCCTGCCAGTTCTGTATAAATAAATAATGGCAATAAGGCCACTGATGGATTTGCCTGCTGCAGCTGCATTACTTTGACAGGAGGTGTCACTCTGGCTTGTTAGCACTTTGCCATTAAGCAGACCGAGCAACCTGCATGCTCAAGCTCTCTCAGGTCCCAGCCTCATAAGCAGAATGGCTCTCTCCAAAACACAATAGCCATGAAAGCGAGGCTGGGTTTACTGCACCCTTCAGTAATGAAGAGGGATGGCCTGAGCAGCAACGAACTTAGAAAAGGAATATATCTGCCACCTGGAGTTCTATTAGCTGGTTCCGGGTGCCATAAACAGCGAGTACAAAACAGGCGGGGATACTGTTTCCTCTTTGCAGAGACTTTTTTCACTCATAAAAGAGCAATAACAATTGGTCCTGTTCATGGGCTGCCATTTACAGAAAGAAAAAGGTGGTAACAGGACTGAAAAACATAACTTGTAGGGGCTGAAAGAAGTACAGCAAACAAAACGTCAGGTTCCGACTGTATTTTCTTTGCCTGTGTAATGTATTTAAGCTGCAATCCTAAAGTGAGGGAGGGGAGCGAAAGCTGGTGGCAACTCCACCTTCTTATCCTGTGCCGAGCAGGATGGAAACAAAGGTGGAGGAGTGATCTTGCATTAAAAAAATCCTCTGATATTTTTTTTTTTTAAAAAAAGTGTTCTCTCCCATTGCAGCAATGGGAGGGAAAGGAGAAATATAGCCAAGCTCAGGAATACGACCAGATGCTGACAGCCACCACGAAATTAAAAGACGCCTGCTTCTTGGGAGAAAAGCAATGACAAACCTAGACAGCATCTTAAAAAGTAGAGACATCACCTTGCCAACAAAGGTCCGTATAGTGAAAGCTATGGTTTTCCCAGTAGTGATGTATGGAAGTGAGAGCTGGACCATAAAGAAGGCTGATCGCCAAATAATTGATGCTTTTGAATTCTGGTGCTGGAGGAGACTCTTGAGAGTCCCATGGACTGCAAGAAGATCAAACCTCTCCATTCTTAAGGAAATCAGCCCTGAGTGCTCACTGGAAGGACAGATCCTGAAGCTGAGGCTCCAATACTTTGGCCACCTCATGAGAAGAGAAGACTCCATGGAAAAGACCCTGATGTTGGGAAAGATGGAGGGCACAAGGAGAAGGGAACAACAGAGGATGAGATGGTTGGACAGTGTTCTCAAAGCTACCAGCTTGAGTTTGACCAAACTGTGGGAGGCAGTGGAAGCCAGGAGTGCCTGACGTGCTCTGGTGCATGGGGTTACAACGACTAAACAACAACAGGAACACAACATCTTCAATTGGAGGGCAACCTAGATGACCAGGTCCGCTTAGGAGTCTTTGTATCCAAGTCATTTGTCAGAAGATCCCCCCGTATCCAGTGCTGGAGCTCAAATGTCAGTTGGGCCAGGGCTTCGAAAGTCAAAGCTCTGTCTCTGGTGTCAGAGGAGTAGATCCAATCTGTCTTATGAGCCTTGGCACAGCCTAGGATTGCAACCTAAATTGTTGCTTTGATTTGCTAAGATCTCAGAGGGGGTTTGTGTATGCTTTCACCAGCTTTCTCTGCACTTTTCAGTACTTTTCATGTGCATGTATGCAACAGAAGTGTATTGCTTTCATTTGCAGATCACCACCCTGGTCAAACTTCACTTTGTGGAAACTGATTATGCTCAGTTGATATCTTTGGTTGGGTATCGCATATGTATCCCACAAATACACCCTTATTAGCAAGTTCCAAGGCAGGTTCCAACAATTAAAAATTCAGAATTAAAACAGCTAAAATAAATTGCAAGAACAGGGTGGGTGCTGAAAACACATACATCAAGTGTCAAAGGCCAGGGTTAAAAGGTGCACCTACAAAATTCAACTCAAAGCTGTATAGTGAAGGCATCAGAAACACTTCTGTGAGGAGGGAATTCCACTCTTCTGAGCCCCACTTTGAACTTCTGAGGGCAGCAGAACTACCAAGATGGCTCCTTCTGCTGATTAGCACCTAGGAGGATCTGTAGGGAAGGATGAGACCTCTCAGATATAAGCTCACAACACAAAATATCTCAGTCATGATTAACCTTCCATGTTCTGCAGTTGGCCATTTCCTTTCACTCCTTGCTCCTTGGAGGAATTTAGTCTCATAGAAGCTCAACACTAACCTCTAAGCTAAACATGCATGGAGGGAGGGACATGCACCGGTATTTGTACAGTGGGAGAGCTGCTGTTGTAACTCACTTTAGGTCCTGACCAAGGCCTAGTAACCAAGTATGGGTTCCAACCCACCACTTGAAGATCAATAATCTACAATGACTGATCTACATTCCAGGTAAAATAAAAAGGACAACACATTCTTTACATCCCTGAAATGATTGATGGATGACACAATCTTGTCATGAACTGATGAGATAGTTAAAAACTTGAAAGATCTCAGTCACATCAGTATAGAATTGTTCGTTTGTAAATGCTTATATTTAAAAAATAGGAGAGAAGAGACGGCCAATGGGAAAAATTTAATAAAATGCTGGCTTACTATTGAAATGGAACATTCATTTAAGTACAACTTCAAACCTATCTTGGTATAAATGAGAAGAGTTCCACTTAATTAAATGAATTTGTAGTGGCAGTGGACCTGGCAAAGCAATTTTTTCAGCTAGTGATAGCTCAGATTTCCAGAGCCAGGAAATGTCTAACTTAAAATAATACTAAAATAGCTGTCTCCTCATAAGTACAGCTGAGAGATACCACCATTCTATAATCTGATCCTTCTGCAGGAATTTTAAAGAAAAGGCAGGGGTGAGAAGCAGAAGCTATTTCTTGTCTGATTGTACTTTTCAGTCCAGAGGCAAACAATGTCAGAAATGATAGGGCCTGTAATCGTTGTGCCTCACATCCAAATCCCAGCCTAAAGGAGAGCAGCATTACTTCAGAAAGCTATAATGTGATACGGTGTAGATTGGAAACCATTTCTCTTTCTAATTGGGTTTACTAAAAAATATAGGTTGATATACCTTGCTAATGACACCACACCATATTGATATGTTGTTTCTCCTTGAAAATTAATTCTGGGGTGAGTGGCAGGAATTCTCAAGCACATTTTATTGATTTGAGTTTGATTTCAAAAGTCTAGTTTATATGGTGCAAATTAATTTCATCTTCTGCTTTTATATTTTATATGCAAATGCAACATTTGATCATTTTTGAAATTCTGTATGGTTGACACATTTTGAAATTTCTGTACATTTCCTTTTCACTTCAAATGTTTATACATCATTTTTAGAGCATGTTTGCAGGTTGAGCTCAAGAGGCTTGTCAAATAAATCTTGGGAAACATAAATTTAATAAGACAGTTTCCTTTTTGCTTTGTACACAAGAAGCATGGGGAAAGATCCACAATGTATAAGACTTCAAGGTAAATTGGACTTGAATGGAAAGATCAGAACTAAGTGGAGGATTATGAAATTGGGAGAATATTATTATTAATAATAATAAATTTAAATTTATTACCCACCCTTCACCCTAAAGTGTTACAACAGTGTAACACTTTAAAGCATTAAACACAATTGAAAAACATCACACCAAAAATATACTCACAAAACAGCGGATCTAAAAAATTTACACCTTAAGTGATATGATTTCTTTTAGCCTGAAAAAAGCTTATTTGTGAGCATAGCTTGTTGTCTATCCCAAAGACACCGAATGCAGCAATTTGTGGTGTTAGTTGGACTATGTGTTCTGTTGTGGACGTATACCAGGGTACAGAAAACTGAGGCCCACATGAATTTCAGTCAGTACACTTTTCCTTAGAATCGACAGGTAGGAAGCTTCACTCGTAACCTGGATTCCCATCAGTTTAGACTTGTCAGACCTAGAAGAAAAGATCGATCCACTCTATCGATGCTTCAGATTAGTTTAAATACCCTGCGAGAAGGACAGATTGACACTTCCCTCAAATAACTTATTGATACTGTCAATCAGGCCAAATGCCAACCTACTATTTGCTGTTATATTTTTTTGTCACATGGGCAAATGCTGGCAAGTTACCTTAACACTTATCTGAAGCCTTCAGTCAATTTCAAATTATCTCTCTCCCTTGGTGGACACTCCCAACTGTCCAGCTTCTGAGTCCTAAGCATTAACAATAGTTGGGATCTGCAAACTCTCTTTGAGTTCCATACGTCATGTGAGCTTGCTGACTTTCAAAATATCAAATTTCAAAATTATGTTACCTTTAGATTACCCGTCTTCATATTTATAAAATGCTTATAATTGAGGGGGAAATGTAGAAGCTTAATTAGTTCTTGTACAGTGGTACCTCGGGTTACATACACTTGAGGTTACATACGCTTCAAGTTACAGACTCCGCTAACCCAGAAATAGTGCTTCAGGTTAAGAACTTTGCTTCAGGATGAGAACAGAAATCTTGCTCTGGCGGCGCAGCAGCAGCAGCAGGAGGCCCCATTTGCTAAAGTGGTGTTTCAGGTTAAGAACAGTTTCAGGTTAAGTACGGACCTCCGGAACAAATTAAGTACTTAACCCGAGGTACCACTGTATACACTTCTACACCAATTGCTTCCAAAGTGTTGTGGTTTAAAAGATAAACTGTAGTGATCACTAGGGAGCTAATACTCCAGCTTCGATCATATGTTTGCTTACTTGCACTAAACTAATGACATTGTTCCTTTTTATAGTTTTATAGTATTTCTGCTTTTGAATCACCTTACAAATACTGCCATTTAGATGGAAAACGTTTTGAAGTATGACCAGAGAAAGATATATAGGTCAAATGCCCACGTTTTTGTTAGTTAATCGCTTAGGGACTACTGCAGTTCAGCAGTATAAAAATGGTCCAAATAAATAAATAATCTAGGGAAAGCTCAGAAAAATGCGATAAACACAATGGTATGATCTTGCAATATCAGGAAAAGTGGAAGAAACTGCACATGCATACATACATGGGCAGGGGGAGAAGATTAAATATGCATTCAAATATTTAAAAGGCTGACCTAAATAACTGTGACAAATTCTGGTTCCATTGTCTCTGAGGAAAGGACAAGAAGCAGTGAATTCAAGTGGAAAGAAAGCAGGCTTAAAATGTACAGTGGTACCTCGGCTTACAGACGCTTCAGGTTACAGTTGCTTTAGGTTACAGACTCCACTAACCCAGAAATAGTACCTCAGGTTAAGAACTTTAAAGGATGAGAACAGAATTCGTGCGGTGGCAGCAGTGCGGCGGCAGCAGGAGTTCCCATTATCAATAATAATAATAATAATAATAATAATAATAATAATAATAATAATTTATTTATACCCTGCCTATCAGGCTGGGTTTCCCCAGCCACTCTGGGCGGCTTCCAACAGGTATCTAAAGTGGTACCTGAGGTTAAGAACAGTTTCAGGTTAAGAACAGACCTCCAGAATGAATTAAGTTCTTAACCCGAGGTAACACTGTACAGGCAATGGCTGTTTTGCATAGGATTCGCACTCCTGACCCCTCTGTGTATTGGCGACCATTCTGCCCTGACTCTGGCTGAGCTGCCTGGAAGAGGTGTGACCTGCCTAAATGTCCAGCAACTGGGCCTGAGTGAGGTCTGGAGGCTTGGATCTTCACCCTGATTCACTACATAGGAAACACCCAGCTCTTGGTTGGTTCATTCAAACAAACAAACAAACAAACAAACAAACAAACAAACAGGTGGGCACCCGGCAGACCACACATTCAGGAAGGAAGGACCCAGGCAGGGCTACAGAAAGCAGTCCTTACCTGAGCAAGAGAATGCATTTCACACAAAAATGATGTGGTGGAATAGTTTTGTAGGCAGGCACTGCCGGCCTGTATCTATTCCCAGTGTTGTAGGAGACTGGACAAGGTGAATCATCAAGCCTCTTCCACGTCTTTGTTCTAATAAAGATATCTTCATTGGATTCCTTTCCAGTTTAAGGTTCATCTTCACAAAACACTTGTTTCTAATGCTATCTGGTCAAAATGGGGGAAAGTAATCACTTTTATCTGACTAACTTCTGTTGGTCAGATAGCGCAAGCTTTTCAGGTGAAGGTATAACCTTGCCGTAGAAACTATTCTTCACAGCCACAGATCCCCAGTTGAGATCACTGATTTGACAAAACTGGGGGGGTGGGGGAATGCCTACATAATCATCACCCTTATCCCAGATACTTAGTTGTCTTCCATCTGTTTGGCATAAGCAACATTGATGGATCTCTTTTAAACCTCAGTGCTAACTGTCTGAATCCCCTTGTGCATTCCCTGTGCTCTCAAAAATATATATATATATATATATATATATATATATATATATATATATATATATATATATATATATATAATGTCCCAAGCCATTTAGTCTAGTAGCTAACATTAAACTATCAAGCCTAAATATATTGGTCGGTGTGTCTACATTAGTTATATGGTCTCAGCTGGCTGTTCCCAAAAGTTACTAAGCCTTGTTACAAGGTCATAAAACGGTTATTACCACATTCCGTTTTCTACATCTAATCTCCATAAATTATGATGCAACAATCCCTTCCCTGAAAAACCTGGATAGGATCCAATGTAACCGATATGAATTTTTAAACCGCCAGCTCTTTAATCTAGCTCTCCTAGTGGGCTGATAAAGGGCAATCATTCACTTTCGCCATCTAGCCTTCTGTTTCGCTCGATAGTGTTTGTTCCCTTTTAAATTTAAACTTCATAAGAACTGTACTTGGGAGCAAATGATTAAATAATTGGGCATCTATATGTATCTGAAAGGAGCTCAATGATCTCTTATCTTCCTATCTCTTAGCAACCTAATAACCCAAAGAGAGCTGCTCATTGGAAATGATCATAGATAATGTGCATTATTACAATCTGGCACTGGGCACTATTCAGTACTACTTCAGATTATCTATGAGTATAACATTTTGGCTTTGGACCCTGGGAAAGAAATGTCTTGATGGGAAGATCTAAAGGCCACTAAGCTTATCTGGATCTGGACATTTTGTCCAAAGACTGTCGATACTGGGATAAATAGACAGCTAATAAAATAGCCATGGATTGCTGTCATAGAAAAACCATATTGAGAAGGTGCCATATTGAAGTAGTAATACATTGTTTCCTTTAGACTGAGTTAAGCATAGTCCTCTGTGAGAACAGTGTCTTCATGGGGCTGAGAGGCTTACTAAAGATCCAGTTGGGCAGATACTAAGTAGTCATCTCAAAGGCCTTGGCATACCTTGACTCGTGTTCTGTTTGGTAGCTTCAGGATGAACTGTTCCTTTCTGGACCAAGAAGATGGCTAAAGGTACCCAGGGATATCACGGGAAGTCATGCCATCTGTTCTACCAGAGTCTTTCAGAAATGCCCGTGCCATTATGCTATTTAAAGATTGTAAATATAGGATAACCTAGCTGTTCGATGCTTTCATTCCATGGTTTATCTCCCTCATTAGATGGATATTTTTGAAAAATATCATTGCATTATTGTGCTGTAAACAGTCACTTTGACTCAGCCTAATATGCTTCCTCTGAAGTAAAATGGACCAAGGTAAAATGGACTAATGGACTCACGTTTGCTTCACACCATAATTTACATCATGGTGAAATAATGGTGGGTAACCTTATAGTATCACCATAGCATTACCATAATATTGGAATATTTTAAACTTTCTTTTTTCCTTAGTGGTATTGTAATCATTTATAGATGAGGAATCCCCCCCCCCCGAGAAACAGGGTTACAAATCCCATTGAAACATTTAGGTCAGAAAACTGCAGTTAGAAACGTTTCCCCATAGTTCTGCTGATAGAAGTGAAATGTTTCATTCCTATATTATTACCCACTCTCTTTCTTCTTTCTTTTTTTATTTCTCAAGCTAAGATGGTTGAAACTGGAAATTAACAAAACACTTTTCACTCAGCCAGACAGCTGAGCCCATAAATTTAAATGAAATGCCATGTTATGAAAGGAAAGGAAAGCAATCTCAAGGGTTTACATGCCTGTAGACTTTTGTTGATTACAGAAACATGACAGAAAGACCTTTATGTTCATATCCTCAGCAAAACAAAAGGTTGTGAGAAGCACAACTGCCAATCATACCGTTCTTTGGAAGGAAGAGATCATGGGAAGATCTCTCTTGTATGAAGGAATGGAGATTATTTAATGGCAGTCATATAACAATGGCAGTCACATAACAATGAAAGGAGTTTATCCTATGGGTATGAGAACATTGAAGGATTGGTTTTTTTTAAAAAAGTGATTCAAGCTAGACATTCACAAGTGCATTAAAATAAAACTCTCAACATTCATTATTTCTTCCTTAGACAGTACTTTCAAAATATTTCATAGGAGTAGAGAGAGAGAACGCTTTGATGCCCTAAATCATTCTGATGGTCTGCTTATCAAGAGTGATCTATTAAAATTGAACAAGAAGGAAAACTGTTCTGAACATCCTTGGAATCCCAAAGAGACTGTAGCTCATGCTCTTCAGAAAACAAGAAGCAATGTTTCATATATTATTACAAACTTGGTATTTTGATCTGCTTTTCTGCTTATCTGCATGACTGTAACAATGTATCGGGTAGAAGTTGTATCCTCCATCAAACAGACTTGCTCACAGAGCTTCTGCAGCATGTGGTCAAAGTTGGTGGGATTGTGGCTGAGAGTGCTAGCAGACTCCTTAGACTGGTGCAAATTTATGACCTATGTGGATCATAAAGGAAATGAGAGAAGTGCTGGTTCAAGGTGTTCTCTGGAATTCGTGACAGTTTGCAAATCCAGACACAGAACTGTGATACACATTTAACTGCTGAGCACATCTGAAAGAAAGCACAGAACAAGAACATAAGGTTGTTTTCAATACATGCCCTCAACTACCTGCATTGTTGAAATGCTATGCTTCTTATGTTTCGTTTTATGGATGTTGTTAATATAAAACTATTATTACTGTTATTCTTGTTGTGAACAATAAATAATGGTAGCAGAGATTCCAGTTCATAGAGATGGACAAACAAACATTTGAACATTTTTTGCAATGCAGAAGATTTGATAGCTCCACAAATATATATATATATGGATATATAGCATGCAAGCAACATTTGGGGAAATCTAAAACAGAGTCACATTCCACTGGGGATAATGTGTTGAGGAATGCATGGCAGCAATGGTTGCACCCAGAGACAAAAGTGGGTTTGGGTATGTATCATTCTCTCTCTCTCTCTCTCTCTCTCTCTCTCTCTCTCTCTCTCTCTCTCTCACACACACACACACACACACACACACACACATACCCCACTGTAATTTACATTGGAGAAATATGTATCCAATGCTGTTGTGTGCAAGCATTTTTATTGTTTATTTATCCCATTGCAAATACATCATAAAGAGTTTCTTCTTTTTATACCTGTTAGCCCTCAAAGCTGCATACACACCATACATTTTAAGAACATTTTAAGCTACCCGCCCAAAGAATCCTGGGAACTTCAGTTTGTTGAGGGTGCTGGGAGTTGTAGTTCTGTGGGGAATAAGAAAAATAAAAAAATCCAAGTATTATTTGAGGCTGGATAATAGCCAGTAACAGTGGTTTTGTTTTTGTTTTTTAAAAAATAAGAAAAAGGTGCTGATACTCACCATGAAGTTGTTATAGTAAGTGCCACACTTTTAACATTGGGGGGGGGGAAGGGGTCAGTATTGTGTGCCATTGAGTACCCTCAGAAAATAAAGCATTGGTAAATTTATGGCATGTATGCTGCCTCAGTTGGGGGAGGGGACTGTTATCCACCTCTGTGTTTTTTGTGTGTTTTTAACAAAACCTTCCTTTATTAGTCTGTGCAAATGGTCTACTTATCCTCTGTGCTCCCATTTCATCCTGGAAAAGTTATGCCTCCTCAGCATTTAGGAGATAAGAGAAATTTAGCATAAATTCTGAGCCTAAGTTTGCATTTGCTGTTTAAGATGGCAAATAGGATTGGTGAACTTAAGGTGAAGATACCTTAAGATAAACTCTTTCAATCCTCTGCATTCAAACAGGATCTTTCCTACCCAAATACACCCTGCATTAGGAGGCTGTGGAATGGGGTGGGGGGAAATGCAGCCCGAGGGGACCTGACTTAAGCAGGGAGCAGGAGGGACCAAAATGTGTCATACTTGAGGTGCCTACAGGGTAAGAAAAAGTCATTACTCCCAGGTGAGATGACGGAAAATGCCGCCTTCAGCATTGTTCACACTGTAGTGGTCCCATTTTTATACTCCCGAGCCAAATTGCAACTTGTTAGGCAAAGACTCTCACACATTCTGTGCCCTACTACAATTTGCCATAAATTAATTACTGTCAGCACATCACGAGGCTTCAACCATTTCTGCCTGAGGCACATAGCTAGCATAGCTCATTAAGGATCTTTGGGGGATAGAGAATAAAATGGCAAGCATGGGGAAATAATTCACACAGAATACATAAAATTGCATATGGGGGGAAATGATTAGTGTTTCTGCAACATTTTTTTGTCACACAAATGGTTTATAAATATATCAGATGTGACTGACTGATTACAAAGTTAATTGGAAATGTATTTCACTGATTTAGATGAACACGGTTACAAGTTCAACCTGTTAAACGTACAATGTTCTGAATCTGATACAGCACCAGGCTTCAAGTGTCCTCTGTTTTTTACACAGCTCCGCTTTGATTGCATAACTGTGTTTTCTCTCATCCACTGATTTAGTACAGCCAACCTGTGGATACCCATCAGTTATAATATGTCATAAAAAAAGTCAACCCCCAATATAGGATCCTGTCCACATCTTATGATTCACTCCTTCTGAGGCCTTCTTCAATTCATCCAGTTACCAGATGTACAGCATGTGATTTTGCTGTGTGTTTGGACCACCAAGGCTTTCTTGATCTGCCCTGCCCAGAAGGAGTTGCCATGGCAGACCAAACATATTTTGCTGCCTGAGGTGAAGGGCAAGACACATACCCTCCTGCTTCCATCAACAAAACCCCACTGGGCATTTGTACCTTCCTTCAAAACTGGTTATAGAATGGCTTCCTCTACACCTAAGGGCTGGGATGCGGGTGGCGCTGTGGGTTAAACCACAGAGCCTAGGACTTGCCGATCAGAAGGTTGGCGGTTTGAATCCCCACGATGGGGTGAGCTCCCGTTGCTCAGTCCCTGCTCCTGTCAACCTAGCAGTTCGAAAGCATGTCAAAGTGCATGTAGATAAATAGGGCCCACTCTGGCGGGAAGGTAAACGGCATTTCCGTGCATTGCTCTGGTTCGCCAGAAGCATCTTAGTCATGCTGGCCACATGACCCGGAAGCTGTACACTGGCTCCCTCGGCCAATAAAGCGAGATGAGTGCCGCAACCCCAGAGTCGGCCACAACTGGACCTAAGGGTCAGGGGTCCCTTTACCTTTACACCTAAGGGCACAAAAACGGCAGGTGGCAATTGTGGCCTGGTACGGCTGCAGCCAAGCCAGAGTCATCTCCTGGTTCACACACAGTTGGATGAGGATGTTACTTCCTCTTCAACTGGCCACACTGGGCTGGGCCAATTGTGGATGGGCTAGAATGGAAACTTTGCCCCCCACCTCCTGCCGGCTTCACTCTGGTCCACTCTTAGGGCATTTACAGTAAGTGGGCCTCACCCAGCCTCACCAGCTCAGTTGGCACTGGATTTCCCTCTCTCCCATCCTATGCAAAATGTTTGGCTTTGCCTCAAAGTGAGCATGCAGTTCATGCTTAAGACCTTACTATGGAAATATTCAGTCACTCAATTTGGGAACAGGGAATAATTTGCTTGCCGAAAAATTGGGACTGTCTAAGGTTTTTGTCTACCTCATAGTAATTGTCGCAGCTTGTGGGAAGATAAGGCACTGGGTTGGGACTCAGGACCGCAACACCTCAAGGACCGTCTCTTTCCATATGAACCTAACCAGACTCTGAGATCTTCTTCTGGGGCCCTTCTTTGTGTGCCTCCTCCTTGAGGAGTCCAGAGGATGGCAACACAAGAACGGGCCTTCTCTGCTGTGGCTCCCCATCTGTGGAATGCGCTCCCCATGGACGTTTGCCTGGCACCTTCATGATATACCTTTAGGCGATAGGCAAAAACGTTCCTTTTTAACTGGGCCTTTGGTTGATCTGATTTACATCCTATGCCCTTTTAAAATGTGGGTTTTTTGGGGGGGGCTATTGGGCACTGTGGGTGGCGCTGTGGGACGTGGGTGGTGCTGTGGGACACGGGTGGCGCTGTGGGACACGGGTGGCGCTGTGGGTAAAACCTCAGCGCCTAGGACTGCCGATCGAATGGTCGGCGGTTCGAATCCCCGCAGCGGGGTGAGCTCCCGTCGTTCGGTCCCAGCTCCTGCCCACCTAGCAGTTCAAAAGCACCCTTAAGTGCAAGTAGATAAATAGGTACCGCTTTATAGCGGGAAGGTAAATGGCGTTTCCGTGTGCTGCTCTGGTTCTGGCTCGCCAGAGCAGCTTCGTCACACTGGCCACGTGACCCGGAAGTGTCTGCGGACAGCGCTGGCTCCCGGCCTCTAGAGTGGGATGAGCGCACAACCCTAGAGTCTGTCAAGACTGGCCCGTACGGGCAGGGGTACCTTTACCTTTACCTTTTATTGCGCTGTTGTTTCTATTTTTATTATGCATTTTGTGGTTTTATATCTTGATTTTATTCTGTGATTCGCCCTGAGACCCCCGGGTATAGGGCGATATATAAATTCAATTGATGGTGATGGTGATAATGATGATAATAATAATGATAATGATAATGATAATATGATGATAATGATAATGATAATGATAATAGAATCCTTAGTCAAGATGGGGAGCCAGGGGCTGAGGGCCCTATCCCCCACTTCAAGGCAACAGAATACCCAGTTAAAGGAGTCCAGGGGGAGGTGCTTCTGTCTGGATGCCCAAATGGAGGTCATTGGGCTATAGCACCCCCCATTATGGTAGTCTTTGAGGGATCACGCTGATGTGATGTAAGTCATTGGGCAGATCTTAACCCAGGATTCACCCTGCCAAATAAGCAGCCGGCAGATGGGTGGGATGTTTCGGGATACACATTCAATGCCTATGCCAAAACCTACTGGCACCTGTAATCAATAAAGTTGTGGCCTGTTTGATCCCAATATGTTTGTCCTGGGTCTATTACTTCTTCCTGTGCCATAGCTCCCCACTCGTCAGGGGCTCACTGTACCTGTGTGCGCAACTCCAACTTCATTCAGCCTCAGTCAGCATGACCAAGGCTCAGGGGTGATGGCACCACACAAATTTCCCAGCCCTGACTTAGTGGGGAAATGGCAGGAAATGATAACCACATGGGAACTTTTTTCTGTTGAAGTTGACTGTGTACATTTATCACTATAGTTTTCTCCAAATAGAATTTGCTTTCTTCTAGCCATATGAGTGCCTCTTCCATCCAATAATGATGAAAACAGCTTTATTCAAATAAAGCTCTCAGTTTTTCCATTTCACATGTCCATTGCCACAGTGATTCAGTGGTGTCTGTCTTTCCAGAAAGGATGTTTCCGTCACTTTGATTTTAATCAGGTATTGCAACCAAGAAATGTTTTCTGTACATCTCATACAAAAGTGGAATACCCAATCTTAGCAGCCTTCCACTATCCCATGTGGTGTGAGAATACAGAACACTGTTACCTGTGAAGAAACATTGCATCTCTGATCTGAGTAGTAAGTTCTCATTAAGCTGTAGTAGACTAGAACAAATGAGCTAATCAGGAAATACCTTAATCTCTTCAGAGCCTCATCATTCCCATTTCAGGAGCTCAGACAAGCAGCTAATCTGCTGGCAAGATTGGAAATGAACTACTGGTGACAAATTATTAATTCTAACCTGGTCCACAGGTAGAGAGAGAGAGAGAGAGGGAGAGAGAGAGAGAGACTTGCCATGTGAATAAGGTATTTTAATCCCCCCCCCCCACTTTTCAGTTTTCTCCTGAAATTGTATCTTCATCAAAACCTCTTAGGCTATACCTGATGTGTTCTTCAACCTCACAATTGTTTTAGTTTCCAGCCTTAGTTTCAAAGCAATAGCACCGTGAAGCCTGTTTCAACTTCCCAACTCTCCCTTATTTATTTTAGGAGACTCTTCCTTTGCGTGACCATTGAAAATACTGGCAAACCTACCAACTATTCCTGGTGTGATTCATGTGCACACTCTAATATAGGTCAGTTTCAGAATAATGTTGTTTAGTCGTTTAGTCATGTCCGACTCTTCATGACCCCATGGACAAGAGCACACCAGGCACTCCTGTCTTCCATTGCCTTCCGCAGTTTGGTCAAACTCATGTTTGTAGCTTTGAGAACACTGTCCAACCACCTTGTCCTCTGTCGTCCCCTTCTTCACAATCATACTCAGTTGCTTTTCTGTAAGTGTCTAGGCCAGGGTTTCATATGTTCTAAAAAATAATTATTCACATCGCAGAACACCTTCACTGTGTTTGTCACATGACAAACTTAGGCCTAAGTTTGCTAAGCAAAACTGAAGGATTCCACTTCTATGTCATGGTTAAAATATATCCATCAACAACATTATTATTTGGATTCCTACATTACATAGTGTATATAACTATAAACTGCTGCTTTTTCTCAACTGAGTAGATGGTGTATTACCGTATGTCCATACCTACTTTTGAAGAAGTAGTAAGGGGAAATAGTATGTTCTTTGGAGACTGGAGAATGTACAAAATGCAGTTGAGCTATGCACACTCCCAAAGGCCTGTTGGAGATTGTGTATATTGGCTGGGAAATGTGCACAATTCCCTCTTCATGGAAGGATTTTTTTGCACATTCTCCTTGAGACCTAGTTAATGTGCAAAATGGCCAATTGTTATGAATGTTAACTGCTAAACTTGCAGTCCTTTTAACATACTCACATAAACAGAAAGAAAGTGGAACACTATTAGCTTCAGGTGTATTGTATGTTTGTCTACAGAATGCCCTTTAGATATACTGTTACACTTGTTGCAGAAAAGTATCTTTCCCTTTCCTCTGCATATCTTATTTGTAAAGGATGGATCCATGTTGCCTAATTTTTAAAACTAATGAAAATCTATTTTTGCATTAAAGGTGTCCAATGAGTCTATATATTTAGAATTATTTGCGGAAGCAGAATACCAGCACCTGCAATCTGGGAAAAAAAATGTAAGAATTGCTTGTTAAATAAAGGATAAACAGAAACGAGCCATGTCTATATGAACAGCTGTGCTTTTGGGGGGGTGGGGAGATCACAGGGGTATCAAAAATATCTACTTTAAGCTTTTTAATTCTATGCTAATCATGGCATGGATGGGAAGGTGGCAGAAAAGGGAGATAAGAAAATGCATTCTCCAGCACTGCATGAACTGAAACAAGGCCTTTGTTTCTTCTCCATGACCTTTTGCTATGCATCTACCAAGTACTGTTTAGACTTGACTGGTTTTCAAGCAGTGACAGCAGTTGCAAGAGGGACAGCTAAGGCATGGCATATAACAAAATAAATAACAAAGAGGTGTGCCTCTTTGTGATTTAGGGAACCAATCCCTAAATTTTTATCTTTTTCAGACAGTTCTGTGTACAGTTTGCTACCTACAAAGGAACGTGGGCTTGCTACATCTCATGAATTTTAAGAGAAACATATCAAGACTATTTTGAAGCGATCAAGGGTTTTTATTACTATTGGTGGGACCACTCTTGGGCCACATGTCACAGGATCGAAGGAGTCCAAAGGTCCTGTGGATCTTCTATGCATGAAAAAGAAGGAAGGAGTAGAAAGGGGAGACAAGGAATAGGGGACCTGTGACGCTCCAGACATCCTTGGATTCTAACTCCTATTAGCCACTGTAGTGCCAGGATAACAAATGGGCAAGGATAGTGGGAACGATATTCAGACAATGGACCACAAGTTCCTCATTCCTAGAAGAGGGGCTGGATTGATGCAAAGGGTGGGAATGGATTTGTGCTCTTCAATAATGTCTACTATGGCTTGCTATACTTCTGGTTGCACAATACAGTAATACAGTATAGAGCTGATGGCACATTGTTGTTGTTGTTGTTTAGTCGTTTAGTCGTGTCCGACTCTTCATGACCCCATGGACCAGAGCACGCCAGGCACTCCTATCTTCCACTGCCTCCCTCAGTTTAGTCAGACTCATGTTTGTAGCCTCGAGAACACTGTCCAACCACCTCGTCCTCTGTCGTCCCCTTCTCCTTGTGCCCTCCATCTTTCCCAACATCAGGGTCTTTTCCAGGGAGTCTTCTCTTTTCATGAGGTGGCCAAAGTATTGGAGCCTCAGCTTCACCCGATGGCACATATAGCCCTCAAACTAAGATCAGGGAAAGGAGGGATGATTTTGCAATTTCCCAAACATTGCAAGTGAACATGGGAGGAGCAGCAGGAGGAGGATGAAGGGAAGCAGTGTCCAAAAAAACCAACAACAAAGATTGTGAGGTACCCCCTCATTGCCTGATTACCTCTATTTGGCAAGGATGCTTCACCTGACAACTCCATATGCTTGTACAATGGATGCTGCAGTGCTAAACACACGTACATAGCAGGTCTTAGACTTATTTCTGAGTAAACGTGAATCGGATTGTGCTATGAACCAACAGATTGGCTGATGAACTGTTAGTGTATAATGTATTTCGTCTTTGCAGAGAATTATTGATTTGCTTATTGAAGAGGAATGTTGCCTGCCTTATTACCAATGAGCCTTAAAGAGAGTTCTAAAACAGTGTTTCTGTGAGCTGCTCATAGCATTATTTCCAAGGATGGCCGTTGAGGTGCTGCTAGTGCAGGATCGACACTGAATGTGTATGAAAGTCATTACCAGTGACTGTTAAGAGGTGGAAGAAGGGGAAATGTCAGCTACTGCTTGCAAGTGCACAGCTGTTGATGGGCTACCACAAGGATGCAGAACCTCTGGCCTTCTGGATGTTGCCAGACTGCAACTCCCATCACCCCTGACCACTAGTCATGCTGACTGGGGCCAGTGAAAGTTGGAGTCCAGCAACATCTAGAGGGCCAGAAGTTCCCTGTCCCTTGGCTATCAGTTGCTAATACGGGTGCAGCTCATTGCATGACCAGCAGCTGTACGCTTGCATGACGCCAAGGGAACCAGTCCCTGCTTGTTCTGCCATCTCCCAAAAGTTGCTGGGAATTACTTATCTTCCCTTCCCCATTCAGCTGCTCCACAGAGGTGTCCAGTCATTCCCCCGCTACACACTCTGGCCCTGACATTTCTGTGTGCAAGTACATTTTACACTGTTCATGGGACTTCTGCCAAAATTGGGTGCCCCCAGTTTTCCCTTCTTCCTCAAAAATTGCCCCAACATTTACAATGTTGTGTGTTTCCCCCAAAAATGTGTTCCCCAGTGGGGTGCAGCAATAGCCTCCCAGCAGCAGCAGCATCACCTGCTGCTTATGAAGAGAGGAAGGGTAAAGGAGCAACAAGGTCAGGGTTCTGCAGGGATGCCAAAGGGAGTGTCAGATTGCTTCAGCCTGTGCAATATGTAGGCCTTATCTCATTGCCGTCTCACAATGCTGTTGACAGGAGGCTATTGATGAGGCTCTACTAAGGCTCCTGAATTTCACATACTTTTTTAAAAAAAGCAATGTGAGTAATCTCTCTCTCTCTCTCTCTCTCTCTCTCTCTCTCTCTGTGTGTGTGTGTGTGTGTGTGTAAAACTTGTACTGTAGCATCAAGTGGCAGAGAAGCCTTGTATCATTCCAAAAAGTACTCACAATTCTATAGGGAACTGAGGATTCTTAACACAGAACATTGACATTATCCTCTTTGTCAACATTCTCTGTTAAGAAATCCTCAGTTCCTCATAGATTTGTGAATACCGCTTGGAACAATATATGGCTTCTCTGTCATTTGATGCTCCTGTACAGATTTTATACCCAAAGCATTTTGAGTGTCAATTATCCATTGCAATGTAATGTCAAGTTTTCAAATGAGTTTACCTTGGTGGCTGGCTAGAGAAAGATGCTTGAAATAATAGTTAGCACTGTAAGCATTTTTTCCCTGAGAGGAAATTTATGTGGCAAAATAAAATGAAATAGGTGTACAAAAAAGGAACAATTCAAATATAATGTCTCTGTAATGTCTTTTGGCAACACATGCAATACATTCATATTTTAAACCTGATGTTTATGACTCATAAAGTGTAACGATGGTCCACTGAGCTCATATATATGGGAAATGGATATAATCAACCAGCACATAGGAAATCAACTGTACAAAATCTGTAAAAAAAAAAACCAAACAACTGCCTAGAGGATAACTAACCATTCTCCCTGAAAATTTATAACTTGTATACATTGTGATGTGGTATTACCAGTTATACACAAAGTTAGACACATCCTAACTTTAAGAAATTCAAATGATCATTGATTAAGCTTCCATTAGGAACAGTGCTTGTTGGAAAGGGGCTTTTGTCACTGTGATTCTCCACAGGGCTAATGAATGACCAAACTGAGACACATACAGAGGTGATCAGGTGAAGAATAAGACATTTGCATCTAGCCAGAGTCCTTGCTTCTAATGCTAAGGTGGGTGTCATTTGAAGTCTATCTCCAATTTTATTTCTACACCACCTGGAGAGCTTTTTATCAAATGGTTTATAAATCTTCTAAATAAATAACAAAAAGTAACCCACTTCAGATCTTAGATAGTTTATTGTTCAGCAACAGTCTGCAACTAAATGTTTAGGGCTCACAACACAAGTACAACACCCATGCAGAGAATTCAAGTTCTGGAAGAATATTTCATGTATACACAATGTGTGCATAGTAAAAGCAGATCATCCATTGAATCTTCTTATCACTGAAAAGTAGTGTTCAGGTCGAAAGTGGAAAATGTACTGTCACCACCACTGTGGAATAATAGTACACTGGTCTTTAAGAGGGGTTGATATGAGAGAGAAGTGGCTGAGATTGGTTGTTACTTAGCAAGGAAGAATAGAGAGAGATCCCTGCAGCACAGTAAATGTTGTCTTTACAAGTTAACAATATTATTTTCTTAAACATCAGAAGCCTGATTTATTAACAGAGAAAGCAGCATAAGCCCCATTATCACCTCCTTTAAATTATGCACAGCATAATCTACTGTTAAAATGCTGCTGCCATCATTGTGTTTGATTTAATTCCATTATCAGTTGTGCAACCTCAAAGTATAATTATTAAAAAATGTGATATGTTCCTGTTTTTTGTACAATATACCAGTGAACAGCTGGAAATGCCATTCCTTAGAAGAACTGACTCCTACTATTCTCTAATAATATTTATTTGTTCTTTTCTTACATTTGCCTTGATTTAGAATAAACTCTCCAGACATTTCCTGGTGGGGTTTCTCTTTCCTGCTGATGACCCTGCCCACCCACCTTTATGCAGAGTACCACCAGGAACCCAACTGAACATGCCTTCTGAAATTAAAAAAAGGAGGAAGATCAATATCTAGGTATTGTCAGTAGCAGCTGTTCACTATTTATCACACAGACTTTGACTGAATTTGTAGCATGTGTAACACAGAACTAATTAGAAATGTTCATTCTCTGTAAAATCCTGGTAATTAGTGACATGGGGGTTACTAATTTAATTGGCAGAATTGAATTTAGCAGAGAATTGGCAGATCTGGTTCTAGAGGTTTAATTACATGGAAAATACAGGTATTTGTTTGATGAGTGGACTATGTTACTTTATTCTTAGACATTCCTATGATATGCAAAAATTACCCATATTTATTTAGTTATTTGTTCATTGGTTAAAATATTTCCTTATCATGAGTCTGTTGGGAGTCGCAGGATGATGAGTAAGTCTGCAGGCTTTAACAGGCTGGTGCAATACTCTGTGAAGTGCTGGGTCAGAGTGACTCAGCAGGAATATGATTGGCTATCACCTGTTTTAAAAGGAAAGCCTGTTCAACAGTAATGTTGGTTGTGGTGGTGGTTGTGCTGTGGTGTGGTTGTGCTGTGGTGTGGTGGTGCTGTGGTGGAGAGTATTTGTTTGCCTTAAGGAGCAGGTACTCTGTATGGACTGTTTTTGTAAATACCTGTATATAGCTCACATTTAAAAGACTGCACTGGAAAAACCTGGGACTCTGAGCGTTTCTGCTAAAAGCGCCGTGAGGAATTCGTGACAGAGTCCTGACAATAGGCTTCACCTCCAGGCTCCGCCATGCCTCTTTTTCATTTTTCTATGGCTGATAACCAGATGACTGATTCCTCCTCCAAGGAAAAAGGAAGACATGCTAACTGAGAATCACACATGAAACACCAAGGCTTAAGTGCCAGGAAATTCCCTATTGCACATTGTGATGTCTGGAAGTTTGGCTTTGGCTTGGAATGAGACCTATGATGGGAATGTAGAAATTATGGGGTCTAACCTATTCAAAAGGAATCCAGAGATTTCCAACCAGTAGATCATGATCTACCTGTAGATTCCCAGCTGATCCTAGTAGATCACAGGATCATTATTGTGTTTAAAAAGTTACGGGGGGGGGGAGCAAAAAAACCTCTGTGCAAGCCTACCCCCAAAAAAGCTCAGCAATTCTGGTCAATCCACTCACTCCATGCACACTCGTCCTCCCTCCAATGACAATGGACTGCCGGTTTTTTAATACTGGGAGTAGATCACAGTCTCTTAGGAGCTGGACATGCCTAGACCAAACAGGAAGAGATGAGCAGCATCTCTGGAAATTGCTCCTGGTATCAAAATATTTCTATGTGTCTAATTCTCAGCTTGGAAATTTCCTCAACTGATGGACAGCTGCTCTGAGTGACTTCTTGTGCTCCATTATCTGCAAAGCCCATGGCTTTCTAAATACAGAGGAACATTTTAGGGAAGCCCTCTAACAGGATTTGATCTGTTATGATGCTTGGCTGTTTCTTTCCTGTGCTTAGAAATAGTTACAGAGCAAAATTTAATTATTACCTTTGCTGAGCATAATGATGATGGTTGCTGAGCATGACCTATATTCACTGGATCATTACCAGGACCACATTCATGTAGCTCAGGTGCATATCTGGAATTAGAAACCCCCAAGGACTGCAATGGTTTCCCATATGAGTCAGGTAATGTTAGATGCAAGAAGTGTGGCACTCTTGCACACAGCACTCCCCAACACACAGGGCAAAGGTCATCCCTGAACAAAGGCCTATCTATTCATTGAAACCCTACAAATTGTTGCGCCTCAGTTGTAGAAGGACTTTTCTGGACATCTGAAAGTTTCTTGCATTCACCTCTGAATTTTCTTGAACATTTGTGCAATGTCTGTGGGATATTTGTGACAAGAATAACAGATTGCACCTGAATATGGAGCATAGGTCATTCAACGGAGGACACCACAGAAGTAATATGTGATTCATGAGGCCAGTCAGGCTGTGCAACTAACACCAGTAAACAGTTTATGAATAAACCCCCAGCATAAAACGGTTCCATAGCAGAGCTTTAGAGGACACAATGAGCAAGTCAAGAGCTGCATGAAATGCTCTTCGTCTTCTAGGCATGGATGTAATTGAAGATTCAGTATCAATTTTGCTGAGTTATTTTTAATTGTTCTAATTTGCTGGAGCAAATTAGGTGTAGCATTGTTCTCAGCAGGAGATATACATCTGTGCAAATAAGTATGATAATATGCACTTTACAAAAAAAGAAAAGAAAACAACTCACAATGAAAAATGGCAAAGCCACTTAGTGTAAATTAATTAGACTTCCTGCCCTTCTAAAATTAGGATGCTGATATGTTTGAATAGCTGGGATATGATTATTAGTTTTGGCTTCTGTCAAGGTCAAGAAAAAATGCTCCCAAATACTAGTTGGTCCTGAATAATGCAAAGTAGGCGAGGCTTTTGTTGTCATTTAACAAAATGTATATACAGAACAGAACAATAATGACTTTTCTCCTTTAGCTCACCTTTGACTCCCTCGTCATCTAAGGGTCCAACCCGTTACTGCAACATTTCCTCTCTTGAATGCTTCCTTGATTTCTTTCTCCATCACCAGAAATCCCTCAGCATTTCGATCTGTGGGATAGCAGCCCAGAGATTACTGTTGGGGCCTGGTATCACCACCCACAATGATTCTGTGGTGGAGCTTGCTTGCTGGATTCAGTGCCATCCTCGATGTACAGAGTGATGCCACCTCCAGTATGTCCTACCCTCTCCTTTGGTCATTCCCAGAGAGAACCATGTTCCACTGGTTCCCTCCTGTTGCTTGCATGAATCTTGCATTTGCTTCCTCTGCTCCCTGCTGGAGCCCCTGCACACACACCTGAATCTACTCCAGGGAGTTAGAGAACCCCGCAGAGCAGTTATGGGAGCATGGGAAAGGAAAGGATAGAAAGGGGAAATCCTGTTGTATTTGTTGGTGCACCATTGGCTCTCCCCCTCTATTTCTGGCTTTACCCTTATAGCAAAATCTGCATGAATAAGTGTATGCCTTATTATGTCTGGGGGGAAAGGGGGGAGGCCTAGCAGAGGGCAGCAACCTATATAAAGTAAGAAGCTCATAGCTTACAAGTTAATGAAGTAATCTTTTAGTGTTACAACATGTCTCTGCCTATGACAACTGCAAGAAAACAAATACGTAATATACAATTCAGCAAGAGGGAAGATTTTATATCTCTGGACTATAAAATGTTAATGGGATTACAAAGGATCTGATTTGTGTAGTTAAGCTTCATTCTCATAGTTCTGAGAGCATTGTGAGATATATTGGTGGCAGTGACTTCTAATTATTGCCACAGCATGCACTGAATATCTCTAAATTATTTATGTAGTTTGCATAATTCTGCCTCTTTCTATAGACAGATATAGGAGCCAAGTCATCCCTCAGAGGTCTTCATTGCATTAATATATATGGTCAATATGCATTCGTGCCTAGCCCTCACCTGATTAATTATGATCACAGAGGTTGCGTAGTCTCCTTTTTAATTTAAGCCTTGGTTGAAAACTTTATGGTGGTACTCAGAATTAAATTATTAGGCTGGGTGGAAATAAATATTTAAGTGTCATGCGGTTTTAATTGAAAGCTTGATCCCAGAACAGAAATGAATCAAGAGTAACAAGTCTTTCTGGGTCTGAGACGACACTGGTTATTTATGAAAACTAGGCTAGGATAAAATCCCCCTTTCCTTCAGGAATTGAAAGGGTGGATTGCAGACACAGTGAAAGGACAGGGCTTTTTTTTCTTTCTTTTTGGAACTAACCTCTTAGTCTAGACATTTTATTAAAGGGATAACCATTTGTGGATGAACTCCAGCCTAGCTTCCTGAACTGAACAGTTCCCTGAACTGAAAGTCATTGTTCCAGTCTCATCACGCACCCAGAACCCACATCATGTGTGGCAGGTAAGGATGGGGGAGCAGATAGTTCAATCTTAATGCAACCCTACCCAAGTTGCACCTTTTGAAGCAATATGCTGTGATGCAGTTCTCCAACCAAAGAATGTGTACAAAGTTGTGTATATCTAGCAAAACCCTGCATTCAAACACATAGATGAGTGAAAATAACATTATGTTTGGGAGGGAATAACTTGTAAAAAAATGTGCATATTAGCAGAAACGGGCACTAAAATGCTAATGGATTCATAGGAGGATTCACCCCCCCCAAAAAAACCCCCACCAAGAACTGATGCAGAAATGTGGAAGACTGGACTTAAGACAGGAAACCAACAGACACTGAGGGAGTGCTAAGCCCAAGTCATACCCCACCAAACCAGTCAACTCTGGCTCCATTAGTCAGGCATGCCACCCAGGGTGTTCCAGGTCCTCCCTACTAGGCTAGTAACACAAGGGCAGCCCTACATAGAGCACATTAGAGTTACTAGCCTTGGACTACAGTGGTTGGGCTGGAATGGCCATAGACAAAGCTGGTAAAAGGCGTTTCTTAGCCACAGAGGACACTTGGGCCTCTAGTGACAAAGATGTGTGAAGGATTAACCCCAAGCTATGCAATTACTCCTTCAGAAGGAGTGCAAACTCCATCCAGAACAGGTAACTTGCCAATTTCCCGAACATGGGAAACTATTGTTGCTATCTTTTATAGATGTCACCTAAGAAATAATGAGGGATGCTCTGGGCGCTATCCAGCTAACTCATTCTGTCAGTACAAAGATTTCCACTTGCACAATGAATGTTCCCCCTCTCCCCCCCCCCACTAAATCTGTTCTGGGTTTTTCTGAACAGATTTAGGGAGGGTGCAGAGTGCACATGGGGACAGGAAGAGGGGAGAAGTTCAACTGAGCAAGTGCACTGACAGAACAAGTTGGTTAGATGCCACCCCATACAAAGAAACAAGATGTCAGGATTGATGCATACATATAATCCAAGAACACATTCTTTCAGGAGCAATGAATTATGTTTGTGTCCTTGGGCTATCTGCAGAAAGAAATGTATATAAACATAAGTGGTCCAGTAATCCTATCATTAGAGAAGTCCCCCCACCCTGCTACAAGATCTGACAAGTGAAAATTAAATGTTATCCCATGGCGAGCTTTGAAAGATTCTCACCATTTGGATACAGGGAAGAATGATGAAAGTGTTGCATTGCTAGGGACAATTTCCTGAACATGGATCAGTTTAGGAGTGGTTCTGCTTCACAAACCAATCTCTCACATTTTAAAGACATCGACACTGTCCATACCTGTTAACGGACTCTTCCACTGTCCTTCAGGTTTTAAAAATCATGTTTGCTTGATAGTGTTAATGAACCACCTTTTATATTTTGTGTTTTACTCATATAAGCCAACAGGGGCTAAACCAGGAGTCCTGTTTCTTTTTTTACCTCCTAAAGCAGATGAGTTTCAGTGTATAACTGTTCATAACATTCATAACAACCAACCATTGTGCACATTCAGCAGGTCTCATGGATAATGTCCACATAATTCTTCCAGAAAGAAGGAACTGTGCACGATTCCCAGTCAATACACAGAATTGCCAACAGGTCTTGGGAAATGTGTGTATACTGACTCAACTTTGCACATTCTTCAGCCATATGCACAATCCCAATTTTGAACAATGGGAAATTGTATGAAAAATGCACATGTCCATGCAATATGTAACACCAGAATACCCCTCAGTTGCCTCAAAAGGTAAGAGAGAGAAAAAGCTGCAGACCAACCACGAACATTTTACTGAAATTTCTCTCCCACCCCTTTAACAATTTTCTGATGCAATTTATTTTATCATTATTTGATGGGAAATGGTTAAAGAAACATGGGAGGAATTCTTGGCACAGCACTAAAAGGAACCATTTTTGTACCTGACGAGACGATGGGCTTCAGCTTACTAAGCAGATCTGAAGAAAGAGCATCAAAGCTGGAAAGCATACACACAGTGGCAAGTTTCTCTCCTTCGCACAAAGTATTAATGCTTAGCTCTCCGCCTTGAAGCTAGATAACAATGCTTTATTTATTTCCTGGCACAGCAATTGCTCTTTGTTACTCAGTGGTCTCAGTGAATTAATGGAGATCAGAGGGGAGAAGAAAAGAGAGACTAACATCCATTTCATGGTTGGCATTTCAGCCTCAGTTCTTTGTAATGATTTCCATTTATCAACAATCAGCTACTGATTGCAGTTGCCCACCTCTCTTCCTACCTGAACCAAGGTATACCTGCAAGCCACAGTTTTCATTTTCCATTTGGTTCAGACCATCCCCACTCGATTACTACTTTTGCTGATGTCAAAGCTGTGATGACAATCAGCAAAATGGAGAGAATCAATCTGAATTTGTATTTCACTTCTAACAGTGGGCGTTAAAGGAGTCCCGGGATTGCCACTTCAAGCAGAATTTAATAAGTAATCCATATTATTTATCCACAGTTTACAGGGTCTGAAATTCTGCAGGAAAGCTAGCATCCTCAGTGCCTCCTGATTCAATGAACTCACTGCATCGTTTCCTCCAATTTCGCTCTTCAGTAGGTGTTTTGGACTACGGTTGCCGCAAGCAAAAGACAGAGATATGTTGTAAATTAAGGTAGCTAAATAATTAACCCCATTAAGGAGTCTCAGAGGGCAAGTTAATAAAGTGCTCGCTGGGACCTGTGGACAATGAATTATATCTCCCACCACTGTGTCTACATGGGCTGGAGAACTAATTTTATGCCACTGTTACACCCCTGGGCTTAACTGTTAGTGATCTTGAAACGGGGTGACATTGCTCTGATACAGAGCATAATAAATATGTTTTGCACAAGGGAAATTAAAAGAAACAAATTTCTGAAATGCGTTTCCTTGAAGATGAATGTATTGTACTTGCCAGTTCCAAAGGTTTAAAAAATATACAGCATTTGAATGTGGAACAAAACTACTCTAAACCCATAACCATGTGCATTAAAAAGATACACTTGCAGAAGTGGATAAGAATCTGGTGAAAAACAACACCTGGACCATTGTTGTTGTTGTGTGGCATTTAACAGTGCATAAGAAGCTGGCATCTCCCCACTTACACACGTTGGACCTATGCGTGACTGCGTAGATGCACAGCACCGGGAAATAATGAAATAAACCACTTTAAACTGCAAAAGGGGCAAAAAATGGCCTGAAAAGAGAAGGAAAACTGCAAAAATGGCCCCAAAAGAAACAGCTAGCAATCCCAGGTGCTTTTGCAACTGCAATCCCAGGAGCGTTTGAGGCCTGTGGAGAGTTGGAGTTTGAGAAAGGGGGTTTAGAGGGAGCAATTGTGGTGGAGTCTGGCCAATTTTTGTGGGTTTTTGTAAGAGCTTGGAGGAGTTTTTGGAGGAGGGGTTTTTGGAAGACCACCATTTTTGCCACCATTCATGCCAGTCTGGTAAGTGCTGCTGTTTTCCCCAAGGGTTTTTCCAAGAGTTTCCAGAGCTTAAGAGGGTGTTTACAGGCTTTTTAGACGGTGTTCCTTACTATATGTGATTTCATGTATACACACGGTAACCGGGAATGTAACCTAACCCCCCACACAAGTGGTGAGATGCCTGTATATCTTTTGACAGAGGGAAGCTGCATCATAAAGATAGTAGGGGGTGGCTATGGTCTTTACCACCACAGTCCTGAGACCCTTAGAAGGTGTCCTATGAGGTTCTGCAGTCCTAAGCCTGAATAAAAAGGTTGTCCACTCCTGCCATATTCAGTATAAAAGAAAACACAGAAATTTATTCAGACTCCCTTGCCTGGAACAAAAAAAAGAAGAATTGCTTGATTACTAAGCAATAAGAGTTGTGGCACATGTCCAATTCTTATGAAAATGATTAATGGGCATGCTAATATGGTTTCAAGCTGTTCAGCGAACACTTTCAACAAGAGACAAATGGACAGTATCAAGCTGTTAATGTAAAATGCCTGCTCTTTCAAGACATTAGCCCCTCGTTGGTTCATAAGAACAGGGGGCTCTTCGAATCTTTTGTTAATCTGTTTTTATTTATTCCAAATTAATTAATCCTGATTATTAATAGGTTCAGTCACTAATAAGACTTGGATAACCATGTGTCCATACTATTAACTAATTCAATTTATATGCCATCTTTTTTCCAAGGAAATTATAGTACACATCCAAGGAGCCCAAGGTGAAGAAGAAGAAGAAGAAGAGAGCCAGTGTGGTGTAGTGGTTAAGAGTGGTAGTCTCATAATCTGGTGAACCGGGTTCGCTTCCCCGCTCCTCCACATGCAGCTGCTGGGTGACCTTGGGCTAGTCACACTTCTTTGAAGTCTCTCAGCCCCACTCACCTCACAGAGTGTTTGTTGTGGGGGAGGAAGGGAAAGGAGAATGTTAGCTGCTTTGAGACTCCTTAAAGGGAGTGAAAGGCAGGATATCAAATCCAAACTCCTCCTCCTCCTCCTCCTCCTCCTCCTCCTCTTCTTCTTCTTCTTCTTCTTCTTCTTCTTCAAGAAGAAGAGTTTGGATTTGATATCCCACTTTATCACTACCCAAAGGAGTCTCAAAGCGGCTAACATTCTCCTTTCCCTTCCTCCCCCACAACAAACACTCTGTGATGTTAGTGGGGCTGAGAGACTTCAGAGAAGTGTGACTAGCCCAAGGTCACCCAGAAGCTGCATGTGGAGGAGCAGGGAATCGAACCCGGTTCACCAGATTACGAGTCTACCGCTCTTAACCACTACGCCACACAAGGTGGTGTACAAGGTTCTCCCTCTCTCCATTTTATCCTCACAACAACCCTGTGAGTTAGGTTGGGTTGAGGGGCAGGGAGTGACCAAGGTCATCCAAGGAGTTTCATGGCTGAGTGGTGATTATAACTTGATTCTTCCAGGTCTTAGTCCAACACTGTAACCACTACTCCACACTGGTTCTCCAGAGATGAAAAGTTTCCACTAGCAATCTCCCAGTCAGGTGTGTTGCAGAGCAGATCTTAAGAATGGATGCCACAATGATATGCCTGCAACCCATGCCTTAGAATTTTGGACTACATTGAAAAAGCGGGGCACCACTTTACCACCCTTTGTCATGGCAATGACATAAGTGTGCACATGGGGGGGGGATGCAATCCTGCAGCACTTCAAACTCAGTTGACCTTTGGCTCTGTGGTGTAGTGGTTAAGAGCGGTAGTCTCATAATCTGGGGAACCTGGTTCGTGTCTCCGCTCCTCCACATGCAGCTGCTGGGTGACCTTGGGCCAGTCACACTTCTCTGAAGTCTCTCAGCCCCACTCACCTCACAGAGTGTTTGTTGTGGAGGAGGAAGGGAAAGGAGATTGTTAGCCGCTTTGAGGTTCCTTAAAGGGAGTGAAAGGTGGGATATCAAATCCAAACTCTTTTTCCTCTTGTCCGCATGTGGCTTCCAACATTTGTGAGAGAATGCGACCCTTAACAGAATAAGAAAGCTCCCCTGCGGTAGAGGTTTAGTCAAACCTGATACCTTCTATGCTGTTTAAGCATTAACCATCTCTTCAGGATGCAGCACGCCCCAAAGTGCAAGTAGATAAATAGGTACCACTGCGGTGGGAAGATAAATGCTGTTTCCATGCGCTCTGGTTTCTGTCACGGTGTTCCATTGCACCAGAAGCATTTTAGTCTTGCTGGCCACATGACCTGGAAAACTGTCTGTGGACAAACAGCGGCTCTCTCAGCCTGAAAGCAAGATGAGCGCCACAACCCCATAGTCACCTTTGACTGAACTTAACCGTCCAGCGGTCCTTTACCTTTACCTAGCCATCTCTTCCTAAGCCGCCAGTTTTTCATCAATCTGTTTTTTGGGGAAAACACATTTGGCTAAGTGCATTTTTATGTGCATATCGCTGGTCTGTTTTGATCTTATCCATGCGTCCACTTAAGAGCCTTAATGGTATGAATGAAAGGTGGTTAAAAACATTTAAATAGATAATGGTCAGTCTTGGTAAATATTGCAGACACTCCTTGCAGCGCCGTCTAGGTAAAGTAAATACAGTATTGGCGGTCACAATGCTGATGCACATGTAAGCTGAAGACTTGCTTTAACTGTGCCTTCCGTTGCCCCAGAAGAAAAGTTTGCTTCCCCCCCCCCTTTCTTTCATAAGGAACCAACCCAAGATAACACTTATTTAGGCCAATGGAGGAAGTTGAGAAGACAAGGCAACTTCCCATTACTGGAACCTTTGAAAAGGGTTAGGTAAACATCTATTAGGGATGTGTTTTAGGCTTAATGAATTGTGGCTGCCTGCTTGAGGGAACAAGCCAAGTTTCCATTCCAGCCACAGAGCTTTCTGCCTCTAGGTACCTGTGAACCCTGTAACTCAGGAACTGACATTCAGCTAGCATACACCAATTGAAAACTTGATTCTTTCTGTGTAAAATATCTCATGCTGCTAGAACACATCCCATCCATTTTACATTTCAAAAAAGAAGAAGAGAGAAAGAAAGAAAGAAAAAGAAAAGAAATCTGTTATTACCTCGCAGGCGTTATTCCTCCTGGATTCAGAGTGATTCGGAGACATCTGCTGGCAAAGGCTATTGGCCAATTCTAAATGCATCATGGAAACATTCTGCTGTATATAAACGGCAACCCCAATTAGTGCATGTAATATGACAACCTTTATGTTACTGCTGTTGAGAAGCATAATTCCAGCCAGGTGCACACAAGTAGGTCCTTGTTAGTTAACAGATGATTTCTTCTTTAGCTAGACATGCCCCCCTCCCACAAAACATTGACCATTATTGCCAACGTGTCCATTTCTGGAGAGAAGTACTTTCAAGTTTCCACCTGGGAGTTAGGGAGGGGGGAGCATGGCTAATGGAAGGATCTTATCAAGTTTCTTTTGATGACAACCATGCCTGCCTCTCAGTAGCTGCTGTGAGCCTCCTCCTCCAGTTTCATTCTCTTGTAAGGAGGTCCCTGCAGACGGCTTTCATGGAAAACTCATGACTATCCATGTGTTTGCCCGTCAGGCTCACACCTGTCTCATTATGCTAGGATGTTCTAAGCAATCTCATTACGATTTACCCAGCTGCCTCATATTCTAATACTGCCTTGAGAGGTTCCTACAAATCCTAACGATACAATTCAGAATACAGGAAAAATTTATCTTGAGGTTTGCTGGGAAAGAATGTAATGATCAATGAACCAGACTTATCCCTGAGAAATACAATTATGGCTCTTCCCATATTTACATATTCATCAGCTCACTGAAGTGCCGAAATAAAAATGTAAGGGCACAATCCAATCAAACTGAAGCACATTGAGGTCTCATTGACATCAATGGGGGAGAGATAAGCACATGCATAATGGAAGAGAGTTCAGCACGTCTCCCATTTGAAATCCCATTTGAAATCGCTGAGACACTCATGTGCTTCATTTGAGCTGAATTGAGCCCTACATCTATTGCGACAAAGAGACTTGCCCCACCGTTCTTGCCACCAGGCTGCTCAATCTTTTCCCTTGCTCCCAACAAAGATATGCTCTCAGAAACTAAGGGATCATTTCAGAAGGGGAAAAACCAGTGAAATCTGAAGAAGAAAAATCATTCATGGAATAAAAAAAAATCTGCTTGCAGAAGAAAAGCATGTAGTGGAAAGGGGCAGGTGACTAGATACATGAGGTACTGAGGAACCGTGATCTCCAAAAAGCATTGGGGCTACTGGCTGTCAATCAGCTATCAGGCCTTGCTCAAGGTTTTGTTGTGAACATATAAAGCCCTGAACAACTTGGAACCTGTGACCTGAAAGATTGCCTGCCCCTGTATTATCACTTTCATAACCTGGGCACATTTTACTCATGACATTGTACTCTACGGATGATCATAGGGTTGTGACCCCAAAACGAGCAAGTTTTTTTGCAAATGCTTTTAAATAATAAAAAAGATGAAACACATATTTTCCTAAGAAACTGGATAGGAAGGAGGTTGGGGTTAGAAGAAGCCAGCTCCACGCAGACAAAGGATGCTCCCCATGTACCAGGAAGGCTGCATCAGGGGTGTATTCATGTATGTCATTGCCACGGACCTAGAGATACGGTAACTCATGGCCGTAGCTAAGGCTGGAGGCCAAAGTGGTGGAAATGAGCCCTCCCATGTCACTTAACAAGAGTTACTTTGTATCTAACTTCAAAGAGTGTGAGCTTTAAGTAATTTTGGTGATTATTATTTTTGGAAAATCAAAAAGTCTACCCAATTTGTTTTAATTAAAATTAAAAGAAAAGCCACTTTAACGTTTTTGCTCGACGGGAGTCTAATGAGGCATGTGGGTTCCTGTTGTTTGGGCACAGTTGGAAGAGTTCAGAGATAATTTACTTCATTAATATTCACAGAATGCAGATCATCAAAACTATGCTGCAATGGGAAAGAGCTGAAATACGTCAAAAGGAAAGTTTTGTATTTGATATCAGTGCTAAGCAGACATTGTGGCAGGTGACAGAGGATTGTCCAAGGGTTAACGGCCACACTGTGTTCTGGCACATCTCTGAAAGCCATATCAAATTGGAAGAGTGACCGAGCCTGCCATCTTGTGCACACAGGTGAGGCATCTGACCAAGAAGGTCGTATTCAGCTTGTTCTATGATGGGCTTGGGTTGAACAATCCTAAGAGCCAATGGCATGTTCACTGTTGTAGCTCAGTGCACAAAACACTTATCAGTTCCAGGCTCACAGCAACATCACACCAAAGCACCCTTGTACCTTCTGCTAACAAGTTTTCTTAGAGCTGCCTTCTCTTCCTTCTGTCTCTCCATAACGCTAAACTATGGCTCATGTGCTGCTCACTCCCTTTTGGTGAGGCTGTGAGATTGGAAGCATTCACTTCCTGATTTTCACTAACTTCAGTTTATTGTTATGTTTGAAAAGGTCATGTGGGCTATTAAGCCATATTTTGTTCCTTGCTTGTGTGTGTGTTTAAATAAATATGATTAAATCAACCAGTTTGTCCTTTGGGGATATGAGATCATATGAAGCCATCTTATACCAACTCATTGATCCATCTAGTTCAGTATTCTCAACACTGACTGACAACCATTCTCCAAGGTATCACACAGCTTTTCTCCCCAGTCCTACCTGGAGATCAAACCTAGGATCTTTTGCATGCAACACAGTGAGCTACAGTCCTTCCCTCATTATGTAAATGTGAACCACAGCTAGTAAAAAACAGGAAGTCACCTCCTTAGAGCCACACTGGAGAGGGGAAGAGAGGTGAGCCCAAGCTTCTACATGTCTGAAGCAGGCGTTCCCAAACAGTAGACCATGGACTACCAGTGGTCCACATTCCTTCAGGCGGTCTGCAACAATGCAACATGTTTGTTGATTTTCTGATTGAAAACGGGATATAGCTCACCCACCATATTCCATATGTTCATATTTAATTGTATTTTATTCCTTCTTTAATTTATTATATTGCATTTTACTGTATTACAATTTGAATTCTATGGAATTCAAATCATAAAACGATGAAATACAATATATAAGAAATAAAAGAAGTAGCATTACAATTCCTGCAACTGGAAGAAAAACCATTCAGTGGTCTTCCAGGACCATTGGCAATTTTCAAGTGGTCCAAGGGGGAAAAGGGTTTACAAACCACTGGTCTAAAACAAGCCTCTCTCTCTTTTCTTTCATTTATCCAGATATAAACTGACATTTGGCAGTTACAGTACTTTACACTCAGACCGACACTGTATTTTATATATATATGGAGAGAGAGAGAGGGAGAGAGAGAGAGTGCTTTGAATATTATAGACCATGGACTCTCTTTTAACTTGAATTAATGAATGCTGGTTGATGGCAAGCAATGCAGATCACTTTGTCATTCAGATGATAAGCTTATACCACCTCCAGTTTCACAGCTTCCTCCCACTCTGAAGGTGGCATGAGCTTATCAACCCCATGGCCAAAGGGATCCGTGTGCCTTGCTTGTCCACTAATTTGCATCAGTTAATTAACACAATCATACTAAAGCTAAAGTGATTCTCTAATAGGTCCAGAATGTTATAAAGCAATGGATATTTTTCAAATGTAGAATGACCAGGAAAACAATGATGCATTCATCATAGACATATATTTCAGGAAACCACCTAGTGAAACTATTAATATCCCTATAAGATGTTTCAGATCAACCTCATGAAGTTGGGATTTCAGGAAGGCACATTATTAAGTAAACTTATTTAAAAATGAGTGCCCCTAGAAGCAAACCAGGCACCCTTCCACATGAATCTTAGTTGTTGCACTTGTCCATACATCTTGCAAGTCAACATAAAATTGATCAGGACAATTCAAACATTGATTGGTATCCATCTGTCTCAGGAGACAATGGAAGAGTGCACCTTCACAGGTAAAGTCAAACCATTGGAGAGTTACAGTGGCTGCTGTGGCTGTAGTGACTGATATGGGAGAGACATGTTCTATTGCAGGTGCGGCAGATGAAGGCATCCAGTTTTGCTGCCACAGGTGCATAATGGCATTTCTTCCGAAGCCAGCTCCCCATAGGGTATGTCCTTGGGGATCCTTCCATCTTCCATTCTGTGGATATTACCAAGCCAGTGTAGATGTTGATGAGACAAAGTGTGAGCATGCCGAGAAGATGGACTTGGGAGAGTGCATAGTTGTTTGAGACTCTGTCCTGCCATGTGATGCCCAAAATCCAACCAACCCACTCTTATTTCATATTTCTTTGGTGTTTTCTGTACAAGCTAAATTAGTTTTCCCAAGAAGAAACAATACTCTAAGGGCTGAGTGACATACAGTCTTTCAAAATGTTTCTTGATTACTCTGTCTTCCGAGATGAAGTTGATGCCACTATCAATCAAACACCTCTTTGCTTCAGCTCATTAATATTTTTACTGTGTATTTGGGGATTTTATTAGGAAGCGTCTGCCTGTCTTGACAAACAGCTTGTGACAGATGAAGACATATGGCAATTAAAACAAAAGACCCGCTCCGATATATATAGATAAGGATCACCTAACCTGTGCCACATACAGGCTCCTCAAGGTTCACCCCTCCCCGCAGCTTGCCCGTGGTTTCCAAGAGCCTCCAGATTTTCAAAAAGACTGCTCAAATATAATAAACAACCAACCACAAATATTTAAAGATGCTAAGAAAAAACATGTGACCATTTCCATTGTTACCTGTGAATGGTTGACCTATTGCTCACAATAAAGTGAGAAAGAAACAATATGGGGGGGGGGGGGAAATGACCCTGAATGCCCAAAATGATTTTACTGCTAACTTAATCCCTTCCAGTGTCAAACAAAAGAAGCAAGTGCAGGAAACCTGAAAAAGAATTTCTGGCTACATTAATTACCTTATTTATCTGTGGAAATCCAGTTTTATAAAGTCCCCTAGTTTTGGTCATGTGGAAATACAGTGGTACCTCGGGTTACATACACTTCAGGTTACATACGCTTCAGGTTACAGATTCCACTAACCTAGAAATATTACCTCAGGTTAAGAACTTTGCTTCAGGATGAGAACAGAAATCGTGCTCCGGCGGTGCAGCAGCAGCAAGAGGCCCCATTAGCTAAAGTGGTGCTTCAGGTTAAGAACAGTTTCAGGTTAAGAAGGGACCTCCGGAACGAATTAAGTTCTTAACCCGAGGTACCACTGTACATTAGCATTCTTAGGTGACCACAACTTAGGTACATTAGTAATGTAGCTTTTTCCTGCCACAGCTTCATTTTTTCAGCACCAAGGTCAGCACCGTTATAAATTAAGTATCGGCTTTGGGGTGTTAACACTGAATTGTTAAGACAGAGTTCCAACTACTAACAGCTTTGTGGTACTGCGGCAAACCTTTCCTACCTGTAACCACTGGGATTCACTAGATGTGATTACTAGATTTTTGATTGTAAGCACTTGTTGCTCCTCAGTTTAAAAAGAAACTTGTGAAAATGTAGAAAATACAGCCGAACAAATGTTCTTGCTATTGCTGTTGTTGCTGTGGCAGATCTCTAGATAGTTCAAGCACTCTGTAGCTGACATCCCTGTCTCCCTGCAACCTTTCAAATGAAAAACATTTCCTGAGGTTATTGTGATGGGGCAGTTTATTCAATGAAAGACACGAAATCTTCCAGATGCTTCAATGGAAGGAAGCATAGAGCACAGAAGCAGTACACTATTTGGAAAGGTTTTGTTTTTTATTAAGTGGCTTTTAAATGTAAACAAACAAACTTTGGGAAACCAGATCCTGTTAACATCTAGACTGAGTCACCATTCTGTTTCTCCCTCCACCGCATTCCTTTCCACTTTCTTCAGCGATGCTTTCAGGTTGAGTACAGAGTCTTCTTTTTGTTTTGCTAAGTGGGGGGGGGAGAGATGCGCCCCCCTCCTTCTGGCTTCCAGTATTTTCACTCCTAATCATCATTATCCAAGGCTGCTTGCCTTAAGTACTGCTAGACTCAATTTCCCACTCACAGAAGATGCTTGTTAGTGAGCCTCTTAGTATGACTGGAGCATTTCGAAGCCTGGTTTTTGTAATCAGGAAATCTGGAATAGTCTGACAACCGCAAAGCCCTTGAACCCATCTCAAACTGAGCAGCTATCAGGATGCTTTGTAACCTACCTGTCCCAGTTTTAGCTCATTGTAAAAGGAAGGTTCTTGCTTGCGCTCAGTGAGCATGGTTCGGCTCCTCAGAAACTGTGGCAGGTCCAAGGACTGGCAAGCATCTGCACACATGGATCTGATAGCAAGCACTTCCATGAACACTATCTGTTGCATGGTTCACTGATGTTTTAGATTTTCTTGTGAATAATAAAAAGAGAACATTAATGCAAGGCTGGCCACAGAGATCAATTTGGGCAGCTTCACAAATGAAGTTTTCTTGTTTTTGCTTCTGCTGCTGATTGTGTAGTTCAGTAACATGGTCAGGAGAACCTAGCAACTGCTACTACTTCTAATAATAAAAATAATAATAAAATTTTATTTATATTCTGCCCTCCCCAGCCAAAGCCATTCAGTGCTATAGTAGTCACTTGTGCTGGCTGCCCCTAAATCCAGAATAGCCTAGCTCCCTAGCTAAGGAGAAAACTGCCCTGTGCCCCAGTAAGAACTGCCTGCAGTTTCATTCTACAACAATCCATCTTGGTTCTGTATGTGATGCTCAGAAACTGGATGTGACCCTGCCCCTTGCACAGGCCTCTCCATCTGTCCTTCAGGACTGTCCCCATGGCAACCCATTCTCCAAAGCCACACCCACAATGGGTGATTTCCGTTGGCTAGATTTTGCCCCTGAATTCTATAATGCTTATGGTTTGCATGGAAGGGGAATTATTATCATTTATTATTATTATTAATTTAATTTCTATACCGCCCTATACCCGAAGGTCTCAGGGCGGTTCACATAAAATATCAAATACATAAAATCAAAACGAAAACAACAACCCAATAACACCCCCTCCAAAAAGAGCGAGCATCTTAAAAAAAGGGTATGGGATGTAGGTGAAGTCAGGCAAAGGCCTGGTTAAAAAGGAACATTTTGCCTGGTGGCTAAAGGTGTATAGTGAAGGCATCGGGCGAACTTCCCTGGGGAGAGCATTCCACAAACAGGGAGCTACTGCAGAAAAGGCCTGTTCTCATGTTGTCACCCTCCTGACCTCTTGAGGAGGAGGCACACGAAGAATAATGAGGGATATGTGAATGTACTAACACTGATTTACTCCACCTGCTTTTGCTTCACTAATTTTTCCCCAACCATGACTGGCCTGTGACCCGCAGTAAAGTAACCTAGGAGGGACTGAATACATAGGAATAAGTACATTGGAAACTCGATTGGCTTCTATGGGCTTCTTTTTTTACAATGCCATCATTTCAGTGAATTCAACATTATAGAATAATGAACTCTAAAGAATGGCATGCCCCCCTCCCTTCAATTTTAATAGTGGAGTTTTGTCAATGTTTCCTTCCCAGTTTATTTGATTACTTTCAACAAGCATTCCTGGCAGAAATAGCTTGGGAGGGATAGATGTGGGGGTTTTCTTCCTAAAATGTCTCTCATAGGATTAGCTCAGAACATTGTTTTAATTAAAACTCTACCCTGAGAAAGAATGCACACATAAAAAGGTCTCAAGGTGAGGGGAAACAAGTGAGAACATCAATTCACGTTGGTACAATTTAGGGCTGTACACAAACACCCAGAACCCAAGTTGCTGGCTTGCTTATGGGATTTTCTATCCTTTCAGAAGTTTCAGTAATAGGCAGGAGTTATAATTCTAGACTATTATTATTATTATTATTATTATTATTATTATTATTATTACTACTACTACTACTACTACTCCTCAATTTGCACTGAATGCAAATGGTGAGATCTCTGGACTAAATTGATTCCAGCCAGAATGCAGCTGATTTGTAACTGGAAGCTAGAGGGCATTGCATGCAAATTTCGTCTATGGGTGTATTTCTCGCCCCTCCTTGAACTATTTAACCCCACCCTCTTCAGAAAACTGTAAATTCTCCTTTGGGGAAATCTTAAATTAGAAATCCTGTTCCTTGTTTAAGTTGTCAGGAAGTGTCAGCTCTTATTTACAGTACATCTGAAATAGAGATATATTAATTTAGGCAGTAAATATATTCGAGCAATGAATTGGCTATCCATGTGACAAAACATTTCAATATGTATGCTTTGGGCATAACGAAAACAAATTTATATTTATTGTTATTTGTAAACTACCTGATCTCAGCATAACATTTAAAATTTTCAAGAAAGCATTTGCATATTCTTCAACATTTTTGCACAGAACATATCATATGTTCCCATTTTATTTCTTTTCATGGTGCTGTGTAAACAATAATAATAACAACAATATTATAATAATCAGTAATGGTTTCATTTTTTAAAAGATTTTATAAATTGCTTTCAGATGCCCCATTGAGATAGCTCGATATCACTATTACTTTTAATAGTCCATAACTTAAAATCCATTCTTATAATTTTTTCCTGCAATATAATAGTGAAAATAATGAAATGCAAGGCTAAATGATGAAGGTTGAAAATCATTAGATATGGTTGAAGGAAGTCCTAGGCTTATAGCCAAAATGTTGTCTAAGATGAGAGGAGATGTTATGTTTTGTTTGGAATGAATATATATATATATATATATATATATATATATATATATATATATGCTTTCGTAGATTTTCACGGGTACAGGAATGCAGGTTTTGGTGTCCTCGGGTGTCTTCCCGTGTAAAAGTTGGGGTGTCTAGGCGACGTTTCGACGAGGTCTCACTCGTCATCTTCAGGCTGGTGCTTTCGGCTTCTTGTTACTGGAACAGAGCAGGATCTCAGTGTTTGAGTTCCTATAAATACTGTTGAGGGGGTGTGGTGTATAGCCTCCAATGTTCTGGGCAGAGAGGAAGTTCCCAGGCTAGTGTGCCTTTTCTTCTTTTGTTCCTTAATTACTTGAGGGATATCTTGAGTGATTTCTTGAGTGATATCCTGAGTACCACTTAGGTGGGTCATTAGGTGTGGATTAGTTGCTAAAGTCTTTGTGTCTTGACCTCTTGAACTTTGTGAAGAGTTTTTCTGAGAAGATGGCTGTACTGCACTTAGTTGTGCTCTGGCTTGGCTTCGTGTATAGGGGCGAGCTGTGGTTTTGTGGCCTGTGTCAGCCAGATCTGTGTAGGGATTGCAGGGGGGTGCAGCATCCGGAGGTGCCACCATGGTTTGGCTACTGGATGGTGTCTGTAATTTATCTGTGGAGAGGGTCTGGGTTTGGGTCTGGTGTGGTTGATTGGTGATGGCGTTCTGTGTGCCTCTGGATCTGGTGTCAGTTTTTGTGGGGAGGGCTAATTTCCAGATGTCTGGCAAGCGGGATGTGTCGTCACGCTTGTTCATGTTGTGAGGGTGTTTCTCTATCTCGATGGCTTCCATGATTATTCTCTTGTGGTGATGTTCCATGTTAAAGAGCAATTTGGAATCTGCAAAATTAATTTCGTGTCCTGTTTCTTTCATGTGTTGGAAGCCATCGAGATAGAGAAACACCCTCACAACATGAACAAGCGTGACGACACATCCCGCTTGCCAGACATCTGGAAATTAGCCCTCCCCACAAAAACTGACACCAGATCCAGAGGCACACAGAACGCCATCACCAATCAACCACACCAGACCCAAACCCAGACCCTCTCCACAGATAAATTACAGACACCATCCAGTAGCCAAACCATGGTGGCACCTCCGGATGCTGCACCCCCCTGCAATCCCTACACAGATCTGGCTGACACAGGCCACAAAACCACAGCTCGCCCCTATACACGAAGCCAAGCCAGAGCACAACTAAGTGCAGTACAGCCATCTTCTCAGAAAAACTCTTCACAAAGTTCAAGAGGTCAAGACACAAAGACTTTAGCAACTAATCCACACCTAATGACCCACCTAAGTGGTACTCAGGATATCACTCAAGAAATCACTCAAGATATCCCTCAAGTAATTAAGGAACAAAAGAAGAAAAGGCACACTAGCCTGGGAACTTCCTCTCTGCCCAGAACATTGGAGGCTATACACCACACCCCCTCAACAGTATTTATAGGAACTCAAACACTGAGATCCTGCTCTGTTCCAGTAACAAGAAGCCGAAAGCACCAGCCTGAAGATGACGAGTGAGACCTCGTCGAAACGTCGCCTAGACACCCCAACTTTTACACGGGAAGACACCCGAGGACACCAAAACCTGCATTCCTGTACCCGTGAAAATCTACGAAAGCATATATATATATATATATACACACACACACTAATAAACATATATTTTTTAAAAATATGAAATAGCTCGATATCATACAACCCTTCAGTTCTGAATGAGAAGTGAAACTTCCTCATATATATTCTACTGCTGTATGATTACTACTGAACATAAATTTTAAGAAATATATTAAATATTTGAAGTTGAAACTATATAGTAAAGTTGATAGTCATGGATGCTGTTACTGCCATTAGTACACCTGGCTCAGAATTGTCTTCACACACCTTCATGTGTGTGTGCAACCCTGCACCCCCTCCATTCTTCATTCCCCTGTGTTTCCTTTGAATGTCTAGATTCAAAGAGTTAAAGGTTCCCCAAGGGTCATCTAGTACAATGAATGCAATGCAATGCCTGAATAGGGCTTTAGCATTTGAGCAATTTGACAAGTGCCATCATTATTAGATGAAATCAGGATGTCTTTGTGCACACTGATTTGATTAAAGCACATAATGTGTTGGTGCGCACCAGCCCCTTCCCCACATAGATGCAAACTGGGCATGCACCAATTCTGAAATTTCAGTTGAAGTGAGTATAGCCCATATTGAGATGTCCCCAAACCATAATTCTGTTTCCACCTGCCCTGCCCTCCTCCATCTGCTATCCCATCTTCTTCCCAGTTGGACTTTTAACCTTACCGCAGCTTCCCTAGCAGCAGAGGCATGTGTGTGTGTGTGTGTGTGTGTATTCATTTGTACTCATTAAGAAGTGTTCCATGGTATAACATGCTAGCTCTCAGGTATGTGGAGACTGACTTACCTCAAGAGGTTTCTCTAGTCATTGTTGGATCTCAGAGTCCCTTCCAACTCTATGATTCTTCTTCCTCTGCTAGCCTTCACCAACATGAAGTGTTTAACCTTGAGAGACAGTGATGATCTGTTTTTGCATCTTTTGAGCATCAAAGCTGAAAACTCAAAGAGCTTCTTGAGGATTCCTGAGTGTGTGACTTCAACCTTTGATGGCCACAAATGCTTTTAGGGTTGAGCACTTTGTTGTTCACCAAGCACAAGAACCAGCCTTTCTTACAATGGTTTGGGGGCTCAGCAAAACCTTTTCTATTCTCAAGTGTGTTTTCTCCTTGGTAGTATAACAATCAACACATTTTTTTTCTCTCAGGACATCAAGATTCGGTGCCATTCTAGATGAGTGAACTAATCAGACAGGACAGGCGCCTAATTATAAATGAGAGCTCTTCTATTTATTCCCAAGTATCTCACTAATCAAGAGTAATGGAAAAGAAAACATACAGAAATCGCTTGAGCTGTGAGGTTTGGGAGATGTGTTGTCAGGGTTTCTGGGAGAGAGGAGGAGATGACAGAGGAGACGGAGAGCGAGTGGGAGGAGGGGCAGAAGGATGAGGAAGAAGATGACGGAATTCTGAGGGAATCCACGAGTCTGAGCAGCGAGTCAGAGGATTCTCAAAAGGGGGTTACCTTAATCAAGCAAAGGGGAGGAGAAGGGAGAAGCGGAGAGGAGCCCAGTGGAAGACAGAGGAAGCAAGAGACGTCTCAGCCGGAACGGAGTAAAGAGGGTGGAGTCGTCAGCCTCTCGGAGGGAGCAGGATTAGGAGAGAACAGAGAGAGGGGGTTGGAGCAGGGTGTTCAGCCGGAAAGGGTGGAGAGCAGAGCAGGGGGTGGTGTAGCGGTCGAAAGAAAGGTCAGCAGCAACGTACGCGCGCCAAGTTCAAACGTAGAGGCGCGCGGAAGTGGAGAGAGCTCAGGGGAGGAGCCCGGCCCTAAAGCCAGAAAGAGGGGGGAAGAGGCGGCAGAGGATTCAGCCTCAGGCGAGTCACGGAGAGAGGGAACCCAGGGGGGCAGGAAGACCCTGCGGAAAAGAAAGGAGAGGAAGAGGTGGTCTAGAGCCAGGCTATTAAGTTGGTGCGGAAGAGGGGAGGAGTCAGAGGGGACTTCAGCGGTCTAACGTGGCAGACGTACGGCCACAGTGCTGAACTGTATGAGAAGCAGAAATCTTCAATAAACTTTTCCTGTAAATAAGCTGCAACGGAGTGAGGTCTCTTGTGAGCTGGGACCAGACCTGGGTGGCCGTGACAGTAAGTCCCCTCTCTCAAAGCAAAAATTTTTTTTTTGCGAAGCTCACGAACGGGAGCAGCCATGAGCGCTGAGGAGCAGCTGGTTGCATTGCGGAATCAGGTTACCGCTCTCACATCGGCAGTCATTGCTTCGCAGAAGAAGAATGACGACTTGGAGAAGACGTGCCAGGATTTGCAGGCAAGGTGGGAGCGCGCGGACAAGGCGGGGGCCCCAGGATCCAGAGCGGAGGGCATTGCGCTTGGACGGAGGGGGGGTGCCCTAGTTCCGCATTTTAATGGCAACTTGCAAGACTATCCCAATTTCAGAGCGGACGTTGTATATGCACTGCACTTACTCCGTCACGATTTTAAAGATGAGGAGGAGAGAGTGGGGTTCATTGTTTCGCACCTGCATGGGGAGGCCAGGGCTTGGCTACGCAATTTGTGGCGCGAAGATGGACCGGCCCGTCGCGATTCAACTGCGTTCATCAAAGCGATGGATTCTTGTTTTCAATCCTCTGTGGATGTAGACATTGCGCGCCGTCAAATGCACGGGCTGAGGCAGGGGAAAGCGACTGTGCGCCAATACCACTCTAAATTTTTTGCATTGCTCACCGCCTTAGATTGGCCAAAGGACAGTAAACCGGTCAGAGATCTTTTTTGGGAGGGATTGAGCCCCCCCATCAAGGATGAGATCGCTAGGGGGGACAGACCCCAGACCCTAGAAGACGTGGTGCAACGGGCTTTAGCTCTTGGAATTCGACATGAGGGGCGTCCGTGGCATGAGGAGGACGGGCCCCAAGCGCGTGCGCAAGCAAGGACTCTCCCTTTTGGGCACAGGGACTTCAGCCGTGCGCACCCCTCGCCAATGGGGAAGGACAGAGAGGAGCCAATGGAGATTGGTGGTGCTAGGGCTCAGAAGCCATCCCAGAGCCCTGTCCCTGGTGCAGCCAAAGCGAAGCCTCCTAGAGGAACCAGGAAGTGTTACATCTGTGACAGTGCGCACCATATGGCGAAAGAGTGCCCCCAGAGGCTCCAGAAGCACACTGCAGCGCTGGCAACTGTAACAGCAGAGGTGCAACCAGGGGAGCAGCTTCAGGGAAACGACAGTGCCTGGCTGGAAGCAGAGCTACTGGGGCTCAGCCAGGCGGATCTGTAGACAAGCCCCCAGCATCACTGCAGAGCGTGGACCCTTTGCCTCCCAAACCGGCAGTTCTGCTCACAGCAACACTCCAGTTGCCTGATGGGAGACTCCTCGAGGTTCCAATAACGATCGATTCGGGAAGCAACGCCGACTTCATGGGACTGCAGTTCGTTAAGCAGCACAACATGGCGCTCCTGCCTGCAACGACGCCTCTGAACGTGGTCACGGTGGACGGCAGGAAGTTGCTGGGGGGGCAAGTGGTGCAGCAAACCCCTCCCATGATGATGAAGATTGGCAACCATCGAGAGCTTATTAGTTTCAATGTCACCCACTTATCGGACACACCCATCGTGTTAGGCATGAGTTGGCTGGAGAGGCACAGTCCCGCGGTTGCGTGGTACCAGAGGCAGATCAACTTTTGTTCATCGTATTGTGCTCAGCATTGCTTTCAGACCGATCAGGGAGGAGAAGCTGAGCAGCCATTGCATCTGGGTATGGTGCAAACAGTGCCTCACAAGTACCAGGAATTCTTGGAGGTTTTCTGTGAGAAGGAAGCTGACAAGTTGCCGCCTCATAGACCTTACGACTGCGCGATTGATTTAGTGCCAGGGGCGCAATTGCCTGCTGCCAAGCTGTACTCCATGTCGGAAGACGAAATGCAAGAGCTTCGGGAGTTCATAGACCATAACCTCAAGCGCGGTTTCATCCAGGAATCTAAAGCAGCGGGAGGCAGCCCTGTTTTCTTTGTGAAGAAGAAGGACACGCCCCAAAAAAGGCTTATAGTGGATTACAGGTTCATCAACAGCTTGACTAAGCCCAAAGCTTTCCCCATGCCCAAGATTGACGACCTTTTAGCGACCGTCAGGAGGGGCAAGATTTTCACCAAGCTGGACCTACGTGGAGCTTACAATCTCATCCGCATCCGGAAAGGAGATGAGTGGAAGACCGCCATGTTCACCCCTCTGGGCGCATACGAATACAGAGTCATGCCTTTCGGCCTCCAAAATGGCAGCCACGTTTTTCAAGCATTTATGCACCACGTGCTAGCAGGTCTCCTCTACAAAAAGTGTGTCTGCTTTCTCGACGATATCCTGATTTTCTCGGAATCGCCGGAGGATCACGATAAGGACGTGAGGGAGGTCCTGCAGAGGCTGAAGGAACACAGGCTGTACGCCAAGTTGGAAAAGTGCCAGTTTGATGTCAGAGAGGTTGATTTCCTTGGCTACAAGTTGTCCGACGAGGGACTGGCCATGGACAGGGCTAAGGTTCAAGCGCTGTTGGACTGGAAAAGCCCTCGAAATCGGAAAGAGGTCCAGAGGTTCATCGGCTTTGCCAATTTTTACCGCAAGTTTATTAAAGGTTTTGCGAACGCGACGGCGGCGATCACTGACACCCTCAGTTCCAAGAAGAAGAAGTTCGTCTGGACCGAACAAGCGGAGCGGTCCTTTCGGACGCTTAAGGGTCTTTTCGCCTCCGAAGAGCAGCTGCTCCACGTGAATCCCGGCAGACCCATGCGGGTAGAGACCGATGCGTCGGATAGAGCGGTTGGGGCCGTTCTTTTGCAAGAGGATTCACAAGGCAACTGGCGACCGGGTGCGTTCTACTCCCGGAAGCTCAGCAAGACGGAGCGCAATTATACCATATGGGACAGGGAGTTGTTGGCCATTCATGCAGCTTTCAAAGCGTGGCGACACTTCTTAATAGGAGCCAAGCACACGGTGCAGGTCCGCACGGATCACAAGAACTTAGAGTATTGGCGGACGGCTAAGTTGCAGACCCAGCGACACATGCGCTGGGCGGAGTTCTTTGCGGACTTCGACTTCAAAATAGAATACATCCCAGGAGACTCCAATGTTATTGCAGACGCGCTGTCCCGAAAGCCGCAATACTTGGAGGAAGCAGCTCCAATCGCAGCAAAGCACATTTTCGCACCGCAGGCGTGGACGTGCGCTACCATCGCAGTCGACCTGGACGCGGTGCGACGCGCGTTGCAAAGGGATCAGTTTGCACAGTCTAAGGTGGAGGAGCTACGCGGAGGGTCGCGACACAACGATGAGTTTCAATTACAAGATGGACTTTTGACTCGTAAGGGTGCCCTTTACGTGCCCACCGACGATCTTCGAGCCAAGGTTCTGCAACAGTTGCATGACGCCCCTAGTGCAGGCCATTTCGGCAAAGAAAAGACGATGGAGTTGGTGGCTAGAGACTTTTGGTGGCCCCAGATGAGAGGAGAGGTGGCGGACTACGTCGCCAGGTGTGATATCTGCCAGAGGTCCAAACCAGTGCACCAGAAGCAGGCGGGATTGCTAGAACCGCTGGAGACACCGCAGCAACCATGGGAGAGGGTAGCGTTGGACTTTGTTACAGACCTGCCCAGCTCCAGAGGTAAGACGGCGGTGTTAGTGGTGGTGGACTTGTTCACCAAGATGGCGCACTTCATCCCTTGTGCCAAGGTGGCGACGGCAGAACAGACCGCAAAGCTCTTCATCGATCACGTCTTCAGAGTGCATGGACTTCCGCAGTCCGTCTTGTCCGACAGGGGGCGCCAGTTTGTTTCCACTTTCTGGCGAAAGCTTCTGGGCATCTTGCACGTCAAAATCAACCTGACATCGGCGAGGCATCCACAAACCAACGGTCAAGCGGAGAGGGTCAACGCGATCATGCAGCAGTACCTGCGGTGCTACGCCAACCAGCGACCTGCGGCGTGGGTGGACTATCTGCCGATGGCTGAATTCGCCTACAACAACACGAAACACGCTTCCACCGGGGTGACGCCTTTCTTCGCGAACAATGGCCGTCATCCCAGAACCTTCCCGAGATTTGCGGCACCAGGAGGGGGGGGGCCTCAAGATGCCGACCAGTTTGCAGCGGAGTTGCAAGAGGTGCACGAGGAGCTGCGGAGACATTTGGAGCTGGCAAAACAGGCGTATAAGGTGCAGGCCGATAAGCACAGGAGGGCGGGAGAGGACATCCAGGTTGGGGACTGGGTGTGGTTAGCAGCCCACGCGATGCCGGCCAGGTCATTGGCCAAGAAGAAGTTAGGACACAGGCAGCTAGGGCCATATCAAGTTGAGGCTAAGATCAATCCGGTGGCTTTTCGTCTAGCCCTTCCGGAAGGTTCCAGGGTGCACCCGGTCTTTCATAGGTCGGTGCTCACTCCCTACAAAACACCACACAGGTTTCAAGAGTCAGGAGCACCCCCAGAGCCACGTAGGAGGGCGCCTGAGAGGGGGGAATCGCCAAGACCAGAACCTCTTAACGAGGTCACAGAGATACTGGACTCGAGATGGGGGGAGGAGGGAGTTGAATATTTTCTCGCCAGGGAGGGCACACCAGCCGCTGCTAATAGTTGGGTGCCAGGCTACGAGTTAGACGAACCCCTTTTGAAAGAAGAGTTCCATGCACTTTTCCCACATAGACCCATGCCAGCTGAGTACTTTGATGACTGGCTTTTCACACCCACATTGTCAGATAGCACGTTCAGGGGTTTCTCTTCCCCCGAGGAAAGAACACCAGAATCAAGCCCGCCCAGGGGATCGTGCTCGGGGGTGGACACGGAAACCCCTTATTGGTGGGAGGAGCAGCCAGAGGAGGAATGGCGTAAGAGGTGGCTGATAGGTCCTTGGCGGGCAGCACCGGAGGAAGTAGCGATGGAAGCAGAGACTGAGAAGCATTTGGGGGAAGAACCCGACTTCGAATACACTTACACAGAACTGCCAGCAGAGAACATTGACGTAGACGACCTGTATCCTGAGCCTACCCCCGAAGAGCCGCAGTTTCCACAACCGGTCCCCGGCGAGCGGGAGGGGGGAAGGGGGGGCTTCGAGGGGGGGATGGATGTCAGGGTTTCTGGGAGAGAGGAGGAGATGACAGAGGAGACGGAGAGCGAGTGGGAGGAGGGGCAGAAGGATGAGGAAGAAGATGACGGAATTCTGAGGGAATCCACGAGTCTGAGCAGCGAGTCAGAGGATTCTCAAAAGGGGGTTACCTTAATCAAGCAAAGGGGAGGAGAAGGGAGAAGCGGAGAGGAGCCCAGTGGAAGACAGAGGAAGCAAGAGACGTCTCAGCCGGAACGGAGTAAAGAGGGTGGAGTCGTCAGCCTCTCGGAGGGAGCAGGATTAGGAGAGAACAGAGAGAGGGGGTTGGAGCAGGGTGTTCAGCCGGAAAGGGTGGAGAGCAGAGCAGGGGGTGGTGTAGCGGTCGAAAGAAAGGTCAGCAGCAACGTACGCGCGCCAAGTTCAAACGTAGAGGCGCGCGGAAGTGGAGAGAGCTCAGGGGAGGAGCCCGGCCCTAAAGCCAGAAAGAGGGGGGAAGAGGCGGCAGAGGATTCAGCCTCAGGCGAGTCACGGAGAGAGGGAACCCAGGGGGGCAGGAAGACCCTGCGGAAAAGAAAGGAGAGGAAGAGGTGGTCTAGAGCCAGGCTATTAAGTTGGTGCGGAAGAGGGGAGGAGTCAGAGGGGACTTCAGCGGTCTAACGTGGCAGACGTACGGCCACAGTGCTGAACTGTATGAGAAGCAGAAATCTTCAATAAACTTTTCCTGTAAATAAGCTGCAACGGAGTGAGGTCTCTTGTGAGCTGGGACCAGACCTGGGTGGCCGTGACATGTGTGTATATCAGAGACTCTTTAAATCTTCATTTTGCTTTGTCAATTACATGAAACTCCTGAGTTTCTAACCATCACTATCCCCCCCCCCCGAAAGGATACATTACAAATTTGTTTTAATGATAAAATTAGTAGTAATTATCTGGAGACTAAGCAATGTTTATTGTTTGTCTGAGGACTTCGATTGACACAGTAGTCAACGAGAATGTGAGAAACAAATTGTTAGAGAAACAAGTGAAATATCTGTTATGACAAGTAATTTAACAAGTCAGAATTTGCCTGATTAAGCCAAATTGAAATACAATGAAACTTTAATTCATTTCATGGCTACGAGACCACAGAATCATTAGTATACTCAGTAAATATAATGTAATATAGACCAGTAAAAAGTGATAGATGATAGATGATAGATAGATAGATGATAGATAGATGATATAGATAGATGATAGATGATAGATGATAGATGATAGATGATAGATGATAGATAGATGATAGATAGATGATAGATAGATGATAGATAGATAGATAGATGATAGATAGATAGATAGATAGATCGATAGATCGATAGATAGATCGATAGATCGATAGATAGATAGATAGATAGATAGATAGATAGATAGATAGATAGATAGATATAGATATAGATTAAATAGATACATGAAAAGGTAGTGGAACCTAATTAACCAGGAGTGTCAAATAACCAAAGCTGAAGGACATTATATGGTACTTGCTGGTTTCTCTTTTCAAATGTATGTCAAGGGCAAATTTCTCCTGACAGTATATATGGCATTACACATGAAATGCTTAAATTCCTGCTAAATAGACTACCTGTAAGTAGTCATAGGAAGGCTTAAGTAGGAAAACATATGATGTGTACGTCACCTGTTAAGAGTGAGGAATGGTGTTTATATTGGGGAGGAACATAGGAAACTGCATTATCCTGAGTCAGAACATTGGTCCATCTAGCTCAGTATTGTTTGTATGGACTAGTAGAAGCTGTCCAGGATTTCAGAAGGCGTCTCTTCTAGCCCTACCTTGAGGTGCCAGGAGTTGTAGAACCTCCTGTATGCACAGCAGATGAGCTACCATTAACCTACGACCCTTCCCAAAGGAGAATATTGGGAGAGATTTGGTATCTGACCCTTAAGGAGATGGGAGCATGAGGGTGGGGCTGGGCTTGCTGCATGGAATTGGCAGCTGAGCCAATAAGCAGAGGTGGCCTGTCCCATTTCACTGCCTGAGGTAAAATGGAAAGGCACCACCCTACTCCACCCCCTTGCCATCCCCACCAAAACCTCGCTTACCAGGGCTGTCTGGTTGCAGTTCCAGTGAGATCTCACGATAGCCCTGCAAAATCACTCAGAGGCCTCTGGAGGAACCTGGAATCCACTTCAGCCACTTCCCTTTGGATTCTGCTCCCTGAAGTGGCTGCCTTAGACGGCCTCATGGACATGCTACATACAATAAGGAATAGCTGTTCACCTCACTTCAGAAAGTGCAGGGTTAGTGAGTAGGAACCAGGCAGAGGGCCTTCTTAGTGGTGGCACCCGCCCTGTGGAACCCCCTCCCATCAGATGTCAAGGAAATAAACAACTATCTGATTTTTAGAAGACATCTGAAGGCAGCCCTGTTTAGGGAAGTTTTTAATGTTTGATGTTCTATTCTGCTTTTAATCTGTTGGGAGCCACCCAGAGTGGCTTGGAAAACGCAGCCAGATAGGCAGGTATAAATAATATATTATTATAGGAATATATGGATATCTATGGATAAATGCTTTATCCACTGTTGCATCCCTTGGGCTGAATGATTTCTTTCAGTTGGCCTTAGGATTTTAGATTTTTTTAAGCAGAACTCTGTAAACCCCAGAAGCAAGTCAGATTATGTTTATCTTCTTAAACACATAAAAGATATCAAGATACAGTTTAGTCTTTCTTTCATTGTTATGGCTTATATTAGGATTGAAAGCATTTCGGCTGATCATTACCTTTCAAAAAGAAAACCAGACAATTAGTTTGGTAAAATTGCTTGTTGAGGATGTTGTTTAACATCAGTATGAGTGATTTCCCATTATTTTTAACTTTGTCGGCTGTAACTGAGTAGTAGAAGGTTTGCATGCAGAAGGTGAGAGTTTCAGTCCCCAACATCTCCAGATAGGGACTCCATTTTGAAACCCTGGCATTCCAGTGAATACTGCTGAACTAGACAGACCATTGGTGTGTCCTGATATGAAGCAGCTTCCTATGTTCCTTCCTAATTTTTACAACTTTGATTCATCAAATGTCTATTCCCCCCCACCCCCAAAAAACCTGCTTACTTTATCCTTGTTGATGCAAGGTTGCCTAAGGCTCCCTTACGTTACAAAACACACTTCAAAGGACATGAAAATTGTGTGTTTAGGGTTAGCTAAACAAATTTACTGTGCTTATGAAAATTATTTACTTCAAGGGATTCCTTGGCTCTGAGGAAAAAATAAAACAGAAATTCAGATTTTATATGGCTCAATATTTGGTCACAGAAGCTGTGGCCCACTTAGTGTGGAGCAAATCTTGTTAACTTTAGTGGGACATCCCTGGAATAAATGGAATCTAGATCATGGCCTGAGTACAAGGACAAATCTTTAGCTATTTGGGCGATAAAAGCTTTCTACTTTTGAATCCTCTGAATAGTGCTGCTTTGTAACCCAAAAGAAAATCTGGAAACAATATTCCTCCCTTGAGATATAAATTCATCTTTCAACTGTAATTCTATGCACACTGGGAGCAAGCCTTTATGAACTTAATTGGGCTTACTTCTGAGTAGACAACGTATAGGATTGCATAATTTCACTGATGCCCTTTATAGTCATACTTCATGATGGCAAAGAGAGACAATATCACCTCTCCCCTATGTTTAATTACCGTATTTTTCGCTCTATAAGATGCACCCGACCATAAGACACACCTTGTTTTTAGAGGAGGAAAACAAGAAAAGCAAGAAAGAGACACACTCGCTCGGCGCGGTTCTTTAAAGATAGAGTGGCTCTTGCTGGCTTTTCCAGGAGGTGGGAGAAGGGACTGACCGGCTGCCCTCCATCCCTTCTCCCACCTCCCTGAAAAGCCAGAGCAAGCTGCACAGCTATCTCTGAAGGCTCCTTCCATCCCTCATCCTGCTTCGCTGGGAAGGCAGCACAACAAGAGGCACTGCGCAGCTCTCCCTCTTGCTGTGCTGGCTTCAGCGATAGCTGCACAGGCTGCATTCGCTCCATAAGACGCACACACATTTCCCCTTACTTTTTAGGAGGAAAAAAGTGTGTCTTGTGGAGTGAAAAATATGGTAGTCTGAAAGAACCCTAATCAAACACTAACCCTATCCCCATACTAATTTGCGATTGGATTCTTGTTAGGGTGGGCAGTGGCGGAGCTTCATGCTCCGGCACCAGGGGGTGGAGAGCAGGCAGAGGCAGGGGCCTGCGAGCCAGGGGCGTGGCGTGCCACCTGCAGGGGTGTGGCACACATCCTGGGGTGTGGCACGTGTCCTGGGGGCAGCCGCAATGTCCCCCCACTGGGACCACGCTGCCGGGAGCAGTGCGTTCCCCCCGCATTCCGCAGTGGGGGTGGGGGAGGGTCCCTGGGTTGGCCCAGAGCAAGGCAGCCTGATTGAACTCCTTGAACTCTGCCATGGAAGTTAATTCTTTCTCATGATTGGTTTAGTGGGTCATATGGGCAAAGCATGGCAATGCCTTCTAAATTGCTTTCAAGGCACATATCATTGAGGCTGATTTTAAAAAATAATAATCCATAATGACCCTTAGGGAGCTGGGTTACCTTGCCCAGGAAAAAAAGGAGGCTTGGCTATCTTCTAAAAGTCACCAAATACTATTTGGCTCTGTGAACACCTTTCTGCACTGCTCAGACTGCAGTGGCGCGACAACCTGGCCTGGATATCTTAAACTGGCCGTTGCCTCTAGAGATTGAGACAGCTGTCCTGCCTGTCAACAGTAAATTCAGATGCTGGTGGGGCTTGTATTCACTGTTAATCTTGTGATTTTAGGGATGTGTCTGGTAGGGCAACCTCCTTTAGGCAAAGGTGGCCCACGAGGTCCCTTCTAATCATTTGATTCTACAGTCTCAAGGAATATGTTCTTTCAGCGCAAAAGAACTAGGTTATTATTCTCTCCCCATTTTTTTTTAATTCCAAAGATGTTTCCCAGGTGCTTTCAAACCTATATTTTTCTATTTGTGCATTAGAATGAAGCCTCTCTTCATATCAGGGAAGTGTGGCATACCTTCCATTGAAATGTGGAACTAAGCCACAGGTTCAAGATAACATAAGAAAACTATTCATACTGTGCATCCTGCCTTTTTTAAAAGAAAGAAAGAAAGAAAATAACATGTGCACTGTGTCCCTTCTATAGAAAATTAATACCTTTCAGTATGAGAGTCTTTCTTCAGATATGCATTTGTGTCTGCAATTTGCTTTACTACCAAATAATCTCCCAGGCGATTTTTATTTGACATTTAATTTGCAAGTGCTTTTAACCTGTGTTTATCTAAAATAGAAAAAAATGAAATGAGATGAGATGCAATGTGATGATAAATGGAAGGGATTCAGGAAAATAACAAGTGAACCAAGATTTTAGTTCATGGCATGGAGAAGTGGCCACCTTTCCCGGGAATTTATTTATTTTAATTTTAAGATACCCAAGGAGAAAAGAGAGCTAAAATTGCCACTTGATCATTCTGCAGAATGTCAGAATTTATATTTTCCAATCTGATGAAAATGTATAGTTTTGTTGTTGTTTTTAAACCCAACTTGGTACATCAACATTGTTTTCTCAGTAAATTAAATAGCAGGAGAAATACACCCATATACTGCTGTGTCTTCCTGGAAGCTGTTTGCTCTGGTGTACTAGAAATAATCCACACATAGCTGGAGGGGAAAGGGTTAAGAGCTTTGAGAGATGGGGGAAACACATCATTGCTCCAATGGGTGCTTGAAAACTAACTCTTTCAGACATCAGAAAACCTAAGCACTGTAATGTTCCAAATTATCAGTGAAAACTTTGGCAGAACACAAAGCAATTTTCTCTGCTAGTGAGGTTGCTGTATTGCAAATTTTGATCAGATGGCAAACAAGTGCAGGTGTATGGGACTAAATAGGAATTTTGCCTGCAATCTCTCTGTCAACAAATTAGATAACTATGTTGGCAACCTGACAGCTTATCTTGTTTGCATTTGAAAATTAAGTTTTTCGCACTTGCATTTGCAAAGGTGACTTCTTCAAAAAGAAAAGAAAAAGACTTTGCATCTGCGGTCCACATGTGAGTGTTTAAAGATGTTCAGATTCACTCTGGCTGACTGAAATGAACTTTCCATTTCAGTAGCAACAAGTCTTCTATTAGAATTATCATTGTCCTGAACAGATTTGCCATGACGGACTTTGTACTGGAAGACAATGATTTGGTCACACATCAGCAGTGACATTACTGACACATTTGCACTGAGTATTTGAATGCTTGGTACAACAGAATGTCAGCCATTGGATGTAAGAGCCTAGGAACCAGGTGGCTTCATCTATTGTTGTTATCATCACCATCACCATTTTTATTATTTCACTTATTTATCATATTTTACTGAAGTCTCAGGGTGACTTACAAGCTTACGTGATTGGCAGGTGGGGTCTTGATGGTGCCATCCAAGTACAGTGGTACCTCGGGTTACAGACGCTTCAGGTTACAGACTCCACTAACCCAGAAATATTACCTCAGATTAAGAACTTTGCTTCAGGATGAGAACAGAAATCGAGCAGAGGCTGCATGTTGTGGCGGCAGCAGGAGGCCCCATTAGCTAAAGTGGTGATTCAGGTTAAGAACAGTTTCAGGTTAAGAACGGCCCTCCGGAACGGAACGAATTAAGTTCTTAACCCTAGGTACCACTGTAGACCTTTTCAGCCCAGTTTGGGATATCCAAGCTGAACAGGAATCTCATCAATACCCTGAACTGAAGCAGATACCTCCAAAGTAACTTGGGACAATTTGGAGATTCAGATTAAAACACAAAACAAAACTGTGAAGATAGTTTGTACCCTGAAATGGAATCATTTCTGCTTAGACTTGCCATATAAAGAAAATGTTGATGAGGGAAGGGCAAACTCTTTTGCCAATGACAGTCTAGCTTTTAATCGGAGAGAACAATTTTATGAGGGCTCTTCAATCACAGTACCGTACTTTGGAGAAGGGTTCTTGATGTAGCCTTGTTCTTTTCTGCTCTATTCTCTTTGCTAGATCTGCTACTGGTGTTTGCTTGGGAAATGTTGGCTACTCATGTTTTCTTCCTTGATGCCAGATTCCCACACATTTTAACCTTTGCACTCACTTTCTGCAAAATGCAAGGTTGGCCAATGATTTGATTTTGCCCTTTTTTTTCTTTTTTTTCCATTCATCATTCTTCATAACTCCACAATCCCCCCCCCCCACATTAGCAGCACATTCACTAAAGATCCCTCCCCCAGGAAGTGCTTTTTTCTGGTCATTTCCTTTCCAAAAATCTTGTGATTGATGGCCATAAACATAGGAAAGGAAATGAAGGGTTGGGAAAATCCTTTCCTTAGTTAGTGCCAAGGGGTTACTTTAGTCTGCTTCTCATGTAACCCCCTCCCTAGATCTTTAAATAAGAAGCTTCTTCTCAATGAGCCACTAATGACATCACCCTTTGACACAGATGGTAGAATCTCCTAACCAATTATCCACAAAATGATGCAGGTCTCCAGTTGTCTATAAATTTGTTGTATCTAATCAGGCTCCTCCTAACATTTGCCAGTTTATATTGTAAGATAATAGAATCCAAGAGATGTCATTAGATTTTCCATCTGTCCTAATATGATCAGGTGAGAACTCTGATGTGGGCTCAAATGTTTTATCATCCGGAGATCATTCTGATTGGTATATATTTTCTCTCTCTTACACAAAGCTCCTGCATTAAACATATTTAATTGTTGCTGATTGCTCCTTCACAAAATGGATATTGCTTGTAAATATAGATCTGTGTGTGTTCATCCTTTAAATGGTGATCGTATCCCACAAGCTGTCTCCTCACTTCAGATGAAGATGTTTCTCTTCTCCCAAAATAGTCTCATTTCATGACTATAGAATGTATATGGGCACTATTATTTAAATCAGTGTGCTAATTAGCTGAGTAATCTGATGTTGGATGTATGAGAAACTTATCTATTTGTTTTTAGTTCTATAGCCCACTTTTCAAGGTAAAGAACTTTCACAAAGGACTTTCAGCATAGCTAAGCTTGTGTAAATATAATTTACAAACAATAACAATTCATTGAATAAAGCCAGATAATTTCCAAAGTCGCTTTCAGTTCTATGGCTCTATTGGAACAGAGTAAGATAATTTTAAATTTACACTGCACTTTGAAATAGGCTTGGAAGCAAACTGGCAATCAGTGCAGATTTATAAAAAACTGATGAGATATGTGCCCTGTGGGCCATTCCAGTTAAAATTCTGGTCATGACATTTTTGCAGTTGCGGCTTTAAAACCATTTTCAAGAGCAGCTCCTATATCCCATGAGCAGAAGCGCAAAAAAAAAAAAGTGTCTTCAGTTGAAGTTGAAACACTGTCAGCATGACAGGTACCCAGCCTTCCCCAGAGAGGGAATTCTACAAATGGGACACCACCACCAAGAAGGCCCTGTCTCATTTCACCACACTATGGACCTTATCTATCAATGGGACCTTGAGCACGCACTGCCACTGGCAGGTCTGTGGAAATGTGCCTCTAAGTATCTGTGTTTGGATAAACACTGGGAGATCAGCTATTCATTTCCCAGCTTTATTGTACAATCTTATGCATGTTTTCTCCAGGAGTCCTAATGTATTCAATAAGTTTTACTCCCAATAATCTGTGCGTAGGATTGCAGCCTTAGCAACCTTAACTTGCCAACAAGACATCTAAACACAAGGAAGAATAATTTTCCACATAACGCTTTGTTTGGATGTTTCATGAGCCTGCCCCCCATCCCCCAATTTATAGGCCAATTTGTACATTACATGTATTTCTATATGCCCTCATTTAGGGATGGGGTGGGGTGTTGAATTCAATTCAGTTCCCATTTAAAGGTGTACGACCTAACCTACCTAATTTCCACGGCCCAAAACTAATATCCAAACCGAAACACAGCCATCTTTCATAGAATCATAGAATCATAGAGTTGGAAGCGACCACAAGGGCCATCGAGTCCAACCCCCTGCCAAGCAGGAAACACCATCAGAGCACTCCTGACATATGGTTGTCAAGCCTCTGCTTAAAGACCTCCAAAGAAGGAGACTCCACCACACTCCTTGGCAGCAAATTCCACTGTCGAACAGCTCTTACTGTCAGGAAGTTCTTCCTAATGTTTAGGTGGAATCTTCTTTCTTGTAGTTTGGAACCATTGCTCCGTGTCCGCTTCTCTGGAGCAGCAGAAAACAACCTTTCTCCCTCCTCTATGTGACATCCTTTTATATATTTGAACATGGCTATCATATCACCCCTTAATCTCCTCTTCTGCAGGCTAAACATGCCCAGCTCCCTTAGCCGTTCCTCATAAGGCATCGTTTCCAGGCCTTTGACCATTTTGGTTGCCCTCCTCTGGACACGTTCCAGTTTGTCAGTGTCCTTCCTGAACTGTGGTGCCCAGAACTGGACACAGTACTCCAGGTGAGGTCTGACCAGAGCAGAATACAATATATTTCCAAATGTCGCACTTCTCCAAATTTCACAGTGCAAATTTCCAGCCAAGTAATGTGTGCAAAAAAATGCATATACTGGAGAAAAGGCACACAATACATTATCTTAGCAGAAATTGCTCTGCGAAAATGGTTATATTAGGCAAAAGTACACTCAAAAGTGTGTATATTAGGATAAATTGGTAAACTAAAATGCTGGTGAATTTTCACAACGACCTTTTAGGAAAAAAATGCAAACTGATGTGGAAATGAGAACTGAATTTAAGATTAGAAAAATAAGAAACAGAAACCGAAATGGAGAGATTCACCCACCCCTACCCACCTCCCAAATTAGTCACAGGTGGTAGAACACTGGAGGAATGGTATCTCCGTTCGACTGAGCTGATAAGGCTCATCTTCGGAATTGCCTCCCAACGATTACTTGACGACCTGATAAGGCCTCGGGCATGTCATCCCAGCAGAGCATCAAGACAGTACGCGGAAGGATGAGATAGTATGAGCTTCATTGCTATGCTTTATTTTCTAGCTACTCAGAGAGCAAAGAAATATACATCCTCTCCCTGTGAGAGCAGAGAGCAACTGAACACAGAAACAAAGGAACAAAGGAAACAGGAAACCACTAACGTCACATCCTGTCTCCCTTCCCGTGAGACTTCCAAGAGTCTGGACTGTCTCTGGAATGTAAACAGAGTCCTGTGATTCCCAGCAGCTGCACAGTGAGAAATAGAAACTTAACAGGTTATCCAGGAAGGAGTTGCTTAACCTTTCCCTGCCAGCAATTAAAATCTCCCCAGCTGCTATTCTCCCCATCCCTGAGGAAAAGGTGCAGTGAGAAAAGCCACACCAGGCTTTTGAGAGGTCAAAAAACGTGTAACAGTTGAAGAAAAGGGTAAGGATCTCACCATATCTTCTTTCTCCACTCCTGATTGCAGCCCAGAGGATAGTGATTTGTTATGTGCTGAGTTGAATAGGACTCCGAGTATATTTCATGCTTTAAGGAATATATACACAAGTCCAGCGTAAGATACCTATTTGGGAAGAGATACTTTGAGCAAGAAAGACAGTACAGGCATGCTAACATTTCCCATTGGGTCAGCTGCCAGATTTTGTTCAGATGCTCAGGGCATAATTGATTGCCATATTATGGGTTTAAAAGGAATTTTCCCCCAGGAGAGGTTGTCTGGTAATTAGGTCCTTTGGTTATTAATAATAATCACATCAGATTGTCAGGCTCAGCTTGGATTATTATCAGTTATGAAACAACATTGCTAGCTAATCAGCAGGATGACACAAGATGCAATACCTCATCAAAAACCGTGTAGCATTTCGGGGGGGGGGGACCCTCAAGAAAGCCTAATTTCCCATAGCATGAACATTCAGCACAGTATTATTGACAATGCTACTGCCACCCAGATTCACAGTGCATAAATGCCCCCCCCCATACATGAAAAAAAATCTGCATATATTCTCCCTCCTAACGTTCTTATTTTATCTTCAGGTTACCTGTTGCTTACTTTTTCTAATTCATTTCTACATTCCTTTTAACTTAATCTAGCAAATGTGAAGCTTTCCTCTCCTCTCCCCTTTGTTTCATATTTTCATTTAGATTGTGAGCTCACAAGTAGCAAGTACTTATTTTCCTTTATGTACTAGTCTTTCTTTCTTTAATTAAAAAAGGCACTTCTGGAAATATTCCAGCTGCTCTCCAGCTCAGAGTTATGTAGAGTCAAGGTCAGTTGAAAGCACTGTGCTTAAGCACTCGACATTGCATTGGATTGCACCAACTGCATTTCTAATATATTTATTATTTGTTCCTTTGACGTCTGTTTGTTCCTTTGACGTCTGATGGGAGGGCATTCCACAGGGCGGGCGCCACTACTGAGAAGGCCCTCTGCCTGATTCCCTGTAACCTCACTTCTTGTAGTGAGGGAACTGCCAGAAGGCCCTTGGCGCTGGATCTCAGTGTCTGGGCAGAACAATGGAGGTGGAGACGCTCCTTCAGGTATTCCTGGGCCAAGGCTGTTTAGGGCTTTAAAGGTCAGCACCAACACTTTGAATTGTGCTCGGAAACGTACTGGGAGCCAATGTAGATCTTTCAAGACCAATGTTATATGGTCTCGGCGGCCATTCCCAGTCACCAGTCTAGCTGCCGCATTCTGGATTAGTTGTAGTTTCTGGGCCACATACAGCGCATTGCAGTAATCCAAGTGGAAGACAACTAGAGCATGCACCACTCTGGCAAGACAGTCCGTGGGCAGGTAGGGTCTCTTATGTAAACATGCACTTCTAAAATTAGAAATACCTTATACCTGGACACTCTTTACCCCCAGAACCGAAATGATCTGGTGAATCTCAAGAACCATGAGAAAAAAGCTTCAGAATTGGTGAACAATCCCTGAAAAGATCTCTGTATACTTATTATTTGTGCATGATGGTTTACTTCAGAGTGCAGTCTTTGGATTATTTTAGTGACTAGAGAAGGGCATTGTCAGGGAACTGCCATCGGAGCCAGGAGTGGAGGTAAGGCTCTCCAGCGATGCCGGAGAAGGGCCCAGCAGGGAGAGAGGGAACTCATCTACTGAGGAAGGAAATCAGCGTGACACCAGGAAGAAAGGGGAGCAGGGGAGGGCTTCGGAGAGATGTCTCCAGGACTCTTCCACATAAACTAGCAGGTCCTCCACATAAACTAGCACAGGTCCTCCGCTGCCCACGCCCACCCTGCGCAGAAGACTTCCGCGCAGGGAGGCTAGGCGGAGACTTGGCGTCAAAGAACTTTTATGCTGGAAGAAGTTCAGGAAACGCCCACTGACGGATTCTGCCAGTGACTGACACAGCCGCGGAGTAAGGGCTGTGCAGCCAGGGAAAGGTTTAACCAGGCAACTTTGCCAAGAGTAGCAGCAACTTACGCACGAGCAACCCCAATTCCCATTACAGGCATCAAGGAAAGATCTCTCAGCTTTTCCCCTGAAAGTACGATCCAATAGCAAATCAAGCCAGAGGGAGAGTTCATTCATTACTATGGACAACCATAGAAACCATGGTTCAGTACAAGCAGGGGTGTCCCATCCTGTTTTTCCACCTGAGGCAAAATGGGAAGGAGCTGTTTCCAGCCACTCCCTGTCATCATGCTCTGCCCCCCATTTCCGGAGTTGCTGGACTCTTTCACCAAACTAAGCGAGAACCAGGGCACTCCTCAAGGCATCGCCACTTGTCTTCTCCAGTCCAGGGAGGGAAAGCAGAGTAGCAGTGCTGCGCACAGGAGCACTCCCCTCTTGCCACACTTGGTCAGAATGGGCATTCCTCAAGGCACTGCTTCTTGCCTTCTCTGCTCCAGGAGCAAGGAAGATGAGCGGCAACAACTTGAGGAATTCCTTCCTTTCACTGGCAAGAGGGGGGCATTCTGGTATCAGTGTCAGCAGTGGGGCAGGCACTTCTGCCGCCTAAGGTCACTGCTTCACTCTGTCTCATCGGTGGGCCAGCTCTGAGTACATGTATTGAGAAGAAAAGCAGAGACTTCAATAATAATAACAATAACAATAACAATAACAATAACAATAATAATAATAATAATAATAATAATAATAATAATAATAATTTATTATTTCTACCCTGCCCATCTGTCTGGGTTTTCCCAGCCACTCTGGGTGGCTTCCAACAGAACACTAAAATACAATAACCTATTAAACATTAAAAGCTTCCCTAAACAGGGCTGCCTTCAGATGTCTTCTAAAAGTTTGGTAGTTACTTTTCTCTTTGACATCTGGGGGAGGGCATTCCACAGGGCGGGTGCCACTACCGAGAAGGCCCTCTAGGGTATATGTGAAGTTTAAAGTGATAAGCTGGCACCTGTGAGTTGCAATTGGTTGCAGTAGGGTTCTGCTTCTGCATGCATCATCCAATTGAAATCAATGGAATTGAAGTGCATAGTTAAAAGCTTAAGCACCACTGATTTCAGTGGGGCACAGCTGACTTTTGTATATTATTGTTTATTCAGCACCAGCAAAATCGAGGCAGCTTCTTGCCACTCGTGCACAGAGAGAACTGACTGAGCCCCTCTTTTATCTATAATATTTGCAGTAGTGAAGCTCTACTGGGAGACATGGGAAGTTGCACAGTTATTGATCCGCTGCTAATGGATATGAATTGTCAGTCTGCTTCAAATGTCACCCTAGATGCTGTCATTTATGTTGTGAATACATATATAAGCCTCAGCCTATTGTATTTGTTTGCTGAGCAGTAATTCTTAGTCACCTTTCTCGTCCTTCAATGCAGCCTCTGAGGGACGAGTTAGGCATTTGCTTTATTACGCAGCATGCAGCTATGTATCTTGTTTTTCCTTAAGTAATTGCAGGCACAGGGGGGCTCAGTTCCTGCTGAGAAGACAGTGTGCAGGGAAAGAAGGCTTACCACCTCACTCCCACTGCGATTGGCTCAGAGTTGTATAGGGGGGAAAGCCATTCACACTGATGTGGAGGGTTGTTTTTTAAGTCCCAAAGCTCACAGCCACATGAAGTTGGGTAATTGAGATTCCAGTTCTGATGGGGGTATAAAGACATAAGCCGCCCCTCTCCTAATCCTCCCTTTCCAGTAAGAATTGGGATCTCTTGTACCTGGAATGTAGTATCTAGCTAACATTAAACTTGGCTCTAGTAATTCACTGTAAACTGCAGCTAACCAATGAGGGAGATTTATGTTAGGCCCATTATTAGTGAGGCCAGATTACAGTGGAAGAAGAAGAAGAAGAAGAAGGAGGAGGAGGAGGAGGAGGAGGAGGAGGAGAGTAGTAGTAGTAGTAGTAGTTTGGATTTGATATCCCGCTTTATCACTACCTGAAGGAGTCTCAAAGTGGCTAACATTCTCCTTTCCCTTCCTCCCCCACAACAAACACTCTGTGAGGTGAGTGAGGCTGAGAGACTTCAGAGAAGTGTGACTGGCCCAAGGTCACCCAGCAGCTGCATGTGGAGGAGCGGAGACGCGAACCCAGTTCACCAGATTACGATTCCACTGCTCTTAACCACTACACCACACTGGCAAGAATGTGGGCTGACCACAGAACTGGTTAAAAACCAACTGAAGGGAAAATGAACAGCTTACTGTAGAAGTGAAAAACAATATATAAGGTACAAGAAAATATAGGGGAAAATGGATTGAGAAAGTTATATTTCAAGGATTGTGGTTGGAAGAGAGATGGTAGATGATATATTGATGGTATTTAATACCAAGTAAATTGGCAAAAATGTATAAATCTAAATCAAATAAGTGTTGGAAATGTAAAGAGAAGGAAGTTACTTTTTATCATATGTGGTGGTCTTGTAGTAAGGTTAAAGCTTATTGGGAAATGAGATAATGAATTGTAAAAGGTGTTTAGAATAACTTTTGTAAAAACAAAAAACAAACAAAAAAAGCTTTTCTTTGGGGAATTATAGGGACAGAACTACCTAAAATGTATAAAACTTTATTTATCTATTCTATGACAGCAGGAAGAATGTTACTCAATGTTACTCGCCCAAAAATGGAAAGAAAAAGAACTCCCAGCGAAAGAAGAATGGATAAAAAAACTTATGGAATATGCAGAAATGGCAAAACGTACTGGGAAGACAAGAAATCAAGACAACAAGCTTTTTATAAAAGAATGGAAAAGGTTTATTGAGCATGTACAGAGAAATTGTAAACAGATAAAAACATTGGCAGGATTATTGTAATAACCTGCAGTTTTATAAGAGTATATATTTAAAGTAGATAAAAATGAGTAAATTGAATGAATTTGGATATGAAGACATTAAAAACAAATTTATGGAACCGCAGAAAGAGGGGAAAGGAAGTCAAATTGGGAAATCTTAAAAGGATTGTAAAACTAATGAAATGTATAAATCTGAAAAGTATAAATATTTTTTAAAAAAGAAAAAGGAAGAGAGATGGTAGGTGCTTGAGTAACAGTGAATAGCTTTGATGACATATAGATGACATATATTTGCCAATACAGTGTATATCCTAATGAAAGAATCCAAAGAGCACATATGAACCAACAGAGGCTTTCGCCAGTGCCCACAGGGTACCCACCCATCTTCGCAATGACATTTGGCTTGAAAGAGACATCATATTGTAGCTGATAGACTAGGTTGTCATGTGTGCTTGGTTGTAGTCTGCATGCCATGCCCATTGTAGTTTCTCCAGTTTGCAAATGTGTTTGCAGGTCAAAAAAGGTAGGTGACCCATGTTTTAACATCAGCCTGTTAACGTCAGCCCATGAGAATGGTTGAGTAAAGGTCTCAAACAGATCAGGCACACCAATTGATTTCTAGCATTATCATGTATTGCAGCCTCATTCAACCTGACACTCTGGAACGTTTGACTTTTTCAGCCTGCCTTTCCTTAATTTTTAGAATCCAGGAGATCTTTAACAGTGGGTCCCCCCCACACACACACACTTATTTTGCTCCCACTATATATCAAAGTCATTCCAATAGTCCTGATGAACTAAACAGTCACTGTTAACCACTGCCTAAGACTGGTGATAAAAATGGAGGTGCCTTCTTCCTACCTGTAATGTGGCATAAACATATCTAGCAATAATGGTGAAAAAGGGATCTTAACAACAGCACAGGAAGGAAAAAGCTTAAGAGTACATCAGATTTCAGAGACTTTCTGCCCAAGGTTTTTAGTTTAGCTTTTCAGTGTTTCCTGGAGGTTTGAATAATCAAAGTTTTGCAGATAGGTGTCAAGAGAGACACAGCCATGCAAGCAAGAGGATAGAACTCACTCATCTCCCACCTGATGGCTGTATGTCTGTATGACATCAAAATATGTGTGGCATGAAATTAGTTCTAGGGCAGCCCTGCGTTTTTGCCATGTGAACATAGCCATGATTAGGAGCTCCTGACCATGGGAAAATTGGAAATTACACAGAGTCAGAGCATGGAGGAAGAAGGAGAGGTCCCTAATGTATAATATCCGCTCCCCCTTCTCCAGACGCACTGCGTATCAACATTTCATTCATACAGTCTGTCTCTGTGCCTTGGTGCCACAATGACTGGTGCCAGTGGCATTACTGAAATAAATTCATAAATGCTTCCTTGGATTTATTTGCAGGCAGTTTAGCTCTTAAATATGAAATACAGCTGATAGGCGAAATTTGTAATTTATAAAGTTCTGTATTTCCTGGGAAGGATTAGATAGTGCACTTTTTTTTTTATCGCCACCACAGTCTGTTTATGATGTTGTGTCTGCAAGCTGTTCAATAAAATAGAATAAAAACCTGTGGTACCAATGGACAGCCGTTTAAATTTTTTGTCTCACTTTTCACATACGGAGCCATTGAGAGCATCAGAAGTCATTTGTCAGTTGTCAGTGACACTGAGAGACAGAGAAAGAGATTAAGAAAACAGTTGAGACACAAGTGTGGAAATTTAGGGAATTTGTGAGGCAAATAAAATGGCCACATTTTATACATACTTTCCTTCCCCTACTCTTTCCACTTCTATACATCCACCCACTTTTTAAATAAAAAAAATAAGGCTAAGGAAGGGCCATAGCTCAGTGGTAGAGCATCTGCTTGGCATGCAGAAGGCCACAGATTCAATCCCTGGCATCTTCAGGTAAGGCTGAGTGAAACCACCTTGGAGAACTGTGGCATTTGCCTCCTAGGATGGGTCAAGGAAAGGGTTAAAATGGGTGTGATGTGATTGGCCAGTGAGAATGCAAGGGGGGAATAAAAGATAGAGAGGAGGTTTTTAAAAAGTCGGTTGAGGTCTGGGGGTTGTCGGTTGAGGTTTGGGAGTTGGGAGTTGAGGTTTGTCAGTTGGGAGTTGAGGCTTGGGTGTTGGAGAAGGAAGAGGATGGAATAGGCAGTGGGTTGGTTGAGTTGTATTAGGAGAGAGTGAGAGGAATTGTTAGGGAGTTAGATAGATAGTTGGGAATAATTCAGTTGAAGTTGTAGAAAATAAGATTTAAGAAACTGACTAGAGAGAAATAAACCGAAACCATACGCTTATTCCTGCACTTAAAAATAAACTTGATTATTTGTTTACGTTAACAACTGTCTGGACTCCGTGTGTCCCCATGAGCAGCGGGGTGGTGGCAACGAAGAAAGCAACCACAGTGGTGGCACAGGGTCAATAGACTGTCAAACGTCCGGGGGCCTTGTGTGATCGCCACAAGAACCTCTGACAGGTTGTCTACCGACAATGAGCAAGATATCCCGCCATTGTATAAGGCAACTTCCTATGTTCTAAATCCTTACTTCCAGTCTTTTCCTTCTGTAAATCACATTGCATGAGCTTATTTCGCAGTGTATTGTGTTTTTGGGTTGGACTCCTGGGCCCTGAGCATGCCTCTGCCAGGTACGCCAGATGGAGCCCATGATTGTCTATGGTTATGCACCTCTGCAACAGCTCTGTTTGTGCTTTACGAAATGCAGAGAGATACATTTGCTGGATTGTATCCAGCATATGCTCCAATGACTCAGGGAGGGAAACAGGCAGTTAGAAGAACAAAGGAGCATAAACAGAGCCCTGCCGGATCAGGCCAATGGCCCATCTAGTCCAGAATCCTGTTCTCACAATGGCCAACCCTGAAGCAGGATCTGACCACAACTCTCCCTTCCTGTGGCTTCGAACAACTGGTATTCAGAAGCAATACTGCCTCCAACCGTGCAGGCAGAGTGTATCCCTCATGGCTAGTAGCAATTATGAAGGAGACTGCATAAAGGCAAACATAGAAGCACAAAAACACAACAACACTTGGCATTCCCAGTACGTTTTAATCCCAAACCTATTTGTACGTCGAGGTCCCCAAGCCACCCCTCAAATAACTCGCACATAATTTTTGTTTAAGGTTTTTGGCATAATTTTTGGCCACAACTTTATTAAAATACATAAATGTGAGTGGTTGTTTAGGCATTGGTTAAGACTATCTGTCCCCCCGCCTGGGGACAGAACTGACTTCCGATCTCCTTCAGAAGCCAGTAAGGGAAAACAATAGGCCCTCACCTCTCCCCGCATGCTCCCCGGGGCTTGCCGGCCCTAGTCCCATTCCAGGGATTCAGACGAAATCATGGCAAGGCCCTGGATTCCGTTAACGGAATTCCCTTTCCACAGCAGCATTGGAGGGGCAGGCCCAGCCTATCCTTACCCCTCCTCCAACCAATTGATAACCAATGCCTAACCACAACCTTACAAGTTGTGACGATTTGCCACGCAGTAGGCAAAAACCAGATGGCCCAGCCAATCAGCCAGATGGACAAAATTCCTACCAGGCCCCTGCCCCAACGGCAGATGACCCCATGACAGGCATAGCAAGGTCAATGTGAAACCCCTAAACTCAGGGTGGGTGGGCAGGTGATCCGCTGCATGCAGTGAAAGAGAAAGCTCAAAGCTGCGTGCACAGAATTTAAAACGTTCGATCCCTCCCACCAAATTGCAACATGGAATTTACCCCAGCAACCCGGCCATCCAATTGTTGCCACAGGTCAGCTTAATAACCCTGCCTGGCAACAGAGGGGTGGCCTGGCAGACCCCACCGCACCACGTGCTTTCTCTCAGGGATAACACGCTATCCGTGCATACTCAGAAGTCCTACTTTGGTGGGGCAAAGCTGCAGCAAGAGTTGCCTAGCAGCACCTGCTACTTGCCAAAAGGGAAATGGGCCAGGCAGTACCAAGGACTATGTGGGCACACCAGTGGGAGTCCCAGATTGGTTCTGCCAGCGTGCCTACACAGCTCTAACTTCACAGCCTCTGTTCCACCCAATCAGGCACAGTCGAGCTGCTGCTGGGAGGCCAGTGCTGTGGCTCTACCCCACCAGGGGAGCTGCTCCTGAGGCCAGGTCAACACTTTCAGCAGAATGAAGTTGTCACAAGTGAAGGGTATACCTGGACTCAAGTGCGCAGCCAGCACTCACGTTCATCTATGCACTGCTGAGAGGTTTAGGATCTTTTGCTGGAGTCATGACGTGCGCTTGTTGTGGGTGTGTGTTAACCCTTAACCTTATGCCCACAAGAAGCTCGCACACAGAGAACAAAGAAAGCTTGGTTTATTATATGAAACAGGAGTGGCAGAATATATATAAACGCTGCTTCAGACAACAGAGTTGCAATCGAAGCAGGCGGCAAATTCTACAATACATAAGCACATTGATTAACAGTGGCATAGCGTGGGTTGTCAGCACCCGGGGCAAGGCAAGTAATTTGCGCTCCCTAACCCGTGGATTTGTGCCCCCTAAACCCTACCCCCCCCAGATGTTGCGCCCGGTGCGGCTGGCCCCCCCTGCACCCCCCACGCTACGCCACTGTTGATTAAAGAGCAAAAGGTTCCCTGTTCTAAAAGGCCTACAAAAATGCTGGCGTGACAATTCTGCCATAAACCCACAATAGAAGTGGAAAGAGAAGGGGAAGGAAAGTATACTTGTCCTTAAAGCAAAGCAGAAGTGTGCAGAGTCCTGGACTGGCTAAGTGCTATCCTGTTGGAGCTAAAAGAGCTAGCTAACTACTAGAAAATCTGGGGTTTAGTAATGCCTCCTAGCAGGGAAGGGAGGGGCTTTGAGAAGAGCAATTCCTGTCTTTTCCAAGAACCTCACCTTGCCCATGACTGAAAACTGGCCATCCTGTTTGCTAAACAAAAGGGTGAAAGACTTTCAGAGTGAGCCTCTATCTGAGCCTGGCCATCTCTATCTGCTGTTAGCCTTCAAATCACCTGACCATTGTGGGGATGAGTGTCCTGTACTCATCAAACTAAATTTACATGTGCTAATTTTTAGGTCAGATGTGGGTGAACTCAGGATAAGCCTCAGTGCTTTTCAGGAGGCTGGAGGTTTCCAGTTCACCAAAGCTCTTCACAGAGGGTATATTGCCATACTAAGAGTTATTTCAATCTGCCATGATCTACAAAGATAAACTATCATAAGTTCAGATTCATACAAGTCAGGATATGACGTTCCAGCCCCCAGACAGGACCACTCTCAGAGACTGGCCCTGGTGTGCCATTGAACTTCTATCCATTTCCTTATTTTGACTAAACCCCTGCTCAGTCAGAAATACTCTGGTGTAGCTCTCCCTGGAAAAGACCCTGATGTTGGGAAAGATGGAGGGCACAAGGAGAAGGGGACGACAGAGGGCGAGATGGTTGGATAGTGTCTTCAAAGCTACCAGCATGAGTTTGACCAAACTGCAGGAGGCAGTGGAAGACAGAAGTGCCTGGAGTGCTATGGTCCATGGGGTCACGAAGAGTTGGACACGACTAAACAACAACAACAACAGCTCTAGCTGAGCTCCGGTTGGGACAGCACAATATCTGACCACTCCAAATTCACTCATCCTGGAGGATCTTGGGTTTGGATGGCACAGGTGATGGGAAAGACCTCTGCCTGAAAACCTGGAAAGCCACTTCTGGTTGGAACGGCCAGTATTGGCCTAGATGGGCAAATGGGCATGAGGATCTATGAGAAAGAGCACTAAAGTAATGACATGGTATGCAGCCTGCCAATTTACCTTTAGCAGCTGGGGAGGTTGATCTTGAGCTGTTGATATAATAATATTATCAGGAAACTGCATTTTTGCAGTGGATGTTTAAGGGGAGGAAAAAACCAGACACCCTCTATGCTTTTAAACGAGGGCATTCGAAGTGAATGAATTCAGCATATACCAGACAAAGAAGAACCTTTAATTATGTCTGCAATTGCAGGAGGAGCGTCACACACTGTCTCAGAATACGTGGGCGATTCAAGAGTGTCCCTATGAAAATGTTAGAGAAAAATAACACAATTTAAAATGAAGCAGAGGGTTTTTTTATCCTGGTTGGTGTATTGCAAACTCAGTGGATGTATCTAAAGTGGGTTCTATTATTTGCTGGGGCCTTGATGCCCTCTAGTGGCAAATTAGGAGCTCCCAGCTCTGCAGGCAGCCTGGCTACAGCCAAATAATCAGAACTCTCAAACTGTTGGGTTTTTTTTAAAAAAAATAATAATAATATTTGATTAAAAAGGCACTGGGTAATAGCTCTGCAATCTCTTTGGTACTTACACTGAAATGGTAATAGTGCAATATTGATAGTCTCCACTTATGACATTTATTTAGGTATTTGCTGCTAAAACACTTTTTCTGATGCACACATCAGAAAAAAGTAATTACTTTAAATGTGATTGCTGTATTTTGGGGTGGGGTGGTGGGTGGGAGGGCTGAAAATCCAACCAATTGTTTTCCCCATAATTGCAGGTTAGCTGCACTCGCCAGCACATCCACAAATAACAAGTGTTTTTTCCCTGTTTTATACTCCTGCTGCTGCTCGGAGGATTTGGCTGGTTTCTCCTGCTGTGAGCAACCTACCCAGGAGGGTTGCTCATCTCTTTGATCTGCACCTCATTTATCTAATTTCTGGGCCCTGCCTGGATGGAGGGAAAGGATCATTTAGAACTAGGAGAAAATTCTGCATCTCACGTTTGAAAAATGTGTAACCCACCGAAATGGACAGAGCCAACTAGCCACACTTGCCTGCACTTGCCTGCAGTTGAAGAAAATGGGGGTAGAAACTGTTCAAGCATCTGAGAGGCCACCACTGGGCTCAATCCATCATGCTGGCCTGTTCTGTTTTGACTTGGAGTTTTGAGAACTTCTACCTAGATCCCTACAGAAAAAGGCAAATGCCTTTAAAGAATTCAGATAGCGAATCCTTAGGAACAGATAATGAACATAGCTGCTTTATCAATTTCCCCCCTCAATTATCCTGGTGAAAGGAAGATGGAATGCTGTTATTGTATTCAGATACAGGCATCCTCCCAAACTGGCTTTGTGGAATGGGTGTCAGAGGAATGGTAATATGGGATTGTGTCCATGTCCTACTCAAATTCGACTTCATTCAGAAAGTAATGAAGCTTAAGCTATCAGGGCCCCTAATCACAGAGGAGCAACTTCATTCCACATTGCTTTTAAAAAGTGGGTCTAGTATACATTGTTGTATATATTTTAGCAATCCCAAAGTTTCAGAGTCAGTAGCACACATGTTGTAAAAGTTGTTGTGCCTCCCCATCCCCCAGGGTACGCAAAGGTACACAGGACTGACACCTCTTCTTTTGCTGTTAAAAAGTGTGGTGCTTACTGTAACAACTTCATAGTGAGTACCAGCACCTATTTTTCTAGGGGGGGAAAGGACTGGTTGTAAACAATCCCATTGAAGAAGATAACAGTGGTTACCCAGACCTTGTTGCTGGTTGTGAAGGGGCCCCCATCAGAGTTCAAGGTTCTAGCCCCCAAAATGTAGGTCCTCCACTGGACCCATTAGAGTGAATACATCAAAGTTCGTCCTGTCCATTACTTTCAGTGGGTCTGCTCTGAGCATGACTAACATTGGATAGTATTGCTTCTTCTACCTATAGGACTGGTTCCAGACACTAGCACTGGGGGATTCTGTTTGGCTTGGAGCAGCTGTGTTGCAGGCTTCTTCCAAGTTCCATCCTGTTCTCTGTTCTAAAGTTCCATCAGGATCTCAATTTAATATGAAGCTGATGGGAGAGGTTGCATGCGGAGAGGAACATTTGTGGCGAGGTATGTATCATTGGTATGTAGATAAAAAAATTCCTTCCAGTTGATTATTGTTATGAACTTTCGTGTGCATGCACCCAGCTCAACTTCTCTGTGTTATCAGAGCCAGGAGAGCTGGAGACGTTAATGGGAACATGACGGCAATAATATGAGCTCAAATCCTGACAAATTGGAGATGTTGTGGATAGACAGTTATTGGGTCCAGGAATTGTGTAGACGACTAGTTTTGTATGGGGTTGCACCAGCAACATTACTTTGGGAGGTAATTGTCACTGCAAGCCAGATGGTACCAGAGGCATGGAGCACATAAAAATTCCAGCTGGTTCACAGTTCCTGATGGAGGTGGTTCATCAATGTGCTGGTATCCTTCCATTTGAGTTACTGCAATGTACTTTACATGGGGCAACCCTTAATGATGGTCCAGAAGCTGCAGTTAGTGAACAATGCAATGGTCAGATTGGTAAGCATGAAAACCAGGACTTGTGTCTTAATTAGGCACATGGTATTGTTGGTCAATGGGCAGCTGCTTTTATGAGGCTTTCCACTTAGGCAAAACTATAATCCTGTGTGTTTGACTAACGGCGAGAGAACTAGTATTTTGAACTGCAAAAGAGAACATTTAAGCATATAAAATGTTGTTAAAAGTTAAAGAAGTGGAATAGCTTGGACTGGAAGGAACAGAGCTGTCTATCTCTTGAACATTTACACACACAGCAGGGTATTCCACTAAGCTTTACTTAGAATAGACCCACTGAAATTAATGGACCTACCTGAATCATGGTCATTAATTTCAATGGCTCCACTCCAAATGAAGCTTGGTGGAATTCCACTCTTAGGATATCAGTTTATTGCTGGTGGTCTAAGCTCTCTGTGTACCCTTCTGAATCTAAAATCAGATGTATAAGATCAGAATGCCTGTTCATAATTCAAACATGAAATATAAAGTGGACTTTGAAGCACCTTCTCAGAAGAATTAACATTACTCAAACAGCCCCACCCCCTCTAAACTCTTTACAGTATGGATTTTCTTCTCCGGGTAAAATGTTTTTGACTTTTATAAGATCAGGAGATAACCCTCCCCAGCACTAATTCTTATTGCTTTCAGCAGAAAGCAATCCCCTCCCGCTGAAAAGTGACTGTGACAAATTAGGGAAGGACCTCGTGAAGCCTAACAACTCGGCAATAAAATGGTAGTTGAAATAAAATATTGTGAAGCACAAGGAAGTACAGGTAATGGAGGGAAATAAACATGGCTCACACCAGAAATAGCTCCAGGTGATGATTGTGTTAAAATGTGGGGTTTGGTTGAAAGAGACTAGGCCTCTGAAATCATTGGCAGGCATTTTTGGGGTCAGCATCATGGAAAGTCATGGCTGATAATTATTATTTTTTGGCTCAATGCAGAAGCAGCCTACCGACATCAGGACAATGACCCATGCCTTCACTTCCACTTCCTGACAGGGGAGCATAGTGGTGGGTCATGGGTGGATAAAAGGATAGTAAAAAAATAGTCACAGTTATTTTCAAATGGCCCTCATATTTGTTTTCATGTTTTTAAGAATACATTGGTCAACATCTAGTTGTGCATCTGCTCTAGCTGTCAGATTAACAGCAAACTCTGTGACCCTGCATATATCAGCTGGGCAGTAAAATGAGACCAATCATGGGCAAAATAAGGGTTTCTGTATACATAGGGGTTCACCAAGTAAGCATAAAATATTTCCTCAGAAATGTCTTTGTTCAAACAAAATAACAAAGCAACACAAAAGTGGTTTGATGAAATGTGTGCATGCTCACCACAAATGGGGAGTGAGTGAAGACTTATCCTCCATGAATTTCTCTAACCTTCTTTTACAACCATCTCATGTCAGCAAATCCCATCAATTAGCATGTGCCCTGTGAAGAAATACTTCATTTTGTTTTCCTGAACTGCTGTCACAAAGCAAAGGTCACATGTGATTGTTGTATTTCCAAGTGGAATCGTTCATTTTAAAGAGATGCTGTGACAGATGGGTTAATTCCTCTGACAATAATGTACTAGATCCAACTGTCTACTCATGTAGCTGCCAGAACCGAGGGCCAGATACACTCAAACAAAACAAAACTGCTGCATCAAATGTGTATACATGTGTGTATGTTTTTTTCTTCCTTGAACCCACTGCAGAAGTTCCTGATATGGACCCACAGCCTAGATGAAGATGTAAGTATGTAGATTTATAAGCATGGGCTGGCTGTATTTAACTAAAAATGTGCAAGCAGGTGGGTGGACAGCCAAGATCACAAAAGTCCATGCAGGGCCATTTCTCCCACCTGTCCTGCTTTGCAGCTAGCATTTCCTGGTTAGCAGGACCAGGTGGGAATATTACTTCAAACCTCAACTGGTACTGGGGTGAGAGGTTTCCCCCTTTCCCCTTGTGTTTTCATGGAATGTTTTCATCATTCCTTTGTTATGCATCCTGTGCTTTGTCATGACTTTGGATGGGAATGACACTGAGTAGCAGCTAAGCTAAGGGATTGGGGAGAGACATGCAGGCCACACCCCTCGTCTGGAAGGGGTCAGTCATTGCATCAGTTCCGCCACCCAGTAGCCCAGCAGGATTGCAGATACACCCTCTGCACTACGATGGGGGTCAAATGCTGCCCAGCCTGAATGCGTGCTTCCCAACCAATTGGCAGCAACAAACATTCCAACAGCAAGGGCTGATGGAATGAAGACTGGATCCTTGCCCTAAAGCCATGCTAACCCCACTTACAAAAGTGAAGTTTTAGCCTGATTCAACCCACACATCTGCATCTGTTGTGTTCATTCCCACTGCCCCAACCATCTGCAACCTGTGACTGTTGCAGAAGACATGTTCTTCAACATGTTTGATAATTTTGTCTTGAATAATACAGATTAGATATTAACTTAACCTGTCTGTAGCAGAGACATCACCTTACCAACAAAGGTCCGTAAAGTAAAAGCTATGGTTTTCCCAGTAGTGATGTATGGAAGTGAAAGCTGGACCATAAAGAAGGCTGATTGCTGAAGAATTGATGCTTTTGAATTATGGTCTGGAGGACACTCTTGAGAGTCCCATGGACTGCAAGAAGATCAAACCTATCCATTCTTAAGGAAATCAGCCCTGAGTGCTCACTGGAAGGACAGATCCTGAACCTGAGGCTCCAATACTTGGGCCACCTCATGAGAAGAGAAGACTCCCTGGAAAAGACCCTGATGTTGGGAAAGATGGAGGGCACAAGGAGAAGGGGATGGCAGAGGACGAGATGGTTGGACAGTGTTCTCGAAGCTACCAGCATGAGTTTGACCAAACTGCGGGAGGCAGTGGAAGACAGGAGTGCCTGGCGTGCTCTGGTCCATGGGGTCACGAAGAGTCGGACATGACTAAACAACTAAACAACAACAACATAACCTGTCTGTAAGTTTCTGGACCCTGCAAAGATCCCTTTTGTTTTTTAAGGAGTGTTATATTATCCACTTTCCAGTGGAGCAATGGAGGCTAATCATGGGTTGCATATTTTAGTATCTCCTATTGTCTGTCTGCATCCCACCCCCCCAAAAAAAATCTGTGCTTCAGTTAAGTTAGATTCCCACTCTGTCCAAATGGAATACTTTATTTTTCACATCATAGATAAGAAACACCGTAAAAATATTTTATGACCCCTACCCGGGTAACAAATTTGGAAGCATTGTTTTACTGCCTACTCAACCGTCTATTGGGTTGCAAATTTATGAAAGAGCTTGCCTTCACTGCACAGTAAACATGATCAACATTCCAGATGTCTATTATTAATCTCATGTTGTATCATCCCTCCATTCAGCTCCTAAAATATATCACACAAACCAAAACACATTTATACCTTGTTAAGGCAGTGATACAAAGCATAACAGATAAATACCAATGAAGAGGTGGAATGTTTTCAGTAATATAGGCCACCACAGAAACAATGTTAATGCCAGTGTTTTGCCCCATATATTTTGAGTCTGACAATAATTCAGACATTTTCTTCAACAATTATTATATTAAGAACAGATAAGGGCTTATTCACTATCTATATGGATCCTAAGGTAATGATTCTATGTTTTGTCAAGGAGGAGACTGCTGGAGACTGTTATAGAGGTAATCTTTTGACTGCTGATGAGTCAAGCTTGTTCAGTTATAAGAAACCAGAGGTTCCATCATGCTTGGGCTGGCATGAGGTGCTATGGTGTTCAATGACAATGCCTAAAGGTCAGTTTTCCAATATGCCACAACAAAGCATAGAAAAATACATGTTATTGGTTGCATTCTGGAACAGCAGATTTCAGGAATCTGTACAACCATTTTTCTTCTTTTCATTACTGTAGGATGAATTATGGTTCTGAATGCATTTTCCTTTTCTTATGCCTCATGATGGCTGCTTCTGTATACAGGTATAGCAGCGTGCTTTGCTTTTTTCATTTTTTTTCCCCTTTGCTTGCAGACTTTATAGGCTGCCCTATGACAAGAGTGTTCAGAGTAGCTCATGACAAGAAGCAGAATAATATGTGTGAGAGCAAGGCAGCCTTCCCAAGACAGCACTTCCCAGGAGAGCTGTCAGCAACTCCCAAGGGGATCCATGGAAGTCTCCTACACAACCTTTGGAGTACTTTGTGTTAAAAAATAAATAGGGCATCCAGACTACATCCTGCTTTTGTGCTCTGTAAGGATTTCCAGTGCTACCCTCTCTTCATTAACTAAAGAGCAACTGGAAAAAATAGTTTGCCATCTTTGATATGGGTGAGCCTTGTTTTGAGCATCTTCTATCTGCCCGCCGCCTCAAATTGATCTGTCCAAAGCTGAATCCAAACAGGCCTACAGGAAGTGAGTAATTTCCCCACTTGTGAGGGGATAAATTCTATGGTACATTTTCCACTTTGACATGCATTTCAACCATGCATTTGAAAAGGTCAGATCAATTTATTCAGGGCCTTGAGAGCCAATGCCAATTAGGAGTGTATTCAAAGCACATGACTGTATCAAGCCCCAAATCACTCTGTTAATCCACCATTTCCACCCCATTAACATCCGGATAGGACTGTTAAAGAGAAGCCCTTTTATCTTGTAGTATCAAAATAACTTGCTATGGTTTTGCGGCAAGAAGCCCTTTCTTTTGCTTGCCACCTAACCTTAGCAAGCTCCTCTTGCTCAGAGAAGTGCCTTTCTTCACCCCATGAATGCACTGAATCAGAAGGGAATTGCTATTTCATTCATGTTGCCTTTCTGCCTTTTTCAAATATTGCTTTACTAACCATGAGTGGCAAGCTCAAGATTTCAACTGCATAATCCAAGGGTGGATAACCCACAGCTGTTCAGCTATATCTGGGCTTCCAGAAAGTTTGACTCCCCAAAATGTGTCAGTATAAATGCATCAAAAACTAAAGGCCAGGTTTCCCAGCTTTTGTTATTAGGCCATGCTCCCATGTGTTCAGACCTCCCTTTGATATAGCTCTGTGTAGAACTTGACCAAAGATGTGGGTGGAAACCAAATCAGCTCATCATTAGAGGAAATGATTTGTTCCTTAGGTGGATGCCTCTATAGCTGGATGCCAAATATAGGATTCTCGCCTGTTATCAAGATACAATTCTCAGATACAATTCTCAGATACTTTTAGTCGGTAAAGACTGAAAGATTACATTTCTATTGTCAGTTATTTCTATTGTCAGGCTCACTTTAATTTGCATCAATGGGCCACATATCAACACATCTGGAGAAATGACAACCAAAATGGAAAGGCACATGGGCTGGCACAATTTGTGAGCCCCAAGGAAGAAGAAGAAGAAGAAGAAGAAGAAGAAGAAGAAGAAGAAGAAGAAGAAGAAGAAGAAGAGGAGGAGGAGGAGGAGGAGTTTGGACCTACTACAATGGCAACTTCTCCACCTAGGGACAGCTCCTGATAGAGCACATATATTGAATGGGGAAGATCCCAGTTCCAGCCTCTGGTATGTCCAGCATAGGCTTGGAAAGGCTCCAGCCTGAAACTTTGGAGATCAGCTGCCCATCTTTGTAGACAACAATAAATGGTTTGGCCCAGGACAAGACACTTTCCTGTGTTCTCTATAAGCTTGGATGGGTGGCTTTAAAGAAGATTGGACAAATTCATGGGGGATAAGACTACCAATGGCTACTAGTCATGATGGCTATGCTCTGCCATAATGGCTGGAGGCAGTCATGCTTCTGAATACCAATTACTATAAACTTCAGGAGGGAGAGTACTCTTGTGCTTGTGTTCTGTCTGTAGGTTTCTCACAGGTATCTGGCTGGCCATTGTGAGAACTAGGCAAGGCAAGGGGCCTTTCTCACTAGGTTTTTGCTGCTCAGGCCCAGCAGGAAGGCAGTGAACCTCCCACCCTTTCTCTTGAATTCTCTGCAACTGAGAAATCAAGAGGTGAATGAGGGCAATCCCTCCCCCTTTTCAGTTGCATGGGGAAAGGTGATAGTGGTCATATTCATCATACTGGGAGAGAAGACAATGGTAGTGGCCACAAACAATAGCTTGTTAAGTACTATTAAGCCAAACCTGGGTTTTTTTAGTCCTCTGTCTTAGGCAGGAAATTAAATTGTCACATTTACCATCTCTTTTCAGATGACACAAAATGATAAACTACCGTAGATATTATTTACAGGGGTCAATTCTGACCCTTAATTATCCAGACATTCTGCTTCAATTTAGTAGAAAAGGGAGCCAGTCTTGTCATTTTTCCTGACAGTTAAAATGTATGCTGAATGCTCCTCCTATTATCTGCATATCCTTGCCACAGTTAAGTTTCATTTGGCCTTATGAATAACCTCCTCTAGCAATTCAGTTTGAATATGTTAAAAACGTATGACATACTTTTAATGGAATTCTACTGACTCCTCTGCTTCTGGAAAGAAACCTCCTAGCATTTCCTTGGCTGTGAGAAATTGATTCTTTTTGGTTGTGCTTCCTCGGTTGAATTCGCAAGTGGCCACAGAGTAATCTAAGGCAATAAGCTGATTAAAAGAGTAATAGTTTCTAAAACTCAATGGGACCCGGTGCTCAGATGCCTCACTCCTTTTCTCAAGAGGCTGATGGTGTTCATTCAGTGTGGGGGCAGAAAGGAGTGTGGAGATGACTTACAGACATTAGTGTCAATCAGGACTAGATGATGAACTTTCTTAAGCAATGAGTCTTACATTAAGTCCTCTGAGATTTCTCAGCCAATATGTAAATTGGAGTACAGCAGGTGCTTAATAATGTTAATGTGTGGGGTTCTTTTTCATACAGACGCAACACAAATATTGTCCTCATTCAGGTATGGGAAATCCGTTGTTGACACACTCCAATATCCCTCCAACAATTTGCAGATCAACAACATCTGGAGGGCTATAGGTTTCCCATGCCTGCCATAGCTCATAGCGGTGTTTTCAAGCCTCCGGAGGATTGCAAGCCAACATTTTGGAATAAATTTTTTTGTAAGACAGCAGTTCCAAGAAGAGATGAGCTAAAGTAGAGAAACAGTAGGCAGGGGAAGGGTTAAATGCCACCTCCCCACCTGCTGCAATTCACTCCTTAGGGCTCCCTCCAGAAACTGAGCTAAGTAGTTGAGTGAATACATATTTGATCTGGAACAAGGCTGAATTGTATATAAGCATTAAAAAATAGAAAAATCCCCTCCCCTCCATTTGTCTTTCTGAAAAAGAATATCAGGTTGCACTCAGACCAGTTAAAAAAGCAAGAAGGGCATGGAATGTCTACTTAGATATCACTTTCAAGAGAAAATCAAAGCAGCACATCTTATTTATCTTTTCTATGTCTTCTATTCAGCACAAATGTACACTTTTGCAAGCACCAGGCAACACATATTGAATGAAATAAAAAAGCCCCGTGCAGGGAGTTTGTTAATTTTATCCCCTCCAAAACATCTCTCCCAGATTTTGTCAAATAGGATTTACTATTTATTAAACTTCACAAGCAAGGTTTATTAATTCACATTTCCCTAGGTATTATCTCTCAAGTGTTGCTTCCTGGCGCTCAGTTGCTACTGAAATTATACTTTGTACGACTCATGTTTTGCCTTCAGCTACATAGGTGCTAATCCCATTAACCCTGTGGATTTATTTTTCTGGCAACTCCTTCACGGAGAACGACCATCATGGCTATTTCATTGCTTTTTCTAAAAAGAACCCTGGCAAATTCTTTCATTGTTTCTCACAAGCTTATGCACAGCATATTTCCATAGGACCTTCTTTTGAAGTCCTTTTGGAAGCACAATTAAAGGGACTGGTTATTCCCTGTAGCACCACTGAAGACCATCTTATCTTGAGGGGATGGGAGAAAGAAGAGCTAGAGAGCTGCCTGGCACATAGCAGACGGTGTTCAAGCTGAGGTGACTTCCTTTCCCCCAACCATCACCACAAGGTTACTCAAGAACCAGCTGGCATTGAGGGAGGATAGAGAGAAGACAGAATGGCCCAGAACTATCTAGTGCCCAGAACTCCAGGTGAGGTGGCCTCTGCCTCTATCAACCTCTTGATCAGAAAGGAGTAGACATCTAGTTCATGGGTAGGCAAGCTAAGGCCCGGGGGCCAGATCTGGCCCAATCGCCTTCTAAATCCGGCCTGCAGATGATCTGGGAATCAGCATGTTTTTACATGAGTAGAATGTAAAATGCATCTCTGGGTTATTTGTGGGGCATAGGAATTTGTTCATATTTTTTTTTTCAAAATATAGTCCGGCCCCCCACAAGGTCTGAGGGACAGTGGACCGGCCCCCTGCTGAAAAAGTTTGCTGACCCCTGATCTAGTCTCTCCCTGCCCCCTGCCCCCCCAATCATGGCTTATCTTGCCTTTAATTTATCCTTGCAAAGTTTCCTTTAAGAATGTAAATAATTTCTGAATTGTTAGCATCCATCTGTCTCGAGAGACAATGGAGTGTTCCTCCAGTGTTGAAGTCAAACTGCTGTGTTAGCAGCACCAGTGACCTTCCCCAGGGCACAAGGCTGGCCAGTTTAAATTCAAGAAGTCCATGTTTGAACTCGGACAGAAATCTTTATATTTAGATGCTGTTTGGATCTGACATGCATTTAACCTACCAATAGGTTAACTCACTACTATGTTAAAAAATATCTGCTTTGACTTGGTGTTAGATTTTTGACTTGTTAATGAAGTCAAACTTCCACATATATTTTCATTGAATTAATCAAAGTCAATGCCTTTAAAGCAAATCAGTTCAATGAAGTCAATGTTCTTGGGTGAATTAAATGCAGTACAAATTCTTAACAGAGTGAATTTTAATTCAGATGAATTATTTTGAGGTGACAAGCCCTATTTATTTCAGCTCAGATTTTGCAATATATCCCTCCTTTATTACTGTTCTTTTCTGTGTGATGATCTCACAGGCAGCTTCTCTTTCTGTTAGGAAGCTGCAAATAGACTGCCATAACTGTGCATCTATCCCACAGCACCTACTGGTGAAAAATGCCTTCAGTAGCATAGATTGGCATGTGTAGATAAGGCATATTCTTGAATTTTAATAAACATGTTTATTGTGTTTTATATTTACTGAATGGATATCCATCACCAGAAATCGCAGAGATGATTCTTGAGGACAATTGTGGTGGACATAATTCAGCTATAGAGGCCAGACCCACATTTGCCCATTTCTGTGAGAAGAGACTCAGATGGCTACCCTAATCTATGTAGATTAGGGCTGTTATCTGTTTGAAGGACTATCAGAGGACAGTTTTCAATTTGAAAGAGTTCTCTTTTCCAAGAGCTATTCAGTCTGAATCCCATTTAAAAAGAAGGGAGAGCAAGGAATTGAAATTGCCTGTCAGCACCTGGACAGCAGACTGAGCAGGCACATAGGACACCTGGTCTTTCACACTAGGGTGAGATGTTCTGGGTGCAGTCCTTGAATGAGTGGAGGTTGGTAGAGGTTGTGCACAATATCTTCCAGTTATCAAGGCTTCCCCCCATCTTCTCCCCTATGCATCACTGCACCTCAAAAAATTGACTCAGGAGTCAGGAGAACAGTACGCAAGGAGTGGAAAAGGGGGACTGCTTGGTGTGGTAAACTGAGAAGCTTGTGCTGATGAAACATTCAGCGTAGCCTGATGCTGAATTCCTCCCATAGACTTTCTATTTAAATTATCGTATTTAGTCCTAAATTTGCAACTCTATATATATTAGCACATGAGAATTTTATGCCCATCTGTGTCCTCTTCTGTTCTCTTTGCATTTTCTCTTATTTGGTAGTGTTTGAGTAGTCACCCTAAAGTGAATTGCACTACCACTGAAAGCAATAGGGCTTCAGTGATGACTAACTTGGGTTGTAATGATTATTTTCTCAAAATTGAACCTAGCATTCGAGTCAGGGTAGCCAATGTGGTGCCTTACTGATGTTGCTGGACTGCATCTCCCTTCACCCCCAGTCAGCATGACCAACGGCCAAATTCAATGAGAGTTGTAGTTCAATCTAGAGGGCACCCTATTGAATAAACCTCATCTAGGTCATGGTAATCAAGTTAACACAAACCATAATGCCACAACTGTGTTCGATTCATTTTGTAGCTTTGAGGTCTTTTAACGAAACAAAGTTGTCCCTAAATGCTCAAGCCAACCACAGAATAATTGCTACCTTTACATTTTCAGGCAAGACTGGCTAATTGCAGGGGGAAAACCCCAGACAATGGGTTTAACAGCTTTCCATATTTATGACACATTCCCAGGGATTAGCACCATTTATGTGCTTAATAATCATTACATTTTATTATCTATCCTACAAATAAATTTTATTAGGAAGGACTGAATTAAATACAGTGTCCCCCACCCCCTCCTCTATTCAAATCTATTTACACATCCCCAGAAACAAATGTATTCACATTGTATAATTCTGATTGTATGCTTCGCCAAGCATTAAAAAGCCTTCCTCGACTGCATGGCTCTCGCAGTTTGACAATTCTGACAGCTTCACTCCCAGAGTGTGCATGAGCAAGCAAGAAAAACCTGCAAAGACATGAGGTGTGTCACAGAGCACAGGATGCTTTCAAATGATTTTTCTGTCATTGTAATCCGTTTTCAGTGGGTGGTCTTCCAGACTGACATATTTATCTGGGAAAATGTCACGTACTCAAGAGATGCCGATTTGCATGGCGTCTGGTTCTCAGGTGTACTCTCTCAATTCAGCAGCGTTATGAATTGATGGTTCCCAAATGGCTGCTCAAATAGCTTTCCCCCCCCCCTTTGCTTGTAAGAGCAATAGCTTTGTAAATGTGCTGAGTTTCCAAGAAATCCATTACATCCCCATGCTAGAGCAAACTGGATCGGACAACTGAAGTTTTCAAAAGTTCTCTTCCTGCTTGAGAAACCGTTTTGGGTCATGAAAACAGATAGCACCACCCCAACACCATTTTACCATGTGTTAATAAGTTTGGGTATCTCTGTAATATATTGCTCCTCATTTATAAGTTTGCCTGTTTAGACTTCGCTGGAGTGGGTGGGAGTAGCTTCTTCAGGAATATTAGAAGGAGAGGAGGTTCATTGTTTGGGTCTATCCCTGCAATGCCTCTTCCTCTCCAGAACTGCAGGGGACAAAAAAACAAACAAACAAAAAAACCCAGAAAGGCATCTTTCAGGGTTTAAGACTACCACCTTCATACAATGAAAGGATGCATCTATTGATGTTTCGCAACCTTAACCTGTTGCAGGATCTTAGCCAGACCCAGCTGAATATAGCAGAGCATACGCAGACTTCCAGAAGCAATCTGTTGCAGACAGGCAGGATGAAGCAGGAACAAGACGCTGCTACCAGTAACTTGGTTACTTAGAGGTGTTTATTCTTTACAGCAGACTCACAAGTTACTATATACAGGATACAGACACGGATCTTAACTCTCTCACTGAATGACTCTCAGAACACCACACTGATCAACCAACTATCCAGCAAGGAAGGTCATGAGTCATCATGCCAATGTGGAAACCCCAACCAATAGCAGAGCTGTATCCTAGGTTCCATATCTCTAGGCAGAATAACTCTCTTCGGCCCCTTCCTCTCTTAATTGCTTTTGTAGGAAGCTGCATCAAATAGCAAGTAGATCCCAAGAGCATCAGGAGGAGCATCCCAAGAGAATCAGGATGAGTTATGGGCCACACAGTCTTACCCATTCAGTCAATACTGTGGAAAACTGGAGGAAGAGGGTAATAATTGGTTGGAGGGAACTGAATGGGGATGGTGAGGAAAAGCACAGGAAGCAGACAAGAGGAAGGGGGGGGAGGTGACCATGAGGAGAGTAAAAGGAGGGGCAGAGAAAGGCGAGTGAAAGTTTGGTGGCAAAGTAACAGGATGGGCAAAGGAGGGGAATATCCCCAATGCCACTGGAGTTACTTTTGGGTTCCTTCTTGTGTGGGTTCCCTTCTTGCTTAGCTTTACCCTGGGGGATATTTGGGTGGTTTTGTGCTGTCAAACAGCCAAGACGAAGGAGGCAATACAACTTCCTTGAGTGTTTTCCTCTTACACGCTATTGTGTGCATTAATCTCTTGCCACCAGCATTGAAAGACAATCCATCAGACTTCTGCCTTTCATTTCCAGCAGGAAGGAGTGGTGAAGGAAACTTCAAGAAACAGGGGACTGAAATGATCGGGGCAGGGTAAGGGCACACTATATGTACCTTTAAAGCACAAGGTTTCCCCCAAAGAATCATGGGTGCTGTAGTTTGTTAAAGGAACTGGGAACTGAATTAGACTACAGTTCCCACTATTACTTGGAGCAGGACTTTTTTTTCAGCAGGAGCTCACCAGAACTCAGTTCTGGCACCTCTCAGTGGGTGCTATTGCCATTATAACACAATGAGGGAAGCATTCGTGCTGAGTTCCGGCACTTCTTTTCCTAGAAAAATAGCACTGACTTGGGGAAAACTGTGTGCTTTTAATGTATGGTACAGCTGGCTTGAGCAACAAGAGCTTCATTTTACATCTGTAATCAAGTCATTAATTTTTTAATTACAGTGGTTAGTCAATTAAAAATTCAGCTTGTTTATTTTGCACATTATCCATATGCACATAAAGGGAAGCTTTACAGGATGGGTGTTTATGTCATAGAGATTTAAAAATGGCCAATTGTTGCAGTAATAGCTATGGAGGATAGGATGCCCACTCCTTTCCCGGGGAAGCCTCCTGTGCTTCACACAGGGCAAGAAGAAATTCAATCAGCATATTATTTCTGCATTCTCCACTGTCTAAAGCTGAATTGTTAGAATCACATAAGTCAGGAAAAGAATTGGTAGCACCCAGCATGCAATAGGTCATAGGCTACATTGTTGTTGTTGTTGTTGTTGTTAATGCACAGGGTGGTTCATATTAATCTTGGTGAGTCACAGGTTGTGAGGAAGGAGGAGGAGGAGGAGTTTGGACTTGATATCCCACCTTTCACTCAAAGTCTCAAAATGGCTAACATTCTCCTTTCCCTTCCTCCCCCACATCAAACACTCTGCGAGGTGAGTGAGACTGAGAGACTTCAGAGAAGTGTGACTAGCCCAAGGTCACCCAGTAGCTGCATGTGGAGGAGCGGGGAAGCAAACCCAGTTCACCAGATTACAAGTCCACCGCTCTTAACCACTACACTAGGCATCCCCAACGTTTGGCCCTCCAGATGTTTTGGACTACAATTCCCATCATCCCTGGTCTTGTTAGCTAGGGATAATGGTAGTTGTAGGCCAAAATATTTGGAGGGCCGCAGGTTGGGAATGCCTGCACTACACTATGCTGGCCAGAGGAGAGACCAATTTTTAAAATCATTAATAAAATGCAAGCATAAAATGAATGAAATTGTTGGAAGGGACCTTGGAGATATCTAGTCTGATCCCTTGGTAAACTGAAGAATCTTGCAAAGCTACCATCCCTGAGAAAAGGACATTCAGCATCTGCTTAAATAACTTCAGTGATAGGGAGCCCAGCACCTCCTATGACAGTCTGTTGTTCCATGGTCAAACTATCATTAGGAAGTTTCTCCTGACGTTCAGCTGAAATCTGCATCCTTGAAATTTATACTCATTAGTTCCAGGCCTGCTCTCTGGAGCAATGTAATTATATTTGATATACAGTATTTATGCTCATTTTACAGAGCTATTAGTGATGACTTGCAATCACAGACAGTTTCCATTCATAAGAAAACATCCAACTGGTTTCAAGGCCATGAAAGATGCTATCAGGTGTTGAACTCTAGAATGTTTTGCCACAGATCAGGGTATGAGATCGAGTCACAGAGTGACAGTAAAAAAAGGGGGGGGGAGGAAAAAGTACAATTGAGTGAAATCAAAGTGAGAAGGGACAGAGATATTTCATGTAAGGAACTCTGCAGATGATATTAAATATTAAATATTTTGAGTTCCTCCTAAGTGAGAGGTTGCCTTGACCAAGGCTTTTTGACAGTCATTGAATCATTATCGCTTGCATTGTAGCGCATGTGTTGATTACCCCGCCATAATATAGCCATAAGCCATTACAGTGGTACCTCGGGTTACATATGCTTCAGGTTACATACGCTTTAGGTTACAGACTCCGCTAACCCAGAAATATTACCTCGGGTTAAGAACGTTGCTTCAGAATGAGAACAGAAATCTCGTGGCCGCGGCGCAGCTGCAGCAGGAGGCTCCATTAGCTAAAGTGGTGCTTCAGGTTAAGAACAGTTTCAGGCTAAGAATGGACCTCTGGAACGAATTAAGTACGTAACCAGAGGTACCACTGTACTGTGAAACAAAACTAAAAAGAACCCACAATTCCTTAATAAGCACCACAAATTTGTCCTTTGTCAAATGCATTAATTTATTATGCACTTGCAGAAGGGGAAGGTAAATGCACCGTACCTGAGAAGGCTTGCATAACTCAATTTTGAAGTCTGGTTTCATACATGAAACATACATTTCATTTGAGCCTGATATGCGCTATGTATACTGTGTCTGCTTGTTGCTCATGTGGAGAAGGGATTAGAGAAAGGGTATTTATATTGCAAGTAAGCATTCTGGATAACTGTAATGAATGCTTTAAGCCTTATGTGTGATAATACGTTGCTAAGTGTGCTCTTAGCTTTCGTTTTGTTTGGGGTTCACTTTTGCCAGCAGTTTCTCTTTCAGCTTCTGTATAAGACAGGGCCAGCATCCACACCAGAAAGTAATCTCGCTTAGCTTGGCTCATGGTTTTCCTTTTTTTAAATAAAAAAAAAAGTGTGAAAGCTTCCAACAAAGAAGTATATTTTTAAACAAAAGGGGGGAAAGTGAATCTTGCACAATATTTATACAAGCAAAATGCCTCCTCTACGGTGGCATATATTTGGCCGGTAGCATGTAATTTCCTTCTGTTTATAATCCTCATTTGAATATCTTAACAAAGAGGGTGGTTTCAGTTGGAACTGTGACCTGTTTTTCAGTAAGGTTTTAATCCTATTGCCTCAAGTGATTTGGTTTCCCAGTGTTGCACAGCAGCCTGTCAACAGTGCTTACAAATCGGCAGGAAAGGATGTAACCTCCAGGTGCGTGCCATGAGAAGGGTGAAATATTGACAACTATTGATTTTTATTTTTATTTGTTTCGCAAAAGGTGGGCACTTCATTAGAGAACTGGATAGGATTATCATAATTGTGTATATTCTTGGGCCAAAGGGGTTTCTGGCTGAACAAATCCCAAAGTAAAGCTACTGAGCATCTCAAAGGCCTGAATGTTTGGATGTAACCTCTGAGATTATGACAGCCCATAGCCAAGATGCAGAAGTGGTAACAGCTACTTCTGTGAATAGAAAAGTCACTCATTCACGGTCCCTGTGATGGGCAGAACAATTAGGTCAACCTTCTGGAGATGTTTCACCGATCATGTTTGTGATTAGAAACAGCAAACTCACATAGAGGGAGGATGGAAAAGGTGGATTTTGATGGTTTAACTGCCAGATAGGACCTGGATAAGGAAGCAGCTAGGTGTGCTTAGGGATTTGTCAGGGAGGATAAACCAGTTTAATTTCCTCAGGTGGAAAAAAGGGACATAGAGAAGGGCTAGAGGTTTTCTACAGAGTCAAAGTGAATAAGAAACAAAAGATTCCATAGAAATAGTTGAAGAGACTCATAAGTAAAGTTATCATTTAAACCTACAACTGCATTTATGACTATTCCTAAGTATTGTGCCTTGGCTAGTGAAACCATTAGAGCGTTATCCCTTATTGAGTATTTGTTTTTAAAAAGTAGTGTTTCATTTCCAACATGCCTCAGCTTTAATCTATATCCAGACTTGGGAATAAGTTGATTTAAGAACCACAACTTCAAGAGTCTTTGCTGCAGATTCATAGTTTCCGCTACCACTCATAGACAATATCTGAATTCTTAGTTGATTTATCCAGGGAGGGACCAAGGGTACCGTATTTTTCGCTCTATAAGACATACTTTTTCCCTCCTAAAAAGTAAGGGGAAATGTGTGTGCGTCTTATGGAGCGAATGCAGGCTGCGAGGCTATCCCAGAAGCCAAATCCCTCTTGCTGTTCTGGCTTCTGGGATTCAGAATATTTTTTTTCTTGCTTTCCTCCTCCAAAAACTAGGTGCGTCCTATGGTCTAGTGTGTCTTTTAGAGCGAAAAATACGGTATATCTTCCCAGTCTCAGTCATGTTGCATTGCCGCCATCTTCACTGAGGGAGTTTGTCACAATCCCCACTTCAGATGTTACTAGAAACGCACACAGATTGGTTGTAGTGGTAGTAGTATCATCCCACCTTTCTGCCAAGCAGCTCAAGGTGGCATACAAGGTCCTTCCTCACCCCTGAATGGAAATAATTCAGTTGATATATACACAGCCTCAAAAGCCTGCTGTAGATTATGCATAATGGCTGGAGAATGCACAAAATTCAGCCAAGATATGCATATTCCCCAAGGCCTGTTAGAGATGATGCATAATGACCCAAAAATGTAAAAAATCAATTGATGTATGTTCACATTTTCCAAGGCCTATTGCAGATTATGTATATTGACTAGGAAATGTGTGAAACTCCCTCCTCATGGAAGGATTATGTGCACATTGCCAGCGCACCCATAAAGAAGACTCGTGAAACAGTAACTGCAGTGAGAAATGGTTATATTTATTCAAATATAAAAACACAGAGGATCTGCAAGTAACTCCGTAATTAGTTGAATCAAAAATAGTCTAGGCATGGAAGTTCCCTAAGGAGGGGGCCATCATGGCCCCACCATAGCACAGTGTTTATTCCAGGGCACTCCAAAGCCAAGGCAGCACAGAGTGCCCTTAGCCCAAGAAATACCTCAGACATTTACCCCAGCAGATCTTATTCCTCCTCTCTGGACTAAAAGCTGATTAAACCAACAATAGCACTCCAATAAAAGGACTCCTATCAATACGTAGTAAACCAAGGAGTTGAAAGGTCAACCAGGATTTCCCCCCAAAAAAGTCCCACTCAGCCCACACACAGGCAAGTAGCAAAGCCCATACAGCAGAACCGGGCTGGCTCAATACATTTTGGTACCTGAGGTGAATCACAAAATGGTGCCCCCAGCCTTGGAAAAATGGGTAAGTGAAGATCTACATTAGGAACAAGGGTGGGAGGAGACCAGCAGCACCTATTCAATGATAGGTTACTGTAGAGGGATGGGGACTGCTGAGGAGATGGCAGATCCAGCCTCCATAGATCAGCTGCCCCTGTGGTTCAGTGGTTGCTTCACCTTGCCACAGGCAGCCCTGCAGTGGAAGGTGAGTGGGCTCCACAAGGAGAAGAATGGAGAGTTTGGGGAGGATCCAGCTTATAAAGCCTTGCTTCGTCCTGGTTTGCCAGGCTGCCACCATATGCCTACCTCCAGCTCCTCCCCAGAGACAAAGCTGCCCGAGTCTTCTTCCCATGTGAGTTGGGGTGTGGCAAATTCACCCCCCACCCTATGGTGGGAGTGACATTCCCCATGAGGCTTGCACAATGGCCAGATGTTATGCACATTCACTGCTCAACTTACATTCCCCTTAACATATGCACAAGTTTACAATTATAGGAATAAAACAGACATGCATATAGGCATTTGCACTTTTTTTTAAAAAAAAGTTATGGATATTTTCATATCTTCCTACTTTCTGATTATGATATACAGTAATATTCAACTGCAACAAAGGATGGAAAGCTGAGGAAACAGCCTTTGAATACATCTGTCATTTTTTTTATATCTGTCCTCTTGAATGTTTTACATTTTACACTTCAGTTCAAAAGATATTAATGTGTTTCAGAGTGTTTAAGTACAGCATGTTTGGCTATTCTCTTTTTACACAGTTCTTTCCTTGGAAGGCAGTGCAATAGTAAATCTATGGTGATGTATATGTTGTCAGGTGCCAAAGATATTTCACAGATTTTAAACTGTTGAGTAATGGAAAGAATTTAATTAAACATTCCATAAATTATTTGAGCACTAGCTTGGTATTTATTGAGTAGGGCTACAATCTATTGCTTCAGCATTTGTTGCTTATCCCCTGGCTTATAAATTAAAGGATAATTAATGCAATGGTTATTCCATTTGGGAGTATAATTCACAACCGTTAGCATTCAGGGGAGTTTGCCATTGTCTTCAATAGGTTGTCTGCCTAATAGTTTAGATGACTGCACAAAAAACTAGAAGAGGATGGGCTTCTTCCTTATGGAGAGCACACTGCTAGGTCTGGTTCTGACATTTACTAGGCTTGCAAGAAACTTCACATGATGAATGAGCAGGCATGCCTTCCTTCCTTCCACTGTGATGATAACATCACTTGTAATTTAGGCACTCCACACAGATGCTTTACCAACACAAATATTTTCCTTTAAAGGGGTGGGGTAAGCAAGCCAACCCTAGCATTCTATTCCCCTCCCAGAATGGCTTGACAAACCATTTTGCTACTCAGAGCATCCCATTTGTGGGCTATAGCCTATCCATTTATGGACTGCTGACCTGTGCATGAATTTGACCTCAAATTCAGGGCAAACCATGTGCACCCAAGAGCTGCCTTGCAAACATCTAACTCCCCCATTGGAATGGATGGCTACGTTCTTCCTCCACTGTCTCTGTATGCTCATTGCTAGAGAGTTTGCACACACCTACACCCTTTTATTTTTGTATAACAGAAGTAACCCATGAATCAGAAAAAAGGTTTTAAGCATGGAATGGTGGTTGGTGGTGGTGAGCAATGAAACTCTTACCAGAGATTCCCATGACCTGTCAGCAAAGGAATGGGAACTGTTAGCATTGCACCATGCTGGCATATGCACAGGTTGCTGAGTAACTAGCAGTGCCCAGCATTTTGCTGACCCGTTGAAAACACAGCCGTATTATATCAATGCTTACATTTCCCTTTTTACATGCTCAGTGAGTTCTGATCTGTGCTAGTAACGGATATGTGTGGCTTTGATTTCGAAAGGCCATGCATCTTCTCAAGCATATATTTCCCATCACCAGCACTTTATTAAAAAGAAATCTTGAGCATTCTTCCTGAGGCAGATTTCAGTACAATTTCACAATGCTCACAAAACCACAGTGTGAACCCTGCTTCATCTGAATGAAGGCTTCGTTTTATTGGCTGTGTGAATTGTAGTGTTTCGAAAGCTTATGAGCTTAATACAAAAGGCTGAATCAAAACAAAACTGACTGCACTTATTATAGCTAACTCTTTAAAAATAAGCCCAAGGTTGAAATTTAGCATGATTCTGTTCCTGTTCCGTAATGACAATGAGCCTGATCCAGGCTGCTCCGGAACTGGTACAAAAAAAATGGATCTTCTACTCTTCCGGCTGCGCAAGCCAGGGACTTGTGCTGATGCCTAGGTGTGTGGAAGGAGATGGTCTCTTGGTCAATCCGGAACCTTTGGTTGGCATCACCTCAATCCTACTGTTGAGTCATGAGAGATTGTTAAATACAGTAGGCTCCCAATTTATGCCAATTCTATCTACACATTTGCAACTTTGTGCTGAATGCTAATAAATAAAAAAACTAGAAAGGGGCAGGAGACCCTTGTGGTACTATCCCAGAGCCCAGCAAACAAGGCAGAGGGCTTACTCATTCCTCAAAGGGTTTTCTAACAATGGAAAGCATTTTGAAGGCCTTCATCTTGATTACCAGGATCTGGGAGGCTTCACAATAGGGCACTGGGAGGTTCCCATGAGATCTCACAGGGCTGTCATGGTATCTCAGATGGTCCTGACCTCATGGGATCTCAGATGGCAGGGTAGTTCTGATTGCATGATTTCACCTTTATGCACAACCCCTGGGAATGTAACCCTTGGATAAGTTGCAATCGTGGTGCACATTGAGGTGACTTAGTAGCAAAATGTTGAGGTTAACATCGCTCCATTGAGCACAAATGAGCTTACGTCTAACACAGTATAATATGCAGTGGGAGGAACTATTCCCAAGGTCTCTTTTAGAGATAAGAACAGAGTGATTGCTATTCCCATATTCAGTTCTGTTCATAACTAACTCTCAGGATAATAGCAAGCTTTCAAATCAAATCTGTTTTGCGGGATTAATTTGTAGATTAAACTAATTGGTGATTTATATTTGCAAGTGAATTAGGAAACACCATTGGCTAAGGGGAAGTGGAAGGTCTTGTTAACTGCAAGCTGTTATCCTTTGCCATTTTTTAATAATTCTTTCACTTAGTGCATTACAGCGAGAGCTGTGCAACTCCTATTACATGGATCAATAGGGAAAGAAACACAGGAGGAAGCATGGCAGCTTTTCAACAGCTTCTTAAGAAGCTGTATTGAAGTCTTCATTTTCACTCTCACAAAGCCCTGCTGGATGAAACCAAGGGCCTAGCCAGATAGCATCCTCTTTTGCACAGTGGCCAACCGGATGTCTAAGGTCACAAGCAGGACATGAAGAAGCATACTGCCTTTGATCCTGGTGCTATAAAATAGCTACCATGACTAATAGTAATAGCCATTGATAGCTTTGTCCCCCATGGTCTAATCCTCTTTTAAACCTGTCCAGGTTGGTGGCTGTCACCTAAGGACACACACACACACACACACACACACCCTTTAAGAAAACTTTCTTCATCACCCAAAAGTGATCATCTCCTTTCAGGCAATGAAGGGAGAAGTTCTGATTTTGGGCTGCGCCCCATTGCAAATGGTATGAGACCAGTCCATTTGGTCTTTCCTCTGTTGTTATAACCCATACATGCTATGCTTGCATCCGGATGCTTATGAATATTGCTGCCAAAACTCAGTACAATTTCCAAGTGAGGCAGCCCTGATCATTACGCTATAAAAACTGGAGAGCACAAGCAAGTTGTCTAAACAAACCTAAGTGAAAAGTTCTGTTTCCTAAAGTTAAACTGACACTGAGAAATGAAGTGAAACACCATGTTAAAGCACTCTGATCTTCAATTATCTATACATGTTGTTTCCAACACAGTGGCTCATGGTGCCTTTGCATTCAAATTGAGCAGCTTGACACAACCATAATTACTATGACCTCTCCATTGTTACCATGAGGTGTTGACATCTGTATACCGTAAGCAGCTGGTGGGTACATCTGCTTAGCAATTAAATGGCTGGCCCTGCCCAAGGATTAATGCCAAAACTTTGAGTAAGAAGCGGGGTTGATCAAATGTTAATTGCAATTACACTGCTCCCTGTTCTACACCTGCCTCGACTTTCTCAGTCTTCAAGAAGTTGTTATTTGATGTGTGGCTTAGCAACTTCAGGATATAATCCTTCTGTTCAACTAGCCTGTGCATTACTCATACCAACTATTTAAAAAGTGGCTTCCAAACAAAACTATAGCTTATATTTTGAAAATGTGCTAAAACCATAACACAATGTTGGTACTTGGGGCACTTTTGGAATCACAGACAATTGAGCCAAAGATGATTTCATACATACTTGCAAAACAAGTATAAATGTTTAGAAGGGATCCTGTAAAGAAAACGGCTCTAGATCCAAGTAAGGGACACACTTCACAAAATGTTTACCCATGTGTGCATTGTCAGCTGAACTGCCCCATGAATGAAGCTACAGCCTCTCAAACTAATGCTCAACTTTCAGCTTTCAACATCAGTAAACGAGGGACGCAAACAATGCATTAGTTAAGACAACGCAAATGCTTTAACTATTTTCATGCCCGTGTGGAAATTGTGGACCACCTAGATTGCTCCTAAGATACAAAAAAGCATGAAGTGTTACAGCTTTGACAAGCCAATCCATCAATCTCTGGCATGCAATTAGGCATGTCATATGTGGAGTCAGGCTGAAGATCAAGAAGGTTGTCCAGAATGATCCGAGTTGTTATCATTTGAATGGCTGCTTTTCAGCAACGCATACCTGAAGGTCAAACTACACATTATATTAACACATAACACACAGTCTCCAGTTTTTCTTCCATTAACTGCAGGCGGAGGGGGTGATTTTTACACGAACCCCACCCCATGGGGAAGGAGGTTTATATCTTGTCTTCCACTGCAGTCCAGATATATACATGCACCCATACAGCTAGCAGTCTAAGGGGGTGGGGTGGAATCCCAGAATAGGGAGCAAAGTTCCCATTGGTAGCCATGAGAACTTTTTTCAAGGACTCCTTGTTGTGCGCAGGGGATTTTAATCCTGACTGTGGCTAGGAGGAAGGAAATGGGCCTGACCTCTCTATGCATCTCCTGTGCTTGTGAATAATTAAAGAAAATCCACAGCAGCATGCTACACACTAAGTATAACATGTGGTTTTATCTGCTAGCCATGGGTAAAAATTCTGCTTCTGTACTTTGCAGGCCCCTTTCTTTCTGAACAGATGCATCTACCAAGGTGTCTTCTTTTCAGCAGGTCATTATGGCTGATGGTGCTGGTGGACAAATGGGAATGAACAAAGGACAAGGCAAACTATCAGAGAAATTCAGGGAGATGAACCTATGTCATGCTGCCTTTAAAACGGCTTTGTGCAGCCCTGCCCACTGGAAAAATGCCTTGATTAAGATAATATCTGATCTAGTGCTCCAATAAGAAAATACCATAGGTATATATCATAGTAGCATATACTGTAGAAGCCTCTGAAAATTGCACTTTTGACAGCATATCACTGACCTTTTGTAGTACGACAATAATGTCATTGTAGATTATCATCCAGAACCACATGCATTCATAGCATTTACATTACTCATCTTAGTCCCCTTCACAATTAGATATGGCATTGTCATTAGAAGAAGAAGAGTTTGGATTTGATATCCTGCTTTATCACTACCCTAAGGAGTCTCAAAGCGGCTAACATTCTCCTTTCCCTTCTTCCCCCACAACAAACACTCTGTGAGGTGAGTGGGGCTGAGAGACTTCAGAGAACTGTGACTGGCCCAAGGTCACCCAGCAGCTGCATGTGGAGGAGCGGAGATGTGAACCCGGCTCACCAGATTACGAGTCCACCGCTCTTAACCACTACATCATACTTGCTCTCACCACATTAGAGGCTTCAGTGGTGTCTGTGACTTGAGTGCCTTTTATCAGCATAGCCTGATACACTTGGATGGAGGTAGCTTGGCCACCATTACCCATGCACTGGCAAACTCCTATTTAGGTTACTGTAACATCCTGTACATGGATGTGCCTTTAAAAATAGTCCCACAACTGCGGTTGGACCAAAATAGGTTTGCGGAATTGATTATATCTAGCCAATAAACCAATTCAAACCATGCTTGCAGGCAATTTAAACCCCGTTTCTGTGCAAAAGCATGCCTAGGGCAGCTAAAACAAAGAAGAATAAAAACAGTTAACAGTAAAACAACAATAAACAAACAGCAGGGTAAAACAGCGGTCACTCAAGATGGTTTTGTCACACAGTAGAAATTGGGGAAAATAAAATAGCATTCACTTGGTGAGCTAGAAGAGTATTTGTATACGTTCCTACTTAATTTCCTTCAGGGGCGGGGGGGGGGGCAGGAGAAAGTCAGTTATCACCTCCTTCACTTCAACCTTGATCCAGGGCATTCTAATCATTTGTTCCCCTTCTGCCCCATCCCTCACGAAGCCTACTTTTTAAACATTTCATTGGCCAGGATGGTCCACAAACATTTTTCATCTTGCTTGAATAAAACTCTGGCATTCACATATTGTCGGTCTCCCTCTGTACAGATGCCTTACTCTCATCTCTTCTATATATATTTTTTATACTTTTCAGTTAACCTTTTAGTAATGAATGGTGTGGACTATTTATCAAGCTGGTCAGTTGGACTCTCCAGTTGGGAGAAGCTTTCTGACCTGCGTTCAGCAAAAATGTAAATGGATGGCTCCTTATAATTCTCTCTGTCCTCTTTACAACTCAGCTGAGACCAGCTTCTCTCATATCACACACACATGCTATATTTCTTCCATATGAGAAAGAGGAAAAGTAATATTGCCCTTTGTTTAATTGCAGATTTATGAACACGTTAACTGTATATTTCATTAAGAGCTTCCATATATCTTCAGGGACATGCCAATCCTGTTTATTAAAATGTCTGTAAGTACAAATTGGGTCAGTTGTGCTTTAAAATGTTGACTGAATGGCTTTCCTAAAATAGGCTCTTTCACGTAATGCCAAACTATTGTTTAACACTTTCAAACCTAGTCCATCAATGGTTGACAAGATGCATCCCTTAAAATGTTTGCTGGTCTTATGAAAACTTTATTGGATTTCCTTGACATTCTTTTGATGTAAAGTTCCTTGGGAACTCTAAAGAAAGCCATGAGGACAAGAAACATTTGGATAGGATGGTGAGGAAAACTGTGTGGTATTTCTTTGAGGACTTGCGCCAGTACCAGGCCAAAAAAACAAAATATTTCAGAATATCAAAAAAAAAAAAAAAAGGAATTGGCTTCTGTGATTCTGAGGTGTCTCATTGAATATGAGTAAGCAATAGAATATGTGAGGTTGGTCAGTTGTAGGTTATACTAATCAAATGAGGTCCAGGTATATATACAACAAATGTGTGGGTATAATAGCTAATCTACCAGATTAAAGGACAGTCTCAAATATTCTGCATGAAATGGACCTAGGAACAGAGTTCTACAGAGCAGAGAAATCCAGTTTGAAGTTGTTCTAATAAGTCCTTCTTGTTAGAGAAATCTAAGGGAGCAAACACACTTAGGGATATATATATTTATGATACAGCAGTATATAAATATTTTTTTATAAATAAATAATAAAAAGGAAGGAGGCATCAATTTCTATTCTGACCTTTGTTTTTCACACTCAGTTCTGTTTTTGTTCAGCTGCAGTTCAGCTTCCAACAAAAGCTATGTTATTTGTTTTTGCAGTCATGGAATTTCACACAATTATATAACTAATGACTAATGTCACTACTTTATTTCACAACATACATTTCATCACAAAGGCCATTTATTTCAATGCAAAAGAAGCACAATGCAAGTGTGTGTGTGATCAATTACCATATTTTTTGCTCTATAAGACTCACTTTTCCCCTCCTAAAAAGTAAGGGGAAATGTGTGTGCATCTCATGGAGTGACTGCAGGCTGCGCAGCTATCCCAGAAGCCAGAACAGCAAGAGGGATTGCTGCTTTCACTGAGCAGTGATCCCTCTTGTTGTTCTGGCTTCTGAGATTCAGAATATTTTTTTTCTTGTTTTCCTCCTCCCAAAACTAGATGCGTCTTATGGCCTGGTGCATCTTATAGAGCGAAAAATATGGTACTCATTGTTTGCGGACTGAAAACAGGTGCTTGACTAGGGTCTGCCATTTTCAGGGGCAAACCCAGGTGTCTTGTAACGTTTGGCTCTGCACAAAGTTGTTGTTTAAAGTATAAAAATGATGAGGCCACCCAAGAGGAGAGCTCACGTGGATTAGATGACTTACTTAAGTTACAACAGCTGTTGAGGGGAAAGTAATTAGAAGTACATCCTGGGATCTGAAATGAAGTCGAGAGAAGTGGAACAGATGGAAATGTGTTGGCTCTTCACTAACTCTCGGCAGTTGTGTGAGATTTGTTGTGTTGAGTAAATATCAAGTTGTGTTTATCAGAATTACCTCTGCTCTTTTCTTAAGTAGCCTTTTATCATGTAAAGTAAAGCCTCTTGCAACTGTACCATTTCTTTTTCGAACTGAGGCTGCCATTGAAGGTACACTGTCTTCGAAGTAAGTACCACAGGAAAAAGGCGAGAAATGTGTATCTTGTGAAATGCTCTCTCCAGGGAGGCTCACCTGGCTCCTCCTTTACATATATAGGTGCTAAGCAAAAGCATTCCTATTCTCTCAGACCTTTCGTTAATTAAACTAGTGGGATATTGTTTTTGTTTGTTACTATGTTATGTGAATCTCTCCTTATAAACGCATTTCTTTGTGTAGTTTTGACTAATGCACCCATTTTTGCAAAACTATTTTTGTGAATATGATGCATTTCTGCATGTTACTTTCACTTAGGCCTTCATTTTTATCCTCACTTTCCCTTAATATATGCATTTTTGTAAACATTATTTGTTTGAAGAACTGCATCGCAAGATTTAGGTAAGTGTGGATTTCAAAGGATGACTCTTGTAGTTTGCATATTGTTTTAGAAAGTGTGGACAAGATTTCACCTTTAAATGTGTATAGTATCAAATTTCTCCTCCATCCCTCCATCACACATGCCTCTCTATCCTCCATCCAGACAAGCAAGAATCACAGAGTACATGTTCCATCTACCTGGGGGTGTGAATCAGGACAAAGTGAAGGCTTGGAGAGAGGGTGTGTGGCCTAGGGAGCAGTCTGAGGACTAGATAGAGAGATCTGGGGGCCACATTTGGCTCTCAGGTCTGGGATTCCCCACTTCCTTAGGGGATGTAAAATCCAAGGGAAAACATTACCCAGGTATGGTTTCCTTTGAAGGAGGCAAAGCATTGGAATCTTATGACCATTTTGTCCTGTTTGCTTACAAATCTATAACTTGAGCACAAGGAGAAACAAGCAACATGTCCCAGAAAGGACCATAGCTCAGTGGTAGAGCAAAAGCTTTTTATGCAAAAGGTCTTGAGAGCAATCATTGGCATCTCTAGTTGGAAGGATCAAGTAATGTGAAAGACCTCTGGCTGACACCAGGGAGAATCAGCACCTTTCAGAATACACAATACAGATGAACTAGATGGACAAACTGGCTGCCTTGGTATGAAACAGCTTTCCTACTTTTCTACCAGTTTCTAGCCTATATCAAAGCCCCACAGAGTATTAATCTTTACTGCAGGGTGATTTATGCTTCCTTGTTCTCTGTCTCTTCCTGTTCCAAGCTTTCCACACAAACATATTTCTGCCCCCCTCTTCTGTGCGTGTGTATTTCTTCTCCAAATCACATACAGTGGTACCTCAGGTTACATAAGTTTCAGGTTACACGCTCTGCTAACCCAGAAATAATGCTTCAGGTTAAGAACTTTGCTTCAGGATAAGAACAGAAATCGGGCTCCGGCGGCCCCATTAGCTAAAGTGGTGCTTCAGGTTAAGAACAGTTTCAGGTTAAGAACGGACCTCCGGAACGAATTAAGTACTTAACCTGAGGTACCACTGTATATGCATTTTGAGGGAAGAACCGTGTGGAAACATTCAGAAAGTGTAAAATCTGGTGGATAATTTAAGTTCCTAGTCTGAGTGGTGTGGATCAGGTCTGTTCATATCATAATCCATAAAGTCTGAATTGCTCCAAGCATCTCTAGTTCAAGGCTCAGATGAAAGGCCAATAAACATATGTCATCAGGTTCAAGAATTGATCGGCTGCAGTGTGAGATACACAGGTTGTAAAGAAATCAAAGCAATATCGAAAACAAAAATGTGCTGTCCCAAAAAAGATGAATGTCGGTAGGCTGTAGACAAAACAGAGGTGATGGAGGTGGGGGGAGAGGAGCCATAAACTTGCACTAAATACAGAGCAAAAGCAGCTTCGGACGTTAAATTTAGATGGTTGGCATATTTGCAATCTACTCATCAGATAGCTTTGCTGCTTCTTTTTTCTTTTTCTAATCTTGACCCAACTATAATTTCCAGATTTGAACAGTTATCATAGGATTGTAAAGTTTGAAGGGAGCTCCAAGCGTCTTCTAGTCCAACCCCCTGCAATGCAGGAATCTCAACTAAAGTATCCATGACAGATGGCCATCCTACCTCTGCTTGGAAACCTCTAAGGAAGGAGAGTCTACAAGCTTCCAAAGTAATCCATTCCACCTATGGTTGCTTATAGAACCATGTCTGACGTGATGCATTAGTCACCACCAGTTGCTAAAATAGTGGCCCCTTCTAGATAGTACCTTGTGATTTGTGAGTGACTGCCATAGCAAATAGTTACAGGCAGGTAGCCGTGTTGGTCTGCCGTAGTCAAAACAAAATAATAAAATTCCTTACAGTAGCAACTAAGTTTGTTATTGGTATGAGCTTTCATGTGCATGCACACTTCTTCAGATACCACGAAAGCTCATACCAGTAACAAACTTAGTTGGTCTCTAAGGTGCTACTGGAAGGATTTTTTTTTATTTTGCAATAGCAAAATAGTTGTTGGATCAGGAAAGAACAGAATCCAAAGCCTGAACCTTGTTTTATATTCAGTTATCTAACATTTTATCACCCAGAACTAAAGTCATTTGGCCACCACCGTTTGCCTTGCCAGAATACTACTTACCTAACTAGTGATAGTGACTCACTGCAGCATCAAGGCAGGCCTGCTTAGTGTCTAGTTGTTGCTTTTTAGCTGAGAACAACCAGGAGTTTAAAAGAGCAGACTCCTGGCTTCTGTAATTTTTTCATTCTGCCATTGTCTAGTGATACCAAGGTAATACCAAGCTCATAGGGAAATGAAAGATATTGGGTAGCTTGTGTTCTGAACCATGGTCTCACAGGTAGAATCGGGCATCATTTCCACAGGATGTCTAACAAAGTCTCAATTGGATAGGACATTAAACTTTGTGGGATCCCAGAGGCAAATTGCCAGAGGCCCACTTTGCTTCTGACTCATTCTCTCAGGTATCTATGAACGGATACATGGCACAAGCCATTATAATATGTCTCCAGTTAGTTCTCCAGTTTAGGAAGTTGACATTCCCAATGTATACTTCATATTACAGGAAGTGAAGAAGTACCTGAAACCTCACAAGCAGAACAGAGCTGAGCGCTTTCTTTCCACACAACCTCCAACCTCATATGCAGGGTCAGCATCAGTACCCAAGGAGCCTTGGACAACTGCAAAATCCCATCACTGCTGATGCCTGCTTTGGCTCAGACCAAACCATTCTCCTTTCCTCAGTTTTTACCCACCATTTTAAACCTCATACAATGACATTACATCAGGGTATTGTAGGGAATTAAAATGGCAGGCAGCTCATAGCAAATTTAATCATGGTGCCCTAGTGGTCTTGGGAGGAGCAGTGGAAAAGATTTTGCTGGGCAGTTTCTCAAAATGGGAGCTAGCCTGCTCACATGGGTCCACTGTCCCAGGAAAAATTTGGGCAAGTGGCCCTGTCTTAATCTTGACCCTTGCAGGGGACATCTGCATACACAGAGATATTGACCAATGATGGGGCTCAAGCCATCTGTTGTTGCCAACATGAACTCACCTCTATCCCCCCTCAAATGGATATCAAAACCTTTCAAACTAGGCCTGTAAGCTGCTCTGTTAAAGTCTTTTAAAATTCAGAATTGTGAGGATTAACAGAATGAAACAAGCAATGTATGTTTATGGTTGTTGAACAATAGCCCAAAATTGGGAGTGCTCCACCCCTCCCACATTTTAAAATTTATATTTTTATGTCATGCAAGTCCATCTGCTTCAAATCCAGAGTGTTAGCTCCTTTCTTTTGCCCCTCCACACTCTGCTCACTTTTAGAAGAGTCTTTCATAGCATTGCCACAAAAATTGCTCTCTAATCTAAATATGTAATTTTGCTTTCTCCTTCTGTGGAGAAAGATGTGACTGTGTAAGTCAGTTCTGTTTTTTGAGGGGGGAAAAGCTCTTCATTCAATGTTTCTAGGCTACCAAACATTTTCATCGTGATATACACAGTCTGTTCCGTTATGTGAAGCTATATATTTGTATTTCTCCACTGACTTGTTTGAACTGTGACTATAGTGCTGTGATGAAATTTGTCCTCCAGTTTCACCTGCCCACACTTCCTGATCTGAGAAAAAGCTCCATGGAAGAATAACATCAGTATGTCCCTGAGGCTTTCACTGAAGCGTGGGCACCTGGGAAGACTGTAGAGTGCAGACCACAGGTGAGATGGTTTATTTCCCCTTTGCTAACTTTTGAATGCAATTTATTTTCTCTTTTGTTCATGGAGAATGGGTGGGGAAAATGCAGGGGAATTTTTTGTTGAAGCACTGAGACTACATTCATGGTTTTGGTTACTGGTGATGTGTTCCTTTAACTAGTCGGCTAAAGAGGCTTAGATGTTTGGATTCAACACTGCCACCAAACAGTTTCATTCATTCAAAGAGGTGAAGTCCAAATACACCCCACCATTATTCCTCTTCGTAATCCACCAAAGATGGATTAACAATTGCATTAGATGTGCTGTGGAGCAAAAATAGTCAGATTTGAGGCTCTTGCTTTGTGCAAATTGGAACGAGAACTATGGTGTGGAGGATGTGTGAATTCTGCTTTCTAAACAGCTGAACAGCTACGATTATCATTGCCTCCAAAAATGGGCTGGGTGCCCTCTTTTAATAGCCAAGCAATGGTGGCCATTCTCCAAAAAAGAAGAAGAGGAAGAAAAGGAAAATGCCAACAGCTTGCCCCAGGTAAAAAAATGGAATCTAATATTCTCGGTTGTGTGGCAAAGTTCCACTACCTGTTTACTTTTACAAGTTATATCTGCAAAGTTTTTTGTTGTGTGCGTGTTGAGATTCCATAATAGCTTTGTGGGTTTGAAAGGCCTATAAGGCTATAACTGCCAAATCCAAACCCTTTGAGACATTTCTTTAAAGCAAAATCCCCAACCTCACATACAATTTGTACATGACTACATGTGCAAATGAATACATTATGTTGGCTGGGGGCCAATAATAATAATAATAATAATTTATTTATACCCCACCCATCTGGCTGGGTTTCCCCAGTCACTCTGGGTGGCTTCTAAAAAATATTAAATTACAATAGTCCTTCAGATATTAAAAGCCTCCCTAAACAGGGCTGCCTTCAGAAGTCTCCTAAAACTCTGGTAGTTGTTTTTTCCCCTTTGACATCTGGTGGGAGGGTGTTCCACAGGGCAGGCACCACTACCGATAAGGCCCTTTGCCTTGTTCCCTGTAACCTCACTTCTTGCGGTGAGGGAACTGCCAGAAGGCCCTGGGCGCTGGACCTCAGTGTCCAGGCAGAACAATGTGGGTGGAGATGCTCCTTCAGGTATACTGGGCCGAGGCCATTTAAGGCTTTATTTTAGAGATGTTTTAAAGTGATTTTGTAGCATCACACCTGCGTTCTGCATCAGCCTAAAGCTGTATAGGTGAGCCTTACCTGGAGCTGTATGCATGATTATGTGATCCTTCAAACTGACCTAGCCCTCAGTATGTGCAAGGCAGTTAAATAAAAAAGGGATGGGGAAGCTATGGTACATGTTGTTGTTGTCTATTAAATTTCTATAATACCCTTCATCTGAAGATCACAGAGTGGTTTACAATATAAAAACACAAAAATACCTACTGTAATAACAAAACAAAACAAAAAATACACCCCCCCCCCACATTGAAGTGACATCATCCCCAGTCAGTATGGCCAATGGTTAGGAATGTTGACAATGGTAGTCAAAGAACACCAGGAAGGTATAGATAACTGAGTGACAGTGCATATGCTGTACATGAAGAAGATTCCAGGTTCAAACCCTGACATCTCCAGGTGGGGCTAGGAATCTCCTCTGCCTGAAATCCTGGGGAGCCACTACCAATCAGTGTAGATGAGATGGACCAGTGGTCTGACTCAATATAAGATGCCTGTGATTTTATATCATATTCCTGTGATATAAAACATGACATATGTTGAGGAAGACTACAGAGCAAGTATCAGAAGCACAATGGCTTTTCAATACACATTATATCCACTCTCTGCGCAAATTGGGGGACAGTAATTACATCTCTGTTTCTGCAGGTGTTGCATCTTTTAATATCATGAAAGTAAATGTACTACCCACTCACAGATATAATCTTCTTTCCTTTAGGTCATCAGTTTATCCACTTTGTAAAGGAATGATTTTCTAGAAATTATTGCATTTCCTCCAGGTAATAGGACCTATTCATTTACAGAAACCCACTCCACAAACCAACTGAATTATCATAGAAATGTGTTTTTCTTCCTGAAAGCCAATTGGTTAACAAGAAATAAAATAATACGTGATAATGATATTTCCATCAGTGATAACTACCTTCAACACGAATTGCAACACAGTTTGACGCAATGCCTTTTGAAGTTGTGCTAGTGCTAGTTACAATTATTTGTAACTTGAAGGACTTCTGCATAGAATCACTGTGCAATTACTTTCCTGGTGACACATTTATAGGAGTGAGACCTTTTCTTCCATGCACACTAATATTTCCATTACAATAAACAGAACAAAAAAGGGGTTCGATCCAGACTTATTGCACAACCCAAACTCTGTGTCCAGGAGTCTGTGGAGTGGTGAACCCACCGCTGCTTCTGCAGTCCTGCTGTTCTCAGCAGCTGTCACAGAAGGTGAGGTGCAGGATGATGAGGCCCAATCCCTGGCCAGCTCCAGGCTGGTGCAGTGCCCAACTCTGGATTAAGTCATTATTAAGAGTGGTGGACTCGTAATCTGGTGAACCGGGTTCGCTTCCCCGCTCCTCCACATGCAGCTGCTGGGTGACTTTGAGCCAGTCACACTTCTTTGAAGTCTCTCAGCCCCACTCACCTCACAGAGTGTTTGTTGTGGGGGAGGAAGGGAAAGGAGAATGTTAGCCACTTTGAGACTCCTTCGGGTAGTGATAAAGCGGAATATCAAATCCAAACTCCTCTCCTAAAGTCCCTGGGCAGGCTGCAACGATAAAACACAATATTCAAAAGCATTTGAAACAACTTACAATCATAAAATTAAGGTGGATCCTAAAAACTTACACCTCAAGTGAAGGTGCCAGATGCAGACCCTCTGAGGGTCCCTATGTTCCAGGATAAGTCCCAGATTTACAGAAGCCACCCCAGTTTTTTATTTGATCTCCGAATGTCCCACTTTTCCTCAAGACACCTCTATTTTCATCAGAGTGTAGCAAAATTAACGTTTGAGGCTGAAGGAAATCTCCACGTGGCAGTGAGAAAACACAGGGTGTTTATTGCTAGCAATAATGGCTCAGTGGGATCACCCTCCAAAAGCTGAGAAAGCCCCAAAGGGTGGGGCCTGCTTTATATACCGGTACATAGCAGTTATCTGTTAAAGCAATACATATACACAAACTTCCTCCAATCTAAAATTACAACACAATACTAATTATACCATGTATGGTTTTTCCTTCATTACCTATTAATTAGGCAAGGAAAGAAAGGACTCTCTCTCTAAGCAGCCCCTGCTGCACATGGTCTCTTTGCATTCCTTTCTACCAAAGGGTCATGTCTCATTGTCAAATGTAGACACTTAGGAATGTTGTTTACAACCTTGGGAGTAAAGTTGCTCCTAGCACAAGATAAGCCACAAAGACCTCTAGCCTGGCTAATTAGCTGAGCTTATAGGTCTCTATGTGCATCAAGAGAAAATAGGGTACGGAGGGTATGGAGTTGTTCAACTCCTGAGCCATCTGAAGACAGCCCTGTATAGATAAGTTTTTTAATAATAATAATAATAATAATAATAATAATAATAATAATAATAATAATAATAATAATTTATTATTTGTACCCCGCACATCTGGCTGGGTTTCCCCAGCCACTCTGGGCGGCTTCCATAGAAACCAGGAAACACTAAAATATCATACATTAAAAACTTCCCTGAACAGGGCTGCCTTAAGATGTCTTCTGAATGTCAAGTAGTTGTTTATCGTTTTGACATCTGATGGGAGGGCGTTCCACAGGGCGGGCGCCACTACCGAAAAGGCCCTCTGCCTGGTTCCCTGTAGCTTTGCTTCTCGCAATGAGGGAACCGCCAGAAGGCCCTCGGCACTGGACCTCAGCGTCCGGGCAGAACGATGGGGGTGGAGACGCTCCTTCAGGTATACTGGGCTGAGGCCGTTTAGGGCTTTAAAGGTCAACACCAACACTTTGAATTGTGCTCGGAAACGTACAATGTAGGTCTTTCAAGACCGGTGTTATGTGGTCTCGGCGGCCGCCCCCAGTCACCAGTCTAGCTGCCGCATTTTGGATTAGCTGTAGTTTCCGAGTCACCTTCAAAGGTAGCCCCACGTAGAGCGCATTGCAGTAGTCCAAGCGGGAGATAACTAGAGCCTGCACCACTCTGGCGAGACAGTCCGCGGGCAGGTAGGGTCTCAGCCTGCGTACCAGGTGGAGTTGGTAGACAGCTGCCCTGGATACAGAATTGACCTGCGCCTCCATGGACAGCTGTGAGTCCAAAATGACTCCCAGGCTACGCACCTGGTCCTTCAGGGGCACAGTTACGCTGTTCAGGACCAGGGAGTCCTCCATACCAGCCCGCCCCCTGTCCCCCAAAAACAGTACTTCTGTCTTGTCAGGATTCAGCTTCAATCCGTTAGCCGCCATCCATCCTCCAACCGCCTCCAGGCACTCACACTCATCCCCCACCACCACTTTCTGAACACGGCCCAGGAGGAAGGAGCGAAACCACTGTATAACAGTGCCCCCAGCTCCCAACCCCTCTAGACGGTCCAGAAGGATGTTATGGTCGATTGTATCAAAGGCCGCTGAGAGATCCAGCAGAACTAGGAAACAACTCTCACCTTTGTCCCTAGCTCGCCGGAGATCATCAACCAGTGCGACCAAGGCAGTTTCGGTCCCATGATGAGGCCTGAACCCCGATTGGAAGGGATCCAAATGGTCCGCATCCTCCAGGCGTGCCTGGAGTTGTTCAGCAACCACACGCTCAATCACCTTGCCCAAGAATGGAAGATTTGAGACTGGGCGATAGTTGGCCATACTGGCCGGGTCTAAAGATGTTTTTTTAAGAAGCGGTTTAACGACCGCCTCTTTCAGCGGATCTGGGAATGTTCCCTCACAGAGGGAAGCATTCACCACCCCGCAGAGCCCATCGCCCAGCCCTTCCCGGCTTGCTTTTATTAGCCAGGATGGGCAAGGATCAAGGAGACAGGTGGTTGGTTTCACGCGTCCAAGCAGCCTGTCCACATCCTCGGGGGTAACGGATTGAAACTGATTCCATCCAACTTGACCAGACAGGGCTCTAGCACTCTCCTGCCCCAGCCCTGCTCCCACGGTGGTGTCTAGCTCCTTCCGAATATGAGTAATTTTATCTGCAAAAAACTTTGCAAAATCATTGCAGGAGATCTTGGGGTCTTTACAAGGCCCCGGTGGTAAAGGTGGTTCCGTTAAATTGCGGACCACCTGAAAGAGTCTCCTGCTACTATTTCCTGCAGATGCAATAGAGGCGGTGAAGAAAGTCTTCTTCGCCGTCGCTATCGCCACTTGGTAGGCTCGACGTTGAGCTCTAACCTGTGTCCGGTCAGATTCGGAGTGAGTTTTCTGCCACCGACGCTCTAGCCGTCTCAGCGATTGTTTCATCGCCCTCAGCTCCGAAGAAAACCACGGGCTGTCCGGGCTCCATGCAATCGGAGAGGGCGCTTCGGAGCCAGACAGTCAATAGCCCTGGTTAACTCCGCATTCCAGCGGGCCACCAGGGAATCAGCTGAAAGGCCATCAACATGGGATAAAGCATCCCCTACCACTCTCTGGAAACCATTTGGATCCATTAAGTGGCGGGGGCGGACCATCCGAATTGGTCCCACCTCCCTGCAGAGGGGAAGGGTCGCGGAGAAGTCCAGTTGCACCAGGAAGTGATCTGACCATGGCACTTCTTTGGTTTCACTTTTACTTAGTGTCAGATCACCCACATCACTAGAGGTGAATACCAGGTCTAAGGCATGTCCATGACTATGAGTTGGGCCCAACTTATTCAGGGACAGCCCCATGGAGGCCATGCTTTCCACGAAGTCCCGAGCGGCCCCTTGTAAGGTCGTGTCGGCATGGATGTTAAAATCCCCTAGGACAACCAAGCTAGGTGTCTCCAGGAGAACATCCGCCACGACCTGAAGCAGCTCGGACAGGGAATCCTTGGTGCAGCGGGGAGGTCGGTACACCAAAAGGAATCCTTTACTGCCCCTATTGCCCAACTTCCAGATGTTTAATGTTTCAGCCCTGAGTGCTCACTGAGTGCTCACTGGAAGGACAGATTGTGAAGCTGAGGCTCCAATATTTTGGCCACCTCATGAGAAGAGAAGACTCCCTGGAAAAGACCCTGATGCTGGGAAAGATTGAGGGCACAAGGAGAAGAGGACGACAAAGGACGAGATAGTTGGACAGTGTTCTCGAAGCTACCAACATGAGTTTGACCAAACTGTGGGAGGCAGTGGAAGACAGGACTGCCTGGTGTGCTCTGGTCCATGAAGAGTTGGACACGACTAAACGACTTAACAACAATAACAACAAATGTTGGAAGCTGCCCAGAGTGGCTAGAGAAACCCAGTCAGATGGCTTTGGTATGATTATGATGATGATGATGATGATGATGTTATTGGACATTCCTATTTTCACTGGAGAAATGTTGGAAGGTATGCAGATGCCCCTCAGTGGGGAGGGAGTTCCACAGCTTAGGGGCACCACCAAGAATGCCCTCTCCTGAGTCACCATCCCCCAAGCCTCTGAGGACAGAGGGACAAGTAAGAATGCCCCCTCCACCAATCTCAGCACCTGAGGTAGTCAGTAGGGAAGGAGGTAGTCTTCCTGATTGTTGGGGCCTGAGTCATTTAGGGCTTTAAAGTTTAAACAGCAGTGTGACGCTGGTCCCTGGTGGCTAACCCCTCTCCCTACCTTCAGAACACCCCATTTCAGGGCTCTCCTATGGTCTTCACTGGTGGGGATACCATCAGCAGGCATCCTACTTGCATGTTTGGTGCCTGACAAGAAGCTGAGTGGAGGCATGCCTCTGCCCAATCCATACGCCGTACAGCCTAGTATAACTGGGGGGTAAAGGGTGGATGGCTGTGTAAATCATGCCTAGAGTGGATCCACTGGAAATAAATGGGATTTAAGTTAGTCATGACTAATATAGCTACCAGTAGTGCCAGGAGCCCATCAAGAATTGTGAGGTGAAATACAGGTAGAACAGACTCTAGGTGGAGTCAGTGATAGGGAGAGCCAACTAATATTAGTTTTGCCCCATCCTTCTCCGCCCTGTTGGACAACACTGAGATTCAGGAAACTGTAGTGCCTCCACCCTGTGGACTGGATGCATACCCCGCCAAGTGTCCCATTTTAGGTGGGACATACTGGATCACAGAAGCCAATCCCAGCTTCTGTTAAGATGCGACACTATGACATAAATCCAGAGCACTGGACCAAAAGACACTCACTCTGGCATGAGTTAGCAGGCTTGTACCAGCTCTGGCGCAACCCTGCTGATGAATGGCAGAGCATTGGTCCAGAAGGTGGTCTGATGCCAGTGTGCCTTCCAGCCCAGCCCCCCTCATGACACCCCAATTTTGGGGATGGAAATGTTGGAGGGTATGTTGGATGTATATAAGGAGGCAGATAGGTTGGGCCTGGGTGAGGGTAAGTGTGCCCCCTTGCCCTAATGGACCAACCTCCCCCGCCGTTATAAGCCCCATTGATTTCAGTGGGTGTTCTCTAAGCAGGGCCAAGTCTGGATCCCACCTATTGTCTACCAGCTAAGGCTTCATGGCAAACTAGCATCATGATGTCGTGTAATGTTAGTTACTGATTAAAGGGAAAGAATGATTATACGGTACCAGATGGTAGCTATATTAAGATACCTCTTGATATTTAAATCTAAGCATGCACTAGAAAGGGCATGTTTTCATGCTCAAGGACAGCTGCACAATTTGGGAGCCCTTATAGAAATCCTGAAATAGAATGAGATAAACTAGACCAGATTTCCCCAAAACTTCAGGTTCCATTCAGGCATCAAAGTTAAAGCTGCACAGCAGGTTCTCCCACGCCCCCGTGTGCAAAATTTAGCTATGAAGGGTATCATCACGGGACATGATTATGGCCAGAATTGCAGCTGGGTTGGAAATGGGGGGGGGGGGACTAGCAATGAGAAGAACATGTGTTTATATATTTAGGCTATTCATAAACCTTGAAACATTTGCACATGTTGGCAAAAGTTGGGCTAAAATTATGTGATTTTTCCTGATTTCTATCAGAGATAAATTGGAAATAAAGTTCTGTTTAACTCCATAGCATTTGGAAGCCCATAACCATGGTTCGATTTTGCTGTCAGTTATAGCAGGATCTCCTCCAAAGCATGTGAATCTGGAGCAATCTCCATCTATAATATTGTAGCTATCTACAGTGTCTTCTTTCCTATAGTGTCTACCCATTGCTTAGAGGCAGAATTGGAGATGGACAAAGTTAAATTGAGTGCTTATTTTGATTCAGGACAGATGCCATAATAGTCACCAGGTGAATGACATAATGGTCACCATTGGGAAGAGCGCATATGACAAGTCTATGAGCAAAACAAATGGGCCGCGACAGTTTCTGGTTCGCCTTAAGCAACAAAATGTCTTGGGCATGCACAGTCTAAATTAATGCATGCACAGTCTAAACAGCTGACCAGCAGTGCTTGCTGCTCCCTTCTCTGTTGCCAGACCTGGCATCATCAATACACAGCATTTTCAGGTGGCTGCTGGTGCCCGCAGTGTGCCAGCAACGTCCACAATTGCTAATGCCTGCTTTACTAGCCCTGCTTTAAACAATGCTTCCCCTTGCTGTCTGATCAGTGTGAGGGAGCTGGTCTGGAAGCCATCATTTAAATTTCCCATAATGCTTTGGTCACAGTGCTCTTTTTCCAGAAAAAGAGGTTACAGAACTCACCATGAACTAGAGATTGGGAGAAATTGGGGAAAACCCTATGTTTTTTTCTGTTTTTTCCCCAAAGCCATTTTCCCTCCTGGAAAAATTGAAAAAAACTTTGTGGAATATTCAAAGTATATAAAACTGTTGTTTTTTCAATTTTTCCAGAAAAAAACAGCTTGGGGGGGGGGGAGAACGGAAAAAAGGGAAGAAACCTGTTTTTCCCCCAGGCCTTCCCATCTCTACCATGAACACCCACCTTGTTCTCTAATAATGGTGAGGATGCTAACCTGAAAAGTGCCAAAACTGAGTTCCACTGAGTTCCAGCTGGGGAAAAAAGCCCTGGCTTTGGAACAGTGCAACATCTAGCAGAAGGCAACAGGAGGTAATTCAGGAAGTGAGGTGGATCTTCCAGTGGCCACACAGCGCTATGGGGCAAGCCCCCACACACAAAAAATCTGCCCAATAAGAACAGGTGTCATCTGCCCAATAAATAAAATCAATGATATGCTAAAACTCAGATTAAAATGCATGTCAGCATTCTACATGTCTGGATAGGCTTGCCAAAATGTTCTAGCAAGTATACAGCGAAGGTGCCTGTCTGATGTCAACAGGCAAGGAGTTCCAAGTGCAGGTGGCAATTTCTTACAAATGTTTTCAACTAACATTCACTCTCCAAATAAAACTGCTAATAACGGCAGTGAAGTTCCATGTATAACTTCAGTTGTTGTTGTTTTTCTAAAATGCCCATTGATTATAGCCCAAAAACTGCTGTCAGCTGCATCCTTGCGAATGCCGGTGCCTATGAAGACAGAAAGAAATTATGAGAAGATGGGAAGATGAGAATGACTTGACCTCATTTATAGGGAAGTCTAACCATTACTTTATCCAAGTAATTTCAGTGACTACCACCCTCCTCCAAATTTACGATACCATAAATATTTATTGCTTTTAGCCACTGCATAGATTACAAATAAAGCAGAAATGTCACAGATATAAAACATTAGCAATTAAATTTCTCAATTCTCCTTTAACATACGAGGCATAGCTACAATAAATACATAATAATAACTTCTGAAGGTTACTCTTAGCTTAACTTGTTCAGATTAATGAATCACCTTTACAATCCACTGACACTTTATTCAAAATATCCACTGGAATGTAGTTTGAATATAAACGGAGAAAATTGACTACATATAAAGAAGGTCACAACTATTTCTCACAGTAGAATCCCTGGTACACCCTCTCCAAGCATCCTAATCCTCATCCCACTTCTGGAGCAACCTAGGCAACATTCTCTTTATTTGAGATAACCATCAATAGCTTCCAGCAGTTTCAGCAGCCCAACATCCATTCAAGAATTCACTCATTTATTCAGCTTATGATGGATTAGATTTTTGGAAAACAGTAATATTATAAGGCTAATAGAAGCACGAGCATCAAGAATACATAAAATTTTTGCTCGTTTTGCAAAATGTCTGACTTATTACAGCGCGCGACACTTGCCTCCATCATTTCTGAGCCATATCATGGGCTATCATTGACTTCTGCTTGTACTTGATTAAGTATAATAATACAAAGCCTTCGCATTGGAAAATGCCAAACGACCAGGCTAGCATGCAATAAAGGCAATTATTCCATAAAGATCATAGAATCAGAATTTTAGAGTTGGAAGGAATCCCAAGGGTAATCGACTCCAACCCCCTGTAATGCAGGAATCACAGCTAAGGTCTCCCAGACAGATAGCCACCCAATCTTTGTTAAAAAACAACAACTCTCCAATCAAAGAGATTCCTGTTAGCAAATGGAACTTCTGAATGCTTTGTTCCACCTAATCAATTAGTTGGATGATAGACTAGATCAGGCATGACCAAACATGGCCCTCCAGTTGTTTTGGGACTACAACTCCCATCATCCCTAGCTAACAGGACCAGTGGTTAGGGATAATGGGAACTGTAGTCCCCAAACAGTTGGAGGGCCAAGTTTGGCCATTCCTGGACCAGACAGATAGATAGATAGATAGATAGATAGAGTAAAGGTAAAGGTTTGACCAAACTGCGGGAGGCAGTGAAAGACAGGAGTGCCTGGCGTGCTCTGGTCCATGGGGTCACGAAGAGTCGGACACGACGAAACGACTAAACAACAACAACAAAGGTAAAGGAGGGTTAAGTCCAGCCAGATTTGACTATGGCATGTGATGCTTATCTCCACTTTTCAGGCCGAGGGAGCTGACATTTGTTTACATGTGAGTCATGTGACCAGCATGACTAACCCGCTCACGGAAAACTGTGACGAGTGCCAGAGCACACAGAAATGCAGTTTACAGCGTTGGTCCTACCGGTGGCATTAAAGGGCAGCAAAGTGGCAACAGACAGATCTGACTCATGGGACATAAAACACTGGAAGGTTCTTCTCTGTAAGCCCACAAAATAAACAAGAGAATGTGATCAGTGTTCTTGAACTAGTTTCAGTTACTTCAATAGGATTTGTGCTGAAGGATTTCCCATTGGATTACTCAACCCCCATGTTAATTAGTGAAAGGAATTGCCATTTAGATTTTCTTCTGCTGGCACCGGTAACTTCAGCTGGTCTTGTAGTCGCAGTGTGAACTCAGTCATTTCACAAAATGACTGTCATTACATCAAATGGCTCGCTATCAGTATTTGCCTGACTGTGGCTTTTTCACTCGTTCAAAACATAATTTCAAGACTGCTGTCATTATCCAGTCATACTGTGAAATTTGATTCTGTAGAAACCAATAAGTCAATAGAAATTCCTGAGTACATATTAAAGATACGTTGTACAAAATGATGGTTTATATCTGCTTAATGTCCAGTGCTTTGAACACATTTCTGTTCAGGTGCATAAGAACAGGGTTGACTATACAGGTTAATCCACTTTATGTTACAGTAAACAAAACAACTATGAAAGAGACATGGGACTGAAATGAATGAAAAACTGCAGATTGCAAACATTGCTTTTTCAGTGTCCGACAGCATGTGCATCACCATTGATTAAACTATGCATCACTGTTAATCTATTACTTCCAGCCATTGAGTTCCATTAAGGAAAGCAATATAGCTATGCTGGCCAGTAGGGTAGATTTATACTATATACTGAAGTCATTTCTGCTTTAGCAAACATGTTTTTTGTTTGATGTGAGGTGCATGCTCCAGATTTTCTTCCACAAGTTTTGCAAGCCAACATTCAATGGTGCAAAGACTTAAGTATTTCCCCCATTACTAGTTGTCACTTCCATCAGGGAAGTTGGTGCATTAATCCTAAATTGGATGTTTGAAACTGCAAACAAAGCTGAAATTTAGCAGAATCCTGTATGATTCTCTCTCTGTATGTGATAGATAATTTAATATTCACGCCCATGGGGGGGGGGAATAATAGAGCTGGGAAAAAATTAATACAGCTGAGGTCTTGGCAATATATTTATTTCTAAAGAGGGTAAATATTATGGTGCCCATATTAAGAACCACATGAGCCCATTATTTTTCTGCTCTAAGATAATTAAGGAACAGCTAGAATAAGAGGCACATAGAAAATTAAAGAAAGCTAAAGGGTTAGCAATAATGGAATGTTACGAATTTGGTTTCACTGCAAATGTTCAAAGCAAGATGTGAGAATTATATCTATTCAAGTTGCCTTGGGAAAACAATACATGATCCTTTTGCTATTGAGTTGAGCAGGCAAGCTGATAAAGGGGGTCATCTTAACCCTAGTATCTATACAATGAACTCACTTTTCTTAAGAGAGAGGTAGGTTCATGGTTGTTTTTGATACGGAGATTACTCCATTAAGAAAATACACTTAAAAAACGTAAAACACCAATAACTCCCTTCCCACAAACAAATATTAAAGGCCATATAATGTTTAATCATCCAAAGGCATGGATATAGAGAAAAAAATGTGTCTGGTAATAAAGGCACCATTTGTCAGGGGTTCTTTAGTTGTGATTGCAGGGGGTTGGTTTAGATGTTCCTTGGGATAGCTTCAAACTCTATAATTCTAAGGGTGGTTCTATATACAGAAAAAAAACCAACCCTGCTATAAATAAGTGGTTAAATCGTTATAACAAAAGGGGGGGAGCCTATGCAAAATCACATAGGAAAGTTTTGTGCTCTGCAGTGCCTTCTGGTGTTGCATGTTTATAATGCATTTAAAATGCTGTTTTTGCACTAATGTAGCTCAGTCTCTGTAAAGAGCCTCCACAGGTAGATGAGATTCCCAACTGCAGTTCAACTCATGGAGAGTAATGAGGTGTAGGTGGGACACAGTTTAGCGTTACTTTCCCCCAGTTACTCTGCTTGCCTGTAGCCTTTACTTGCGAGTAGCATGCCCCAGCAGGGCTTCTGCTCTTTAAAAGGAGGAAAGTAAAATGGATAAGAATCGCTTTTGAAAATGTTGCAATACCAGATTTTCAAATAGAGCCAAAGAATAAATGCCTTGCCAGCTCCCACAGGCTCAGCACACAATAAAGTAGAATGTTTTCAGGGCCGACATCTGAGGGGCTATGTCAAATGGAGGTGACAAAAGATGAAGCTTTCGAGCTAATTGAGAAATTAGAAATTAACAAGTCACTGAGGCCTGCTGGCAGTCAACCGAGAATTCTGAAAAGAACTCAAATGTGAAATTGCTGATCTTTTGACAAAAATATGCAACATCATTAAAATCAGGTTCCTCACCAGAGGACTGGAAAGAAGCCAATGCAACAACATTTTTTAAAAAGAAAAAAGAACCCATGGCAGACCTGAGGAAAATACAGGCACTAAACTAATTCTGTCCTATGTACTTTGGTGTAAAGCACTGTTAAACTTGGTACTGTGACTTCTACAAAAGGGTATCCTGCTTCACCAAGCTATAAAGGCCACAACTAAGTACATAGATATGCATGACCCAGTGGACATCATCTACTGGACTTCCAAGATTTTGATACCAAAGATTCTAAGCAACATAGCAGCTGTGAGTGAAGAGGCTGCCTCTTCTCATGGACGGAGAGCTCTTGAAAGGAAAGGAAAGGAAAGGAAAGGAAAGGAAAGGAAAGGAAAGGAAAGGAAAGGAAAGGAAGGGTTGGAAATGGTTTGGGGGAGTTGCAATGGAAGGAAGGAAGGAAGGAAGGAAGGAAGGAAGGAAGGAAGGAAGGAAGGAAGGAAGGAAGGAAGGAAGGAAGGAAAGGAGGGAGGGAGGGAGGAAGCATTGGAGTCCCCTAAATTCTGTATCAGGATTTGTGCTGTGTGATTATTCCTAAAAGATTTGGAGTTGGGAATGAACCCACCAAGTTTGTATATGACACAAAAGTCACCTGATAGGCCACTGTGAGAACAGGATGCTACATTACTTCTTCTTGTTGTTGTTGTTGTTGATGATGATTTTATACTAGACCTATCTGGCTGAACTGCCCAGCCAGATGAGCCTTTGGTCTGATCCTGTAGGGATCCAGATATTTGTCCTAGTTTGGTCCAGCCTCAGTATGAAGTAGTCCAGCCATTGATCTAGAACTGCTAATTGACTCTCTTCTCTTCCTTTCCAGTCTGCCTCTTGCCTTCCAGTCTCTAGTTCCTTGCCACTATAACAAAATAATTTCATTTCCACTCTAGGCTAAGGCTGTTGTAAGTACTGTTGGTTTCTGCTTTCTTCTCTGTGCAGCGAAGTGCTTGTCATGAGACAGGTTGTTTACATTCCACAGTCAATGCACTGTTTGGAGTTTCTCACGGGAAAGGAGACTGGATGTGATGTACACTGGTTTCCTGTTTTTCACTGTTCTTTTGCAGTTTCACTTTGGTGATTCTCTCCGTGCTTTAGAGGAGAGAGGATGCATTCTCTGCTCCGGCAGAGGCAAGATGTTTTTCTGTAACATACCAGCTTTGAACTGTAAATAAAGCAATATAGAGTATGTAGTACGTACTCCTCATCCTTCCGCTGTGCACGGGACGCTGCTTCTTATCACCAACACATGGTTATGGGCCCAGAAGTCGAATCGGAGTGCCGGCAAAGGATCGGAATGCAGAGGGACAGATCGGATCGGAATCTGCTCTGCGCGTAAAGATGATTGATGAGGTATGTGCTACTGCTCCGGGCAGCCTGCCAGCTTCTAATTAATGGCTTTATGGCTGGACTTTGAACTTTTAAAGCCGTTTTGCCGGGCACAGGCAAAAGGCTCACAGGCATAGATTCCTATGCTGGGGAAATCGAAAGTAACTTTTAAAAGTGCTTTTGGAATAAAGCAGCTGCAGAGAATAGTGACGCAGCACTAAATTAAGGCAGCAGAGAGAAAGCACTTTTGAATTTTGCCTTTGGAATGAGGTTTTGAAGCAGCTGTACACAGAAGCAGCTTGTATAAAGCAGCCTGATTTAACGCAGCAGAAATGGTGAATGCCAGAGTCATGATGGCCCTTCAGGATGCTTGTGGGATTCCTAAGCTCAATAAGAAAAACTATGCGGACTGGGTTCTCTATGCAGAGGCTATTCTGCGGAAAGAGGGTCTGTTTGAAGTTATTACAGACACCCCCCCCAGCTCCAGTTACAGATGCATGGGAAGCTAAGGATTCCAAAGCAAGGGGAACTCTTACATTGATAGTATCCCCAGAAGAGCTCTGTCTATTGCGTGATAAGACCTCAGCCAGAGAAATTTGGGACGCTTTGAGAGAGGCTCACTTGAGGACAGAAGCTGGATCCACTATGTTTTACTTTAACAAGCTGCATAATATGGCTCTTGCTGAAGGTGGAGATGTGCGTATACATCTGATGGAGATGCAGAATCTGAGACATGAGCTGCAACAGAGAGGACTCAACTTTCCTGAGGCTGTGTATTCCTTCATGATACTACAATCTTTGGGTTTAGGTTGGGAGTCTGTTGCAACTCAGATTGCTGTACAACCAACTGCTCAGCTGACAGTGGACTATGTTACTGCCGTGATTTTGAATGAAGCAGATCGCCGGGGTGCTGGCTGCATGGGCAAAAGGGAGACTTCACAGACGTCATCCCATAGTGCAGTGGAACCACCAGATGGCGCCAAAGCTTTGAAAGCAGTGAAATGCTACTCGTGTGGACGTCTAGGCCATATGAAGAGGGAATGCAGATATCCCAAGGCCAAGACAGAGCAGCGCAGCGAAAGCTCATCGCGTGGAAAAGGCCGAGGCAAAGGCAAAGGTCCGGTGTCCAGGACAACGCAGAATAAGGCAATGGTCTCACGCTTCACTCCAAAGGTTGCAGAGGTCCAGAAGACGTCTAGATCTTTCTTCGTTGTTGATTCAGCTGCAACGCATCACATGTGCAACGATAAGCGACTGTTCGTGTCTTTTACACCGCAGGAGGGTGCAATTCACCAGGCGGATGACCACACAATTCCCAGTAAAGGCTACGGAACTGTTGTTCTTCACAGTTTGGACTTATCGATACAGAATGTGCTTTATGTGCCGGATGCCAAACATAATCTGCTCAGCGTTGGACAGCTGAATGAGCGGAAAATTGACGTTTCCTTTAAGAACAAAAGGTGCATCATCACAAAGAAAAATGATTATGTGTTGTATGCTGAATATGTTGATCGTTTGTTTGTTTTGTATTATGATGATGTTGTGCAGGATGACACTTGTTGCATTGCAGGTTCTAACAAAAGTTTGCATGCAGAACGTATTCACGATTTTCATAGAAAATTTGGTCATTTGCATTTTGAGGCAGTATCTAAAATGCCTGCCTTGGTTGAAGGTATGACTATTAAACCCTGCAGGTATCACATGAAGTGCAAGGCATGCGCAGCAAACAAGGTGAAAATGGCTGCGAAAGGTAAGGTGTCTAGTAGGCAAGCTACAGAACCATACCAGGTTGTTCATGCTGATTTAGTTGGACCACTAGCGCCCTCTTTGGGTGGAAATAGGTACTTCATGGTTCTCATTGATGCATTTTCCAGGTATATTTATGTGTACAATCTCAAGCAGAAATCAGAGGCTTTTCCTAGGTTCAAGGAATTCTGTGCTTGGTTGGAAAATGTGCATGGCAAGAAGATAAAGACTCTTTTCAGTGATCGCGGGGGAGAATTCACTTCTCAGCAGTTTGAAGCTTTTCTGACTGAGAAAGGAATTCAACACGATTTGTCTAGTCCTCGCTCGCCATGGCAGAATGGACTTGCGGAACGGGCAAATCAGACATTGCTTCAAGGGTTAAAAACCTTGCTGCATGATGCCAATCTTCCAGAGAGTTATTGGGCTGAATCTCTCTCGTGTTTTGTTTACAGTTACAATCACAGGTTATCTTCAGCGATTGGTTGTACCCCCTATGAGAAGATGTTTGGCAAGAAGCCATACATCAAACACATGAAAATTTTTGGTTCTGACATGTGGGTTCACTCACCACAAAACTCCAAGTTAGACAAGCGTGGTTTGCATGGTATCTTTCTAGGTTATCAGAAAGGTTCTTACAGAATAATGATGTCTGACTCTAAGACAATTAAGCTCACAAGAAGTGTTGAGTACAATGCCAAGTGGGGGGAGAATGTGGGAATTTTCCAATGTTATCCTGATGACAGTGATGAGACTGAGGATAGTCAAAAGCAACCGCAACAACCCACACCCACTGATGAAGGTTCTGATTCTGAGTCTGAAACTGAATCGGGTGATTCAGAGGATTTCAAGAGTGCGAAAGCCTCTATGCGACCCTCTGAAAGCTCTGATCAAGAATTGGAAGAACCATTGTTCACAATAGGTCGTTTTTCTCCTAAGAAGGAAGAGGAGAGTGTTGAAGACTTAAGGCTAATTTGTAGGTCACAGAGAGCCACAAAAGGCAGACCTCCAAAGAGATTTGCTGATGAGTTTGCTAAGATAGCAGTAACAGCTGTTAAAAGCTCCAAGAAGGTATTTGAACCTTCAAGTTTCAAAGAAATCCAGGATTTGGATTCAAAGGAAGCTGAGCCATGGTTAAATGCCATGAAGGCTGAGCTTGATTCCTTGGAAAGGAACAAAACTTGGGAGCTAGTTCCAGTAGTTCCAGGAATGAAACTGCTTGGAAGCAAATGGGTCTTCAAAGCGAAGACTGATCAAAATGGCAAGATAGTCAGACACAAAGCCAGATTGGTAGCCAGAGGTTTTGCACAGGTACCAGGTGAAGACTATCACGAGACCTACTCACCCACAGTAAGGTATGAGAGCATTAGGCTTATGCTCAAGCTAGCTGCAGAGGAAAATCTACACATTAGTCACCATGATGTGAATACAGCTTTTCTGTACGGATCTCTAGATGAATCACTTTATATGCTTCCACCTGATGGCGTACAGGTAAAACAGGGATTTGTTTGTGCTCTGAAAAAGTCCCTTTATGGTCTCAAACAAAGTGCACGGTGTTGGCACACAAAACTCACTGAAGTATTGTTTTCTCTAGGTTTTCAGCAAGGGAAAGCTGATCCATGTGTATTTGTCAAAGAGGAGGGGCAAAAGAAACTGTATTGTTTGTTTTATGTTGATGATCTTTTATTCTTTTGGGAAGATGTCACAATGTACAATAACGCCCTAGCTCAACTGAAAGAGCACTTTGACATGAAAGATCTTGGTGAGGTAAACAATTACCTATCTCTGGAAATAGAGAGAGATCAAGATGGTAACATTCTAGTACACCAGTCACGGAAAATTGCTGATGTGTTAAGCAAACTAAACCTGATGGATGCTAACCCTGTAGACACACCGATGACAACAGGTTATCAGGTAGATGACACTGAAGAAGCATTTTCTGACACTACACTGTACAGAAGGTTGCTAGGCAAGCTAAACTTCATTGCCAGATGTTCAAGACCAGACATTGCTGTTAGCTGTAATTTGCTAAGCAGACAAGTCAACAATCCTACTGTTAAGGATTGGAAAACTCTGAAACGCATAGCGCGGTATTTGAAAGGCACTATGCATTACAGACTGAGATTTAACAATCAGAAGTCTGGTGGTCTTGAGATATTTGCAGATGCAAGTTTTGGAAGTGACTCTACAAACAGGAAAAGTACGTCTGGAGTTTGCTATAAGTACAATCAGGGTCTATTTGATTGGTCATGCAAGAAGCAAACAACAGTTAGCTTAAGTACTTGTGAAGCTGAACTGAATGCACTGTCTTATTCACTTAAGGATTGTGAATGGTTGTTACAATTGTGCAAAGACATGAAAATTCCTGTCAAATGTCCAATCCAGGTTTACCAGGACAACAAAGCATGTTTGGCTTTGCTGAATTCTGAAGGTTGTAAGCAAAGCACGAAGCACTTGCAATTGAAGTTGCAACATGCTAGGGAACGTATTCAGAAGGGACTCGTAACGGTGTCCTATATGCCAGGTAATGAAATTCCTGCTGATGTATTGTCCAAGATTGTATCAAGGGATCAACACTGTACCTATGTGCAGAAGTTGGGTTTGTACTGATATGGTATGAACACGCTGCCCAGAGATGTTCACAGAAAGGGGGAGGATGTTGGTTTCTGCTTTCTTCTCTGTGCAGCGAAGTGCTTGTCATGAGACAGGTTGTTTACATTCCACAGTCAATGCACTGTTTGGAGTTTCTCACGGGAAAGGAGACTGGATGTGACGTACACTGGTTTCCTGTTTTTCACTGTTCTTTTGCAGTTTCACTTTGGTGATTCTCTCCGTGCTTTAGAGGAGAGAGGATGCATTTTCTGCTCCGGCAGAGGCAAGATGTTTTTCTGTAACATACCAGCTTTGAACTGTAAATAAAGCAATATAGAGTATGTAGTACGTACTCCTCATCCTTCCGCTGTGCACGGGACGCTGCTTCTTATCACCAACACCCAATGTTTTCTGTTCACTAAAGGATTCATAGGGGATGGAGGCAGCTTTTAGGGATTCTGCCTCCCTGTGATCCCAAACATGGTCCAGGGGATTGGCAGGGAGGTGCCCAGAGCAGATTTAGGGGAGGTGATGGGAGCTGCAGGGGGAAGGAGGATTGCTGAAAGTGTCTCTGTCCCCTATTCTTTTGATTGACAGTATTGGATACCTTCAATAACTGTAGAAGCCAAACTCATACTGCACTGAAAAAGCTATAGCATATGATCTCCAGCATGAAATGAACAATTTTTTTAAAAAAAATTAATCCTCAAATATTTGATCTTCCAGTTTGAATTTCTTGCAGCATCTCAGTACTGTTACCAAAACATCTAGTGAATGAGTTTGCCAAGGCACTGATCCATTAACACCATCAATCTCCTCCACAACCAGTCATTTAATTGCCTTGTTTGAAGATACTGCAGAAAATGTCAGATCTGAAATGGTCCTAGCAAGTACACCATGCAAGCCAAAAGAGAAAAGATGAGATTCAAAGATTCAAAAATAAATAAATGACAAAACACCATCAACTTGCAGAGCAGACTCCCATGGCTATCAAGTCCAAGAATTTACCATACAATCTTACACATGTCTACTCAAAAGTAAGTTAATGGGACATACTTCCAGATAGTATAGGATTGTACCTTAGTTTATTAGAAAATGCCTGTGGTCCACATATTGCCTAAGTCAGCTCTAGAAGGTGGATGAAACAGAGGTTGACTTTTCAAATTAATATCCAACATCAAAGATAGCCAGCATGGTTCTCTCCAGATATGGCTGAACTCAAGCACTCATCAGCCCCTGCCAGCATAGCCAATGGCTAGGAATAGTAAGAGATGAAGTCCAAAATTTGGAAGGCAACATGTTGGCTCCCCCATATCCTACATAATATCTAATCATGACCTCATTTCTCTATTGCAGTTCTTCTCATAACATTGATACTGGGGGATCTGTCGCCCAAACTTTTATTATTGGGTCATCACCAGAGTAACAGCAGATGCTATTCTAATGATTACACACACACACACACAGAGAGAGAGAGAGAGAGAGAGAGAGAGAGAGAGAGAGATTAGCCAGCTATTCATATTCCACGATGCTCAGTTCCCAGTGGGGCCACCTTTAAAGGAAAGTATTGATCTTTTTCAGTATGCTGTGACATGTACAAACAAGCAGTAAACTGCTGAACCTATTATACTGTGAGCTGTTATGTGCTTGTATGCCATTTGGGAACTTTCTAATTTTTTGACAACCTAAAGGGATTGCATACACAAACAGGGAAAGAGCAACAAAAAGAGAGGGAGGGAAGTTGTGTCATACAAGTCAAGGCAAACAAAGTTGGGAACGAGCAGAGTTTGAAAAAGAAATTGTAGACAAAATACATGAAACTAGATTGAGTTTTACAAGGGGAAATCTCATCACACAAACCTTTTTTTCCAGAGCGCGACTCTTTTATACTGCCATTTTTATAGCATTGTTTTATGTTTAATCAACATCCCCTTGCCACATGCCTGAGAAATTCAATTCCTTTTTCAGTAGGGAAAATAGAGTCTTACTGATTTTCATTACATTTACACCATTTTGTCCCATGTACTGTGGACACCTTCTCACTGGCTCCTGAGCTGACAACAACTGATTGATGGGAGAGCTGTGGTGAAGCTGAACACGGCCCGGCAGGATATTACATCTCCACATTCCTCGTCTTCTAAAGATGTGATGGCTCACATACTGCTATCTTGACCTGCATTGCCAGAAGCTTTTATATGCCAAAAGATGGCTGAGCTTTTTTAATAGCAACTCATTTTGATCATTTCAGGAAGACTGCATGAAAAGTCTACCTTTGATGATTAAAAAAGAAGAAGACTGCAAAATCCTCAGGGTGCGAGTAGAGGTCCACAGCCATTTGTCACAAGGTTGTGAAGATTTCCCTGTGTGATACAGTGGACATGACCACACACCACAAATTATTTGTAACCATAGGATAGTTGCCTGGTCTTAATATAACTGTCCTGGAATAATTGAAGCAACTGTGGGTAATAGCCCAAATGATTAGATGATGAGATCACTTCTTTAAAAGTACAATGGTACCTCTAGTTACAAACTTATTCATTCTGGAGGTCTGTTCTTAACCTGAAACTGTTCTTAACTAGAGGCGTGCTTTCGCTAATGGGGCTTCTTGCTGCCACTGCACTGCCAGCACACAATTTCCGTTCTCATCCTGGAGCAAAGTTCTCAACTCGAGGTAACTCTTCCAGGTAAGCGGAGTTTATAACCTGAAGTGTTTGTAACCTGAGACATTTGTAACTCGAGGTACCACTGTAACAGTATCAGGTCCCACTAAGAATTGCTTTATGCATTATGCAGCAATTCTATTGGCTGTGGCTACAAAAGAGCTGCATTGCGGTTTGTTGCAATAAATAGTTCAAAACATAAAAAGGGCACATGGAAGGAAGTCCTCAGTGGTTTACACTCCCTAGTATGTATCTACTCTAGGCATAGGATTGAACAATCTGTCTTTCGTATTCCATCCCTTCATATATTTCATGTTTTTCAAGTGGTGTGGAATGCCTTCCATCACCTTTGCCTGTGCTCCAGCTGCACCCCTATCTGGGCAAAGGCAGCCTAACTTCTCTATGCTCTTCTGGCAATGCCTGGCTAGACGTTGGATTGGCTGCCTGTGAAGATGGTTCAGAAACTGCAGCTGTCAATCAGCAACCCAAGTAACCCAGTAAGGCTCTAACACTGAAGATGGGTAGGTGGGAAGCTTGTGGGGCAAAATGGCTCCCAACCAATGCTCCTTCCTCCTTCTCATGAGATCCTGCAGGACTATCCCCATGATGGGATCCCCCGAGAGCACAATGTGGAGAAATAACTTTTGGAGCTTCTGTACGACCGAGCTATAATGGCTCTCCTCCTTGTCGTATCTTCGGAATCCATTGACCTCTGCGCCAACGGTGATTAACAACCTAAACCTTTAATGAGGCTTCAGGCACACTCCCCATTACGCAGAGTGTCCAAACAGCAGAAGGGGCCAGGAAATATGTGCTACATTGCTACGTTTATTTCTATCTATGCAGGACAGAAAAGAATATGCATTTGCTCTCTGTGAGAGACAGAGAAACAACAGGGAACAAAGAAACAGGAAACCAGTAACATCAACATCCGTCTCCCGTCTCCTGTGAGACTTCCAACAGTCTGGAATGTGAACAGAGTTTTGTGACTCCAAAAACGACACAGTGGCATAACAGAAATCTAACAATAACCTCCCCTGTTGCTCTCCAAGTGCCCATGCTGCTGGGCAAAGTCGTTCTCCTACCCTTCTGTAAGCATGTCAAATATTATTGCAATGTAAAAGCAAAAGTGTATGATCTTTATTAGGAGAAACAAGTGAGATATGCGAAGGGTGGGGAATGTGGCTTATGGACTGCTCCTTTTTAACATCCCAACAATATTCGCCATTCAGTTGCATTTCCCTTTGTTTTCCAATCTCCTACCAATGGACACTCATCATTCAGCAGATACTGAGTATGATCCTTAATTCTTTTCCTAAAGTTTTTCTGCTTATTTCTGCAAACCTCGTGCTACCTCCTCTTGTGCATGGATTGCACTATTTTGACTACGTAAGTATTGGCAAGAAGAAAGGAGTTCACTATCAGTTTATAGGACCTTTTTCAGCTTCAAAGGACAAATGGGCGAAATTCACTGATTAGACATACCTCATTGCAGCGTGAAGCAGGGATGAGCCTTCCAAATGTTGTTGAACTCCAGTTCCCATCAACCCCAGCCAACATGGTCAATGGTCAGTGATGGTCAGGGATGATCAGAGATGTGGTCCAACAACACCTGGAAAAGCCACAGATTGCTCAGCCTCCCAGCCCATAAACAAAAAACTGTTTCTTGTAGACTCAACAGGAATTTTGCTTATGATTTCAGAATATATAGCAATTTACGTTTCTTCTATCCATCCATCAAAGAAGTTAATATGAATGGTAGGGAAACCTAACTATGACATTTATAGCCCCAGTTTTAGATTGGTATTATTCTCTCTGGTAGGCAGACAACTGTGATTTGTCCATCTCATCTTTTCTACCTGTTGAAAGTGGCATTTTTATTGAAACCTGTTGATCATGAAAGAAAAAGGAAAGGCTGATTTGACAACAGTCCTGAACATCCTGGGAAACAAGAACTTATTGATAATATCAGATTATACATTTGTTAAGAGATTTGTGGCCGAGATTTTGATTTATTTCAAAACACTCTGGGAAATTCAGCACTCCTTCCTTTCTCTTTCTCCTCCCCAGCCCAAATATCCATCCCCTTCCCGCCATCAATTTAAATACACAGCACTAACCACAGTTCTCCCATCCCATTGAGTTCCTATGCAGATCCTTCCACGGTATTATTTATAATATTATTATTGCTGGCACACACACGTCCTATCCTACCTCCAAGAAGTGATGGGCATAACCATCTGCCATGACTTATTTTTGAAAAATTCATGCTGGGTCTTAGTAAACACAATCCACCCTGTTCTCACAGTGGCTGACCAGATGCCTGTGGGAAGCTGGGAAGACAGACATGAGTGCAATAGCCCACCTGCAATTCCCAGAAACTGGTATTCAACTGCCATTTTTGTCCAAGAAGGGAACAAACTGGCACACCAGCCAGAGCTGGTGCATCTGGTTGCTGAGGCCAGCGCACAACCTGGAAGCCACCACTAGAAAGGCCCATTCTCATCTGCTTCCTCCCCTGTGGCAGTAAATAAGAAGATCAAACGAAAGGAACGTCTTACCAGTTAGATTCTTTAATAATCACAGTGAGAGATAAAAGAACATGTCTCCCTAGAAATGGCGGTGCTCCCAATTAAGGCTCACTCCCCCTCTGTTCCTATTAATCTACGTCACTCCTATGCCTTGTAATATGAGTTTGTACCCTCTGAGCTTTCTGTTCTGTGACTTTCTGAGCTCTTCTCAACTTTGGGGAGGGCGGTGGAGAAATGCTGTCCAATGACTGTGAATCTGTTAACCTTCTCTCTTCTCCCAGTGTTGTTGCTGCTGCTGCTGCTGCTGCTGCTTCTTCTTCTTCTTCTTCTTCTTCTTCTTCTTCTTCTTCTTCTTCTTCTTCTTCTTCTTCCTGCTGTGTTTCACATCCAGTATTTCCCAGCTTCTGCCTTCTGAACTATGCTCCTCTGCAAACCACTGTTCCAAATCTATGCTGTCCTCTTGTTCCTTGTTCCTATGTTCTTGTTCCTTGTTCCTGGGCAGCCCTCCTCAGTACAGTCCCTGACATCTCCAGACTGCCTGTGTAGTAGCCTGAGTACTCCCAGACAACATGCTTATTATTTCAGAATAGGTAAGCAATTTATAATCTGGACAGTGGACCCACTCACCTACAAGGCCTTCAGGATCTAGTTTGCTGGACCTCATCCAGCACACAGTATCCACTGGTTCTGGGCTTGCACCCACATCTAATTCAGATAGAGTTGGGTATCATCAGCATACAGAGAAAGCTTTGCTCCAAATCTCCAAATGATCTCAACCAATGGCTTCTGATAGGAATGTTAAGCAGCAACTAGATTGTATTCTGTGGGACCCTATGGTATACTTGCCAGGAAAGAAGGAAGTTCATGACCAGAAAACACATAGCTTCTCTGCTGTATCTGTGCATCACTGAATTGTGGTCACAACAACTAGCATGAACCAGGCTGTTGGATGTGAGTGCCTTTCCCCACAGCAGCCCCTTGAACATATAGTGAGTTTATCCACTTTCAGATACCTGTCTGTGCAGTGCCCCTCACTGTATTGGCATCTATGTCTTTTCATATTGCACATCCTGTATCAGTGCCCAAGGGTGTGATATTATCAATTACTGAGATCACTGACACTATTAATAAACATTTTACTGGAAAGACAATTTCAAATTAGATAGATCACAGATTTTGCCATTCATCACCAGATATCACAGAGTGGTCATTGCACATAACAATTTATAGTAACTTAGATGTCAACATTTTATTTTATTTTAAGGCTCACTAAATCAATTAAAAAACAGCACAGTGGCTCCCAGTTACTCTTCATCCTGTGAGTTTCTTTCAGAGGCAATTATGTCAATGAAAAAGGAAGTGCAATAAAAATGAAATATGTGGTGCTTTTTGCCATACAGAAACCAGAGCATGGGATGCATTTTTCTGCTGCTTACAATTTCCCCCATTCTCTCAGAAAATCAGCCTTCACCAACCTTAATTCTCCAAGTGCTTTTGACTACAGCTCCCATCAACCCTGGCCAGCAAAGCAACGGCTTGTAATGGAAACTGTCCATCACAGCTGGTGAAATCAAGTCAAGAAGGATTGATCATATTTGTTCCGTGAGTGGTGAATGTCTTCTCATGGGAAGGGGTGGTGCCTGTTGCATCAAAGAAGATGGTAGTCTAACCACTATTGAAAAAGCCAATCCTGGTCCCAATGGACTGTAACAACTCTCCACTGGTCACAAATTCTTCCTTCTTGGTGAAGGTGATTGAGAGGGTTGTGGTGGAACACAGGCAGACATTCCTGGATGAGACTGAGTAGCTCAGTTCATACCAGTCAGGGTTCAGGACTGGGTTGGGGACTGATTCAGCTATGGTTTCCCTGACCAATGGCCTTTAGAGAGAGTGTGTCAGAGGGAGTGCAAGCCTGCTCCTTTTGCTCAATCTCTCAGTGGCCTTCAGTACCTTTGCATCTCACCATTCCACAGTGAGATGAGGAACACCTGCTGTGTCCACTGGAAAATCCCCCAGAGCATTCAGTGATCCATCAGGGTCCCTAACCAGAGGAGCATAGCTGCTGTGAGTCCAAACAAGACTCATCTACATTAGTAAAAATAAAACATTATAAATGCGTTATAACACAGTGACACCAGATGGCGCTGTAGAACTGAAATCAGAACTCTATGGAATTTTCCATTGTGGGCTTTAAATTTGTTGGGTTTTTTTTCAGAGCATTTTCAGAGTGTTTTTAAAAGCTGTATAGATGCAGCCATAGAGACACCCCATTCCCATTTCCAGAGCATCCCTCTCCCCACTTGGAGCAAATTATATGTGCTTCTTGTGAAGAGGGATTGGTCGCTCTGAGAATTATGGCTCTGGGGGTAGAACAGGGGTCTCCTCTCAACACCACACCCTTAACAGGCTACAACTCCAAGAATTGTTTGGAAGAAGCCATGGCTGTTGAAAGTTGGCATCATAGTGCTTTAAATGTATTTTGTGACTGTGAGCTAGATTGGAACCACTGGCATGCCTTCAGCCTCACAGACACCAGTCTACTGCAACTGGCCCATTTCTCTGCTTTTCCGATAGCTGCCAGCATTCTAGCCTTTGGGAACACAACTGCCTATAATACGGCATATACTCATTCCTACTCAGTGCATGAATACAAATACAGACAAGAAAAGAACAACAGATGCACACAAGCCCTTACCTTCCCCTTTCCCTGCATTTCACCTTTGTTGTTGTTGTTGTTTCTTTTTGCTCTGTCACTGTGAATTCAGTTGCTTTGCGAAGAGCCCCTAAACATATAGGGCAAGAGTATATATTTACCAACATCATCACCTTTCTGATCTCCCCAAAGGCAATCCATACACAGGGCAGGACTGAGGGATAGTTCATATGCCATAACTTCACTCTGGCGGCGGATGAAAAGGTTTTTAGAGCTTGGAGGGTTTCATTGCAAGTGTCTTTTGTCCCTTTTCTCTCTCTCTTTCACCATTTTTGCTCACAGATAATATTGGATAAGCCATGCTTCGAATAGAAGAGCAAGGCGAAAGCTGTGGAAGACAATAACAATGACGTGGCCTCCAGCACTGCATTCCTATTTCTCTTTGCAGCAGATGCTGGCCATCCATTCAAGCATAGGAAGAGATCCAACTACGCCTCTTTTAAATATTTCAATGAGAATTTTTATTCTCTTTCTGTTGCAAGCTCAAGAGAGAAATGTATAAACTGAAATGGGGATGTGAAGTCAGCCAGCAGGGCTTTTTACTCCTCCAAAGTTGCACACATGATATCGGCACGACACAATACCGCCCAATCCTTTTTCAAAAAATTAGATAAAATCAGGTTTTGTGGAGAAAAGGAATGAAACAACACTTTGAACTTCAGCTCAAAGTTACCTGTTATCCCATCACTTTTCCGGTGTCTTCAGAAATGTTTGAACAGCAGCGTGAAGCCTTATTTGTTGCTTGTTTTTGTTTTTTAGCACCTAAGCCTGATTATGGAAGAAATCACTAGAGAATCACCCATTATTGGGTTTTGGATTTTAAATATTGATTAGACTCTCACTCAACACATTCTGCAGTTGAAAAGAACATGATTGATAGGAGACTTGAATGCTCCTCAATGTGGATAAAACAGCAGTGTGTGCCCTGGTGTTTTTAGTAGTTATATCCTCTCATTTTTACTGGTGTAGGATTAAACTAAAACGGCCATTGTGAAAGATAAATGTCCTCATGTGGTACAATCTCTGCTGCCATTTTCTCTTGGGGCTAAGCTGCCCTTAGCCATCTGCCAACACTGTTGGCAGAAGTGTTGCATTTTGCTTTTGGGAAAATACAATTCATTCCTAGATAGCACATCCTTTGCTATCCCCATGCAGAGTGTTTGGCATTTCCTGGACAATGCCTCTGCTGTGTTATTTATCCATGCATTTCTTTATGTCTACTCCACCTTTAAGAGCAAATCCTCAAAAGCTTTGAAATGGATTTAGAAAATCAGTTTCCTCCAAGAGCATCTGGATCTGGTCCGTGACCACCCACTCGAGAACCTTGCACAAGAAGAGAAGAAGGATATCGACAATCTGGAATGTGGGCAGAAGAGGGTCTAGAAACCAAGCCTCATATGGAACAGTTGAGGGAGTTAGGTATGTTTAACCTGGAAAAGAGGAGAGGAGACTGTGATACCAATCTTCAAATATCTCAAGGGTTGTCACTGTTATTCTAAAGCAGCAATGCTACAGCAAGCAAAGGCTATAGCAGCCAAGTCTGCTGCTTGTGGCTGGAAAGCCAAACAGGAAGTTTGTGACTGTTGCCATGGGAACAAAGGGGCAGTCCATTCTGTACTGAGCCCCGGATGTTAGCTCAGTGGGTTTGTCATATGACCTGTGCTGGAAGTACATGGGAGGAGTTTTATTCTAACTGCTGATGAGTGCAGACATGTTTTCTCTGTACTGAAGTAAAAGACTGGAATAAAAGATGTAAATAGATTTCTGTCTGCTTCTTTCCCCTCCCTGGGGACACCAAAGGGGAGAGAGGAGCAGTTGGTGTGTTTTCCTCACAGCCTGAGGAAAATCGCCGGAACGGACCTCGCGTATGTTTTATCCTGCCGGGAGTCGCCGGAGGGAGGTCTAAGGAATTCAGCCGGTGCCTGAACAGATAGGCACATACCTCTGAGACGGGCCAGAATTCCAACAGTGGTAGCAGACGCCGGTTGCTGTTTTCATCGACCTCTGCAGAAGAAGTGGCCTCCATGGAAGCCTGAGGTGAGAAGGCTGATTCTCTGCAGCCAGAAGCTGACCAGAGGAATCTGAAAGCCAAGCAACGGAGCCCAGGTATGAGATTTTCGGGCTTAGAAGTGTGAATGCAGATTGATTTATTCCCTGCTCCGAGGGAGAAACGTTTGGGAAAACAGCTCCAGTCAAAAGAGAAACTGCATTCCAAACATTCCTGTGGTTAATCCTGTCCAAGGGATGGAATGCACTGTTGCTAAGCGACGCCCTTCAGTGAAGGCCATGCCTCAGAGAGGAGAAGTGAAAGTTAAAATGGAATGTTTTGTCTTCAGAGTCTGAAGAACTCTTGGAAAATTCCAACGCAGCCAGCGTTGAGAGCTGCCAGGTGCACAGAGTGTAAACAAGCCAGCTATTGGATTTTAGAGGCTTGTGTTTGAGAGTCAATGCAAGGACTCAAGATGGATGCCAAGAGGGGGGGAGGCCTGCCTTCTCCGCCCCTTTTGACCAGTGACAATTATGCATCTTGGTCTATTAAGATGAAGGCCCTGCTGCAGAATCAGAGACTGTTTGGGGTGATTGAAAACCCCATTCCAGCAGCACCAACGCGTGCTTGGGAGTCACAGGATGTGAAGGCCAGAACTGCCATAATTCTGTGCGTGTCAGATTCGCAGCTGATCCACATACAAGATTTACTGCACGCGAGAGATGTTTGGGACACGCTGAGAAGGACACATCAGAGAGATGCAGGTTCTTCAGCGTTGCTGTATTTTGAGAAGCTGACCAACCTGAGGCTTGCACCTGATGGAGATGTTCAAGCGCACCTGACGGAAATGAAATTTCTGCGTCAACAGATGGTGGAACGCAATTTCTGTCTGGATGAGGAAGTGTTTTGCTTCATGGTGATCAACAGCCTGAATCGGACTTACAAAACCGTTGCCAGTCAGCTGGGGTCTCTCCCAGCAGCTGATCTCACGTCGGAGAGGGTCTTTGCCGTGGTTCTTTGTGAACATGACAGACTTGCTGCCCTGGAAGTGAAGGACAGGGGGAGCCAAGAACGGAGTTCTGACACCCCCACTGCTGTTGCTACTGGAGAAGACGCTGTAGCTTTAAACGTTGTCCGATGCTACAATTGTGACCAGACTGGGCATCTTCAGCGGTACTGTAAGAAGCCACGTAAGAACAGAGGAGCCAAGGCGAGCTCCACAAAGTCTGAGGCGTCAGACAAAGGTCACACCAAGCCAAAGGCAAAGACTGCAAAGGCTTTGATGTCGCTAAAAGCCACACCAGAGGTGGGAAACTTCTTTATCCTAGACACCGGATGCACGCAGCATATGTGTCGACACAGAGGACTATTTTCTACGTTTGAGAAGCAAAGCTTCGTGGTGCAACTAGCCAACGGTCAAAAGCTGGAAGCGACCGGGATTGGAACTGTGTATCTTAAAAGTCTGAACTTGACTATAAGCAATGTTTATTTGGTTCCAGAGTTGAAGTTTAATCTGCTCAGTGTTTCGCAGATTGCCAAGAAGGGACTAAAACTGTCCTATGATGATCAGGACTGCGAGATCTACAAAGATGGAGAGTTGTATCTTTCTGCCAAAGAGAAAGATGGACTGTATTTGTTGACTTTTGATCAAAGTGATTACATGAAATGTAATTCTTGTGATTCTAACGTGATCTCTTTTGCAGGTGTAGCTGAGAAAAACGCCAAGCAGGTGACCTCGAGGGTCAACAGGGCATTTCAGCGGGTGTATGCTGATGTGATTGGTCCTTTAGCACCATCTAGAGGCAATGCAAAGTATTACCTAATATGTGTTGATTCTTTTACAGGTTTTGTCTGGCTTTATCTTTTGGAGAGACCGAAAGAAGCCTTAGAAAGGTTTAAAGAGTTTTGTGACAAGGTTAAAAATATGCATGATGCTGACATAGATTGTCTTTGCACAGATGAGAAGCCAATTTTTCTTTTACAGGAGTTCCAGAGGTTCCTGAAGAAGAAAGGGATAAGACACAAAACTGCTAGTTCCGAACAAGCTTGGAACAAATGTGTTTGTGTTAGGGTGAACAAAGAATTGCAAAAGGGAATGGAAGCGCAATTGCTTAGTTCACATCTGCCACATGAGTACTGGGCTGAGTCGCTAATGTCATTCTGTTACACGTGGTTGAGAAAGTTTTCAAAAGAGTTGGGATGTTCTCCTTTTGAGAAACTGTTCCACAGAAAACCTTCTGTTGCCCATTTCAAGGTTTTTGGGTCTCATGTGAGGACAGAAGCTCCAGGTGGAGTAAAGAATGCCAGAGGCATTTTTGTGGGTTATGAAAAGGGTCTCTACAGAGTAATTTTGTCTGAATCTGGTCAGGTGATTCTCACAAAATTTCTAGAGAGTGCTCCTGAACAGGAGAGAGTGATTGTTCACACATTTCCCACAGGTGATGATGATTCTGATGATGATGATGATGATTTTGATCTTATTGAGTTCAGTAGTACTGATGATGACAGCGATAGCTCAGACAGCTCAGTTGTCACAGTCATTGAGAGGAAATCTCACACAATGACTAGACCCTCAGAAGAGGAGGATGAACCACTGATTAAGCTTAGTACTGGTTCTCCAGAGAGTCCAAAGGCTGAACCAGAAATTAGAGAAGAGCAGCACCTCTTACGTAGGTCTGAGAGAGCAACGAAGGGTGTACCACCCAAGAGGTATTCACAAGAGTTTGCTAACTTAGCTGTTGCTGTTGTAAACGACCAAGGTCAGATTGAAGCTGTGTCTGAGTCAGAGACAAAGGCACAACAGAGAGTTGTTAACCAAGGTAATGCAGAAGCACTCATTCCTTGGAAGTCACACAACCAGAGAGGTACATTGGTAAAACCAGTGGCGGGTAGTTCCAAGGGTGGAACTGAAACAACAGGGGAATGTTATAAGTATAACAACTGTTTGTTTTCTTCTCTGGATGACGCTTTGCTCGCTGCACGCATTGATACTTTAGGGGGAGTATGTTATTCTAAAGCAGCAATGCTACAGCAAGCAAAGGCTATAGCAGCCAAGTCTGCTGCTTGTGGCTGGAAAGCCAAACAGGAAGTTTGTGACTGTTGCCATGGGAACAAAGGGGCAGTCCATTCTGTACTGAGCCCCGGATGTTAGCTCAGTGGGTTTGTCATATGACCTGTGCTGGAAGTACATGGGAGGAGTTTTATTCTAACTGCTGATGAGTGCAGACATGTTTTCTCTGTACTGAAGTAAAAGACTGGAATAAAAGATGTAAATAGATTTCTGTCTGCTTCTTTCCCCTCCCTGGGGACACCAAAGGGGAGAGAGGAGCAGTTGGTGTGTTTTCCTCACAGCCTGAGGAAAATCGCCGGAACGGACCTCGCGTATGTTTTATCCTGCCGGGAGTCGCCGGAGGGAGGTCTAAGGAATTCAGCCGGTGCCTGAACAGATAGGCACATACCTCAAGACGGGCCAGAATTCCAACAGTCACATGGAAGATGGAGCAAGCTTGTTTTCTTCTGCTCCAAGGGAAGAATGTGGACCAGTGACTTTGAGGTACAAGAATGGAGATTCTGACTAAACATAAAGAACTTTCTGGTGGTAAAAGCTATTTGATGGTGGAACAGACTCACATAAGAGATGGTAGATCTACCTTCCTTGGAGTTTTTTAAGCAGAGGTTGGATGGTCATCTGTCATGGATGCTTTAGTTTATATTTCTGCATTGCAGAGGTTTGGACTACATACTGAAAACAGCTTCAGATTATGAACATATATGGGGGCCAGCAATCAAACGGTCTTTAGGGACGGCTTTCTTGGACACTGTGTTCAGTGGTACCTCGGGTTACAAACACCTCGGGTTACAAATACTTCAGGTTACAGACTCAGCTAACCTGGAAGTAGAGGGGATAAGAACTTTACCTCAGGATGAGCACAGAAATCGTGCGGCAGTGGCGCGGCGGCAGCAGGAGGCCCCATTGGTTAAAGTGGTGCCTCAGCTTAAGAATGGTTTCAGGTTAAGAACAGACCTTCAGAACAAATTAAGTTCGTAACCAGAGGTACCACTGTATAGACATTGTAGATGCAAAATGCTCATACCCTTTTCAAGGTATAGATATAGGGTAGTGGTTGCTAAACTTTTTGGACCAGTGGGTACAGATGGAATTTTGAGAAAATGCCATGGGCACCTGTCCCCAAATGACTGTTATAGGGGCATGGCAAAGTACAAAATGGCTGCCAGAGAGAGCAGAAAAAGAGTCGGAACTACAAAATGATGCAGATACCCCCTCACACACACCCAGTCAATAATAAGAACCACTCCCACACTCTTTGCACCTCTTCTCTGTTCAGAAAGGAGCTTGGGTGTTCTGTCTGGGCATCCAATGAAATGTCAGCATGTTTAAGGGTGTGTGGTCAACATAGGAGAGGCTGAGTCAGGGCAAACAGGAACTGAGCAGTAAGCGCAAACGGTCTCTTGTGCATTGTGGGTTTTTGAGGGGGTATTTACTAAGACATTCTGTGGAAGGACACAATGCCAACCTGTGATGTAGAAGTTCCCATTGGCACACATAAAATACCAACTCTGTACAAAGTAATTCTACTGCAAACTTCTTCTTCAAAAATCTAGTAGTTCCACAAAAAAACACACCAGATAGTCTTCTTTCAGCAGAGGGGATAATAAGTAACCTCCAGGCACCATCATTAGGTGATAATAGAATTAGACATGAAGATGGGGAGGTCCCCCATGACACTCTCAGCATGCAAGCTCTACTGCAATTCCTATCTCATGCATGTCTCTCACAAAAAGACATCTTTTCACAGATAATCAGTCCCTCAGTTGACAAGAGACAGCTGGGGACCATATTGCCACATCTACCTTGTTGATAATAACCACTGTTCGTTCATTATCCAGATACTTTGTTTACTTTGTTATTGTTCTGCCTGTAAATTGCATTTTCATTTTAAGGTCCCCTGAGGTTTCTCCTGCCCTTCTCTTGTTTCCTGCATATGCGACAGACTGCATGACTGACCACACTTTTATTTTTCTGGACGAGATCATGCAAAATGGATCAGAATGCCTTTCAAAGGAATGTTATTGACATCTTAGAAAAACTTCAAGGGAAGGACCAGAGCTCAGTAGGAGAGAATTTGCCTGGCATGCAGAAGGCCCTAGTTGCATTTAGTCCAGTGTCCTGTTCTTACAGTAGTCAACCAGATACCAATGGAAAGCCTGCAAGGCGGATGTGAGCACACCACCACTCTCTCCTCTTCTGAGCTCCTTGCAATTCCTTTTGCTTTTTACCGCCCTATAGTTTGGTGTCATCAGCAAATGTGGCTATCTCACAGCCAGTGGCGGAGTTTCATGCTCTGGCACCGGGGGGCGGAGAGTAGGTGGGGCTGGCACATGTCCCGGGGGCATGGCGCACCACCTGCAGGGGCATGGGGCATGTCCTGGGGGCGTGGCATCCAGCGCGGGCGGGGGGAGCAGCCACGATGGCACCCCACCGGGATCTCACTGCGCTCCCCCACACTCTTCTTCCTCCGCCAGTGCTCACAGCTTGCTCCAAACTTCAGAATTAAAGCTCAAAAGCCCCAGTACAGATCCTTTTAGAATCTCTTTCTGTGTGTCTCTGTCTCTCTCTCACACACATACACACATTCTAACCCCATGCTGTTTACTTTTAAAGTGCATTGCCTAATCAACTTCACCGAATGGCATTTCGTCAGAAAAATGTGTCCTTAAAACTCTCTAGGTAGGCCAGTGAGCTTTATTTCTGAACGGATGCAGTATCACTGTGTGACCCCCGGTGTTGCAGGATCACCCCTGGTGATCACCTTTTTTTAAAAAAATACTCTAATGGTCTGATCCATGTTACTTTTTGCAGGTGTTGACCCAAAATTATGCTCCGCTCTATTTCCATATATCTGCAATTACACTTCCATTCATAATATTTTCACCACATATTTGGAAACAACTAAACTGCTGAGAACTGCATCACCATATTTGGACAGTATGAAATCTGGTGGACAGCTATATTAATCCAAGTTCAGGTAATTTTTTTGCAAGATCATGTATTTTTTTTCCACATAGGAATTTGCAAACATCAAATTCCTCAACCATCCCTAACACACAAAAGTCTGTGATAAGAAGTTTTTAAGTGCACGAGGTTGGTAGTAAGGATATATATAGTCCAACCACATAGAACCTCAGAGATTACTTCTTTATAATTTGCTTTCTTTATAATTTGCTTTCTACTTTGCATATCTAGTTATCCAAAGCATTTACATGCTTTGTATTTATCCAAAGCATCCTGCTTAGGATGTTGGGCCTGTGTGCAGTCAGTTGTATCACAGCACAAGTACAGTAATAGAACAACAGATCAAAATCCTTCACAATTAAAATTTGCAACAGATTGCATTGCCTGAGTGAAGAAGAAAGTATCTGCCCTCCACCAAAAGGATTTCAGTGGAGGTTGCAGGTATCAGGCAAGCCTCTTTAAGGAGGGCATTCTAAAACTGGGACTCCATTGTCAAGAAAGCCCCTCCCATTGGTGGCAAATTAGGTCCATCTGAGAAAGGAAGCAGCCAGTTTTGTTATCAGACAGAACAGGCATTCTGGGCATGCTCCAGGTCTTCCCTCTTCCACATGTGGTTCAAATTATAACACAATACAATTGGCTCCCAAAGGAAGCAAAACCGAGCTAAATTTAAAAGCAACACAAACAAAACTTAACAAGGAAAATTCACCAAATACATTCATCATCATCATCATCATCATAAGTTTATTTGTATGCCAACTTTCCATGGCAAAACCATGCTCAAAGTGGCTTACAAGAACACATGGAATAAAATACGACAACATTTCAGGATAATTAATTAACAATTAAAATAAATTGACATACTAATATTAACAGGCCAAACAAGCATCTCACATTAATAAATATTGAAACTCTACCCTAAAAAGGAAGTACAAAATGCCCCAATAGCAGCAAAAACAGTTTAGCTCAGCCAAAACTAAATGCTGACCCCCAAATACACCTATAAATAAATATTTATTCTTAAATAATTCTTAAATAAATATTCTTGCTCCAGTTGGCACTCTACCTCACCTACAGCAGCCATTCCAGCAGGTTGAGAGAAAGGCAGGTGGGACTGCAGGACCACTCCACTGGCCCTGTCGAAAGACTTGCAACTCATGATTCCTGGGAGCAGTTGCTGAGGAGGAGCGGTGCCACAGCCAAGACCTCCTGGCAGTGGAGTCGCTGCCGCCTACCAGGAATGAGGTGGTAAGGAGGTTGATGCCGTGTGGGCACATTGGCAGGCACACTGGATTGGTTTTGCTGATGTGACTGCACATCCCTGACTGCTCCATCACCTTCCCCCTCTCTCCGGAACCAGTAAGTGGAAGTGACTCCACTGCCAGGCCTGTTGTCACCTCTCCACATATTCTTCTCTTTGTACTCTTCATTATTAGATCTCTGTTACTAGGAATTAGCAACCAAACTTGCTTTTCCCTTCCTTCCTCCCTGCCCAGTCTCTTTTCCTTTTGTGTCTTGTCTCTCAGATGAGGAACCTGATGGCAGGTTCCCTACAGTCTTCTCACAGATTTTTGTAGACCACTCTGGGAGCCTTTAAAAGGTCAGTCAGCATCAGCAGCTAGCTAAATAATCCAAAAAGAAGACTGGTCTGCAAAATGGAATGGCATTTGAAATATACTCGGAGTTGAGTGTGAATTTCGTGCTCTTTATTCAGCTCATAGTAGCGAGGAATGCAAGTTCCCCCCAAAATATCTGCTTTATATATGAAATATACTCGCAATATACATTATTTACACAATGGGCTGCATGTGATTGGCTAATTCCGGGATTCTCCTGTAGGCCAATCAGGTTGTGGATTCACTTCCACCTGGAGCTGGATTGGGTGGCTCCTGAGGACCAATCATACTGCTGCATTGTTCTAGGACCAATCAGACTGCTGCATTCTGAATCCTATTGTTTTAGGACCAATCAGACCACTGCATTTTGGATCCTATTCAACTCAGTACATAACAGCATTTAACCACATTTCTTCTGACCCAAGACTGTCACTCTTCAAGCTCCCTACTCATGCCCCCTCTGAAAATAAATCAAATTTCTTACTCAAAAAGGAGGAAGAGGAAGAGGAGGACAGCAAGACTTTTCCAGTTTGATGAAGGGGCAAATTCCTTATTCAAGGGAGGCCATGATAACAATTGAGTTGCGTCCTGCTAGACGGACAGTGTGTACAATTCACGCTGGGACCACCATAATCGTTCAGAGGTTGTCACTTTTTAAAGTGCCCCTTTCAAATATTCGCCTCTTCCCTCTTCGTGACTCCGATTAGCAAGGCAGTTTTGCAAGGCCTTGGAGAGGGAGCATATAGTCTAGCTGCTGCCTGTCAGTCTTCACTAATTCATAATGCATAATCATCCCCCCTCCCACCACCAATTTATAATGAATTCTTGGATGTCTCAGCTAAGCTGTAGGAGGCTAGGGAGTAATATTTGCTTTTTCCTGACAAGGCTGGAAATTTGACAGTGCAGATATCAATGGGCCATAAACAAAGAACCACCAAAACCTTGAAATGCCTGCATTCACTTAAGCTATGCTTGCTTTGTGAATATAAATAGGTAGCTTAGGGAAGGCATTACATTCCTGCAGTATTTTTATTCTCCATCTCTTAATTAGCCAGAAGGGCTACAGAGGGCATTTTACTGCAGCAGTACTAGGAAAAATATAGAGGAAAAGGTGCTACAGTGTCTCCTAGTTATGAGAGATCATTAGACCAGAATGTCTGTTCAGGAACTTTAAAACAGGCTTCTGATAAAATGTGTGGAGGGCTTGTTTGGTTTTTTAATATCTATTTTCCACAAGAGTCCCCTAAGTTTAGAAAGGAAGAAAGAGATGGTTTTGGTAAACAGGAGTCATTAACCTGATCTGCAAAGAAGCATTGCCACCTGAAATGATGGGGTTCTTTACATCAAGGAAGCAATTCCTTATTAGGAACTACTGAAAGCTGCGTAAAGTAGGTGTGTGTGTGTGTGTGTGTGTGTGTATTAGCTCTAGCACTTTGCTTCATCTCTGTTCAGAAGCTCCATCTTGAGAGTGTAAGGAGGCGGTCTGACATCGTGTGTGACATCACAGAGCATAGCCATTATGGCTAGTAGTTATTGGCAGCCACTTATAGCTACCTCTGCCATACACTCAATAGGCAGCCTTAAGCAAGGCACACACTCTCAGTCTCAGTGCCCACGTCTGCAATACAAAGAATCACAATACTGCCTGAATATACTGTATTTTTCGCTCTATAAGACGCACCAGACCACAAGACGCACCTAGTTTTTGGAGGAGGAAAACAAGCAAAAAAATATTATGAATCTCAGAAGCCAGAACAGCAAGAGGGATTGCTGTGCAGTGAAAGCAGTGATCCCTCTTGCTGTTCTGGCTTCTGGGATAGCTGTGCAGCCTGCATTCACTCCATAAGACACACACACATTTCCCCTTATTTTTTAGGAGGGAGAAAGTGAGTCTTATAAAGCAAAAAATATTGTAACTGGGTTATCGTAAGGATTACAACGGGGTCACCAATGTGGGCACTGGTGGTTGGCAAAGACCAGGGCTTCCCAAAGACCAGGGCTGCCAGCCAAGAGCTCCCCTAATCTCATCGCCTCACTCTGCCCCTCCCTTGATCCTGAGAGCAGTAGCAGCACCAATGTCAGGAAGGTGATGCTGCAACTCCACCCCCCTCACATCCAGCTGCCGGTTGAAGCTCTCAAAGAGACCTTCCAGTTTTAAACAGCATGATGAGATGGGAAAGAAGACCCAACTCTTGTATTTTTAATGCCCAAATAATGTTGGCAGGTGGAGTTTGCATCAAAACACCTTCTCTTCCATCTGGACTCTTTAGACTCTATCTTCTCTCCTAAATGTGCCTTCCTCTTCCTACTCTGCTTGCCCTAGGGCAGATGTGAAGAACCTTTGACACTCCAGATGTTGCTGAACTACTACTCCCATCATCCCTGACCATTGGCCATGCTTGCTGGGGCTGATGGGAGCTGTAGTTCATCAACATCTGGATGACCAAGGTTCCCCTACACCTGCCCTAGGGTTCAAGCCTATATCTAATGGTCTCAGGTTACACGATTTTGATTCAACATTAGGAAAACCTTCTTAATGGTAAGAGAAGTTCAGCAATGGAACATATTACCTGGAAGTCTTCAAGTAGAGGCTCTGGATTTTCTGCACTAGACAGAGTTGAACCAGATGGTCCACAGGCCCCACTCCAATGGTGTGATCCTATATTATTAACGATTTACCAAATCTCTGGTGGCCTTGGGCCTTCCAATGGGAATGAAGCTTTGTATTCCATAAGTATTGGAAACCCTCAGGTGCCTGTAGGCTTGCAGATCAGCACCCTTTCTGTTCTAAGTCTCTGCAAATGTCAAATTAAACAAAACCTAACCTATGCAATCAATAAACAGCTGAGCTTTCCATGATTTAACTGCCACTAGAACTCACCCTTTTACACTACGTGATTGCCTCCCTTCCCTAGACAGCTGTCAAAGTTATAAATGCTGCAGGTTTGATTCTGAGAACAATACTGTGTAAGGATGATGAGGGAAAGAAAAGAAGAAAAAGCACCTTGCAATTAAATATTTTAACAGACATTTTCAAAGGTGTTTTTGATGGAATATAAAATTAATGTTACCACCAGAGCACATCAGAGACCTGAGATTATACAGTACCTATCACTTTTGCAGGTATAAAAATAATACCCTGAGATGTTTTATACCAACATCTATTTTAACTTTCATCTTGGAGGCATTTGCATAACCCGCTATTTCTTTATTCAGTTTCTACTTTTTTATTAACTTACTTTTAAAAATTTACCTGTAAGAGCAGTTTACTAATGTTTCACAAACTTTGTAGCCATGTTTGATGTTGGCAGTGAGCAGTCCTGTTGACAGACTTGGCCGGGTGATGATCCATGTTGGAGAAGCAGATACTCCTCTGTTCTACCTCTATTATTTTTATGGTTTTTTTATATCAAATTTACTTATTATGTCAAATGTTTATTTTAGCTTTGTATTAGGTAAAGGTAAAGGGACCCCTGACCATTAGGTCCAGTTGTGGCCGACCCTGGGGTTGCGGCGCTCATCTCGCTTTATCGGCCGAGGGAGCCGGCGTACAGCTTCCAGGTCATGTGGCCACCATGACTAAGCCGCTTCTGGTGAACCAGACTAGCGCACAGAAACACCATTTACCTTCCTGCCGGAGCAGTACCTATTTATCTACTTGCACTTTGACGTGCTTTCGAACTGGGCAGGAGCTGGGGCCGAGCAACGGGAGCTCACCCTGTGGCGGTGATTCGAACTGCAACCTTCTGATCGGCAAGTCCTAGGCTCTGTGGTTTAACCCGCAGTGCCACCTGCATCCCTATTTTGTATTAAATGGTTTATAAATGCTTTTGAATAGGTAATTATTCCACATTAACTGTGCAATTATGGCTATTACCAAATTGGCTTGAAGTAAGTGGTATGCAAATGTGTTGCAGACATAAATGTAATCGGCAACTATGTAGAAGGGATGCCACATGGAATATGGCACAAACTTGTTTTCTCCTGCTCTGGAGGGTAGGACCCGAACCAATGGATTCAAGTTACAAGAATGGCAATTCCAACTAAACATTAGGAATCATTAAAGACAGTGAGAGCTGTTTGACAGTGGAATGGGCTCCCTCAGAAGCTGGTGGACTCTCCTTCTTGGCGGTTTGAATGGCCATCTTTCATAGATAATTTAGATGTGATTCCTGCATTGCAGGAAGTTGGACTAGATGACCCTCAGGGACCCTTCCAACTCTACAATTCTGTGATTCTATGATTAGCATGCCCATGCCAAATCAAGCCAGTGATACGTCTGAAGACCTTAGGCCCTCCAGCTGTTACTGAACTCTCTTCAGTCCCAGCAATCCTGGCCAACATTCACAGGGTCAAAGGTTCCCCATCCATCTGGTCCATTATCCATCTGGTCAGCATTTTGTGCAACAACGGTGCCAAGACAGATGCTTCAGTGAAGCTCACAAGCAAGGACTGACAATATTTCCTTCCACCGATAATAGACACCAGGGTAACGTCAACTGATTTATACTGGCTTCCATCCTTCATTTTTTTTCCCTGTAAACAAAGGGGACTTCCAACCATGTAAAGGAGAATTCTGCTCATAGAAATGATCTCTCTGTGAGTGAAATTGTCCTACCATTAATGAAAGTTCATTGCATTCAGGTACTAGCAGGGTCCATGCTACTGCCTCTAGGGAAGTGAAGGTGTCTGTGGCAACAAATTGAGAGGCAAAGTTTCCATAGCTCAACAAGTTTAGCGCCAATAGGAGCTATCAGCATTTGGCAAGCAGACACCAAAATAAATAAAAAATCTAAATATAATTTTTGAAAGATCAACAGTGCTCCAGTACTGAATTTTACAAAAAGGCATATTACAATTTGGCGCTTATTGGGCGATTTCCCATTAGGCGTCATTTCATTAAAACAAAATGTTCCAATATTAAAGATATACTGGAACAATGAGGACAATGACAATTGCAAATGCTTTGAAATGAGGAGGAGGAAGCCCTAATTTGTTTAGATCATTTTAATTTCACTTCAAAGAACTTGATCTCATAAAGAGACTGCCATCTTTCTGCTTCTCTGCATAGTGCATTGCTGACTGACTCTATTTTCATTTGGCTTTTCTATAGATGTATACATTATGGTCACTGGATTCATTCTCATTTTGTTTATTAGCACCATCAAAAGGCCTGCAATACATATTATCAAAACAAGCTCAGATTCATAGAATACTGAAATGTAAATATATATATTGATAACTATAGAGACTCATAGACTTGTAGGCCTCAATAGGTGGCATAGCAAAGGTTACTTGACCAAATATATCAAGGGGTGTGTGCTGTTTATTTTAGGCAAAAGCATACCCCACTGAAAGATAATATTAGGTTTGGATATGTCACACATTAGGGGAAATATTTCACTATGGATATTATGTTTACTCTTATATCTGTTTTAATATATCTTTTATTATTATTCAGTGCTGCAAAGTGTGGGGAATAGATCTTGTATGCACTCTGACAGAGTTAAATGCTTTGGATTTAATGAGTGTAGAAATATGTAACTCTGTGTTGGAACTTTTGGGTTTTGACATACTTTTCTTGAGACATCCTATAAAATGTTATGACAGCTAGTTGAAGAGAGCAGATATTCTTATGACCAGAATTTATTTTAATCATGTATCAGTAAGTTGGCTTCATCCCTTGGAAGTCAACAGACTTCAGTCTACCATGTTGTGGACCCCATGTTGAACCCAGTGTGGTGGGCAATTGACCTCTGCTCAGTAATGTCATTGCTGCTTACCAGGGACTAGAAGGGGAGAGGCAAAGTAACAGGGAGTCAGCATGGTGTAAATGCACTGGCAGAGCATTCCCGACAAAGCATTTGCACTGGGTCAACATTATTACCACCTTGCCTCTTCTCCTTTACTTCCTGGTAAGCAGCAGTAATGGAACCATCCAGAACTCAGGTGGGCAGTGCCTGTCCACCATGTTGCCCAATACTGGTAGAACCTCAAAAAACAATGTAGAACTATTGTTTTTATAAGCCACCCAGAATGCACTGAATGCTACGAACCTTGGAAGATCTAGTCCAGAATTTGTTCTCATGGCTAACCAGATGCCTGTGGGAAACCCACAAGCAGTACCCAAGCACAACAGCCCTCTTTCATCCACAGTTTCCAGCAATTGGAATTCAGAAGGATGCCTCTTCTGACCATGGAAGCAGAGCCATCATGGCTATCTGATAGAAATAGCTTCCATGAATCCTCTTTTAAAGCAATCCAAGTTGGTGGCCATTGCTGCATATTGTGGGAGCAAGTTCCATAGTTCAACTGCCCCAGTTGGCAAGCAGGGTGAATGGATAGCTAAAAGAAAAAGAAACGAAATGTTAAAATCAAAGGATGGACAGCCCATTACAGAGTAAAAGATAAAGTCAAAGAAAGAGTTCTTATTTAGGGAAGACAAATGAAGAGACTTCAGTATAGAACAGGATCATGAATTTCAGTTGCATTTTTCTTTTCCCAGTGGCCTGTACTGGCAACACAGAAGGTAGCAGATACTAACATTCACCACCATGAAGTCCATTCCGCACAAACTACAACATGTCTCCACATTGCCACTACTCATCCAAGAACAATGTAATTGTTCTAATGATATAGAATGCATCCACTTAAAAATTTCTAAGTAGTTAGAGTGATGGTGAATGCATCCAACAGAGCATACATGGGACATGGGTGGTGCTGTGGTCTAAACCATTGAGCCTCTTGGGCTTGCCAATCAGAAGGTTAGCGGTTCGAATCCCCATAACGGAGTGAGCTCCCGTTGCTCTGTCCCAGCTCCTGCCAATCTAACAGTTTGAAAGCACGTCAAAATGCAAGTAGATAAATAGGTACTGCTGCGGCGGGAAAGTGAACAGCGCTTCCGTTGCTCCAGAAGTGGCCACATGACCCAGAAAGCTGTCTGTTGACAAATGCTGGCTCCCTTGGCCTGAAAAGTGAGCTGAGCGTCGCAACCGCATAATTGCCTTTGACTGGGCTTAACTGTCCAGGGGTCCTTTACCTTTTTTTTACCTTTTACATGTGACATTTTCTTGAACTGATTTGTAGTCACATCTCTTCTACTGTTGCTTTTGTAAACAGTAATGAAAAGTGTATGTGCACCAATCTTAGTGCATACCTAAATGCCTTAAGAGCATTTACTTCTATTTAAGTTAACATTAATTATCATGTAGGATGATACCAGCACAACAGAAGCTTTGGAAGTAGTGTACCTAACATTCTATTGCCATTAAAGGCTTGCTATCTATCATACAACGGCATTTGCTGTAGTAGTTGTCATGTTAGAGAAGTGCACAAGATGGAGGACACTGAATATTTAATGGTGATTACTATCGTCATATTCATTTTAATCAATTCGTGAAAGAAAGGAATGCTCTTAGCTGTCTAAGCATAAAAATGGTGCAAATGCAGCCCATTCATTCTTAGGTGTAAAGCTGAATTAAAGTGCTTTAGGATGAGAGAATAATAATGATTAAGAATGACTCCACCATTTATTTTTTTACAAGCTCTTGCCACATGGGCATTCTTCTCATGCAACAAATACATATTTGTTACACAGAAAAGTGCACTGCAATATTTTGTCTCTGAATAAGTACTTTTATTCTTCTCTCTAGCCAATTCCTTGCTATTGTGACTGCTATATGGAATATGGGTACAACTATGGGTACACAGCTTCCTATCAACTCCCTGATTTCCATGTAAGAATCATAGAGAAGAAAAACTATAATAGATGAGTCACGTCACCGAATCACGGAGTTGGGAAAGATCAGTGGCATTCATTATAAGAGGCTAACAATCTAAGCTTAAATTGTAAAGCAAGCCCAGGAGAATATGAGACTGCAGAACTATGCCCCTTTTTCTTCAGAGAAAGTTCCACTCAGTTCTGCTTACTTCTGAGTAAACACACTCCCCAATTTGCTTTCTTTGAAGAGAAGACTCTCCATGCTGACTGAGGGGAATTTCAAAAACTGTTTGTCATATGGCCTGGAGGATATTTAGCTGTTTGTGGTAGTGGTGTATGTGGAAGGAATAGCCTAAAATCCCATTGGACTAACTGAAGCTCCTTGTGTAGGCCTAGGCAATTCTTTGGATCATAGTCCTTATTCCAAAAGCATCTCTGAAAAAATCCCACCCCGCCTTTTCTTGGAAACGCCAAGAATTCCACAACAGCACTAAGCAAATATTGGACGACAGAGGAAAATATTACTGCTTAGGGTGACAAAACAAAGCATTTCTTCTTCAAATGAGCCATCTAATTCAAAATGTTGCTGAGCTAGGGCTGCTTGCATGGCAGAGCTGTTTAAAAAAGAGAGTATAATAAATGCTACCAATATCAGGAGGAACAACAGCGTCCATAAAACATTCAAATGAAATGCCATGCTCAGTATAGAGGGGTAATATATGCAGCAGTGGCCATCTGCAAACCTGAGATAACTGGACATGCCTGCATCCCACCCCCACCCCCCTTCTCTGATCCAGTTCATTTGGTCATAGAGCATCCAGGATCAGTAACTTGCCTGCTGGTTAAATGATCTGGGCACTAAGGTAGAGTCAAACTGGAATTGCTTCTTAGTAAAAGCATCAAACGAAGAAACCAATTTTAACCATCACCACCACCTTTAAAAAAAAATCTGGTGTAATAAAACAGGGATTTGAGTTGCAAGGAGTTTGGGCTTTCAGGAAGAACTGTGCAAAAATGGCCTCTCAAAAAGACAATTGAAAGCAGAGTGTGGTCATGAGATACTGAGAATAAGTGAGAATAAGATGAGAGAGAGAACAAAAGCATATGCAAAAGAGTTAACCTAGATGAAGAAGAGTTAATAAATAGGGTATTTGTTCTGTATGGAATTACTGAATCTGGTTGGATTCTAAAGTCTGCCTTGAATAGTTGTTCCACTCTTTGTAATCAATGGCAGTAGATATTTTACGGGAAATTGAGACTCAGCAGAGGGAGCAGAGGTGGATTTGGGGCAGCGCAGGCTGTGTGGGGGCACTAGGGTTGCAGCCAGGGATACCTTTTCAAAGCCCAGTTAGAGCTTGCCCTGGCTTTGGGAATTAGGTGTGAGGACTTTGGCAGGGTCCTAGAGTCCCACCACCTCCTTCCCAAAGCCAGGCATGTCCTTACCGGGCTTTGGGAAGGAGGGCTCTAGGGCCCTGCCAGGGCCTTGCACCTCCTTCCCAAAGCCTGGTGCCTTCTTTGCCAGGCTTAAGTTGGAGCTGCAAGGGCTGGGGGGAAGGCGTCAAATGTTGGCCTCACACAGGGCGGCGTATTACCAAGCTCCGCCCCTGGAATGATTGACCAAGTGGCCATCGCTGGAACATCATAGAATCATAGAGTTGGAAGAGACCACAAGGGCCATCGAGTCCAACCCCCTGCCAAGCAGGAAACACCATCAGAGCACTCCTGACATATGGTTGTCAAGCCTCTGCTTAAAGACCTCCAAAGAAGGAGACTCCACCACACTCCTTGGCAGCAAATTCCACTGTCAAACAGCTCTTACTGTCAGGAAGTTCTTCCTAATGTTTAGGTGGAATCTTCTTTCTTGTAGTTTGGATCCATTGCTCTGTGTCCGCTTCTCTGGAGCAGCAGAAAACAACCTTTCTCCCTCCTCTATGTGACATCCTTTTATATATTTGAACATGGCTATCATATCACCCCTTAACCTCCTCTTCTCCAGGCTAAACATGCCCAGCTCCCTTAGCTGTTCCTCATAGGGCATCGTTTCCAGACCTTTGACCATTTTGGTTGCCCTCCTCTGGACACGTTCCAGTTTGTCAGTGTCCTTCTTGAACTGTGGTGCCCAGAACTGGACACAGTACTCCAGGTGAGGTCTGACCAGAGCAGAATACAGTGGCACTATTACTTCCCTTGATCTAGATACTATACTCCTATTGATGCAGCCCAGAATTGCATTGGCTTTTTTAGCTGCCGCGTCACACTGTTGGCTCATGTCAAGTTTGTGGTCAACCAAGACTCCTAGATCCTTTTCACATGTACTGCTCTCAAGCCAGGTGTCACCCATCTTGTATTTATGCCTCTCATTTTTTTTGCCCAAGTGCAATACTTTACATTTCTCCCTGTTAAAATTCATCTTGTTTGTTTTGGCCCAGTTCCCTAATCTGTCAAGGTCGTTTTGAAGTGTGATCCTGTCCTCTGGGGTGTTAGCCACCCCTCCCAGTTTGGTGTCATCTGCAAATTTGATTAGGATGCCCTTGAGTCCATCATCCAAGTCGTTGATAAAGATGTTGAATAAGACCGGGCCCAAGACAGAACCCTGTGGCACCCCACTAGTCACTCAGATTAAGGTTGCTGTTGGCGTTACTGTTACTGTGTTGGCAGCCTAGACACCTTATTCCATTTTTCGCAATGCCCTGGACCAGTAGCAGCTGGTCTTTGCTGGGGTGGTGCCACACAGCTGCCTTGCAAACACTGGGGTCACGGCGGATTACCTGGATTGGGATGAAAAAGTGCCGGGATGACAGTGAGGTTGGGTTTACGCAGGCATACTGATCTGGATTGGCCCTGCCAATGTCATCTAAGCAGCCACAGCTTAGCTGCTGTCCTTGCCTGCAAACACTCCCCCCTCTTTCCATCCCAGTACACTGCTGTGACTCAGTGGGATTATAGAATCATAGAATTGTAGAGTTGGCATAGATCCCAAGGGTCATCTAGTCCAACTTCCTGCAATGCTGGAAGTCGGGGATTCAGCTATACAGCTGCAAGTAGAACATTTTAAGTGTGTTTTAAGTACAATATACAATGTGATACTAGATGGCAATGATAAGCCTTAGGGAAAATTCAATGCCTTTAAAAAAAAGATTTTTAAAAAAGATTTTTCAGAACAGTTTTTATATGTGTGTAGATTCCACCCAAGTGTGTGGCATGGTCCCGGAATTATTTTTAAATTATTATTTACTAAATTTATATACCACCCTTCATTTGGAGATCTCAGGACAGTTCACCATGCAGTCTACTGCTCTAAAAGTTGACCAGATGCACTTTGACTTGGGCATAGAGACAAACTGGCAACCAGTTGGTGCCCACTTTCCTATCACAGACTACAGATAGGTAGCCGTGTTGGTCTGCCATAGTCAAAGCAAAAAAAATCCTTCCAGTAGCACCTTAAAGACCAACTAAGTTAGTTCTTGGTATGAGCTTTCGTGTGCATGCACACTTCTTCAGATGCACACGAAAGTTCATACCAAGAACTAACTTAGTTGGTCTTTAAGGTGCTACTGGAAGGATTTTTTTTGCTTTGACTATCACAGACTGTGAGCAGGTGAATATGAATGAAGTGCAGCAGAGAGGACTTTGTTTCCTCTCTCTCTCTCTCTCTCTCTCTCTCTCTCTCTCTCTCTCTCTCTCTCTCTCTCTCTCTTCTGCTATACTTTCCTGTTTGTTTGATCTTGCTTTGCAGTGCACAACTAATTCTTCTGTAATCCTCCAATGAGCTTTGTGCCAACTTTCTGACTTCTTACCCAAACCTTCTGAGCTCTGCTGGCAAATTGTCTGCACCGCTAATAAAAACAATCTCAACAAGACACAAAAGTTCCACTGAACACCTTGAACCCGATGGGACATCTCGAATAAGAAAGGCAAGCGGGTTTGGCTCCAAGATTTTGCCATGCATAAAATAAATGGATTTTGTTCTCCTGAATAAAGGATTAGTATTGCTTGCATAGCTCCAGCTCTCATAGAGCGAGAGATTTGTTGTGCAGTTAATCAAATGAACCTGGCAAAATCTTTCATGCTTTGCATTTTGATCTGTAGATGCAATGTAGCTCATGATGTTAGCTTGTCATTTTGGTGGCTGGATCAGATGCATCAAATGAGTAACTTGTCTGGGTTTGTTGGGGGTTTTGCCCCCACCCCCCAGGTTGTAAATTTCTTTTGTGACTGATGTAGATCTTCCCATTGAAAAATGCCAATTAAAGTACATGGCTATGCTAATGTTGCGAGTTCTTTTAAAAAAAAAAGGATTAAAAGGATTACTGCAAGTGTGAATCAAGGTTCTATTGCCTAATGTTTGTTTTCCTCCTTATGCTTGGGTTTTAAACCACAACTCTTCATAAAAGCACACCTTGGGGAATAAGGATTCTGCTGGTGCTTATAGTCTTCCCTTGTAGACATGCTTTATTTATACTCTATTTGTACTGAGTTTCTTTAGAGTGCAATATTATTTAAAAAATATGCTGGTGGTAAAATTCCTATTAAAGGAGATATGGATGCAGCTGATACAGTCTGTGATTGCAAAATGGCGTAATTATTATGCATGCTGCCTTTTAAGACTTGCACTTTATGCCTTCTTTTGTGACATTCAGAAGAGTAAGGAAAGAAGCAAACGTCAAGCTGACAAATGTAATTGTGTTTCCTCAAATGATTTGTAGCCCGTTCCGTTGTCTTATAGAATCTCCTGACTTTAAACATCCCTCCCCATCTTCTTCATTTAAGACAGGATTCTGATCTCACACCTTTGTAACCAGGGAGTTACTTAAATAGCTCCTGATTCAAGCTGTCAAGACGGCTCAATCAGACCCTGTTTGTGCTTCCTGTAAATCTAAGCTGGCATTTTCAGGATTCTTATAAGAAAACAGCTTTGGGGGACGTGTGCGGGACCCGCAAGCCACCTTTTTCTTTGCCCACCTCTGCTCTACACAAAGCTATGAGTAACGAGGTATGAGTCTCCACACACTCAGCAGGGATTTTTATTGTTCTTCTCCACCCCACCAAAAAAGTAGAGGCTTTCTACGCAGTACATCATCAACTACTTTCAAAGGCAGGATTTCCCCCACTCTGTTTCTTCCCTTAGATTTTGAGTTGCAAATTGCTCCATCTTGTTTGAGGACTGGCAGCAATGCATTAACAATCTGCTAGTCTGCCTTTTAATTTATTTTTCAAAAATTTCAGGAGTACATGCAGGTTTTTATGCATATGCAGTCAGCTTCAGCTTTCAGTGCCTTCTCTTCATCCACATCTCTTCAACACCACCTTGGATGTTGTTGCTGTTGTTTAGTCATTTAGTCGTGTCCGACTCTTCGTGACCCCATGGACCAGAGCACGCCAGGCACTCCTGTCTTCCACTGCCTCCCGCAGTTTGGTCAAACTCATGCTGGTAGCTTCGAGAACACTGTCCAACCATCTCATCCTCTGTTCGTCGCCTTCTCTTTGTGCCCTCCATCTTTCCCAACATCAGGGTCTTTTCCAGGGAGTCTTCTCTTCTCTTGAGCTGGCCAAAGTATTGAAGCCTCAGCTTCAGGATCTGTCCTTCCAGTGAGCACTCAGGGCTGATTTCCTTCAGAATGGAGAGGTTTGATCTTCTTGCAGTCCATGGGACTCTCAAGAGTCTCCTCCAGCACCATAATTCAAAAGCATCAATTCTTTGGCGATCAGCCTTCTTTATGGTCCAGCTCTCACTTCCATACATCACTACTGGGAAAACCATAGCTTTAACTATACTGACCTTTGTTGGCAAGGTGATGTCTCTGCTTTTTAAGATGCTGTCTAGGTTTGTCATTGCTTTTCACTCAAGAAGCAGGCGTCTTTTAATTTTGTGGCTGCTGTCATCATCTGCAGTGATCATGGACCCCAAGAAAGTAAAATCTCTCACTGCCTCCATTTCTTCCCCTTCTATTTGCCAGGAGGTGATGGGACCAGTGGCCATGATCTTTGGGGGTTTTTTGGGTTTTTTTTTTTTTTTTGATGTTGAGCTCCACACCATATTTTGTGATCTCCTCTTTCACCCTCATTAAAAGGGCCCCTTGGATACAAGGAGAAAAAAAGGATCTTGATGCAATGGTGCGACAAACCGTAAGGATATAAGAAGAAACCTGCTGGATTGGACCAATGGCCTGTTCTCAATGTACTTGGAGCTTTCTTTAAAGTTTTGCACTGCTGCTATTACCCTTGTTGATCTGGCAAGCCAATTCTAAACAAGTGTTAGAGAGCTACTGAAGGCTACCAAGAAACTACCAGCTGCACACAGTATTCATATTTGCACTTGCCTCGAGCTCTTGGCAGTAATCCTCATTCAATGCACACCAAGGATACATGAAGTATTCAGCCTTTGTGAATTCTGAAGTGAGCAGGCCCACTTTACACCTCTGACTTGGACTAATGTTCAGATCAACTGGCTTTCGCTTTCTTGGCTAAAAAAAAGGGTTCACCATAAAAATATGCTTTAAAATACATGTTCTGATGCATATTTAAATGTGAATCTACATGCCAATTAAAAAAGAAATCTAATAAATGTGGACTGGTGAGTGAATGCATGTAAATGTGTAATGGACTACAGATAAACTGATTCACCAGTTCATAATACACAGAAGCTCTGGATTCCAGTGAAGATTTCAAAATGTTTGCTGGGTTATACCCTAGTAGTATACTTAATAGTTCTTCTGCATGGAATTCCATGATCTGACACTACTTAGTGTTATACCTCCTACCACATACTTTTCAGTGGTTCATCTGACATGGCACTTGACAAATAGTCCAGGAGGATCCAACCCCTGGTTTTGGAAGCTTCTTAGTGCCTCTCCCAACCCAAAAGGAAATGAATCTCTTGGGTAACATTACTCTCCAGGCAAAAAGCATGCAAGGCATCGCTTCTGAACCAGCAACAATATCACTCTTCTCAGAGGCTGGATGAAGTATAGAGCTAGTCCAATCAACCATTTCTAACATAGATTAACATACAACCTCTATTGCAGTGGTGTGTTTCTGTGAAGTTGTGAAACATTTACTAAATTTTCACAACAGAATGAAGGTTTCAGCAATAGGTTGCTGACAGTGCAAACTCTGTGAAGAAACTATAAGTTCAGCTTGGGTGAGAGAAACTAAGGGAGACTTGTGAGCAACAGAAAGTAGGAGGGAACTTGGGAACTGGGATCACAGAAGCAGACAACTCTAGGAATGAGGATGGTGAAGAACAGAGTAAGTATTGAGCTAAGGAGCACGTTCCTGAGTGAAGGATGAGGATGCCAGAAACTGAAGAGAACTAGGTGGGAGAGGCATGGCTGGAGCTAAGAACATACAAAGTGCTCTTCCAGATCTGACCAAAGAGCCACCTAGTATCAACATCCTGCTTCTCATGGTCACCAACCAGATGTCTTGGGAGAGCCCACAAGTTGGACATACACAAAGGAAATGGCCTTTTCAGTGGGCCTGGTTGGAAAATGCCCTCCTCAGAGAGGCTCATATGTCACCCACATTCTGGTGAAATCCTCTTTTTTAATTTTCTGAGGCTTTATGGTTTTAAGCACATTTTAAGTTTTACAGATCTTTGTGTGGGCCTGCTGCCACCCCCTTCTGTTTCTGATTTTTACTATGTGTGTCTTAAATTTTCTTCTGGTATTACGTCCATGTTGCACTTAATTTAAAAAGAAATCCAGAAAACTTGTTAACAGTGTGTGTGTGTGTGTGTGTGTGTTGTGTTCAATAAATAAGCAAATAATACGTAAATAGATTATAGCACTTCCTCGCTGTGGCTGCCGAGCAACTGAAATCTGGAGGTAGATTGTCATTGTAACTAACAGCCTTCCCTCCATGGATATATCCAGTCCTCTTGTAAAACCTTCACCATTTCGTGTGGTGAGGAAAGAAGGAGGTCGGGGCGGGGGAGGGGAATCAGTGAACTGCCTAACACTGGCATTTGGAGCAGGAAGTTTTCTTTGGTTGACAGGAAAAATATGGGGAAGGGCTTTTTGGAGGTTGTGGGCAATGCTGCAAACAGCTCAACCAAACCTTGGACTGTACATCTCAAACATTTTACTATTTTCCAGATGCAGTTAATGTTTATGTGGTTTAGAGTCCCTCACCCCCAATTTCAGTCCCTCTTTTTTTTATTTTACACGGAACAGCTTCTTCGCTGTCACATAACGTGTAAGTCAAGAGCCGAAGAGCTGCAAGTTACTTTAAATGGAAATAATCTCTTTCCAGCATCCAATTCTATTCTGTTTCTTCTCCTCTCGCTGTCACTCTCACGCTAGCCTGTCACAAAAGTGAGAGTCTTGAATATATTAATTACCACTCGTTAGGAGCCTCCGTATACTTACTGCTATTGAGGAAATCAAATCAATTGGAAAATAACTAAGGAGGCGCTGCATTTTGTAAAGCAGCATTTTATGAGCCGCACATCAAAGTGAGCATTGTGTGAGACGATGGCAGAGTGCTATTATACAGCATGAGGCAGTGTCACGTTCAACTTGATCCTTTAGCCTTTGCATGTTTGATGAATGTATTACAATCTCTCTTTTTATTTGAGAGAGAGATCCCTTGGAATTCTTTTCATTTACTGTCATTAGTGTGGTTCAGCTACCAATACAGAGCTTGAAAGAGTGTCTTAGGGTACCACTGGGCCAGTCCTCAAACCAGGGTAGCTAAATCAGAATTATTGTTGGATCTGTGATGACTCAGCCATGTTGAATGTCAGTGGGGCTGACACCTCAGTCCCTCCTAATACCATTAACTTGAAAGTAAGTTCCACTGATTATCACATAACCTACTTTCTAGGTGTTTAACTCTCATGTTTTCCCCCTTAAAAATAATAATAGTTCAATTTTCTATTCTCTACACATGTATTCTTTTCTTAACATTTATTATACAGTGGTATCTCGAGTTACAAATGCCTCAGGTTACAAACGCTTCAGGTTACAAACTCCGCTAACCTGGAAGCGTTACCTCGAGTTGAGAACTTTGCCCCAGGATGAGAATGGAAGTTGTGTGCCGGTGGCACAGCAACAGCAAGAGGCCCCATTAGCCAAAGCACACCTCTAGTTAAGAACAGTTTCAGGTTAAGAACAGAACTCCAGAATGAATTTCACTGTACTTCTACACTGCCCTGTGCAATGACCTCAGCACTTAACAGCACTTTCATTGAAATCACAACCCATTACTCTTTTCTGGACCCACAGATAGGCGATAGAATTCCACCTTACTTAGTACACATATTTGTCATTCATGTGCTTGTTTATATCCCATAATTGCACCATCTCCAGTTATTTAAACGTTGGTGGCAAGAGCACTCACCAGATGCAAACAATTGCCCCTGATACAATAACTGCCTATGAGGATTATATTGGAAAATCCAAGTCTTAGCAAATGGCCCTTGGGCTTATCTAATTCTAGTAGTAGTTATGGAAAATAACTATAATGGCCTTCATCAAATTTATATCATATATATCCTATCATTTATACACACAGAGAGAGGTAGGCCCTCCTATCTCCCACCTGGGAGCCTACTTCTTTTCTCAGTCTCTTACCCTGGGAGACCCTTTCTACCCTGAATTTCATGTAGGGACCCTCCTCCTCCAAATGTCCCCTTCTATAGGTCCTTTTTCCAAAGGCCTTTCTCTGTTATCCACCCAGAGCCTTTGTCATGCTTTTTCCTGGAGTTTGCTTTATCACTGCGATAGCTGTTTTTTGTGTTGTCATTTTTTAATGTAGTGTATGAATCAGCTCCTTAAAGGAATAAGAGTCTCAAGAGTTTATATGCTGGCAAGTGAATCTGAGCCAGGGAGCTTCCATTTGAGCCTAAATTGATGCAAACATGAAAATTCAAAATCTGTCTCCGAGGTCAGCTTTCCGCATAATCTCCATTGGCATATTCTTGCAATGTAAACCAAATATCTTCAGATTCCATCTCCAGCTTACCATACTTATGTAAATACTTACATAAGCTCAATACAGTTTTGGAATCTACAGCTATATATTCCATTCATTTGCACAAGCCAAATCGATCCTTTTGTACAAGGCAGAGACTTTTTGTTTGCCCCTCAGAGTCCTTTGTGACCAGAACTCTGGGGAAACCAAGGGGAGGAAAGCCACTGAAGTTCTGAGATTTAATTTGCTCTTCACAGCAAAGAACTTGAGATGGGGGGGGGCAATAAATTCTTTGACTGAAAAAATAGCAGAGGAAAAAAATGAATTTCATTCATTTACTGGAACAAATATGCATCTAGAAGAGAAAAGATCAGAAGGTTATTTGAACAGGCACCAATCCTGCTGTGCAATTGTGGCCGGCTAAAAAAAGGCAGAAATTGCACCAATCAGCTGTTTTCAGCGGGGACACAAGAGAAGGGAAGTACTAAACCTAGTACCCCTTCTTCCTTTTCCCAAACAGCTCTGCCCAAGTATTTCCAAAATATGAGTACTAGTGGAGACATTGTCTAGTTGGGGGGGGGGATACATACAATACTAGTCAAATTATGGTACAGATTTCTTTTCTTATTTTTCAGAAATAGACTTACTTCACTGAGTACTTCTGATGAAGCAGCTTTTCTGTCTCATAATGCCCAAGATACTCTGTTTTCTGTGTTTTTCCCTCTCAAATTCCAGACCTTGTATGAGCCTGTCTGGCCATCATAGCATGTAAACCCACTTTTGGAAGCTCAAGCAAAGTAAGGAGCCTCTTTCATGCACTATTCACTTGAAAAGGGTCTCCACACTGCTGTCATGCAGTGGTTGGATGCAGTTGGGAAACCCCCCAAGGCAGGAAGGCTCAGAGCCTAGGGAGTAGTGGTGGGACAACAATGAGTGGTCAGAGAGAAAAGACTGGGAGGCAGAGGTGTTGGAAGCTGAAGAGGTAACAGGGCTTAGTGAGCGGGACGACTACGTGCCAGAGAGAAGTCCAGAATCAGAGACAGAAGCTGAAGCAGGAGCATGGGATGAGGGAGGCCAAGAGGCAGAGATGAATCAGGCTGGTGAAAAGTCACAGGTGTCTCCCCCCTCACTTGCTGTGACAAGCTCCCCTCCCCACTTGTCCTAGAACCAGAAGAGGCGTGAAAAGGGTGGAGGAGAGATTGCTTGTGTGCCAGTGCAGTCTCTGATTGCTTGGGGGGGAAACCGGATGATGGCTGTGGGGAGGCAGGGACTTTCAGTCTCAGCAACTACTTCATGGGGGCAAGACCTGATGAAGATGAGTTACTGTGCTTATTAGGCCAACAAGTGCAAATTGCATTTTTGCTAATAAAGAGTTAATAAAGAGTGTACAGTGTGATTTGCTACAGGCTTGCTCCTGCACAGCTTTCCCAGCCAAACCCATGACATCCACAAGAGCCAATGTGGTGTAGTGGTTAAGAGCGGTAGTCTCCTAATCTGGGGAACCGGGTTCGCGTCTCCGCTCCTCCTCATGCAGCTGCTGGGTGACCTTGGGCTAGTCACACTGCTCTGAAGTCTCTCAGCCTCACTCACCTCACAGAGTGTTTGTTGTGGGGGAGGAAGGGAGAGGAGAATGTTAGCCGCTTTGAGACTCCTTCGGGTAGTGATAAAGTGGGATATCAAATCCAAAACTCCTCCTCCTCCACAAGTTAGGAATTGGCATCTGCAAAGGTACTGTATTGGCTCAAATATAAGCTGCACCCGAATATAAGCCACACCTTTAAAATTCAAGGGGGAGGGGAGAGAGAGAAAAAGACAATACCCGAATATAAGCTGCTCCCTTACTATTCCGCAGGCACTCACACCCGTTACATTTTACCGTATGTCTGTTTCAGCAGTGATATTATAAAAGGCCAATTTTTGTAAGGTGGTGAATTTAAGCCGCACTTTAACTTTTCATGGTCGGAATTTGGAAACAAAGTGCGGCTTATATTTGGGGCAATACTGTAATTCCTATATGCACACTAGTTAGATTAGGAACTAGAAAATATTGCATTAGTTTTCCTAATTATAAGGCAAGCATTTCTGTCCCTTTTTCTAATATTCCTTTCATGCTGTAGTACCTGTTGAAAGGTGCAAGAGCCATCTCCCTCTTCATACCTGACCACCCAACCGCCTGCCTGTGCGCACGCTCTCTCTCTCTCTCTCTCTGTGTGTGTGTGTGTGTGTGTGTGTGTGAGAGAGAGAGAGAGAGAGAGAGAGAGAGAGAGAGAGAGAGAGAGAGAGAGAGAGAGAGAAGGAAACCGTGTTTATGTTTCCTGTGTGAGTTGTGGCTGCAACTATAAAAGAAGAAAAAACATTTTTCTCCATGCTTGTTTTAAGGATATCCATGCAAGAGAAAGAACATACTTGTATGTATTTGTTTCCTGTGTGCCATCAGAAAAAAGGGATGTGTATGCTTGTCATCCAAAAAAGAAAGAAAGAAAGAAAGAAAGAAAGGTTTGTTTGCTTTTGCTTTTTTGTTTTTTGTCTTTTCATCTTCCAGTGAGCTGTGAAAACTGTTTTATATCACCAGGTGTTTGGTTTAGTCTGAGTCCCTCTGTTGATTGATTTCATTTTAATTCACACTGTTTTTATACACTCCCTGTTTTTATTATCGATTGCATTTTTATTTTATATTCATAAGCCACCTTGGGGGCCCTTTTAAGTGCCAAACTGCAGAATAGAAAGGATTTTCTTATAAACCAACAAACATTTAGGGGGGAAATAAAAGGGACCTCTTATTAGCTACATCTCTCCCCCACCTCCATCCCCAACTGACTTCACACCTGATGTTTTCCAGGTATTTCTATCCACTATGAGAAAGGAAAAGAGCTGAATACAGCAATAGATGCATGAAGCACACACCCTACTTCAATGGCCCTTGAAAGGGGTCTCAAAAGAAAGATCCAAACGGCCTGGCATGTTGCTCCCAGTTTCGGTACTGAGCAGTGAGATGACTTACTGGACAAAGCTGCAAGCAGCTTCTATGTGCCATCAGAGGGAAACCTTCTGTTCTGTGAACCACCCTGAGACCTCCAGGTATAGGGTGGTAAATAAATTGAAATAATAATAATAATAATAATAATAATAATAATAATAATAATAATAATAGCTCTGAGCAATGGAGATGAAGATGGGTGGTGCTGTAGCCAGTGGAATCAGCCAGTAGCTGAATGGACAGTGATGTCTGCTGGTGTCAGTAGCTGGATCTGTAGTCACTGACATGTGCATATGAATTAACTCTATGCAACTGATCAGCCTCTCAGCCACTAATCTAGGAGTAGCCACCACAATGCCCTACAGGCGTTGAAGAGACTACAACATCCATCAGCTCCAGGCAGCTTGGTGAATGGTCAGGAACAATGGGAGTTGTAGTCCAACAGTAACTGGAGGGCACCATGTGTCAGCTATGACACCCATAGTATCATTATACATTGGCTTGTGTAGTTTCAAGGTGGTTTTTTTTTCATGCCTGGGTATTCTTGAACAAGAGATCTGCTCACCTCTAAAGTGAATCACTGTAGTTTATGTAAGAAAAGGGATTACATAAGAGAAATGAAGAAGAAATTAAAACACATTATCTTAAATTGTATAATAGGAATTTATTTATTTTTGTTACATCATATAGATATAACTTTTTTTTAAAGCCATTTTGGGCTTAGTTCTTTGATTTTCTAGTGCTCCAAGAAGTTTTATTGGTTGTATCTAGGTACAATGATTGAAGTACCAGACTAAGAATGGGGAGTTCTAGGTTCAAGTATGTAGTCAGCCATGAAATTTACAGCCAATCACTGTCTCTGCTTAATCTACCTTACAGGACTGTGAAATGGAGAAGAGAGAGCTAAGCACATGTGCTGCTTTGAGCTCACTGCAAAAAAGGTGGGGTATGTATGTGGTGAAGGCAAAATAAATGCACAATAAAATATAAAGAGTAGTTACATGTAATTGATAAAAACCTTTCATACCTACTTGAAGGTGTTGATCCCTCCTTCCCCAATTTACAGTCCATCCCATTGTCAGGGACTGGGCAGAGGAGGAATGGTGGAGACTGCCTCCCTATCCTGACCCTTCCAGAGAGGAGGAAGAGGAAGACAATACAGAGTTACAACAAGGGTTTGTGGGAGGTCACAGCTCAGAGACAGATGAGGGGGGAAATTGGGAAATAATGGGAGAGCCAGAACAACACCCATCTGACATGCTGTCATTGGAAAGCATTCCAGACCCTCCATCTCCCAGAACCCAGCAAGCCTTAAAAGTAGGAGATCAAAGAGCTCAAAGACAAAGGGCACTTAGCAGCACCCGTAGAGGAGATGATGATGATGATGATGATGATGAAAGAGGAAGTGGGAGAGACAGGGAGGAGAGATTCACTCAGGACAACGCCATTACCCAAGAGGTTGGGTTCTATAGCCTCTCTCTGTAAGGAATGAAACAAAATAGGACAGAAACTTTTCCTTCTCTTTATACTTTCCAATGCAACCAGCCAGGAGCCACTGACAGCACCCTGACACCCATGTAGGAACTCCATCTGCCTATTGCCATCAGGCAGGCGTTGCTTAAAATTTTTGGCATAGGTAAGCCTATCCAGTCATGTAGCAGTTACACATGTTTTATTTATGTTTAGCTACTCTAGATTGGATGCGGGTGGCGCTGTGGTCTAAACCACAGAGCCTAGGACTTGCTGATCAGAAGGTCAGCAGTTTGAATCCCCATGACGGGGTGAGCTCCCATTATTCGGTCTGAGCTCCTGCCCACCTAGCAATTCGAAAGCATGTCAAGTGCAAGTAGATAAATAGGTACCACTCTGGTGGGAAGGTAAACATTGTTTCCGTGCGCTGCTCTAGTTCGCCAGAAGCGACTTAGTCATGCTGGCCACATGACCTGGAAACTGTTTGCGGACAAACGCCGGCTCCCTCGGGCAGTAAAGTGAGATGAGCGCCGCAACCCCAGAGTCGTCCGCAACTGGACCTAGCAGTCAGGGGTACCTTTACCTTTACCTCACGCTAGATTTGAAGCATCTTTTCCACATTTTGTGTGATTTGTCACATGTCATTAACATTTTGTGTTATTTTCACTTCTGGAAAGCTAGTGGACTCCAGCAAACGTTTAGCATTCCTTGCCACCTTCTTTGGTTCCAGAAAGCATCTGACTGTGACCGCTTTAACCCTGGGAATGCCAGGAATTTTGTCTTGTCATGTGATGGAATTTGGAGCAGTTTGCCAGCATGCAGTTCTTTCCTGCCATTTAAAATTTGGCAGGGCGTGGCGCTATATTGAGCAAAAACCCACTGTTCCATAATGCAACAGGTTAAAAGGAATGTTGGAATCCAGGCTAGAAATACTAGAATTATAATAAGGAATACTAAACCCCACAATAACCCCCACATCGGAACGTACCCTGAATGTTCATGAACTGCCAGTGTACCAATACATTGGCAAGAAAACGTGTTTGAAATGTATGCGTTTCAGTTATCCAAAACATTCAGTAGGCAAAGCAGGTTCACTGCAACTGAGGCCTTTAAGCATAGAGTTAATTTAGAATGAACAATTAGGCAACAATAACAAACTAGCATATGTTTGCGTTCCTGCCAAATTTTGCCTGAATTCACTTGAGGTTACTTTGGAGGACTCTACCACAGCAAAACACCTGTATGCATCCTCATGGTAATCAACAGATTTTCGGTAAGGTCAGCATGATTCGTCAGCAGGGTTTCCTCCAGGGCATGGTTTCAATAGAACGTTTTTGAAGAGGAACAGACGGTACAAAATCTGTAACTTTGTAGCTGTAACCTGAAAAATGGCACAGTGAAATCTCCCGCATCTCTCAAGTTGCTCCTGCATTTTGATTAAAATTGAACTTATGGTGAATCTGGAGTGCCCTGCTCTTGTAATACATCTGTTGAAATTTCAAAAGTAATATTATTTATAATACTACTGGAAAAAAATTCTTAGGGTGGAAGTCCCAGATCTCTAGCATACAGTTTCAGTAGAATTTCTACGAAATGTAACAAGTGGCACAAAATAGGCAAAGTTTTCTTAATTTTGCTCTGCCCACGATTCCTTTGGACTTCAGTAGTTTGATCTGGGGTGGGATTCACCTAACAAACCCTGTCAGTGGAAACCCTGTGCAAAAGCTTCAACTTGCACAACAGGACTTTCCTCCGCTCTGCTCCCCGCTGGGTCCCGAATTTGGCTCAGGGCGGGAGGAGGTTGGGAGAATTGCACATTGCCGTGTTATGTTGGTCACAATAACTGTTGCATGTAAACACATTTCAAATAACATCTAATAACATTTTTAATGCCAACAAGCTGAAAGAAGGGAAGAAAGTTAAAACTTAGAAAAAATCATTTCATTTGTTTGGGGTGAAAATATGTTTTTGTGACCAACATAACACACTTAGGCAATGTATGTTTTGTTGTCTTAAGCTTAAATGATTTGGTTCCTAACATAAAAATTATTCTCAGTTTACCAAATGAGAAAACAAATCTATCAATACAATAATAGATGATTAACCTATTGTCTGTTTTCTTAGGGAAGTATTTAACTGAAGATTAGAAAAATAAAATAAAGAAATTCTGAGTCATCTTACATGCCATGTTTCTGCTTGTTTAAATCTGGTTGTGTAAAATGTCACTTTGAAAAACTGCTGCTAGATAACGAAACTTGGAAAAATTGGAACATGTTGACTATATGTGATGATAAAAAAGGGTCTGTAAGTTGCCAGTTTCATGGAATTAGCATAATGTATTCATAATATTTCCCATCAAAATAAGTGCTGCTTTTCTTGGTACCTCCAATCCATACCCTTCGGTCTATGGCCCCATTGTGCCACACCTTGGCAAGGTTCCATCACTCTGTGGCTAGCTGTTAAGTGTAGGAATCAATAAGCTGAACAGCTGACACATCAGTTGGGTTACCATTGCTTTTAAAAATATTTGGCAAACCTGACATATGGGATCAAGGCATAGTTGAGAGAAGCACTGGTGTGGTCAGCTGTTAGAGTAGCTTTGTTTTCATGGATGAAACCAAGGTAGAACTTAGTTCTCAGAGGTTGGACCAAGATGGATATTGGTAGAGCATGAATGGAGCCAGGTCTGAAGTTTACAGGATTTACAGACCCCGATATTGATTACAAGAACTTCCAGGCTACAGTTTAAATACAGCCTTCCCCAACTTAAGCTTGCTCTACCCAGAAATGGCAGGGAAGAGCTGGAGAGTCCTTGTGGCTTTCAAGGAAGCCCTCCCGAGAGTCCAAAGAGAATGTCATTGAGGGTGGAGGAAGCCCCCAAGAGACTGGAGGTGTGGTGGGACTTTGTTTACACGGCTCAGCCTCCCCACCTAACAGCTGGTGTGTGGGGTAGCGCAGCAGCAGAAGCCGCTTTCCTGAACATCCTTCAGCCTCCCACCAGCCTCAGAGCTTCAATTCTAGTTGTGGATATTTTTGGATATGGTATTGGGGGTATGGATTGGAGAGAGAGTGGCAGAGAGGGCATTTAAAGGGTGCAGGAGCCCGGAAGTAACCCCACATAAATGGAGAGGTGTCTGTAATGACTATTTTGCTATTCCAGAAGCAATCAAGTAAACTGGTTGAACCTGAGAACTCCAACCTGAGTGAGACAAAGTGCTGCAGAGATGTTCACAGTATCCTGTTTCTTAACATGTGCTTTGTCTCCAGATAAGCCACTGGTTGGCCACTGTGGGGAAGAGAATGCTGGTCCAGATGGACCTTTGGGCTGTTCTAGCAGGGGTGTTATTTTATGCATGTGTGGACCAGGAATCCGGTTTGCACACTGTTTCCTCTACTATATGTTTTTTTCCTTGCAGAGCATATGGCATTTTTAATTGATAAATGAGGGACATATGCTTTTCTCCATCATTTCTGGATGAGCAGCTTGGGGTAATATGCCAGTATGACAGAATCCAATGTTTCAACTTTTGCCAATCCATACAGAATCTGCAGGCTCACATTTGCAATAGCTGCTCACCATCACAGAGACTGTGTCCACATAGAAGTAAAATACATATTAGACCTAGCATGTCTGATTTATTCACCTTTGTCTCAATGGAACAGAAGATCCAATTTGGACCACCTGAATGATAGAGACCAATTTGTTAGGAATACAGTGGTACCTTTGGTTACTTAATTCGTTCCAGAGGTTCATTCTTAACCTGAAACTGTTCTTAATCTGAGGTACCACTTTAGTTAATGGGGCCTCCAGCTGCTGCCGCACCGCCACTGTACGATTTCTGTTTTCATCCTGAGGTAAAGTTCTTAACCCTAGATACTATTTCTGGGTTAGTGGAGTGTTTGTAACCCAAGGTGTTTGTAACCCAAGGTACCACTGTATTTCGGGGTGAAGAATCCTTCCTTGATGGAATGATGAGTGCTTATATGTATGTTGCTAAAACAACAACATCCATACAAAGACTAAGCAAAATCACTGGCAGCTCTTTGGTATAGATTAACAGATTAGAGTGCCAGGGGAAATGGAGGTAGTGGAGACCACTGTTGCTACTTACAAAGCAATAAAACAATTCAGATTGTGATATGTTACCTGCAAACATGGATTTACTGTAGTTGTGTATCGAGGTCCCCAGGTCCACCCCAATAACTCACACATCACACAGAAATTTTTGTTTAAGATTTTTGGCATAATTTTGGCCACAACTTTATTAAAATACAAATTTGTGAGTGGTTGCTTAGGCATTGGTTGTGACTATCTGCCCCCACCATGGGGGACAGACTGACATTCCGCACAATGCGAAAGTCAGAATGGGGGAATACACTTGGGGGTTACGCGGAGCAGGGAACCTGCCCTCACCCCAAATGCAACCAGGAGCTCATTGCTATGGCCCGAGCCCCCTTGACAGAGTGGACAAGCAATAGTTAGCTCCCAATTCCTTTAACAGAATCCCTTGCAGCAGCAGCATTAGAGGGGCAGGCACTCAACCACTGCCCCTCAACCAACCAAACCATAAACCAATGCCTAACTGCAAACCTTACAAGTTGTGACGATTTGCTACGCAGTAGGCAAAAAACCAAATGGCCCCAGCCAATCAGCCAGATGGACAAAATTCCTACCAGGCCCCCACTCCAAAGCAGACAACCCCATGACAGGCATAGCGAGGTCAAAGCGAACAACCCTATTCTAGGGAGGGAGGGATGGGCAATCCAATGCACAGGCGAAAAGAGGAAGCCCTAGCCTCGTGCAAGGAGTTTTACTATTTCTGGCTGTCAATCAATAAATGGCAACATTAACTTCTTCCCAACAACAAGGGAAGCCCCAATCGCATCAGTGGCCAACGGTCAATTAGCCCGCCCCCCAACTTTGGAGTGTCCTGGCTGCCCCCACCGCAACACGTGCTCTCCATGAAGGAGAACACGCTTTCCAGAGTTGTTCTTCTGTGTAAGGGACTCTGACTCAATGGTGCCCCACTTGGTGGATGAGAGATGTGCATCAGCTCTTTGAGTACCCTGTGTGGTGTCTTTATCCTGAGCCCTTCTCGCCATCCCCCCTGGGTTGTCCTCAGCATTAGGCCACAGTACCATGCTATTGTGATAGCTCAGCGGTGGAGCATGGGACTCTTAATCTCAGGTTTGTTGGTCTGAGACTCACATTGGATGAAAGATTCCTGCATTTCAGAGGGTTGGACTAGATGATCCTCATGGTCCCTTCCAACTCTGCAGTTCTATGAGTCTTCTTTTTCACTCATGCAGGTTCTTTGAAATGTCTGCTGAGTTGAAGGTGCTCTGCACCCAACTCAAGAATGGATGAATTATTCTGCACTAAATGAATCAGGCTTTCTCTTGGCATTCATTCTGCCTATAGAGCAACTGAGTCATTTGACATGGAGAGAGTTTATCCAAGTCTAATTAAATTCATTCTAGAGGTTATTTAAGTATTTCTAATCTATATTGCTATATATTGGTTTGTTATGTGTCAGGCTGGGAAATAGGACTGACATTCAAATTTCGTGACAAAAGCACAAATTTTGGCACAGAGTCTTCTGCATGCTCACTTTGCATATTTTGTGGCTGCCGTAGTTTAAATATTCTTTTCTGAAGATTGCATTCCTTCTAATAACACAATGATGGAAAGAACGAGCCAAATTATGTCACTGTTTTTTCTTCTTTACCTTATGGTGTACAGAAGCCCTCTCCTTTGTGAGCCAGAAAAAAACAAAAATTGAATAGTAAATTGGCAACAGAATTAGCAGCCCAATTTCACTGAACAGATGTCAAATAGCCATTAACATCACACCAGTTAGTACACTGAAATGAGATGTCATAGATTTAGTGTATTAGATGAAGTGTTAACCTGTTTTAATTAAATTGCTTCTTGGTAATTGATTTCACTGTGCCAAACTATAAATAACAAATCACAGATGCTCTTTCTCACCAAAGAAGCCCAAGTTCCTTACATGAACATATGACATTGCTTTATACTGAGTCCCTCTTATGCGTGGGTCTTCATTGCTCACAAGTATCTACTAGGGGTATGGATCATCTCTGCATATACTCTGAATTCTGGGTGATTTGAGAGAGGCTCTCATGTTTCCAAGTCAGATCAATGCTATTATAACAAGGAATCTCAAGGAGGAGTTCCTAAGCTTCCAAGGGCCTCTGTGGCTGGGGTGTCCAAAGGCACACACAGGGCTTGAGAAGGGAAAAGGTGGAAATGTGAAGTGATTTCTCATTTTGACAGAAAGGTTTACCTTTTAATCACTGTAAATTGTGTTCCCAGGACATTCCAATTACAGTGAATTGGGGGAGGGATTAAAAACACTGGAAGGAATTCAAAGTAGCACCAAGGAGATGGTTCCATCAGTGCAGGCATTTTGGTTTGCCAGGTGGAAAATCTCTTGTCTCCTCTGCCTGCTTCCTGTTCTGGGGGTTCCCTGCCCCCCACCGGGTCAATTGGTTGGGTTTCAGGAGGAGGAGAGGTAATGAAAAAGCTATCGCACTAGCCAAAGTACTTGCGTTGACTTCCATTAGCTGGACTCATTAGCTGAACCCATCCCTGCATTTGTTTGCTTTGATATGAATCCATACCTTACTTTTGCAAAGCTATACAGAAACACTGAATCCCAAAAATATCCGTACAGGGATGTCAGATGCCACCTCCATTCATGATCCTTGTGGTAACAGGATCCTTGCTGCAAGGGGTGGCATTTACCCTACTCCAGTGCCATTTACCTCTTTCCTTTCTACAAGTAGATGAAGAGAACATGTGTGTGTCAGGAGCCAGAGTCAGGTGTAGGTCAGCAATAAAAAACACTGGTGTCAGTGAAGTCAACTCTTTATTCAAAGAAACCAAAACTGTGCAGGCCTAGTGATCCCAGCAACCCTTCCCAGTAGTTCTTGCCCAAATGAGGCAGTTACAAGGACTGAAGGTTCCCGCCTTGCTACAGCTGCCTAAGTCTTCTCCTCTATGTCAGTGTGTGCAACCAATCTCATCTCTTCTCTTTTCATTTCTCTACATGTTCTGGGAAACTGGGGGTGGGGGATGGAGAGCTGGTCGTAGCAAGAGGAGGAAACTCCCTGGATTCTTCTGCAGTTGCCTCATCTCTGTCTCCTGCTCCCTCCCCTGCCTTGGAGTCTGGGCTACTCTCTGCCACGGCCTCTTCCTGCTCACTAAACCCCTGTTGCCTCTTCAGCTTCCGACACCTCCTTCTGCTCCCTCTTCTCACCCTCTGACCACTCACAGTCATCCCACCACCAATCCCCTGGCTTTGAGCCTTCTTCCCTTGGGGTTCCCTTAAGGGTTCCCCAGATGGTGCCTCCCACCACGCCTTGGCATCCAGCAACTCCATCACACACACAAACACACACACACAGAGAGAGAGAGAGAGAGGGGGGGGGAGAGATATCTTTCAATAAGAAAAGGCTGCATCCCCAATAATCACACAGAATCCCAGAATTGGAAGAGACCTAGAAGTTCATCTAGTCAAACTCCCTGCAATGCAAGAATCCTGCAAACAGTTATTCACAAGTGGGCTTGTACCATAAGATTACCAGATGTCCCCGTTTCCCAGTGACAGTCCCCAGATTTACAAATCAGTCCCAAACAGAATCCATTGAAGTTGAAAAGTGTCCCTGGATTCATTGAAAAAAATCTGGTAACCTTATTTTACCACCAACCTTCTGGTTAACAGCCAAACTCACTGACCCACTGCACCTTCAATGGGAGGAACAGAATCCCACCCCCAACAACAACAAAAGGTCAAGAACCGCCAAAAGAAAAGTGGAAAATATTTATGTATGCTACAACAGCGGCAGTTTTGTTAGCCCAAGGCTGGAAGACAGGAGAAGTACCAATGAAAGAACAATGGCAAGAAAAATTGATGAATTATGCAGAATTAGCAAAGTTAACAGACAAATTACATGAAAAGGACAGTAGTGGCTTTAAAAAAGAATGGGAACCATTCAGAACTTACCTACAGAAACAACAAAAAGAGATGGAATTATGAGCAGGTTTTAAATAAACATTCCCAACTTTATCTAAACAGAATATGATGAAAGATAGCCTAACAACATGTATAGTTATATAACATGCAGAAGATAACAAGTAATGTAATAAACCAGAAAGGAAGATGAGGGAAGTCAATGGGAGGGTGGGGATTGTAAAATACAACATTTGTATCATTGTAATAAAAAACACAATAAAAATGTATTTTTTAAAAAAAAGAATCCTACCCCCCGCAACAACCCTTGGGTTTAAGAATAATTGTTGGAGGGTTACAGTGCACCCACCCAAGCCTTTCCATGCTTTTTTTCCCCTCCTCCACCCTACCACCTATGATTTGTGTTGTACCTACCTTGATTACTCTATCTTCCCTTGAGAGAGTCTTCCCTTGAGAGAGAATCACTGCAACTGTAGTTCCAAAATTTGGTAGACATTGTCGCCTTTGGACGGATGGCCAAGCCAATTTTGGCAGAAGTTAAAAAGAGTTATAGACTTTTCCTTTTGGTTAACACCCCCCCCCCCAATTTTTTTTTAAAAAATATGCCCTGCCCAACCTCCTTGGAAATATTGCTGTACAATCTGGCAGGCTTGGGACACTCTGGCTCCTTGTGCCTGCAAATTTCAACCACTTTGGCCAAAAAGCAGAAATGTTATACCCATTTTGAACTATCAGGATTTGGTTCTGCATCAAACTTGTGGTCTCTTTCTTTGTCAGTGATTATGCTAATAACAATGACCTTATTCTGATTCTGGTATATATACCAATTCATTTCTGTTAAAGACTAAATCAATTTCATCTGGTGCTTGCAAAATGAAATGATCAAATCTGAAAAACTGGAAAAAATGTTGTTGTTTTTTTAAAAAAGCCATTAAAACATGCCACACAAAGCCTGTTATATGAATACATACATATTTCCAAGGTGTCTACTTAAGACCAGCACTGGCCTTCTTTCTTTGGAAATCCATTATACTGTTTTGCTATATCTGTCTATAAATAGAATTTGTGTTTGTCAAATCTAACACAGCTTCTGTGGCAGCCTCTGGCATTTTAACTTCCTATTCAACATCTTTTGAACATTTTTTCCCTTTTATCTCATCTGATTAAACATTTATATTATAGAAGAAAAACTAACAGCCACCCAACACGCTGACCAGAAGCGTATGTTTATTTTATGAAGAGATACATTTGCAACTTGAAAATCTCCGTGGGCTAGAATTATGATAAAAACTTTGTATGCACTGTGGATTTAGTTGGCGCTAGTATTATTGCCAACTAATAAGAAACAGAACTTGGGCTGTTACTTTTTCACTTAGAATGTAGAAAGTATCATCACATTTATCTGTAGGTGGGAAGTGGGGTTACTGTCCCTCCTTTAAAAAGCATCAATTTTACTTATTTATCCAGAGTTGTTATTTTTTCCTGTTCCCAAAATTCAGCATAGATAAAAAAAAAACACCCTAAAAGCATTAATATTAATTGGGAAAATAAAAGGCAAAAGTGAAAATGTTATACAGGCAATTCCAGTGCCCTCAGTTTAACTAGCAACACTTCCAGATGATCCTTGGGCTCAGGATTTGGACAGTCTCTGTGGCCTACAGCTAGTAAAAAATGCAGACATTGCCTTGTTGAAAAAATATTGAAGTATGATCTCTTCAGACTCTGTGCCTTCAACACTAACTTTTGGGACATCTCTGAGAAGCTCATAGGCAAGGCATTCAAACTTCTAGCGGACAACTTCCTATTAAAAAGACTAACAACAACAGTTTACCTGCCATGGCAAATCCTTATCTGCAATGTTCGTTATTTTATTTTATTTTATTTTAAAAATCTATATCCCAATTTTCATCATGAAATTAAAAGAATTAATTAAAACTCCACAATTTAAAATCTCAAGAATTTAACATCTGCTTTTATAAAATAGATAGAGATAGAGAGAAGAGTAAAACTTCTGTGAATTATTCAGGGTGCCTGAAATAAAGCTGTTTTGCCATGGCATGTGCTATACAGTAGAATAGTTTTGGACCCACCACACTGAATGTACAACTCCTCACTGACATGTTGTGGTTCTGGCCCATAGGGAACCACTAATAGTGCTCTCTCCCTCCCCATAATCTCTGAGATCAATTTGTGGCACATAGAGTAAGGTGGTCTTTAAGCTTGGTACACTAATACAAAAACCTTGAACTTGGCTAGGTAGGTAGCTGACACCAGCATTCTGCACTAGTGAAGCTTTCAGACCAGACCCAAGGGCAGCCCCATGTAGAGCACATTGTAGTAATCCAGACTTGAGGTTGGCAACACATAAACTGCAGTGGTCAGGTTATGAAATGGCCATAACAGATGTGCCAGGCAAAGCCTGCCCCTTGAATCTCAACTGACAATGATGGTTCAAGAAGGACCACCCAACCAGGGGCAGCCTGAGGCATTTTTGCACCTGAGGCAAAACGTCCCACAGCTACATCCACAATGGCATGAGGCCGTGCAAAGAAGAAACCCCTGTAATGTCTTCCCCAAGGATGCTGCAAAATGTGAAGTGCCACTTTGTTCTGCTGCATCGCCATGTCACCTACCTCCTCTGGTGCTGCGCCATCCACTGTGGTGCCACAGCGCCAATTTCCAGGGAAATCTTACTGGAATCTCACAAGATCTCTCATGCTCTGTACGTTCTTGGCGAAAACTGGGCCGATTCTGATGCCAATTCTCTGGTGGTGGTGTCATTGTGGCAAGTGGGGCAACCACAGGAGGACTGCCTTGGGGGCTTCTGCCACCTGAGGTGGCTGCCTCTTCACACCTCATCATTGTGCCGGCCCTGTGCCAAACTATGTACAGTGGTACCTCAGGTTAAGAACTTAATTTGTTCTGGAGGTCCATTCTTAATCTGAAACTGTTCTTAACCTGAGACACCACTTTAGCTAATGGGGCCTCCTGCTGCTGCCACGCCGCTGCCACCACCAGATTTCTGTTCTCATCCTGAAGCAAAGTTATTAACCCAAGGTACTATTTCTGGGTTAGCGGAGTCTGTAACCTGAAGTGTCTGTAGCCCGAGTTACCACTGTACCTGCTTCTTCATAAGAAGTGCAATCCTATCAGGGGTAGGCAATGTCAGGAGCTCATCCTACTCTCAAGTAGGACCCTGGCTTAGACACATGCCTGACTGGCATGTTCTCTCCCTCCCGGTCGATCATTTGAGAGCTTTAAAAGCTTTCTTCAGCCCGAACATCACAGTGACTGATGCCAACAGATCAACACACTTAAGGATCTGCAGAGTCTTTGCAGCTTGTGTGACAGACCTCAGCAATTCAGCATTTTTACTAATCTACTTTATTTACATATAAACAAACACGGAGCACTGCAAGATGGCTCCCTCTCTCTCTAGCATCAGACAGCAAAGAGAAAAGGAACAAAGGACAATAGCCCCACTTCACGGAACACAGTAACACAAACATCCTGTCTCTGTCACTTCCCACTCAGTGGAGTCAAAACACACACCATCATGTGATAGACAAAAATCCCATGACTGCAATCATAGAGCAGGAATTCTAACAGGCAATTGGCCTATCTCCCAGAGCTGGGAACCACCCACCCACAAGGCCTCTATTTCCCCTGGGGTCAGGGGTGGAGGGGCTGCCAGGATCCTGTGGTATGCCACCCCATCCATGGGCTACATTGTTATGTAGCATCTCAACTCCTGGCTCATTACAGCACCACAGCCATTGCTGCAGTCATGGGGGCAAGGGAGGGGAAACTGGCATCTGCAGTGATGCCACTGTGTGATGGTGGGTGCTCTGGGGTGGGGGCAAGCAATGGCTGCCCTGACAAATGCCCCATTCTGCCCAGTACTGGTCTTTAAGGTGCTACTGGAAGGAATTTTTTTTGTTTTGACTATGGCAGACCAACACGGCTACCTATCTGTAATTGGCTGAGGCAGCCGGCGTACAGCTTCCGGGTCATGTGGCCAGCATGACTAAGCCACTTCTGGCAAACCAGAGCAGCTCACGGAAATGCCGTTTACCTTCCCGCCGGAGCGGTACCTATTTATCTACTTGCACTTTGATGTGCTTTCGAACTGCTAGGTTGGCAGGAGCAGGGACCAAGCAATGAGAGCTCACCCTGTTACAGGGATTCAAACCACCGACCTTCTGATCGGCAAGCCCTAGGCTCTGTGGTTTAACCCACAGCGCCACCTGTGTCCCTTGCTAACATAGTACATAAATAAATAAATGTTCAGAGCTCTCTTCTCTCCCCCCCCACCCTTTTCTGTTTCCCACATAGCCGTTTTCGACCAACCATCTCTGTTGCTCATTCTTACACCGCCCAGCAGTCCATTCAACACCATTCAACCTTCTCCCACAACAGGTTCATGCTGAGCATGCACAGGATACAATCCTAGGCAATCCCATTCACTAGCATTGCCCAGAATATCTACGTGTAGAAGAGATTCCCCAGAATCCAAAGCCTCCTCATTCCCCTCACACACTGTCAAAAAATTAAAAAATTGTGTAACATGGCACCACAGCAGGATGCTTTGTCTTTCATGGAAGGAAAATCAGAAAGTGACTCAGGCCACATCCACCCCATATCTCTAAAGCACTATGATACCAGTTTCAACAGTCATGGCTTCTCCCAAAGAATTATGGGAGTTGTAGTTTGTTAAGGGTGTTGAGCGTTGTTGAGAGACCCTCCTATTTTCCCCACAGAGCTACAATTTACAGAGTTCCCTGTGAAGAGGGATTGTTTGTTAAACCAATCTGGGAGCGACACCCAATGCAGGTGTTAGCAGAAGACGCATTCTGAAAGCACAAGATAAAAGCAGAATTGAGATATAAGGAATACAAAGTATAATCCCCTTCAGCTACATAATGTGGTTTCTCTGATGCAACCAACTGTAAAAAGACACAAAAGCACCCTGTTGTCGACTTGTAAAGCCAATGGCTCTGGCATGGGCTTTCAGATTATGCTCCTAATGTTTTCAGTTAAAAACAACAACAACATGTTAGTACGACGGCCTCTGAACAGGGAAAAAAGAAATTACATTCCGTTTAGTTTCACAATATTATACAGATATTACTGTTTTAAATATTGCAACCCCTGGTTTCCGCCTAAAACAAAACAGACCTCATTAAAATGTTTATGTACTATTTATTTACACAGGACCATTTATTCTAATACTGAACCTAGGTAGTGATTGCCAACTGGCTCTAAGCAAAATATCTGGCCCTATGAGAATCTGAGCACCCTGATTCACTAGGTGCCTATTAACAGTTGTGGGAGGGATGCGGGTGGCACTGTGGTCTAAACCACTGAGCCTCTTGGGCTTGCCAATCAGAAGGTTGGTGGTTTGAATCCACACAATGAGGTGAGTTCCTGTTGCTCTGTCCCAGCTCCTGCCTACCTAGCAGTTTGAAAGCACACTACTACAAGTAGATAAATAGGTACCACTGCAGTGGGAAGGTAAATGCCCTTTCCATGCGCTCTGGCTTTCATCACGGTGTCCCATTGCACCAGAAGCGCTTTAGTCATGTTGGCCACAAGACCCGGAAAGCTGTCTATAGACAAACACCAGCTCCCTTGGCCTGAAAGCAAGATGAGCGCCACAACCCCATAGTCGCATTTGACTAGACTTAACTATCCAGGGGTCCTTCACCTTTACCTTTTCTAAATTAACAGCTTTATTTACTTGTCATACCAGATATGGGACCAAGAGGGATATGGAAATGACCTGCCTTTGCTGACAACTGAACCCTGGCAAATCCCAGACACATCTGGAATGCATGTCCCAGAGGTAATGGAGCAGCTGCCGCCGCCCTTATAATGCATTCTCACCTCACCTCACAACCTCACATTTTTGGAACCCTGAACCATACCAAAGGAGAAAGTTAAAATAACTCCCATTTACTGGAAGCAAAACTTAACTACTTCCACCACATGAACCACATTTGGTAAGACAAAGCCCATGGTTGTCACGTGGAAGATGTGGGAAACAGGAACGGCACAGAGAGCTACAGTTGGACAAAAAGTGATGAATTTGCTGTTATTAAACCCCCAAGCATAGCCCACATAAATTTATCCTATCGCATTCATACAAGGCTTATGGGGGGGGGGAATGGTAATTAAGAAACTGCGTCTCCATTGCATATAGTTTTGCAAAGTGCCTTGGGTTTAAGCCAAGAGGGTGGCCATAAAATGATATAATTCCACATTATATTGGATGATAGGTTTTATTTTGAGTTCTCTAAGCCTTCCAGCTCCAACGATATTGAGAGATATATGCCTAAATCCTTCCTTCCAGTATCTAGGTATTCTAACAAGATAATGCAAACCACTCAGGAAGCACAAAGACATCTGAGAGTTAAGAATTAATAACAAGCACTTCATATCGGGTTAGCTAATGAATAATATCAAATTTGGCTTCCTTCCAAGGCAGAAATGTAGCATTAATTTTTTAAAAAATCTTGCTCTCACTCACAAACTTTTAGACCAACTAGGGTGATAGTCACTCTGCAGGCAGTCATTTCATTAACTAGCTAGTATTTGGTATATTTATATAATGTTACAGGGCAGAGTGCCATATTAATGCTATTTTTGAGTATAGCAGGTGGAATGTGAATATAGAATGATCAAGGAACTCTTTTCTTCCTTGAGGACTTGGTTTTCATTGGGAGCTTTAAACTTTGAAAGCAGCCTCAGTTGCCCATCCTCCAATTCTGCAACAAAAGTATTACTATTATTCTTAATTAAATTTGTATTCCGCCCTTCATCTGAAGATCACAGGGTGGTTCACAGGAGAAAAATGCAAAACGAGAACACAAAATACAGAATAAAACAAAAACAAATCAATAATTTCCCTCCCACAAAAGGCATTTAAAAGGCAATAGACCAGCCAAAGACCTGCTTATAGAGAAATATCTTTTCCTGGCATCTAATAATAATAACAGAAACTTTTTTTTTCCTTTTTTTACCGTGATGCAATATGTATATACCACTCCTCCGTTTCTATTTCCCAGGCAACTTGCAATGTAATTAAAACAATAGCATACATTTTGAAAAGACTGCTGTGGGTACTTGTTACAACTCCACAAATTCTTTACATTGGGGATCTAGAGAGTCCTTTCACTTGCTGCTTCTGCATTAACATATTTAGCGTCTGAGGTGAGGTGCCTTTTCCAACACTTGTCAAGCCTTATTAATCCAATTCTCCACTCTCCTCTGAAGATATTTAATGCTCTGGTAATGATCAATACCCGCACACTGATGATAAACCAAGACAAATGGGCCTCTGCTTTGGGGATGGTATTTGTAATTACCACCTCTGTAGACATTCAATTACATCTGATGAAAATGTGACAAAGCTGCCTTTCTCCTGGACAGAGTTGGATTTATACTTGGAGACGAGGCATGCAATTGTCGGCGTGCTAATTTCCTTCACCAGCCTCTGCTCACTATTGCCAGAACAGTTCACTGAGCCTATATTAAATATAAATGTCACGACATCTCTCCTAATGGAATTTTACAGTGAAGAGTCTAGGGTGGCATCAAACTGCCATCTTGTCTGGCCGCTTGCTAAAACTTCGTCTCGCCACCCTATTGATGCCCAAGGCTACAGAATGTCAAGATGATTCATTGGTGTTAGAAAGCTGAGGTGGGCTTCGGAAAAGAAGAAAAGAGGGGAATTATCTAAGCCTAGAAGCATGGGCTGCTTGTTTCCCCCTCTCCTGTTTTGACGGCCTCAAGGCAGAAGTAAATATCACTGGATTTGAAAAATGAAGACTAATATGGAATTGACAGGTCTTGGCTGGGGCAAGCACACAAACCGAAGTGCTTGAATAATGATTCATCTTTGTATATATGTAAATAGTTAATAGACTGAGCACCAGCTGACGGTGCAGTTTGGAATAAACACCGTGGAAAGAGGAGCCCCAGAGATGCAAAGTTTAATGGCAACCGGTAATTTGTCAACGTTTTAGCTACTCATTTTAAGGAGCTGCTGTGGCAGCTCCCAGTTCAGAGCTAAATAAAGTGAATGATGCCGTCAAGGTGTATTTCATATAGCGCTGCAACAAAAACACCCAGCCCGTTACAAATTTTGGTTCAGAAATGGATGGTTCTCAGGAGACAAAAATCATATTCAAAAATCAGGCCTTAAGAGTGCTGGGCTGGGTAAGTGAGGGTAGTTTTGGAACAGAAGGAAATTTAAAATGCAGACGGAAACATCAGGACCAAGGAGCTACAGTGATGGGGGATGGAGTAGAAGTGGTAATGATAAGTCAGATGGGAAGAGCTGGAAATAGGAACTGCATAACAAATGTCTCAGATTTATTCCCTAGTATCTCCAGTTTAAAACATCAGGTAGCAGGTGATGGGAAACTTTAGCTCTGTGTTAGATACTCTCCACCAGTAAAGTAGGCAATCCTGGACTAGATGGGCCAATAGTCTGATATAAGGAACCTTCCTATTTCAGAAAAGGTTAAGAGGAAAGGGAAAGAATGTACCTATTGACACGGCAACAATGGACTAAATGTGCTATACTAACAGCACAATTCTATGCAAGTTCTACTCAGAAGTGAGTCCCACTCAATTCAATGAGGCTCACTTCCAAGTAAGATGGCATACTAGAACTGCAGCCTATACTGATTGAAATCATATTTCATTCATCGCTGATGTCACAACTTAGCTATTCCTTGATGTGCGACAGACTTTCTGCATTACCTGGTTTTCCCTAGCCGTATGCTACTTCCAACATCCTTAACAGAAAACAGCTACCACAATCATACTGCTTGATTCAGGGGTAGAATTCTAGATGAGCAGGGCCTCTCAATGTATGGTATCCTCACACTTTTGCCACCTAGCTACTATTAGCACCCTGAAGCAGTCTGAGGAAAAAGTAATCCAGAAAAAAACATAATTAAATGAAAGACTCTGAAGACGAGGAGGGTGTGGTGGCTTCATAACAGGAAGGAAGGTGAAAAGGGTGTTTAGAAGTAGCAATGTTTGCAAAGAGGAAGATGCAGGAAGCTACCATGGGAGTGGTTTGTGCACAAGAAAGGTTTACACCAAAGGAGGAGGGTGGTAGCACATGGAGTGCATAACCTCCAACATTTCTCAGAAGAAAATAGGGATGTCCCATTCCATAATGATAAGTTTCTTAGTTATTCCCCACACATCTTACTGGGTTGCCCCAGCCACTCTGGGCAGCTTCCAATATATATAAAAACATTATAAAACATTTTTTTTAAAAAAAAAACACTTCCCTATACAGGATTGCCTTCCGACAGCTCAGGAGTCAGATAATTCCACACCCTCCAATATTTCTCCAATGAAAATAGGGGCATCCTAAGGAAAAGCGGGACATTCCAGGATCAAATCAGCTTCTCTAAATCAGGGACACCCCTGTAAAATAGGGGCACTTGGAGGGTCTGGGAATGTAGGGGGGGAGGGAGTACAAAGCAGGGTTGAAGAATATCATCATCATCATCTTTCATAACCACTCTTCATCCAAGGATCACGGGTGGTTTACAATATAAAAAACACAAAAATGCACAACATAGTAACAAGCAAAAACAATAAACCCTCCACACAACATTTAAAAGACCATGGATTGTTTATTTAGCCAAAAGTCTGGGAGAAGAGAAATGTTTTTGCCTGGCACCTAAAAATATATAAGAATAATAATAATAATAATAATAATAATAATAATAATAATAATAATAATAATATAATTTATATCCCGCCCATCTGACTGAGTTTCCCCAGCCACTCTGGGCGGCTTCCAACAAAATATTTAAAAAATACAATAAAACATCAGACATTAAAAACCTCCCTAAACAGGGCTGCCTTCAGATGTCTTCTAAAAGTCGGGTGGTTGTTTATTTCCTTGACATCTGATGGGAGGGCGTGCCACAGGTCAGGAACAACTACCGAGAAGGCCCTCTGCCCGGTTCCCGGTAACTTTACTTCTCACAGGAAGGGAACCGCCAGAAAGCCCTCGGAGCTGGACCTCAATGCCCAGGCTGAACGATGGGGGTGGAGACGCTCCTTCAGGTGAAAGCACCTGGCAAGCCTCCCTCGGCTGAGCATTCCACAAACAGGGAACCACCGCAGAAAAGAAGAGCGAAGTGGCTTCAGAGATGGTGCTGGGAAAGTGAAAAGTGAGCTTAGCAGTTGTGTGCGGTGGGAAGGAGAAGCTCTAGGTTGTTAAGTTGGATTGAATGGCAGGTGGTTGGTGAGCAGAGCGAGTAGGAGCTGAGTCTGTTGTAAAATAAAAGCCCAGATGAACCTCATGCAAGAGGTAGAAAGCTCAGTGTCCTCCTGAAAGGATTTCTTCATGTTTGAACTTAGAAGTGATCAGAAAGGGATGCTTCCCTGCTGAGCAAACAGTGATACCAAAAGAGTTGTCATTTGGATACAACTCTTTCTCAACTCTGCTCTCATGATTATTTGATTCTCGGTTTAATTATTTACGTCTCCCTCACAGCAAAGATCATTTCCACACTCGACAGACGCATTTCAACTCTCAATGAAATAGAGTTTATTCATGATGAAAATTGGAAAAGTATGGAAAGGCAAGGAGGATCAGGGTCAATGGAAATGAATCTCTTCTTTCTGAATGAATGGCACCCTGCTAAAAATGATAATATATACATCATAGTAACAACCAGGGAGCTGCCTTGATTTATTAAAGAACCAGGCAAATCCCTCTTTATCAAGCTCCTCTACTGTTTCTTTGGTTATTTAATGAAATCACAAGATGCATAAATTACTAAAACGACTGGCGCTCCTGTCAAAGCCCTGACAGACTGAGGCACTGGGAGAGGGTGGTTCCCTAGATCAGATGGATGGGAAATTGCCTGCTCTTGATGGGGTTAAACTCCCTCTGAAGAAGCAGGTAAGTAGCTTGTGTGTACTTCTTGATCCTTTGCTATCATTTGAGGCTCAGGTGGCCTCAATGGCAGAGTGTCTTCCATTAGGCCCTATCTGGAGAGGGCTAGGCTAAATAATGTTGTCTATGCTCTGGTGGCCTCTGCGTTAGATTACTGCAGTGTCATACATAGGGTTTGGAAGCTTCAACCGGTGCAGAATTTGGCGGCCAGGTTGCTTACCTTTAGGCACCAGACAAAAACGTTTCTCTTCAACCAGGCCTGCAACACATTGAACATGGATATACCTTATGAAACTGCAGGATAAATATGGATTGTTGCTAAAGTCATGTGTGCAAGGCTTCAGACACCAGCAGTGAGAGCGCACTGGAGGCAGAGTTAACAATAATGTGTACATAGCCAAACACTTCATGGATGGGCTGAGATTGGAGGAAGGAGTTAAAGCAAGTAAAACACCTGGCATAATGGAGAATTTGGAGGCAGGACAATCATAGAGTCTGAAGGGACCTCTGAGGGTCTTCTAGTCCAGTCCCCTGAAATGCAGGAAGCTCAACATGCAGTCCCCCATCCATTTGGATAACACACTGGTTCCTGCTTTGTTTTACAAATATGCGGGCAGTTTTATTGCTATGTCACTAGAAGGACTAAACATGCCAGGAGTTGACCAGAATATGAACAAGAGTTTACTGCAAATCAGAATCGCAAGGTTGGTCGAAAAGACTTTTGCTTTTCAAATACAAAAGGAAGCTAGTATATCTGGTTTCTGGGTTCTTTCAAACTCAATCCCTCCACTTAATATTCTTATCAGTTATGCATGAACAGCACTACAGCCAGAGAGTAGGAATGCCCTTTCTTACATAGATCCTAGTAGCCAAGGGAAACCATTTGTAATTGAGATGTTTCTTCCCTTGACTTCACAGGAGATATAGTACACAGTCTGCTGCACTAATAGAACTCTCATAATGGAAAATCATTGTCCCTCTGATTCCCATCTGCCTCCCCCCCCCCCTTGTTTTCTCCATAGTGTTGGCATAGTCAGTTGTTGTTATGTAGAAAAGAATTTTTATTCTTGCTCAGACTACCACATTCTCATGTTGGAAATAAAAACCTGACATACAGATGCCACTGGGGGGCAAGGGGGGAAACTACCGCTGAATTTTGCTAAGCAAAATTAAAGTAACATTTCAATGTGAATTGGAAGGGGGTCCTACTTGGGTGAAATGTTGAAGGAATTTCAAGGAAGGAAAAGGAGTTTTGAGGAAACTAGCAATATTTCTCAAGGGAAGTGGGCTGAAACACCCCCAAATTGGGATTGGGCTTTCCATGAAATGGCATTCTGACACCTCTGCTGTTTAACACCTATGTGAAACCGCCGAGTGAGGGTATCCGGAGTTTTGGAGTACATTATCGGCAATACGCTGATGACACACAACTCTACTTCTCCAAGTGTGGCTGTGGATGTGCTGGACACTAATGGACTGGATAGGGGGCAACAAACTGAAGTTCAAGGCATATAAGGCTGAGGCCCTGTTAGTGGGGGGTTCCTTTGACCCCATTGATGGGAGTCTGCCTGCATTTGAAGAGGTTACACTCCTTCTGAAGGAGTGGGTACAGAACTTGGATCCATTGCTCTTGCTTGAGGCTCAGGTGGCCTCAGTGACACAGAGTGCCTTCCATCAGCTTCGGCTGATGGCCCAGCTGCTTTCTTATTTGGGCAGGAATAGTCTAACTTCTGTTGCCTATGCTCTGGTAATCTCTAGATTCGATTACTGCAATGTGTTATATGCCTCTGAAGATAGTTTGAAAAATTCAATTTGATGACTGCAATGTGTTATTGCAGTTCAGAAAGTTTAGAAAGTTCAGCTGAGGCAGAATTCAGTGGCCAGGTTGCTCACCGGGGGAAGGACGTTTGAGCATATTACACCAATCCCGGCCTGACTGCACTGGCTGCCAATTAGTTTCTGAGCCCAATTCAAAGTGCTGGTTTTGACCTATAAAGTCTTAAATGGCTCAGGACTGCAATACCTCAAGGACTGCCTCTCCTCATATAAACCAACCTGGACCCTGTGCTCATCATCTGAGGCCCTTCTTCAAGAGCCTCCTCCACGTGAGGTTCAGAGGGTGGCAACATGAGAACTGGCCTCTTCTGTAGTGGCTCCCTCTTAGTGGAATGTTCTCCCCAGGGAGGCTCGCCTGGCTCCTTCATTGCATATCTTTAGGCACCAGACGAAAATGTTTCTCTTCAACCAGGCCTTTGGCTGATTAACATTCTGTGGCCTTCAAGATGTGTTTGTGGGAGGAGGGCTTTTATATCATGTAAAAGGTCACACAAAATGTGGAAATCAACAAGAAAGAAAGCATCAGGAAGATGAAATAAAATACTGTCTGAATGTAACCCTGGAGATGGAAAAGTTGGTGAGGCACCCACATAGCCTCACCCTGACCACCCCCTTGGTCCTCCTCTTCCTGGTAAGTGGCAGTAATGCCTCTGGCAGAAGGTTATTGCAACAGCTCCACCCCACTGGACAAGCCAGGCCTGCTTATACAATGGTGAATTGCCATTTTTTCACAGCCATGGGAACTTTAGCAGCTAATAAGAGGGCATAAACCAATCTTATTGAATTTAACAAGAATAAAATGTACAACTCTTGCTTCAGCAGACCATTGAAAAAATGTTTTTACCAAGTTGACAAAGTAGCTGTGTGTTAATTTTCTTCTCTCAACTTACGTGAATGCAGGAAGGTTTCCTTTGCCCCTTCCATGTAGCAAAAGGTATTGGCCAGATGTCAATTTATGAATCACCATTTACAATCTTCCTTTTTATTTTCCGTATTCCGGTTGATTGAAGCCCTTTGGGAAGCATGTAGCTTCTGTTTCCCCCAGGCTTGTTAAATTAACCCACTGAATAGTACAGAATTATTGCAGTTTCATTTTATGGTGTTCTTGAGGTCAAACTAGATGTGACAGCCAAATGCCTGAACAACTGGGATGGATTGATGGGAGAGGTGGGCCCTGGCTGCAGATGCTTACCAGATGCTTCCTCTTCTGAAGTCAATATTGTAAATAATGTCGGAGAAAGGTTCGGAGAGAGGCATGTAGAGGCTAAGCATGCAGAGGAAAGCAACCAGCAAGTAAATAATAAACATGATTTCATGGTATGATCTACTCCACTCATATCCACTACATAAAGGTGGAATCAGTCTAGAGAACCATGCAGAAGAGTGGTTTTCCTCCACTAGCAAGTCATTGCTTTGAATCTGTAAGCTTTGGGGACAAAGTGATTTTTGACATATAGAAGGGCACACTGCTGTTTGAAATACTTGTTAAAATAAATGTCAAAGCCTTGCACATCTTTCGTGGGAGCAAGCTTATGATCCTCCCAACCCTGCCAGCAAATAGTGACAAGAAGGAATATTTATTTATTTAGTGGCTTTATTATATAAGGTTGTTTAATTAAAGTACCAAGGTAATTTTTTTAAAAAAGATGATAATAGCTCTGGTTCTAAGATAAAGGGTGAAAGAATTACGTATGAGTAAACTATATTTACAATTCAACCCTATTCATTTCTACTGAGGAGCAAGTCCAACTGTATTTAACGGCTGTTATTCCCAGGGTAATAAATTCCCAGCCAGTCTTGCCACGGCCTGATGATTTTTGGCTTGCAGTGATGTGAAGGGAGGCTTTTTCACTGGTGACAATGGCATTATGGAACATACTCCCTGCCCCATCTATTCAAGAGGTCCCATCTAAATTGGCATTCCACGGGCTCTGGAAGATGCACCTGTCTACACAGGCATTCTCTTGCTCTCTCAACCTGAGTCTCCTGTTTCGACTGCTAATCTTCTTTTGATGTGATTGCTTTATTATGCATTTTGATTGTGGATTTTAAAAATTTTAATGACTGTATACTTATTCTTAGAAGCCTAGTTTGGCATAAAGCAGTATAATTGTTATAATCATGAAAGAGTGGATATTACCATAGTGGGGCAGCAGCTGGCAGTAGCCATAATAAAACCCTGAAATGGAAAGTTATGAGGGCAGGGTGGGATGCAGTGGCAGACCTTGTGGCCTCAAATTTCATTGGTGCCCTGTGTGATGCCGAATTCAGTCCTGCCCCACCTCTCACCTTCCATTCTACATCATAGTTGTAAACCCTACCCCTGCAGTTCTGTGCTCAGTGCAACTGAATTGGTCGTACTCCTATAAATCTGCCTCTGCAGAGTGCATCTGTCAATGGCTCTGTTGGGTCCAATGTTGGCCCATTTCAAAGAGAGAAGGCTGGCCTGAGTCCCTCTGCTGCACCAGCTCGGAACTGGCACAGCAAAAAGTAAAACAAATAAATAAACAAAGCACTCCCACCTTCCACCCTGGCCAGGGTGAGCAACCCGTCTTTGGATATGATGGTAGACCCACTGTTCTGTTCCAACCTGTTGCTCCAAGCTAAGGCATTCACAGGATGAAGTTGTTTCATATGAAGTATCATGTCACTGGGAGCTTCCAGCTCTGCCCCTTTGCTGTGCAATCTCCCTGTCTTGTTCACTAAATTTTTCCAGAGCATCTGGATGACATTGTCATGCATTTGCAGGTACCTCGAGTTAAGTACTTAATTCGTTCCGGAGGTCCGTACTTAACCTGAAACTGTTCTTAACCTGAAGCACCACTTTAGCTAATGGGGCCTCCTGCTGCTGCCGTGCCATCTGAGCACAATTTCTGTTCTCATCCTGAAGCAAAGTTCTTGACCTGAAGCACTATTTCTGGGTTAGCGGAGTCTGTTACCTGAAGTGTATGTAACCTGAAGCATATGTAACCTGAGGTACCACTGTTTATCAGGATTTTCTCACCCCTCCCCCTGGTTAGATCACTTTGAAACAGCTTATCCTCCACAACGCAAAATCCACTATGTGAGAAAAAGGGTGCTTCCACACTCCATTTCCTCCCTGTAGAGGGAAAGTTGTGTAATATAAGGATAAATCAAACCTGGAAAGGACTAAGAGACCTTCAGCAGGTCAGAGACTCGTTTGCTATTCCGACTTCATCAAAATACTGACTGGCACCAGTTCCAAGGCTCCCATCTGGAAGCAGCTACTGTGTCCTGGCCCTCAGAAACAAGATTAAACATCAAAACTTTGAATACTAAAGCAGCCAAAAGGCACCGGACAGTTCTGTTGCTTCTGGGTACAAGAGATAAAATTTCCAAAATGAACAAAGCACACAGAAATGATTGAGTAGCAAACATTTAAGACAATATGCCACGCTTGCTTTCTTGTCAAGTGTAAACTTGCATTTCTACTGTAAGATTAAATGTATCGTTTATTTTAAAAAATTGGGGGGAGAATCATACTAGTTCATTGTTCAAAGTGTTTTATTAAAAAATAATAATGGGGGAGGGGGAGTTACAAAAAATAGCTTCACAAAAATGGTTCAGATTGCCAGATTAGAAAAAACCTTAGTAAGAGTGAAATTTGTTTTGACCTAGCGTTTTCTAATTGCTTTGCCACCCTACCTGGTATAACAAGTACCAGTTAGTGGAAGCATCCACGAAATAAGGTGCCAAGAAGGCTGGGCTGAGTTACCTATTTCCCTACTCCCTGTTATGATGCAGGCTGCATCCTGTTCCTTCACTCAAGTGGTACAGCAGATCTGTGTAAAGAAATGTCTTTTCACACAAACCTTTCAGGTTAGTTATAGGAAACTTTGCTAAATTAAAATCAGCTTTGAAATCCACCCTTTTCTACTCGTTGTTTTGAGAGGGGCAGAAGGAACAGGAAAATACGAAACGTTAGGAATTATTTAATTGACTGTTGCTATTTGTGAAAAGGGAATCTGATTTATGAGAAACTATTTGTACAAGAGATTGCTTTAATTTGACACGGAGCCCTTGACTTCTCCCCAGCCTCCATTGTTTAATTAAATGTAAATATATTACACTAGCACTTAAATGGCTCTAATAAGGGTAATTTAAACAAAGATGTACAAGGACCTCATAAAACGACTGTGTGGTGGGATAGGATAAAGTGGGGTCGTGCCCTCTGGTGCTTGAACTTGGAAATTCTTGCCCTGAGACAGGTCACTATCCTATCTGATACTCTTTTAAAGTGATCAGCTTATGTCATCACTACCTCTTGTGGGAGAAAATGCCATAGTTTAACACTGTGCTGATCTGTCATGAATCTTCCAATATTCAGCTTCACTGAATGTCCCTGAATTCTGGTCTTACCAGAGGAGAAGAAGACCTTTTCTCTATTTACCTTCTACAGACAATGCATGATTTAATACTCTTCTATCATGTTGCCTCTTACTAGCCTTTTCTCTAAATTAATAAGAACATAAAATGAATGTTGACTTAGAGAGAGAGAGAGAAATAGGTAAATATAACTTAAAAATAGAAAAGCCAGACCAGGGAGATGGGAGAAGTGGAGACAATTTTCTTTGGCTATCTCTACATAGGGTCTGTTTTAACTTAGAATGAGCCTTGGTCAGTCATATTTAAAATTAGCTGACATTTGGCAGAGAAAGATAAGCCCCCAAAATAAATTTCTCCTGTAATCCAATTTTCTGTTGTTAATGTGCATTTGTGCATGAAAAGCCTAGGTGGGAAACTTTTCAAAGCCCAATTCTGTAGCATATCAGCAGAGAAACCTCTTTGATGAGTTCTTCGCACTGCTTTAACACTCAGCTTTCTCACCTATTCCAGTTTTGACTGCATCATTAAAACAAAAGGTTTTCTCAATCTTGGGCCAAACCAATAAACACCAGGAAAGAACGGCCGTGTTGACTGCAGTTGTACCTGAGGATGGTCTTGAACACTTATTTCCTCGCAATAAGCTGTTGTGTTTGATATCACTTCTAGGAAATCCAAATGCAGTTGTATGTTTAGTAAAATTCTTTTGGCTGGATTCCAGATGACCGTTATCTGAGATCACACAAAGTGATCTTTCCTGTGTCACGAAATTGGTTCATTGTACGGGTTACTAGAGTCGCATTTATGATAGTAAAATCATAGGAAAGTGGGAGGGTTTGTGATGAAATGGGCAGTGTATTTCAGTCACCACCAATTTCCCCTTTCTCTGATGCATGATCTTATTCCAGATAAGCTGATTCATTAGCATTTTCCAAGACTTTGAAATATCTGGAGATTCTATGCATGCATCATCTGAAACAGAAGTAGTCGTCTCAGAAGCACATTCATTTGTGCTGTAGCCCATTTGATGACCAAGACGACTCACTATTTTGATAAGCCTGAGGTACTGGCTTCAAAGTGCTGGAAAGGAGGGTTTTCATTTGAAAACCGATGCTTATGGTTCACACACATAATAATTACTGCCTCTGCTTAACAGTGTTTTAGTTATGAACACATGCTGGAAGGGTGAAATGAGTGATGAAAATCAAATGTTCATTATCTCAGCTCTAGTTAATTACTGCTCATGTAATTGATCAGTGGAGTACCAGACGGAATGAGTGTATACTGAATCTCTGTAAATTGAAATTAATTATTCCCTTTCAACCTCAAGTAACCTTAGAAGACTCAATTTATGTGAAAGGCTGCCATTCATCCATGGTTTTCTATGTCCCAGGGTAAAATTGCAAAAATGCCATTGTGATTTAGAACAAGGGTTTTAATTCAACTAATCTAGTGTACAAGTAGAAGCCAGTCAAGGACTCCCATTAGTGCAACAGGTCTTCCCTCCCACAATGCACTGCCCATGCCTCCCCCAAAATCCAAACCGGTTGGTTGGGAGAACCCACCCAAACACAATGCAGGCAGGGGGTGGGAAGATGTTCCATCTGGCATGCAGAAATGATTGCAATGGGGGGGGGGGACTATCATAATAATGCAATGTTGAATTCCACCCAAAGCAGCTGTAACATAATTCTCTTTTGCCATTCCACATCTTTACTCAGCTAAATGCTCCTCACCACAGCAGAGAGCAGGTATGTTCAGTAAGCATGCCTAGAAGTTGCAGAGTGGTGCAGCAATAAAACTGCTAGCACATTTGTAATCATAATCATAATAATTTATTATTTATACCCCACCCATCTTGCTGGGTTTCCCCAGACACTCTGGGTAGCTCCCAACAGAATATTAAAAACACGATAAAACATCAAACATTAAAAACTTCCCTAAACAGGGCGGCCTTCAGATGTCTTCTAAAAGTCAGATACAGTGGACGCTCAGGTTGCGAACGTGATCTGTGCGGGATGCACATTTGCAACCTGCTGCAGCACGTCTGTGCACGCGTGGGTTACGATTCAGCACTTCTGTGCATACACGACCGCCGAAACCCGGAAGTAACCTGTTCCAGTACTTCCGGGTTTCGGCGGGAGCTTAACCCAAAAAAACACAGCCTGAAGTGGCTGCAACCTGAGGTATGACTGTAGTTGCTTATTTCCTTGACATCTGATGGGAGGGCGTTTCACAGGGTGCCACTACCAAGAAGGCCCTCTGCCTGGTTCCCTGTAGCTTCACTTCTTGCAGGGAGGGAACTGCTAGAAGGTCCTCGGTGCTGGACTTCAATGTCCAGACTGAATGATGGGGGTGGAGATCCTCCTTTTATAGCTAAGTAGGGTCTGGTATGGTTTCAAAGTGGATGGGGGAACCATGTGTTGAGATTTATGCATTCCAGAGGTTTGGACTAGATAACCCTTGGGGTTGCTTCCAATTCTATGATTCTTTTATCTTATTTGCATACTTGTTTGTAGATTAAAAAAATAGCAAGAGGAAGATAAAAAACAACAGTAAAGTTATGGAGGGCCTACTTCTTCACAGAAGCATTCCCCATTGACTATAAGGCAAATAAGTGTTCAGTAGGAAAAGAGGAGGGGAGACATTTTTAGATTTTTCACTAGTTCTTCATGCACTAGTGTGCTTCCCCTAATAATCTCAGGAGGTCCACATCAATGCAGGTGTAATGCCGCCTTCAAAATATGAAAGGCAGGATCAAAGTTTCCTGCGTCTTCATATGAAACAAAGCAAAACCCCAAGAGAAATTTAGTTGAAGAAGCATAGCCAGTTGTTGATTAATTGTATCAATAGGGCTCGGTGAAGAAGCTTAGTTCTCTTACCGTTTTCCTAGTCACCTTTGGCTGCTGTCCAGTCAATCAGATTTCCAGGCCACGAGCATTAAGAACTTCCCCCACCAGGTATGCTTTGTGGTTATTTCAAAAATTGAACTCAGTAAAAGTAATTAATTCCAATTGACTGTTTACACAATATTTAATAGCTTTCCATTCCAAAGGAAATTACCGCCATTTGGTAAATATTTTCTTGCATGTTATTAAATCTTCCTGCTACCCAGCCAGCCTCCAAGCTCTGGGATGCTAAGACGCGTCCCTCTGTTGATACAGAAGCAGGTTGCTTAGTCTCTGCTTAATTGGCTATTTAGTAGAGGGACCAAATTACCTTTCTTTTGAAATAAATCACAATAATTGTCCACTGAGAATCATTAAATGAAAATGCTTGCTACTCATCAAGCATTGTATTTTGCTGGAAGACAAAAATGGGTACCTAAACATTTAGAAAGAATGACGGCAATGATTTACAGGATACAATCCTAACCTTGGGTGCCCCACAAGTTCACAGAGGGTACGGTTATGCATAGACCATTGGTAAAAGCTATGAGACCCAAGGCACAAATATTTTCCAGTGCTGAGCAGAGATCCTAAAGTGACCCCTAACTCATATTCATATTCTGGTGCCCTACAAATGCCGTTGGACTACAACTTCCATCCTTCCTTCTTGACCATTGGCCATGTGGCCTGGTGCTGATGGGAGCTGGAGTTCAACAACATCTGAAAGGTTCCAGGTTGCGGGAGCCTGCTGTGGACACATTAATATGCCATACTATTGAAATACTCTTGACCTATTCCATTACCAGTGCACAACATCCTAACTCTGCCCTCTAAGCAAGAGTTCCTTGCAAAGCTGGCTATTAGTCGGAGTGGAGCAGGCAGTGATAATGGGTACCATGAGCAGTGTCTTGTTGGTTATTTAATATTTTGTTGTTGTTGTTGTTGCATTTCTACTACTATGAGAGGTCATTGTGCAGTCTTCTGCTACATGTGCCCAAATAACCCAACCAGCCTTTGAAACTATGCAGCATGACCTGAGAGGAGGGGCAACACTTGCCTTAGTGGCAGCAAAGTCTTAGACCAGGGGTCTGCAACCTTTAAGACAAAAAGAGCCACTTGGACCCGTTTCCGAAGGAGAAAAAAAACCTGGGAGCCGCAAAACCAAAACCAAATATATCTCCGGAGCCGCGATCTGACAGCGGGCGGGAAGGTGACGTCGGGACGGTGAGTGACTAACGCACGCACTGCCCCCATGCAACGTCACAGCCAGTACAGCGCCCGCCACAGTGGGGAGTGTCGGGGCGCACAATGCACCTCCTCCCCGGAGCCGCGGCAAAGGTGTAAAAGAGCCACATGCGGCTCCGGAGCCACGGGTTGCAGACCCCTGTCTTAGACCAGCCCTGAAAGGAATATGTAGTTTCGCTATTCATCAGTCCATTTTCTGTAGTGCCTTCCATTGGATCTATACAGATTTTTAAAAGATGCTACAGAAAACACTTTATGAAAGCTCTTAATGGAAAATCCTGCTGGCGACAGATCATCGCTCTACAGTGCCATCTGGTACCGCATGTTCACAACGCAGTTATAACAATATAATTGACGAGTGTAGCTGAGTCCCTTGTGCTCCAAACTAGGATGGGTGAGAATATAGTGACTGCTAACCATGTTCTGCCTCCATGATCAGAGACAATGAGTTTGGGATGGGTGAGTAGGCTGTATATTGAAGACCCTTCTAATCCCTGGAGCCAGCAAGTGTTAAAATATAAGCCAGGCTGACTTCCTGGTGAGGCAATTGTCCGGGTTCTCGGCCATTAAGGGGAACAAAGGAAATGGACTCTGTGTGAGACCACAAACTTGCAGAAGGACAAAGATAGTTTGCAGTGATGTGAGCTAGAGGCACAGCAGCAAACTTGGAACCGAGAAAGACAGAGTAATGTTTGATTTCTGTTTGAATCCACAGCTATAGAAGCAGCAAGGCCATCTTGGGGTGTGTTAATGCTGTGAACTCCTCCATCACATGCTTCGGTTGTACATATGTGTAAATACATCATATAACACAAAGACATCACAGACTCCTCTTTGCCTCACTCTGAAGGAAACATGAACTCTGGGTAAGTGCCTGGAATCTCATACTGCATGGAGATTGGGCTGGAATACAGCAATATGGTTCTGAAACCACAGAAGGGGAGAGAATCCGGAACATTCAGATCCTGCTTGTGGAGTTTCCATGAGCCTCTGGTTGGCCACCATGAGAACAAGATTCTGGACTAGAAGAACTCTTGGCCTGTTGCATAAGAGCTCTTCTTATGATCATTTTAATTTTATAGAATATTCTGTTTTAATAAAATATTCAGGAAACTAGTCTTACTGAAAAATGTCAAATCCAAACTGGAAAGATTGAGTGAGGCTGAGATCTCCTCCATCGCTGACTGGCCAACTCAGCTTGTTTAGTGAGAGATCCTAGCAGTTGCTGAAACATGGCCTAAAACTGCTCCAGATTCTGCCACATTCAGATGCTTGCAGAATATGAAATAATTTTGGGTGCAGACTTCAAACATTATGGGACACAGCTGAAGAATCTAGGAATTTCACTCTTCTGTGACAAACATTCATCACCAAAGAGATGTTTGACTCACTGACCATGGGAACAGTGAGCATTTAGCCAAATGTTTCCACATGAAGCCTGTGACCTGCCTTAATGTTTATTGGGGGGGTGTAATTGTTTTTTTCAATGTTTCCAGGCATTTTGGTGCTTGAGTTAGAAAATTCAAAATAGTAACTTCTGCTGTCATTATATCCTAAAAATCTGCTATGTGAGGTGGATCTCTTTTCATGCTGCTTCACTGTAGGTCAGTAGAGAAGTGGCACTTACTAAAGTACTTCCTGGCTTTTACAGGACGACAATCATTCATATCCATCCAGATTTTCTCTCATGTTTGCTGTCATGCATTAAAAATACTGATAAAGGAATGTAACACCGGCCGCCATTTTCAAGTCTCAGAGATGTCAAGAGAAATGATATCACTGTAAGAAGGCATAGAACACTTTACAAGAATTTGTGAGCTCTAAAATGTCTTTAAGAGCTTCTCTGGGTCCAGTTTATTGACAGAAACCAGACCTACTTACTTTGAACCACAACACTTGTGATTTTAGTCTTTTAGCACTTCGCCTCTGGTAAGACATAAAGAAGCGAGCCAGTGCAGTATTTGGCATTTAAATGAAAAATGTGACATATGGCTTTTCCTTCGTAGACCATTAGGTGTCAATTTACGTCTTACCGTGAGTTATTCTGAATCAAAGCTATAACAGCAAAAGTGATATTTAATTTCACTAACCTTTGAATTTTCCACACATTATTACAAATCCAGCTATGTTGAAACACGAGGATGAAGCTGCATTTGAGAGAACATAAATGGAAATAACAATCCCTGGATGTGTTCAATGGGTGAAAATGACTTTTCTCTTGGGCAAAATAGCACAATCTATAATTCATTTAAAGGTGAATGGAATAATTAACTTCAATCATACATTCATCTGGATGGGAGCCAGGTATGCTCCTTTTGGGTAGCCGCGTAATGGAATGGAAATGTCAGCCTAAAAGTAATTCAGTGTCTCTAATGTAGTTATGATGATTGCCTTTAAATTTTGCATCTTTGAGAAACAAAGTTTCCATAGAGTCATTTCATTGTAATTCAAAGATAAATTAATACTTGATTGAAGAAAAGTACTTGGAGTTCATATGTCTCCAAGTGTCTTCAAGCTACTTCTTGAATAGTTTTTATGACAGCTTGGTTGTTTAAGCATTGATTAGGTCAAGCTAACATGATGCTTTCCAGTTGTTATCAGACTCCATATCCCATGAGCCTCAGCCAGCATGGCCAGTGCATAGAGATGATGGAAGTCATAGGAGCCAACTCCGAAGGGCCATGGGAGCTTTGGCCCCCACAATAAAATATTTGAGGAGGTTGGGCCCCCACAAAGTTGATGGGCATTCCTATTCAAATGGTGTGTGTGTGCATACTGCTTCATGTGATTGATAATGTGGAGCAGGGCTTACCTGGGGCCCCACAATATTTTATTAAAGTTGGCACCCCTGATGAGAGTTGTGGTCCCACAACATTTCAAGGACACATATGGCTACCTTTGCATTGTCAAACAGATTTATATTCCTAGAAGAATAAGAACATTGTAGGACAAATAAATGGCCTATTTGACCTAGAATCCTAGGTCCCTATCCTGCGGAGGGGTTAAGCTATGCAACAGTTTTATTTCCAGTCATCCTATGATTGTTATGGGGGGGGGGGAGACAGAACTCAAAGAAAATGTTAAAGATTGGTGAGACAATTGTGATTCTACATTTAGCTGGTCCTTAGAATACCAGCTCCATTTTCTTCAGACTTCCATTGGTTGTACCTTGCTGGTACAGGAAAACCTATCTGGCTGCACTAGATAACACTGGGAGCTGATCTAATAGTATACACTCATTTTCAGCATAGATATCATCAACTCAGATCTTAAACAATTTCCTCTTCTCCCCATCCCCATGCATTAAAATAAGGCTTAGCCGTCAGTGATAGGAATATGAACCTTTAAGCATGGTGACAAAGTTCATATTTCACAGGAAAGAACAAATCCCTTTGGACACAGGACTTCGTAAGGAATCATTTAGACTTCGCTCGTGTACTTCTTATGGTTCTCATTTTCAAAGTCTCAGATGATGTTAATGATTTTGACATTTATCCCACTTACAATATGTTTAATACATTCCGAGTGCCCCGCTGCTGGACAGCGTCAAGTTCCTTGTCAGAACCAATCCATGTCACCACCAGGGCAATGCCGGGTGCTCCCATGTCTTCATCAGCTCACTGAGAGATACATAAAGTCAGCAGATAAAGAACTCCCAGCAACTCTGGTGCTCTTCCTCAATTCCAAGAAACTGCTACTTCCCAACCGCTTAACAATGCTTGTGCTATTTAATACAACTAATTCCTATAAGATGAAGTTCCATGTATATGTTATCTTACTTGCCACCTAGAGACTGAACAAAATACAGTGGTACCTCAGGTCACATATGCTTCAGGTTACATACGCTTCAGGTTACAGACTCTGCTAACCCAGAAATAGTGCTTCAGGTTAAGAACTTTGCTTCAGGATGAGAACAGAAATTGTGCTCTGGCGGCGTGGCAGCAGCAGGATGCCCCATTAGTTAAAGTGGTGCTTCAGGTTAAGAACAGTTTCAGGTTAAGTACAGACCTCCGGAACGAATTAAGTACTTAACCTGAGGTACCACTGTATAAGGTTTTGGGTGGATTAATATGTGGTAGGGCTATACTGAGAGGTCCAGTTCAGACATAGCCAGTGGGAACTGGTGACTACTATGGCTGGTAGGGTGGAAGACCAAAAGTAGGTGGAGCCAACTGCCTGTGACAGGCAGAGACCACTAATTTTGTCCTCACCATCCTCCCTGTTGGATTCTACAAAGATATCACTGGCCCTAAGGAATGGGAGGAAGCTAACAGGCAGCACCACTTCCTGAACACTCATATACTGGCACACCTTAATGTTCTTGAGGAAAGGCTTAACTTGGCTGAGGGCAGATCAAGTTTGATGGGGCAGTACCACATGGGAGTGGCTGCCAAGACCATATAACACCGGTCCTGAAAGACCTGCATTGGCTCCCAGTATGTTTCCGAGCACAATTCAAAGTGTTGGTGCTGACCTTTAAAGCCCTAAATGGCCTCAGACCAGTATACCTGAAGGAGCGTCTCCACCCCCATCATTCAGCCCAGACACTGAGGTCCAGCTCCAAGGGCCTTATGGCAGTTCCCTCACTGTGAGAAGTGAAGCTACAGGGAACCAGACAGAGATGGCCTTCTCGGTAGTGGCACCCGCCCTGTGGAACTCCCTCCCATCAGATGTCAAGGAAATAAACAACTATCTGACTTTTGGAAGACATCTGAAGGCAGCCCTGTTTAGGGAAGTTTTTAATGTTTGATGTTTTATCGTGTTTTTAATATTCTGTTGGGAGCCACCCAGAGTGGCTAGGGAAACCCAGATGGGCAGATTATAAATAAAATTATTATTATTATTATTATTATTATTATTATTATTATTATTAGCCCTAAAGAACCAGCCTCCACTGGACATATCTTTATTTATTCCATAACAGTTATGCAGTGCTGTATAAAAACATACAAATGTTAAAATACTAAAACAGATTATGATTACCTCAGCTTTCTAAGCATCTGGTTACACCTATCTAAACAAGAACGTTTTAGCAGGTGCCAAAAAAAGTACAGTGAATCTGCTTGCTTGATCTCAATAGGCAGGGAGTTCCAAAGTGTATGTGTTTCCACAGTAAACGATCAATGAAGCTGAATAGTGGAAGGTTGAAGACCAAAAGGAAAAAAGCACACTTCATCACAAAGTGAATAGTTAGGCTGTGGAATTCACGATGACAATAAATAGTAACAGCCATCAACTAAGGATACGTTTGAAGGGGATGAGAGCTTCATAGAGGATAACAGTATCAATACATCCAGACTCAAAAGTAGAATGCCTAGGAATGCCACTTGCTGGGAATCACAAGTAAGAGAGTGTTGTCATAGAACAAACACAGAGCACATGTGTTGTATCTGTAAGCCTCCAATGTGATCCCTGGCATCTCCACTTAAAGGAATAAAGTAGGTAGCAGTGCTATTTTTCTAGAAAGAGAGGAACCGGAACTCACCATGAACACATCCCTTGTTCTCTTATAATGGCAATGGTGTCCACCTGAGAGGTGCCAGAACTGAGTTCCTGCGAGTTCCAGTAGTTATCTGTAATCTTGAAGTTTGTTTGGTTCAAAAAATTATAGACCGCTTGATTGTAAAAAGAAAACAAAAAACCCTCAGATTTGAATATAAAGACCTATATAAAGATGATAAAAGAACTTTCAGATGTAATAATTTAAACACTGCACCTCACTGTAAAATAGTATTGGGATATATAAAGTTGGAGCTCCTTGGTGTATGAAAAAAGATGGGGCAGATTGGATCTGATTTGATGCTGAGGAATGATGTGAAATTAATTTCCTGCTATTTCACCACATGCAAAGCAAAGGTCTTTCAGAAGAATCATGTGGCTGGTGCTTCATTTATCTGGCTACTGAACCAGTTCAGCGGTGATTTTGTCTCTCATTTGAACTATGCGTCACCATTTGGGGTCCATTCAAAATGCAGCAGACCATGATGGTGGCTGCAAGGGAACTCATCTCCGGTGACAAAGTTAGAATGCCTCCCTGACGCAAGCTGGATCTCAGGCATAGAATAGCTGTGTTATTGCAAATTGCTTAACTTCTTCTTTGACACCAATGGAAATAACCATCATTTCCCACCTCCCTTTTAATCATGATGGAAAAAATGCAAACCTAAAGAATCGCAATGGGCTCATAAGTCAATGGGCTTTTAACCATTTTTTTTTAATGGTGGCGGCGGCAGGCCAGTTCACAGTGGTTACCAGCTAGTGGCTGCTACCAACCCACTTCCAATGTGGCATTATTCTAGAGCAATGGTGGGGTTGGAGTCTGCTATGTCTGAGGCCCTGTGAAGGGAAATGTCAACTGCTACCCAAGAAGAGGTCCATTGCTGTTTAACAAGAGAAACTTAACTTAATGACAAAAAATAAGACTTACAACCACGACCACTGCCAAGGAAACAAAGAATTGCCTCAACTATGGAGATAAATAAATAGAGGCTTAAGTGACAGTGGTTAAGAAATGGAAACTTAAGTTAACAATGTAAAACTGGGAGCTTGGAAAGAAGAGGGCTACATATAAGATAGGAGCCAGAAGAAGAAGAGAAGAGTTTGGATTTGATATCCCGCTTTATCACTACCCGAAAGAGTCTCAAAGCGGCTTACATTCTCCTTTCCTTTCCTCTCCCACAACAAACACTCTGTGAGGTGAGTGGGGCTGAGAGATTTCAAAAAAGTGTGACTGGCCCAAGGTCACCCAGCAGCTGCATGTGGAGGAGCAGAGACGTGAACCTGGTTCCCCAGATTTCAAGTCTACCGCTCTTAACCACCACACCACACTGGCCAGGCAGGATGGAAGTACCGAGGGGAGTGTGTAGCATGAATACCATATTTACTACATAGTGCAATATAGATATTCAAGCTGTGGACTACAGTGAATCAACTGACAAGAGTTTTAGGCTGCAAATATCGGCTGGTCCTTCATGCTGGTGTCATGGATGAGGGTGTACTGCAGTCAATGTTGCACCTCTGCTGATGCCTCTGGATCTGAACCATGTATTGGTGTCGCTCACAACAATACCATAGATTCTCTGGACCGGCGTCCCTGAGAAACTGGTGATATGAATGACTGAAGAGCTGGAGAGAAACACACCACAGAGAGATTAGACACAGCACAGGCAATTCTGGCATGGAAAGCTCTCTAAGCTCCTCACAGATAGAAGGTTGGCAGGTTGTCGCAGCATAGCCTTTGGACTCACGTCCCAGGCATCAAATATGAATGTCGCACAGTTGCTCATGAACGTTGTTAACATTCCTGGATTTTCTGTGTCTAGATGGGCTTCTGCACTGTTTCCCATGACAATGATAGCTTCCGTTTTGAACTGTGGAGAAGATGTCAGAAGGAAGGAATAGCCAATGTTTGGAACAACGATCCAGACCTTTCTATACCCAAACCAGATGCATATATCACCTGAGAAGTTGACTGCATTGTTTTTTTAAATGATTGTTTGGTCTGCTGTAGTAATCGCCATGGTGACGGGAGCTCTCTCAGTCTACAGTGCGCTTGATGAGAAAATGGACAAAGTGGGGGGGGGGGAGTCCATAGGAAGACACAGGGTGTGGATGCAGGAGAGAACAACTAGCTGGAAGGACAAGATGGGAAGCAAGCTGCAGAGAAAGATAAATTAAGTGACACGGGTGGCTTTAAAAGAGGATTGAACCAATTCATGGAGGAGAAGGCTACCATGGTGATGCTTTTCCTCCATGTTCAGAGACAGTAATGTTTCAGAGTAAGGTAAAAAAGGTAAAGGACCCCTGGACGTTTAAGTTCAGTCACTAGGGGTGTGGCACTCATCTCGCTTTCAGGCCAAGGGAGCCGACGTTTGTCCACAGACAGCTTTCTGGGTCATGTGGCCAGCATGACTAAACCACTTCTGGCACAACGGAGCACCGTGATGGAAGCCAGAGTGCACAGAAACACTGTTTACCTTCCCACCACAGCGGTGCCTATTTATCTACTTGCACTGGTGTGCTTTTGAACTGCTAGGTTGGCAAGAGCTGGAAAAGAGCAATGGGAGCTCACCCTGTTGTGGGGATTTGAACCTCCAATCTTCTGATCAGCAAGCCCAAGAGGCTCAGTGGTTTAGACCACAGTGCCACCAGCTTACCAGTTGCTGGAAACCAAAGGAGGGGACAGTGCTCTTGTGCTTTGCTCCTCCTTGAGGGATTCTCACAGGCATCTGCTTGGCTTCTGTGAGAACAGGATGCTGGACTAGATGAGCCAGTAGTCTGTTATGTACTATAACTATAAATAGTTACATATTATAACTATTACTTAACAAGTTCTTTTTACAGTGATTTCTTTTAATATTATCTGCATTTGAAATACTGGTGCATCATCTATTTACAAGCAGGGCTTTATGAGAAAAAGAACAGAAAACTTTTTTAGAGGGAAAAGAATCAGTGTTACCTAAGGTATTCCAGAGTAAATTTAATGTAAAATGAAATCAGAGAGCAGAAAACTATCCTATAAAATATAATACAAGTTTGTTTTATAGCAACCTATCCCAGAATTCCATTGAAAGTGACACATTAAAAGATCAATATTCCATCAGGGGAAATTGTCTGAACACTTTGTGAATGTGTGTTGCTATTGTTGTACCCAATGCATCACTATTGACCTGTGGGCATTGTCAAAGAATTGCTTTGTTTCTCTCCAGTAATCTGCACTAGCCTGTGTTGTTGTTTTTTCAAGAAAATAGAAAAGTTGTAAAAACTTCTGCAGTCAATTCATTCTTATTATATGAAATTATATGATAAATAACACTGAAAGCGCTTGATGCACACACCGTAATTCAAAACAAGTTCAAAAATTTGTTTCATATTATCCTCTAGGATGTAGACTTTTGTTTATGGTGTATTTTGCTAAAAAACTGTTGGCATCAAAGGTTGCCATTCCTGTTGCATTCTAGACATTGAATAGATAATTTCATTTCTGCTGCTTCTAGTTTATTGGTACCTTTCTTTTGTTTTTCCGGCCCTTCTTTAGTTTATCTACTCTTTTATTGCTGCGGCTATTATTACAAAACAAACAATCAATTCAATCAATTGAATCTGTTTTGCATTGTTTTGTGAACCAAAATGTTTCAGCTGAAAGGTAGCTTCGGAGTCTTTTATAGCACAATCGACACCAAAGTAAAGATAGTGGAGAATTTCAGTTTCCTTCACAATTTTGAGCACCTAGTGGACTTCTCGTGTATGAGAAAGAAAGATTCTGTGAGTGATATGCTAATTACCCATGCTTCAAATTTTCTAGGCTGTAGCCAGATTACCAGAAAGCTAACTGACAATCCACATACTAATACCTCTACAAAACTAAAGACTTAACGTTAGCCCCTTTGCTTTTCTGGATGGCCGTTATAAGGAATTACCCCCGTGTGTTCTGTAAAAATGGTTGCGTGTTGAGTCCCACAATGCCACCCACCAAAAAATTCACACTTCACACATGATTTTTTTTTGTTTAAGGTTTTTGGCATAATTTTGGCCACAACTTTATTAAAATACAAAAAATGTGAGTGGTTGCTTAGGCATTGGTTGACTATCTGTCCATGCCCTCAGGGACAGAGCTGGCCCTTCCGGATTCCAGCGGAAGCCAGCGTGGGAAACAAGTATTGGGTGAGAAATGAAGCTGGGAATCAGACTAACACTTCTCACCCTCATGTTCCGGTGGGGCTTGCACGGCCCAAGTCCGACTCCGGGGACAAGGACGAAAAGAATGGCAAGCCCCTGGATTCCTTTAACGGAATTCCCTTCGCATCATTTGGAGGGATAGGCACTTACCCCTCCAAGCACCAATTTAACCAATGCCTAACCGCCAACCTTACAAGTTGTGACGATTTGCTACGCAGTAGGCAAAAACCAAATGGCACCAGCCAATCAGCCAGATGGCAAAATTCCTACCAGGCCCCCGCACCAAGGCGAACGACCCCATGACAGGCATAGCAAGGTCAAGCGATATGAAAAAACCACCCTATAAAAGGGAGGGAGGGCGGGTGATCCGGTGCAAAAATGGCCAAGAGGACGTCCTACGTCTGGCCCCTGTATTTAAAGACTCTGACCCCTCCTCCAAATTGGCAACAATCAAAACTCCCCAGCAACCCAAAGTTAACCACTTAAAGGCTTGGGTTCCTCACCAAATTTGCCTAGTCACTGCAGGGTGGCCTGTTTCCCCAACCGCAACACGTGCTCTCTGTTAGGGAGAACACGCTTTGTAGAGGGCATTGTTCACTACACTATGCCATGTCCTCTTTGTAAATATCCTTGTGAAAAACATTTTCCCAAGTTTAGTAGCAGAGAGAATGCTGTCACACCTAGTTTTTTGCTCTTCGACAATGAAAATTATATTACTTCGTGTATTTCCTTCTTTGCACTGACAGCTTCTGAATTTGTGGCTTGACTCTTAATGTTCTTTATATTTTCTTACGGCATTTGGCTAAACAAATAAAACTATTATCAGCATCCAATGGACCGTGCACAGATCAGAACATAGACAAGTGAATGAGACTGCGTGCCTATGAATCTTTCCAACTTACTTAAAAAAAATGAGGAGGTCCAAGGGTTCTTTTTTCCTTGTTTGTTTTTAAACCATGTCTAGCTGCTTGCAGCATTCACTGCTGCGACAACAAGAAGTGTCCCCTCAGAGCCTCAGCAAGTTGGAACAGGGAGAGGTGCCCCACCAGATACCTATATTCCTAAGTCGTGTAAGTTATCAACGGCACCTTAACTTGGGCTCAGTAAGATACAGGCAGCCTGGACATTCCCAGCAAGACTGTTGTTATATGACTATGCACTGAAGTACCATACCAGACAATACTCTAGTGGCAGCATTCTGCACTAGCAGCAGTTTCTGCACCATCTCCTGGATGGAAACAAACTTTTGGGAGATCCTTGGCAGTAGCTAAATTCTGAAGTCCTCAGATTCCAGAGAATCACCGCTACCAACTAGAAGGGACTTCAAATGTCATCTTGGTCTAATTCTCCTGATGACGCAGGAAACCCACTATTGCAGCAACAGCTTGTGATGTTGTTCCCCATTCTCTTTCCTACCTAAGTCCATGCAAACAGGAACCAGCTCTTGTTTTTTAAAAAAGTGCCTTACTTTCAGAAAGAAAAATAAGCTGACTGATTGGAAGCATTCCCTCCTGCCTTATGCAAAGGCATAAAACACAGTTCTTTTCTCCTGCCCAATATGCACCAATCATTTTCTCTTTGTAGGTCGGATGTGCGTTCAGCAGCATTCAGTTACCAGTGAGGGAGCTGACAAGGATAATAAAGCTTAGGTAGGGGGGAAAGCACAGTTGCTTGTGTCATCATTCTGTCTTGCAAAAACCGGTGAGATGGCTGAGGAGCAATTTCTTATTTTGATGGTCATGGACCCTTTTTGAATCTACAGGGCAATGAAGCTCGACAGCTGAACCAGCGGCCTTGTACAGAGGCATTCCCTGACTTCCTCATACTTCAGAGTAGGTTATCATCAGTACAAACACCATGACTAACTCTATTTGAAAGTGATTTACCTTCCCCCAGTTAAAACAAAACAAAACAAAAAACCAGTCCGTGTACTGCTGTAGCTTTAAAGTGGAGCTACTGCACTAGGTATATCTGCTCTGTTCTCCATAGTTGTTACACATTGTTTTGACCTTATGAGTTACTCAGTTGCCTCCTGCCATGCTCCAAATCAGGGTTCTGCCATTTCCTCCCCCCATTAATTCATGTAGACCTGGGATGGGGAAGTTGTTGTGAGCTATAACTCGCATTGGCTACGCTGCCTGGGGCTGCATTGGAAGAAGGGCTCCAGTGACATCGCCACAAGCACAGGTTGCCCATCATTGAGACACCATCAGTAATGGCATCCCACCAGCTCCTGAAAACACACCGATTTAGGCAAGCAACCCCCTGAAATGAACTGGTGGTGTTACTGCTTTAACTGCTTTGATTGTTGTGTTTTTAAATGTTTTGATGGCATGTTTTAATTAAAGATGTTTTAATGTTATAATATATTTAAATTATGGGTTTATTTTATAGCTGTAAACCACTTAGAAGCCGTTTTGACATATAAGCAGTATATGAATTATTATTAATAATAGTAGTAGTCACAAATAACAAATGAAAAGGGCTAGCTTGTGTTATGGATGGAGGGATCTATTCCACCATGAAAGAGGTTGTCACATCATGGCTTTCCATGTGAATTGAAGGGAGTAGCAAGGACATTTTCCATTTAAACTACAGTATTCTAGTCTTGGTTGTATTTTTATTTCCTCCTTGCCACCCTGATTTTTGGGGTCATTCTACCCCACTGATCTCACTGGGCTTAATTGGGAGCAGCTCCATTTCTGTAGCTGGCAGACAGTGTATTTTGTGCCACTATAGAGGTCCTGAGCAGAGAATCAATACTGCCTGTTGGGAATTTTACCACTGACTCAATTAGAATCAATCTATGTACTGGAACATGATATCATGTATTCCCCTGAAGCCTTGGTTGTTACTTCTCCCCAGCACACCATTGATCCTGAAGACAACAGCTTTTCAATAAGGATGTCACTCCTCCGAACAGGGTTCAGATAGAAAGAAGAAGCAAAAGTCCTGATGAAATTAAAGTGAGCTCTACAAGAGCAAAGCAAGTAATATATGGCAAAGGATTGCCAGCAGAGACATCTTCCTGTGCAGGCCCAAATGAAATGAATGGGTGCTATGTTGCAGCTCTGATGCGGCTCCCATTCATTTCAGTGGATAAGTAGCTGGCGAACTGTGTGCCTCCCCATTCATGTCGAGATCCAGGGACCAATACCAGTTTAAGTAAACTTCTTGATGATCTTGGCCAACCTTCCATATCTAAAATCTCATCTAGATAGTGTGTTGTCTCATTGAATTGTGGCAACTGTGAAGTGAAGTAAATGTGCAAAAACATGCTGCCATATTATGTTAACTGATGGAGAGTCAGAAAGTGTCATGTCACTGCCTCCCTTCTTAAGTTGATTTGACACACGATCACAACACGACAGTTTACTGAACAAAGGATAAAAACCTTGTCTCCTAATGTCAAGTTAGATTGCAAATGAATACCCAGTTATATATTTGTTTGTTTACAAAATGTGCTGTTCCATTTGGTTATATCCATCTCTCGTGTCCCCAAAATGACAGCCCTATTTAGATCTGGTGTTGGGATTTTGTTTCCTGAATGTACCTACAGGAAACAGCAGCTGAAGAGCCACTAAAGTGACGGTGTAAGCAACATTCCTGCATGCAGGTGGTTCTCCATCCTTTCTGCATTTGCACCGAGGTAAGACTGCACTAACAACGCAAGAGACGAAGTTCTGACTTTTAGGCAATGAATCAGCCCTAACTCGACCATTTAATGGCAGCATGATGGATGCAGAGGGGCGTCTCACAAGACTGCAACGGCTACTTCTGCAAAAAGGATTTCTGATTTCAACCCATCCATTTCATGAAAGTAGCCCCTGCAGACTTGCAAGAGTGCCCTTTTCGTACATTACATCACTCAAGTGAGCTGTAAAATGTGCAAGTTAGCACTGATTTATCAGGTGTTGATGGGTTCCAGAGTTCTGTGCTGGGCTATAATAGGCCTGATTGGCCCAGGAAGTTGGAAGTGTTCCCTGTGATTTTCACACAGGGAAAAGGTGGAAAAAGAAGAGGGTATTTGGGTAAAGCTAGGGCTTAGCATAGCTTTAATGCTGCTACCAGTGCCAATATCTCTGTATATTTATAATAAATAAATAAATAATAGATGCTGTGGAGCAAAGAGCTAAAATGCCAAATTAAGGAGTGGGGCAGGTCTCCTCTGACCCAGGACTTTCTATCCAGATTGGGCCCTTCAACTCATTTGCAACAAAAAAACAAAAGATCACACAACATTTACATGTACTTTGTGATACATGCAAATATGTATCCTCCTTTATGGCTGGGGTGAAGAGCTCAAAAACCAGGGTCCACACATAAGTAATAAGATGTGTGACAGACAGAAAGCCAGCAACTGGTTGATTCCCCCATGACTGCAGGTCCATACCAGAAAGGGTTCAGTTCAGTTTTTGCCTGCCACAGCTGTTGAAGGTACTAGGGCCCTGCTCTCCCCCAATGCAAAGAACTCAAGTTATAAAACCAATTGTGATACTAAGGACTTTCATCAGTAGTTCTTAGGTTGGCAGTACCACATTCAGTGCAAGGTGATCAGGTGTGGCAGATTGCAGAGGGAGTGGGGGGTCAAGACAGATGAAAGATTTGCAGCAATCAAGTCTCAGTTCCCCTTGCTTGGATAACATCAAGATTAATATTGTTTGAAAACAATCAGTGTATTCTAAGGATGTTTGCTGTGGCTCTTTATTTTTAATCTCCTAACAGCTACAGCAATGTCATCAAAGAAAGACTCTCTTTCTTTCTTTCTTTCTTTCTTTCTTTCTTTCTTTCTTTCTTTCTTTCTTTCTTTCTTGGATTTGATCCTTTGCATTTTTATACCAATTTAAGTCTACCCACAATAATCTTTTCACTCATGGCTGGGAAAACATTCACATATTGCTGCTGCAATCAGCTTGAGATATATATTTTTAGAACCCACCTTATTTTTTGCAATTTTAAGTTGCTTTAAACTGTTTTTAATATTGTGTAATATTGTGTTTTAATATTAATGCTATATTTTTACTGTTGTAACCTGCCCTGGGACCTTAGAGAGAAAGTGGGTAATAAATTGTAAAAATAGTAGTAGTAATAATAATAAACTTAACATATCCCACCTCACCAAAACTGCATTTTCTGTTAAAAAACAACCACCACAACATAAATCCTGGGTTTCTCAATTATGTTATCTGGGCAACCATTACTTATTTACAAGAGAAGACACACACACACACACACACACACACACACACACACACACACACACTGAAAACCCCTTCTAAAAGAACCAAGCAGGGGCTTTCTCCATTGTCTAAAGAAGGGACTTCCTGAGATATTCTGAAGCCATTTTGGGCCTCTATGACTCTAAAGTTCCTGATAGCACTCATTAATCACAACTGCGTCTTTATCCATTGGCTCAAAACAAAGGAAGGTGAAAGCAGACTTATATCTCACAAACCAATTGCTTCAAAGGTTGTCAGCACATTTAACTTTCATTCTGCAAGAGCTCTGCAGACTTCTTCTTCTTCTTTAGCAGTTCAGAACCTGGGACCTCTGCTGGACTTGTGCCCAGGACAACATTCCCCTGCTACACACACAAACCCATCTTGTGGGAAGGTCAGTGGATGAGCTCAGGAGGCAAAAAACCCTTCATGAACATAAATCTGAAAATATATGCAGGGATTCTGAATCTTAATCCAGTACACTGATTTGGTGGAGTCTTTCTGATAAGCTCATCCAGCTGGATGAAATATTGTGATGGTTTTGAACTTTGTCCCATCAAAACTGATTGTTGTACATTTGTACAGTGCATGAGAATGTAAGAAGAGTTTTGCTGGATCAGGTCCAAGGCCCATCTGGTCCAACATCCTATTATCACAGGGACTGTCTGAGACAGGCTTCCTCAAACTCAGCCCTCCAGATGTTTTGAGACTACAGTTCCCATCATCCCTGACCACTGGTCCTGCTAGCTGGGGATCATGGGAGTTGTAGGCCAAAAACATCTGGAAGGCTGAGTTTGAGGAAGCCTGGTCTGAGAGAAGCCTGAATGCAACAGCACTCTGACCGCCTGTGATTCCCAAGAACTGGTATTCAGAAGCATACTACCTCCAACAGTGGAAGAATATTAGCCATCCTCCATGAATTCATCTAATCTTTTAAAGCCATCCAAGCTGGTGCTCATGTAGTTATCTTGTGGAAACGAATTTAAGGAAAACTGTGTACTGTGTGAAGCACATCATTATGCAGAAGGCATTGCATCTTCTACTCTAAGTCTAAATGAAATTCCATTTTGCCTAAAGACTGCGCACATGTCCCATGTAATCCTATGTCTGCGTAGCCAGGATTATCTGACATCTGAATTATTCAATTATTAAGAAGTAACAGCTGTCAGTAGTGGAGAGAGCAAACAATGGATAAGCGCTCACAGTCCTTTGGACTAAGTAATCTTTACTAGGTGTTTGTCTTCAATATTCACAAATCAAACAAAGCTCTTTCCACAGGCCAGCATATTTCTCCATGGGAGTGCTAAGGCCAAGAAAATGAAATGGGCAGAGGTCCCAGTCTCCCAAAGCCTCAGGCAGAAATCATCTCATCAGGAGATCAGTTTCAAACAATCTAGGAATCAGGTCAGCATCTACCTGTTACATATGATCTCTTTGGAGTCCATTGAAGACTTTCCCTTTCTCAAAAAGTCTTTTAAGTGGACATCTTTATCCCAGTCTCTATCTATACTGATTAGAAATCATTTGTAATTATTTGCTTATATGGCCTTGCTTTCACACAAATAATTCTTTTTCATGGTTTTATTGTGGGTGTTTTAAACCGTGAAATCACGTCCATATATTTTGTGGCAAGTGATTCCTAAACTGAATCAGATGAATGAATAAAACTTCCATTCTGTACAGAGAAAGGAAGGAAGGAAGGAAGGAAGGAAGGAAGGAAGGAAGGAAGGAAGGAAGGAAGGAAGGAAGGATGAATCAGGGAAGGCAATAAAAATTCATAGAATGGAAGCAAACAACTGATTTTTAATTAAGGTAAATGTTTATTTTGCCCTTTGGAAGAGGCTCACCAGTGTTGTAGAGAGTTGTTATTGTTTTTAAAGTAAGTTGTAGTAACAATAAGAGCAAAAGGATGCCAAAGACAGTCAAAATATTTGATTAAATTTACTGTTATGAGTATTTTTTGCCTAAAGTGAATTTTGAGGCACATTCTGAGGTAAAACATTTGATTTCAGGAGAAGCCCAAAAGTTTGCTCAATAAAAACTAAATATAATAATAATAATAATAATAATAATAATAATAATAATAATGTATCAATGTTCCAAAAAGGTGTGGAATTGCCTGTTCCTAGCCAGGATGCAAAGATTCCTGTGCTTTATCCCAAAACCTGGGAGCATAATTACAGATCACAAAAACATAGTTCTATATGTGTAACAATATTGATTTCAGTGGGCTTAGCTCTGCACTGGGTTCTAGCTTAGAGTTCTCCGATGATCCACAACCAATCACAGCTCACTGATTTACAGTGTGTATCAAAGACTGGTCCTCCAGCTTTTGGAAACAACTTTTAAGGGAGCACAAAAGTCTATGGTCAGGCCTGAGAAGCCCTGGTCAGCACTCAGAAAACACTCAGATATGGCAGGCTCCTCTACAATGAAATAATAGGAGTAAGGAACAATGGTTTAGAGCTGTTGACTGAGAGATATGACGCAATAAATATGTCAGATCTTTAGCTGATTTACACTCATGTTACACCAGGATTAGAGGTCTGTCACCTCTATGTGGGGAGAACAGCTGCCAAATGCAATGTGTTCTCAGTCTGGGAGGGAAGAGGAAACAACACAATCAGAAAATACAAACATAGCAAGCAAACAAACCAAACAAACACCCTGGCACCCTTAAAAACTCTGCCAAAACCCACTATGCTGGTGATATTGGCCTTCTTCTGTCGACATGCAGAGGCAGCCAATGAACTAACAACAAGCTTGTATATTTCAGTGGACATTTCACCAACATATTTTTCCTGGCAGTGGAGCCCTCAGTATAGCAGGGCTCCTAAGGAATTTTACAGCCCCTCAGCCAGCCTATTCTCTGTATAGCCCTTAAACAATTAATGAACTGGTTTTGGACTAACATATTTTAAAGACTTTAAACATCATTGAAGAAGGCTCATCATGCATTGAAGGCAAAAGTTCCCTGAAGAACTGGTGTTCTTCAGCCATGATTTGAAATACAACTTGGCCTTGATGATAGCAGAGTTGAAACATGAAACTCGGGCATATTTACTGGTCATGTTGAATACCCTTTCAGATAACACTCCCTGTGGCTTGGCTTCTGCATTCCTTTTGTCACAGAGCAACACTCTTTGGGAGTACAAAGAAGTCTAGAAACAAAATAAATTGGTCAGTGCCTACATATTCCTTCGCTCAAGGAGGGATGCTATCTTGGAGTACCAAGTCTAGAAACTTGATTGACAGGTACACTTTTAAAAGCCTTTAGTTAAATCTTCAATATCTCAAAAAAATATTGTTGAAAACTTGCAGTATTACTATATAGAGATGAGTGCTTTGAACTTGGAATCACTTTTCACAAAGAGACTCCTCTCCCCCTCCCCCCCGAGATGTATTACTTTTCTTGTTTTCTTGTGTTGTATTACTTTTCTAGGCAGCTGAGCACTGCCTGTCTGATGGAAAATGCCTTTTCATGCCCAGGTGTGTCAAAAAGGTCCACTGAAACACCCTTGGTGACCTTGATGCAGATTTAATCTGTCACGGTGCACACATTTTAGCTCTAGTCCCGTCTTCCTGCCGTCTGGTCCTATAAAAAGTCAAGCAGATATCTTTTCATTCACTTGCAACATTTGGAGTGACCTTGGCAATGGCCTAATCTATCTTGGCAGATTCAAGATAGAGAAACAAGCAATAGAGACAGACCTGCTGCTTTCTGCTATTGATCAGCGTCTTGAGTGAAAGCTCATTATGAGCAAAAGGAACGTGCCAGGCACGCGTTCTCCTACAGAGTCTCTGAAAGGAAGACCAATAAAGACAGAGGTGGGAGCAATACTTCCCTTGACTGAGGGAGAGGACTTCAAGAACAATAAAGTTCACTCAGTGCAATACAGGACGGCCATTGAAGCAAGGAGATACATGTGTAATAATATTCAGCAACTACCAGTTTCTACCCAATCTTAAGACTTGTGATGGCCATAGATGAAGCTGAAATAAAACATTCCAATATATCATTCTACCTAAAAACATAAATGAGCATAAACTCAAGTTGTCTCACTTTGCTGTATCGAGGACTGCAATCCAATGGACAGCTACCAGGAATTTATGTCCCATGGTATATAATGGGACAATTTGGTCAACACATCTATATGATTGTGCTGCAGGATCTGTGTGGCTGAACTTTGTGATGGTGAGTACCTTTTAGCACTTGACAGGGTTCCCTCTACTCAGCATGGAAAGCCATCTAACCAGAGCGCACCATCCCGCAACAGGCCCTGTCAACCATGTGGTCAGCCGTAAGGCTTAGATGTATTAAATCCACATGGAGAGTCAAGGGAGAACATTTCTGATCGTTTCAGCCAACCTATCAACCCATATGGTTCCTTGTCACTCTGACCATCAGGCCCTTAAGACCAGCATCAGCAAGAAAACCTTTATTGATGGTCCTTACTTGTTTTCCAACCCCACTGGTACCCGTGAGCCTTATTCAGACATTCTTCAACCCCATGTTGGCCATGGCACACAAAAATCGAGATATGCTAAGTAGTCCCGCCCCCACTGCTGCATGTTCCTCTATCATTATCCACACCAATAGCAGAGCTATCTGGAGAGAGAGAGCTTTGTGCGTCTAGCTGTATGCACATGATGCCTGAAAACTAAGGGCTGTAGCTACAAACACTATAGTCTCTCCTAGGCATTTGCACACTCATTTGCACCTATATTTCTATAGTCACCGCCCCCCAGCATAACAGATGTTCTCTGGGTGGCTCACTGTGCAATCAGTAAACAAACATACATTATAACACACTCTAAAACAATAGAAACTACAGCAAATTAATTTTTAACAAGAAACATGATGAAAACTCAGTTTTAAACTCTTGTCTAGAACAAAGTCCAGGCTGTGAAGCAGAAGTCACATCAAAGGCATGGTTGAATAGAAAAGTCTATTTTGGCACTAGGAAATGAGAGGAAGCTCATTCACTTTACTGTTTTCAATTAATTACTCTCCCGCTCACAACACCTCCCCTCCGGAAGGAGGAGAGGCCTTATTTTTATTTATACCCCACCCATTTGGCTGGGTTTCCCCAGCCACTCTGGACAGCTCCCAACAAAATACAAAAAAAAAAGGATAAAACATCAAAGATTAAAAACTTCCCTAAACAGGGCTGCCTTCAGATGTCATCTAAAAGTCAGATAGTTGTTTATCTCCTTGACATCTGATGGGAGGGCGTTCCACAGGACGGGCACCACTACCAAGAAGGCCATCTGCCTGGTTCTCTGTAACCTCACTTCTCGCAGTGAACCTACCTAATTTACACCAAAATACTGCTCTCCTCTGAAATGTGCACTTCTGTACATTTGATGATGCAATCATTCACACCTTTGGATGAATGGCTGTCTTCCCTCCTTCTTCCCTAAACCTCATAAAGTGTTGTACTCCTAGAACTTCACAGTGCTTGGAGAAGTCAGGGGAAGTGCAATAGCATGTCCTAGACCCTTTGATAAAATTGCATTTCTTTAAACACTGCATAGCCCACTGTGTGGTTATTATGACAGTAAGAGAAAGAACAATGGGGACCAGTACTAGCATTTATGTGATACTACAGTGAGGATCAGGATGCATGGATTTATGAGAAGTTATTATCATTATCATTATCATCATATTTAATATTTATTTATTCCCTGTCCTTTTTCCCTGATGGAATTCAGATGAAAATAAGTACTGCTAAAAATATATTGGAGGGGGGAGATAATTAGAAAACTATTAAGCATTAAAAGAAATGGTAGAATTAAAACTATATACATATACAACATCTATTAAAACCATAGAAATAATTACAAAACAACAACAACACAGCACCAGCCCTTTCATTAAAAACAGTCGGTTCTCAAAAGCCTGTTGGAACAAGAAATTCTTCACTTGCCAGTGGAAGGAAAATGAGGAAGCAAGGCTAGCTTCTCCAGGGAGGGAGTTTCAAAGTCTGGGAGCAGCCACCAAAAATACCCTGCTTATAGGAGTAAGCCGCTGGAGTTTTGTTTTCTTTTCATAAAGTACACTAATACCAGGATGTTTTATGATTTTAAAACAGGATGGGAAAAACCACTGGTCAGATTGTAAAAAGAGAAGAGAAGAGAAGAGAAGAGAAGAGAAGAGAAGAGAAGAGAAGAGAAGAGAAGAGAAGAGAAGAGAAGAGAAGAGAGGAGAGCTGGGACTTTACAAACTCACTCAAAAAAAAAAAGATGAAGAAAAGGAGAAGGAACAACAGTACAGTGGTACCTCGGGTTACATACACTTCAGGTTACATACGCTTCAGGTTACAGACTTCGCTAACCCAGAAATAATGCTGCGTAGTGGCAGCAGGAGGCCCCATTAGCTGAAGTGGTGCTTCTGGTTAAGAACAGTTTCAGGTTAAGAACGGACCTCCGGAACGAATTAAATACTTAACCCGAGGTACCACTGTATTTGAAAACAACAGAAAATAGTAAAACACATCACACCACTCCACCTGGAATGGAATGGCAGCCTTCCGTTGTTCCTCTCACTCCGCATCTGAAGTTCTCCAGTAGCACTGTCAGTTTGGTGTGTGAAAATGACATGGCCCTTTAAATGGTCAGTTTCGTTTTAAAATATCCAGCTCTTCACAAATGAAAGAGAAATGCCCTAGATAAAATTAGGCAAAAGCCAGACATCAGAAGAAAGAGAAATCTCAGAGCAGGACTCTGGGGACAGGTATCAAGCATCCGAGTGAGCAGGCATATATACTGTGTGAGCAGCTGATATATCCTGTTAAATGTCAGTTTCATTAAAGGTCACTGGCTGTATTGATTTCCGAAAAGTTTTAACATAACTGACTCTGTCAAGCAATTCTTTCACATGTTGGATCAGAGAGCAAAATCATTTCAACGCAGATGGGAAAAGCCAGGTGTGGGATTCAATTTGCTGCTAATAGTCTAAAAATATTAAAGCATCACCCAGGTGCTGTAATTTCTAGGGATGCAATTAAAAGTGTAGCTTTTAAAATAATGGCAGAGAGAATATATATATATATATATATATATATATATATATATATATATATATATATATATATATATATATATATATATATATATATTGCAGAAATAAAAATGCAAAACTTTGCACTACTAAACAATCAAACCTCAGTTTATTAAGCCCAGGTCTGCACAAGGCTTTTCAATGTACATGAAGGCTCTTTAAGCCTTCCTTTGAACAAACCATGTTTACAGCAGGAAATATCCAGTTAAGCATAGTTTCCCATTTTGTGTGAACCAGGAAACTATGGTTACCCAGTTCCCTGACTTGTTCCAACACTGACTTGTTCCAAAACTAGTTACTATTCTTCCAAACCTGGTACAAAACTGGAAACAATGGTTAATTAGATTCTTCCTGGCTTGATTGTTCTGAACCAAGAAGGGTTGGGCAAGGGAGCTATGTGTCCTCCTCAGACCATGTGTACTGCTAAATACACAGCATGGAAACTTCCACTGTAGCTAATAAAAGGAGTTGCAGAGACCTAACAGACTGATAACTTGGAAAGTATCTCTGTTACTCTGTCATGAGGTGTTTAACTTTCAATCACATGAGTAGTACAGTATTCAGTTGCAAATCTCCAATTTGTTTGAGTTAAGTTTTTGTTCTTTTTCTCAAACACTGGAGAAGAAATGATTTGTGCTAATGATTCTCTCCAGGAGGAACACATCCTCAGGATGATAGTATGTCATCTGCATACTATCCCTTGCTTTTTCCTGTAGGGCTAATTGCAGTTGTTATCAATCGTCAACAGGCCATTGAGCCAATCACCCATCTCCTACTACCTTTCTGAGAAATACCCCACCCCACCTCCCACTATATATAAGGGTCTGGTGGCTTCTATTTCAGTGTATCTGAAGGAGTGTGCATGCACACAAAAGCTCATCCCTAGAACAAACTTAGTTGGTCTCTAAGGTACTACCAGACAATTTTTTAATTTTTTAATTTATTTCGACTGCGTCAGACCAACACAGCTACCTACCTAAATCTAGCATCCTCAGGCTGTAACTGAGGCTGTGGGAGAGGCAGAGTTTTGTTTTTAGCTCTGTTTGAAGTAATTTTATAGCAAACCTTAAGATGCTGGACCTGTGCTTGGACAAGCATGTGACATTATGCAACTATTTGAATGTAACACTATTGTTTTGAATGTCTGTTTTGGAACAAGATCTGTTAGTAAAGCTTTGGAGCCACATTTTTGGACGGGACAATTTTTATCTAAGAAGAGTCAGTTTTTATTAATCCTATTGCTTCCATATGCACAATATGAAACCACCATAAACAGTAGCAAGAGAAAGCAAGGTTTAAGCCAAATTGAGATCAGAAACAAGCTTCCAAATGTAATCCAGAGGCAATGTCAATAATCATGGGTCCAAGGGTCAGCAATTGAAGAGATGCAGTAGAAAAGAGGGGGGAAGAGCTTTAGAGCCTTCTAAAGAGTGTTTGTGCTTGAGATTTAACCATTGTGATTACTTTTTTTTGGCCACACAACACTGCAAGAGCTGTTATATCTAGACTTCATTGCCTTCAGCTACTTCCACAGCTTTTAAGCCTAATAGATAGGAGGTATGGTTTCTTAAGTAATTTCGTTCCTTATTGTGGAAAGCTCTAGAATTCACTTTGACTAGAAAATGGAAGTTGGGGGTTATTGGGCAATAATCGTTTCAGTTCATTGCACCGAAGAAAAGCACACTGTTGGGGTGACTGCTTCACGAGCTCTTCTTAGATATAAAGAGCCATATCTGAATGTTGCATTCGAGAATTGGCTGCTGCAAAAGGTAGTACTTAATTCTCATTTCTCTGGTTGCTGCAGTCGCTTTCCACACTGTCACAAGTACACATAAGCTTAGTCGTTGTTTGTCTGTCAGGTGTGCTTGGGAATCTGTGTACTGAAGAGTATTGCAGTTGTTGACCCAGCAGGGACCTTCTAAATCCATAGTCCTAAGAGCTCTGTGGTAAGTGAACACGGGATTGTGCCCCCATACATGCACACCGCAGCACATTTTCCAGACGTTTCAGGTCCTGCTTAGGGGTTTGCCATAGGTGGCCAGTATGAGAACAGGATGTTAGACTAGATAGGCCATTGGCCCAATTTGGCAGGCAATTAGAATCATAGAATTGTAGAGTTGGAAGGGACCATCTAATCCAACCCCTTGCAATGCAGAAATATTTTGCCAAACATGGGGCTCAAACCCACGACCCTGAGATTAAGAGTCTCATGCGCTACCAACTGAGCTATCCCAAACCCAAGTGACGATGGAAAAAATGGTTCTTTGTGACACGTTTAAGGAAACAGCATCCACTTCATTCCTTGATCATTCTTTGGGGTATAATTTCCATAGGTGGGACATGCTGGATATTTGAACCAATTGTGCTGGTGCTCCTCTTCACCTCCCAGGTGAGGGGACATGATAATGTGATTGCTGTAGGCACATGTTTGAGCCAGAGGTCTGCAGCTTGCATGTCTCTTCCATGTAACTTTCCCCATTTCTTCTTCTTCTTCTTCACAGAAAATCCATTTGCTCAAGCTTTTGTGATGGAAGGAAGTAATTTTTACCCTCTCCAGCCTGCAGAGCTTTAATAATTTTACAGCAGCAATAAGATTACTTGGAGATCAATCTTTCCCAGCTCTGGTGATATCACTCGTGCAATGCATCAGCCATAATGCTTGTACAGTCTGCTTCTGATTTAAACAACTGGAGGAAATGGCACCAGATGTTTCAGCAAAAAAAAAACAACATATGAGTTTTTAATAGGAGGGATCATAGATCAGTCAGGAGGGTTCATTGCAATGATTGGATTATCTCAGCATAAGTCTGTGAAACCCAAATCTTCCACTGCTACGTATATCTGAAATACTTGCATTTTCAGTGAAGGGGAGCCTTTTCTTCATTAAGAATCAAGAGGATTTCTACTAAATTACTTGAAAGGTCAACTTTAAAATTAAAGCCATAATTTTATTGGACTGCTTCTCTCCAGTGGACATAACCATGTTTCTTTACCGTATCCGTATTATTGGATTTCTTAAATCACACTTCAGTGGTTTCCAGAAACACACATAAGAAATTGTCAAATGCCAACAACGACTCAAACAATAACACAGAGATATTGAAGAACTGTAGTTAGCAAGTTACCTTTTGTGAAACCCCGCTGGGCAGAAGATTTGAGGGAACACCTGAAAAACTCAGCAGTTTCATTCTCTGTGTTATTCATACTTGGTGATTTAACTAACCACTGTCTATACTACCCCCTCAAATAAGTCATAGGATCTAAGCTTAATCAGCTTTATTTTATCCTCTTGAGATATGGATGCTCTGTATGGAATTCACAGAGTTGGTGGTGCCACTGTTGCTTACTGTCTGGTTGGCTTTAACCCATGACCACTGGCGGAGGAAGGGGGTGTGGGGGTGTGGTTCACCCTGAGTGTCATTCCTGAGGGGGGGTGACATCGCCACAGGTGGCGCCCCCTTGCGATGCTCACTGTTTAGCGTAGCACCCCCTGGGATGCTCACCACAGGCGGTGCCTCCCCTGTGCTGCCCCCCCCCGCCCCCATGGGTGGCTCGTCCCACCCCCGGGTGCACAGAGAAGCTAGCTCCGCCTCTGCGCATGACTAGGGATGTAAGAAGCTGTTGTTTTCCAAGTCATCCTGTCTTGTTTCTGCTCTTCTGCATTTTGCCTTCTGTCAAACACTGTGTTATCCGTCAGGCTGCCCACAGTGACAGTATACATTATTTAATTACATAATTAAATATATGAGTTATATTGTCACTACATCATTCCACCCCAATGGAAGCACAATGCCAATGGGAGTGGAGGGTGGGGAACATAATAAATTGTGTGTTGTGTCTGGACTGAAAGTAACAACATTAGGGAATACCAATCATATTCACTGGGTTGTTTTCCATTCTTGTTTTCTCTTAAACCGAGCAGTGCATAAATTTTATGAAATAAAATAAAAGTTACGAAATAAACAAAGCAGTGTCTACCCATGAAGGGTTGACAACACTAGTGGCAGGAAAGGTATTGTGAGTTGAGGACAAAAGCTGGGCCATGACAGATACAAAGGCCAACATCAAGAAGGGGAGCTTTTTCCAAGACAACTGATTACCAAGTTAAAACTCAGAATGGTCTGAAGCAAAGAATAACAGGAGCAGAGAAGTGGGAGACATGAAAGAAGAATATCAAAACTCCCTCCCCTCCAGACAGCAGAACTTTTTGGGGAGGGGGGATTTTGAGCCCCAGAACTGGGAGTCTGTTTCCATAGAGATCCACTTCTTCCACCACTGCTTATGAAATGGTGGGTGGATGAGACAAATCAGCTGTCCGTCAAATGGGTTGCCTCCAGGCTGTCAGAATTTTGCAGGAGGGAAGGAACAGCTTATCTGGAAATTTAGGTTTGTGTAATTAAAGTGGGTTAAAGTGCTCTGTCACCCTCATGTAAAAAATCCATAGTTTCTATTTAAACAAACAAACAAACTTTCTGTGGTTAGGAAATGCATTGAGAAATGTGGGGTGAGCGAATGATGTATAAACACCACACAAGCAAATCAAGAGGAATACTCATTTTCGTAGCACACACACACCCCAGAAACAAATCAAAACAGATCCTCAATAACAGATCCACATTAGCTCTATGCAAGCAAATCAGCGAGAATGCTTAGTGAACAGAACATCTGAAGGAGCCCTTAGTGGAGCTGAAAGATGCTATGAGGCATCTGGGTTTCAAACGTTGCTTTAAGCCATTGCTTATAGAGAGCCTGTCTTAAGCAGAAATATAAAACTTGTAATTTTACTGCTCCAAGAATGATACACACAGATGTCACAATTAAACAATATACTATTTAATTTACATCTTTGCCTCCTTCTGTAGATCACTGTCCCACAGTTTTCCAGTGTCCATTTCACAGGGAACTCTTCTGGTGTTATATCCTTGCTCAGTTATCAGGTGCTACTGCAGATAAAGAACCATAAAGGACCATAAAGAAGGCTGATCGCCAAAGAATTGATGCTTTTGAATTAAGGTGCTGGAGGAGACTCTTGAGAGTCCCATGGACTGCAAGAATATCAAACCTTCCATTCTTAAGGAAATCAGCCCTGAGTGCTCACTGGAAGGACAGATCCTGAAGCTGAGACTCCAATACTTTGGCCACCTCATGAGAAGGTGGCCTGGAAAAAACCCTGATGTTGGGAAAGATGGAGGGCACAAGGAGAAGGGGACGACAGAGGATGAGATGGTTGGACGGTGTTCTCGAAGCTACCAACATGAGTTTGGCCAAACTGTGGGAGGCAGTGGAAGACAGGAGTGCCTGGCATGCTCTGGTCCATGGGGTGACAAAGAGTCAGACACGACTAAACTACTAAACAACAACAACTGCAGATAAGGGGGTTCAATTAAATGCATAGCGTGACTGCTGCTAGCAGTATCTCAGCTATGTATTATGACTGAAACCCAAATTTGAGAGAGCTACCTGCCCAAACCCATGCACTCCTCGCAGATCACAATGGAGAGAATTTGGATATTCTGGCAGCAGAAGCATCGCTATTCAGTTGTGAGTCAGCTGCAGCTCCTTCTCTACCCAGTCTCAGTCATCTGTCCTCCCACTTACCTGACTCACTCGCACACAGCCTAAGGCAACTCCCATCTGATTGACTGATGGCGCTCTAGTAGCCTTCAGGCAACTATCAATCTTGCATTTAAATCTATGCACATTAGAAAATGGCAATCATTTGGCTAAAAATCGTGTTTCGGAGTCATCTGGAAAACAGTGAAACATTACCCTTCCATTGCAAAGCCAATTACCTGGCTCTCTGCAGAGAATTGTGTCTTTAAAACTAATGCATGGGGATAAATAGTCTCAGTCTCCCAACAGCAAAGTGATTATGTGTCATGCAGATGTCTGAGTTTTGCAGGTAAATTGTGGTTTTTGAAATAAAAAGAAAATAAAGAAAATGGTGGGGGAAGCACTGAAAGTGGGAAAGCATAATTAGAACTATGTTTTGAATAATAGGTAACCATGCATAAAAAGGGCTACCTATGACCACCAGTGTAAATAAATGTTCCAAAGTCAAATAATGCATATTTACTTTATAGTTTTAGAAAGTGGATGGGATAGACTAAAAAAGATAGTTGCAAAACAGGTCTGTGCTTATAATGACTAAATGACATGTAAGAAAATATTATTATTTTTCACAAGACATTTTTACTAGGATGGGATGTTGTTCAATCTTTCTATTGCCAAGATTTCTTTTTTCCATCTCTTTTGCTAGATATCCTGTTTTTCACACAATATTTTCATGGGCTTATTCACAACATTTATTTATGGTGCGTATTCGTCAGATTGTTTCTCCAGATAAATTTGCACATGTGTAATAGACGCTAAAAGCTTTTTGCTGTAGCTTTTTCCTTCACATCTTGGCTGGTAGTAGCTTAGGAATGAGCTCCTCACAATGTTGGCTATGCAAGCAAGCCAGGTGTAACTTGTCCTGTCCACAAGGTTCAATATGAAAAATGTATACTGCTGTTAAATATTTCCAATAACTTTCCTAATGGCATACCAGGACATTTGTACATGAACATTAACTACAGTAGGTATTGGACTAAGAGTTACTCATACAGGATTGTAGCCAACTAAGTTCGACTTTGACTAGACCTATTGCAATTCATGAAACCCAAGTTATTATGTCCACTAACTTCAATGGGTCTCCTCTGAAGAGGAATAGCCTCTTGACAGCAGACACTGCTGTATACTGGGAGGTGTTAAGCCTGCGGCTCTCAATTTGGTGCTTCCAGCAGTGCATTCATGCAGCCCTGATCTCAGGATTGTTGCACAGATTAGCCTGGAAAAAGGAGAATACAGATAGTAATGAGGCAAGAGCCACCATTTGTAACAGGGTTCTTGGCTTCAATACAGCAGATTGCCATGTGCAACTGCCAGGGGAGGAAAAGCTAGGTACTTGTCCCTGCCTTAAATCCTGTGTCCAGTAGATCATCATCTGCCAATTGCCTGAATGTTACCTTAGGGTAAGTCCATGCAGCTGCAGTAGCAGCACCAACTTAGAATGAATGCAGCCCAAATTGAGTTGGATCCTTTCCAATGGCTAACAGTGGGCAATGAAGGATCACCCAGAACTGAAACTGTGTGAAAGGCAGACTCATCTTCATGAACAAAATAATAGCCAGCTGATGGAATGGCTTGCTGCACTTCTCTTTGCAAAGATCCACCACTGGGGGGGGGGCATCCGAACTGGATCAAGGAAAGCACCTGAAGCTGGCATCTGAAAATACTTGATCTAAAAGCAAGAGAAGGGACCAACAATGCTGTTCGTCAAGTCTGGCATGTGTCTTGGTACAAAAAGAACATTGTAATGTAGCTACTGCAACACAAACACTTGGATCAAGCACATCACCCTATATATGTCAGATCACTGGGGTGCAGAGGCTTGGAGGATGGAGATCCAGACTTCAGATAGGGTCCAAGTCTTCCACACTTCTACCTCCTTTGCCTTCTCCTGTCACTCAGGGGCTAGCAGTAAGCCTAATGCCAAGCTGGCTGGGTCTCAGCTTTCATCACCACAGATGCAGGGCATCCCACCCAAAGGAGTGTTCACTAACGTGCCCAGTCTTGGGACTCCAGCCAGTTGCCACACTAAAGCTATTCCAAAGGAAGGTACAGAGGGCATATTGCTTGTAAGCCCAATCTTCTAGCTCACACCTACCCATGTATTTAGGATACCTGCTGATTCTTGTAATGTGTCTTACATATCTTACAATCTAATCTGGAAGCTAAAGCCATTGCCAGGACCAGAGATGTGAGCTCAGCTTCTTCATTAGATAGAAAGGGGCAGGATGAAAATAGTACACCGTGTCATATTTTGCTCAAATGAAGTATTGACTACAAAATCTCTTTATTGACCAGGAAAAAAGAACACAGTTCTTCCCTGTTGTTTGAAGACAATCCCAAAGAATTTTGCTCCCCTTATGCATTCATTCAACATGAAAAATAGCATGCTTTCCATGATGTACAATAGATAGTACTCCCAGTGGCAGATCTCAGTAGGATTAGATGTAGGGTATTCACTTAGCACTTCTTTTTATTCCTAAAGGTCAACGAAACAATTGTTTTTGCTCCAGGCATTTTATGAAATTACCCAAGTGAAACAGCCATTTTGTCAATGTAATCTTTTCCCCAGGACAGTGACTGTTGCTAGTCAAGTCAAGGAAAAGTCAGCATATCTAATCTTTCTGAAACATGTTTGATTTTACTACAAACTGGCAAGGGATGGATCCAATGCCATTAGGCACCTGCAGCAGTGCTGTGAGTGTTAAAACATGTTTTTTATTCAACAGGTCCCAGGCTCAATCATATCCATCTCCAGGCTCCTGTCTGAAACCCTGGAGAACTGTTGCCAATCAGTGTAAGCAATACTGAGCTAGATGGACCAATGGGCTGGCTTGAAATAAGGCAGCTTCCTATGTTGCTTTACATCAGAGATTTTGCACCCAGAGATTTTAGTAAATTGCCCTTAAGGGTGTGTGATATTCAAAGTGAATGTCTTTAAAAAAAATTATATATGTGACCACTTACTATATTTCAATACCATTGTACGGAATTTTCTTTTCATCATATAAGCAGAGTTTGTTTCATAGGGTACAATGACCAAGAGCAATGTCTTTATGCCTTCCACATGCACTGCATCAGGAAGAATTTGGGCATCACATGCAGGGCCGGATATGGTTTGATGAGGCCCTAAGCTACTGAAGGTAATGGGTCCTTTTATATGTCCAGCTGTCCTTTGTCAACAACAAATTGCCACTGTTTTGTGTTGAATATATGCTATGTTGTAATTTATGGACCTAATAGGTATCTAAAGCCATTTGCACATGCAGAATGTCGGCACCCTATATATAGAAATGAGCAAACCAGTGATATTTTAGGGAGCAGGCTAGCAGGCGGAGCCCATTACTTACATCATAGGAGCCTACACAACACAAAACACTGTTGCTGTATGTAGGTTTTATTTTATTTGTTTTTTATCTTATATTTTGGAAACGTATATCCAGTTTCTTTTTTCTTTAATTTTTTTTGGGGGGGCCACCTAAACTATAGCTTGTTTAGCTTATACATAAATCTGGCACTGGTCACATGGCAGGTCAGAGTCTCAAACAAAGATGTGCTCTCCCCAAGCTCACACTCCTGTCTCAGTCATATCTATGCTGGCTTGGTCATGTACACAGAATGGAAGATGGCAGGATCCCCAAGGATGTGTTCTTTGGCTTCCTGCACCAGGTCAATTGGCAGACCAACTCTGTGTTATAAAGATGTCTGAAAACATGACATGGAGGCTGGCAGTATCAACCCTGCAATGTGGGAATCTTTGCAGATGACTGCAAAGCCTGGAGCCAGGCAGTCGAGTCGCGTATTCATAGCAGAATGAATGACCAGTGGGAGGAGCATAGAGAGAAGAAATGCCATGGCGCATCTGCAGCAGAACAACTGGACGCCTTCATCTGCGCCAGCTGCAACAAAACATCTCTCTCCTGTATTGGTCTCTACAGTCACAGCTGCAACCTTCCAACAGTTTGACCTCACCCCCAAAGACGCAGTCCTTCATTGTCTCCCGAGGCAGATGGATGCCAACCGGAAAAAAAAGTTTATACGATATGGCTATTCTCTATAAGGGTTTGTTGACATCTAGTAATCCCTCCACATTCCTCTAAATTCTCACAGATTAATTATTTTATTTAATCCAATAGCTTCCATGCAGAAAACTCAACTTTTCTGTTTGTTCATTCAAAAAACAACAACGACCTGACCTCAGATTTATTGATTCTCCATCTATAGGACCAAAAACAGTTATCTCAGAGTCTTCCAAGTGCATCAAAGTTGTCCTTCCTCTAAGATATTTATGTACCTACTTGTTTGACAAATGTTAGCACAGTTTTACCATATTCCATATTTTAATTTGACTGTAGCAGCAAATTCTTGAAGTTATGATCTAAGCGTAATGGTCATGGGGGGGTCTTGTTTTAACATCAGTTATAGTGCAGCGTTTAGCTGGTCCAGAATGGTGGCTAGACCGTTGATGAAGACAGATTACCAGCAGCACATAACATTTAAAAGTTTGTGCCAGTTGCCCAGGAGAGGTCTAAGCTTCTTCTATTGATATACAGGGCACTTAGCAACATGGGTTCAGGATAAGTGTGGCAGCCAATCAGAAGTCATACTTTGCTTTTCAAAGGTTTTGGAAGTTGGACTTCTGGAACAGATTCTGTTCAACTTCCAAGGTATGGCTGTACTAAAGAGGATGTAAAAGCAGAGTACATCCCCCACTTTGGCCTGTGGATGAGATTGGCACACAAGAAGCAGGGTTTCCTCACCACCACCTACCCTGCTCTGTTACTCAGGGAAGGAGGGTTCACCATAGCACGATGGTGCCTAAATTAGCAGATAGGTTAGTCATAATAGCAGAGGAGTGTGGGAAGTCAGCTCCAAACAGACTCCTACCCCACCCCACTTAAAGATGAGCAACAGAAACAAGCAATAAATCATACTGCCTTACATTCTAATTTGGGAACCAAAAGCCTGGGCAAACACCTGAAAGCTAGCGACATGGGCGGCAGGCTTGTTTCCCTGAGCTAGAGAAGGGAGAGCATAAGAACACAAGGAAAGCCTCCTGTCTCAAGTAGTCTCGGCGGGGGTAAAATCAGGTGCAGCAGGTGGGCTGGAGGTTGGAGTCAGATGGCATGAGTGGTGAGTAAATTGAGACATGAGAGGAATTCAAAAATAGGCAAAATGCCTATGGAGGATGATAGACATGACATGAAAATAATAATTAAAATTCCCTTATCAATTCTAACACCACCACACTACCCTCAAACTTTATTTTTTTTAAAAAAGATTTTTAAAAAATGGTCAATAAATGTAAGTTTTCAAAGGACAACAGGAATGAGTTGTCCTTTCAAGTTGAGTGAGGCAATCAATCTTTTGTGGACAAGGAAAAAAGATTGCAGGAAGTCCTGATTTTTGAGGGAAGTGTAAGGTAAAGAAAATAACTTTGTTTTGCCAAGAATAAAGATACCGTCAAGCCCTGGAAATGCAGTAGCACCTGTGGAGATGGCAGCCAAGAATGGTTAACATTAGCAGAACTTTAGTTGTGCAATCAATTGCAAAGCGATTTTTTGACCGGGGGTGGGGGGAGGGAGGGAGGGAGGAGACAGTCAAAGTCACTTACATCAACTTCACAATAAATGATTTCAAGTCTTGTTATAAGACACTTGGAGAACTGAATGACTAAACGAGCTGCTTTTGCACAAGGTAATTCCAAAAACTACCGAAATTGCAGTAAGTCTAGTCCTTACTCACCAATCATTGGCCCACAAATAGGGAACCTACAGCCCTATAGCCTTCACTGGACTCCCATCAATCCCAGCCAGCATCATCACCATCATCATAATTGTATTGTTTATATGCCACCCATCTGACTGGGTTGCCTCAGCCACTGGTCAGGGATCATGGGAGATGTAATCCAATGCCTGAAGGGGCAGCTGCTCTAAGACTATCACAAAAGATACTGTCCTGTTGGATGACATCTGATCAACAGTACCCACATATTATTATTTATCATTACAATTATTATTTATTAGTCACTTTACTCATTAAAAATGACTGAAAGAGACTTGCATAGACTTACATCCCCTTGATTCATAGAATCATAGAGTTGGAAGAGACCACAAGGGCCATCGAGTCCAACCCCCTGCCAAGCAGGATTCTCAGAAGCCAGTGTGTTCCTAGCTCTACTTACCCTCAAAACCAGCAGAGAAACCAACTGGGAGCATTGGGTAACCTCAAATGGATCATCACTACATATCTTATTCTTTCTCTTGCATTTGGGGGATTTTCTCCTTAAGGCTCCTAGCTGCATGGGGGTAGGGTGATTCCTTGGAAAAGACAAACCCAGTGGCGTAGCGTGGGTTGTCAGCACCCGGGGCAAGGCAAGTAATTTGCACCCGTGGATTTGTGCCCCCTAACCCGTGGATTTGCGCCCCCTAACCCTAACCCCCAGGTGTTGCACCCGGTGCGGCCGGCCCCCCCTGCAGCCCCACGCTACGCTACTAGACAAACCTCCCTTCCCTACATGCAGTATTCCCTGTGTGTCCCCACTTCCAATATGCCTGCAATTCAGGAAGGAAAAGCAAGACCTGTAGCTTCATGCTACGTATCTGGTTGACATCTACTTTACCTAGTACTCTCTGAGTATCTTCAAGCTTCTAAAAAAAAAAACCCTCTCTGGAAACCAGCCCAGTTTGGTGTCTGCAACAGTGCAGCATGAAGGAGGGCTTTTTCGTTTTTGTAGAGGAAGATTTGTGTACTTGATGCTGTAATTTTCTTTTTATCAGAAGATGAGGCCAGGGCCAGGCACCTCCACTGTCCTCTGGCATCATATCAGTTAACAGCCAGGCCAGAAACAGAGCAAGAGCTCACACACGCCCACAAAAAGGTCTGTTTTCTCTCTGACGTGGGAGGTGTCAGGGCTCAGCTGCAATATTGATGGGAGAAAGAAAATCCATTTAGCTATCTTGTTGTTCCTAAAGCTTCCTAACTACAAGAACAGTTCACCAACTGAATAAGCTGCCTATGAAGGTGATATTATATGATCTATCAGACCCCTTCCTTCTCTAATCCAGCAAGTTGTGTTTTATAGCCTCTGAAAAATCTGATAAATGTAGTGCCTACGAGGCTGTTGAAAAGCAACAGACTTGGAATTGGTATCTCTTCCCCGTCTGATGTTGATCTATTCATTACTATTATTCTTCACACAGTAGACCCTTCTATCTCATATTTCTGAAGCTTTCTTAAATGAGGTCATATGGGATTAGGTCAAAAACCTTTTTGTCCAGATATATCATCTCAACTGCATTTACCTCTGTGTTAGACTACTCTTGGCTCTTTACAAAGGCAAGAAATATCACTTGATTTTCATTTTAAAAGCAAGAAACACTTATTCATCATTCTGAATAAGGGTTCTAGATTACCAAAGGGCATCCAGACAGTTAGTTCTGGATGTCTTTTTAATTTTTAATTTTATTGGATAACTGTATGGACTGTAGTCCATGAAATCTCATGCCATGATACATTTGTCAATCTCTGATGTGCCACTTGGTTTTCTGCAACAGACTCATAAGGCAAAAGGAATGATCAAGATGGATCAAGACTTGATCCAAACAGTTATTACAGAGACCAAACGAAACGGGTAAAAAAAGGGTGACTTGATTAAGACATTGTGCAATTCAGAGAGTTGCACAGCGCAACCACCACAGCTATACACAGAGTAAGGTAAAGCAGATATTGCCAAGAAATGGACAGAGATCCCAGAAGATAGCCTCATACACAGTACATCAGCCAAGTCGTGGTATGTTAGGTTAGTTCTAACTGATTTTATCTTTATCTTTTGTAACCTTATTGCACACCTCTTAGGGGCTATGGTGGTAAGCAGTACATAAATTGCTGAAATAAAGAAAATAAGACTACTTACTCATTCCAAACATCTGCAGTAAAGGTCGCAGTGAGCAGGACCGTTAGATTCTCATGGATAGTGCTCAAAAGGATGCTTGACAATGACATTTGGACAATGATATAAACTGTTCCATCTATCCTGGAGTTTAGGAGTGGAGAGTAAGTTACAAAAGGCATGTAGACAAGGTGGGGGGAGGGAAAGGGGAAAGTTCAGCTTTCTGAGACCTTTTTCAAAAAACCTACGAGCATGCACCCATATTAAGGGGGTGTGCATAAGGGATTAAATAAATGATGTTGCAATTTGCTTGCAAATGAAACCCTTCCCTGAATTGCATTTAATCATGTTGTACTAACTCCTGATATTGCCCCTTTATTCTTAGGGCATGCTCTGGCCCCTTTTGAAATCCTGAGCTATTAGATGCCAGGCCACTGAATACATTTGTCATAAGTGTTGGCCAATGCACACCTACACACTCATGCACAAATACGGCAAAGCTGTGTCGATCTATTAGGGAGAAAAATGACGCAATATCATTTCCTAGTCACTGTGCTAGATGGCTGCAAGGGAAAACGGGCCTGCTTATAAGAGTGTATAATAAAAAAGACAAAATGTGCATACATTAGGAAAACAAACCTTGCCAAACATCTATTAATATTTTTCCCAAGGAAAAATGACTTACTGAAGAGCCCACAAGGACAACTGAGGTACATCGTTCTCTCTTTTTACAAAATATCCCTGTACATAAAAACTGATGTGATTACTTGCTAAATCTAATAAGTTTCCTTTTCTTTTTTCACTCTTGCTCCTTAATGTGCAATAAAAATATAATGAAAAACATACATTTATTCAATGTGGCAGCTACTGTATATTCCACAAAGGCATAATCCTATAAAGTTTAATTTCACAGTGTTTCTTAAGCCTGTTTCCTTCTTACTTGCCGCATACTTAGGGTAATAGTGAAGGAATATCATATTTTAGCATGATCCTTTTGTTCACTCACATTAGCACACACACCCCATACACACACACCTTTCTACTCATTGCTTCTTTCGTGCTACAAAGGTGCCAAATAGACAGAGAAGAAAATCAATTTGGTTTCCTGCAGCGTCTTATTATGATGGGAGGCCAAAATGTTTGACTCCTATTTTAGAGATTGCTTTTGGAGAGTCACGTTGATTCCCTCTCTCTCCTTTTAATTTCGGATGCCTTTGATAATATTTTAACGCAGTTCTCTTTGAGGGGGTTTTCCCGTCCGACGGTGATTAATTCTTCAAGCTCCATTCTGTGTTGAGCAGAGCCACCAATAAAATAAAATACATTGCAGAAGTCTGCCTCAAATGTGGAGTTGCAGCAAAGGGAGGGATTTTTCACAACACCAGCTTCTCCCACACCAACCCCTTTTAACTGCTGTTGACACTCTTGTTTTCATAGTCCAGGTAACACTGGTCAGAGCAATCATTCTCCCAGGTTGGGATCTGTTTATTTGCACAAGGCTGCAGGCAAAGATTACAAAGTATTGCCCTCACTCATCATTCCATGGCAATATTCTATTCACAAACTGCCTCCATTCATGCATAGGCCAAGGGCAGATCTACGCTATACATGAAAAGCATATTCAACACACATTTAAAGCATTTGACTTCCCACAAAGCATCCTGAGAACTGTGGTTTTTGCTTCATAGTGGCCATTTCCAGCAACCTTAACAAACTTCCACTCTCAGGGTTCTTTGGGGAAGTCACGTAGTTTAAATCATGTTGGTGAGTGAGGACAATGCTTTGTAGTTTTTTTAAGGGAGGGCAGGACTGGGGCTACTTGCCTTTCCTCCAACACTGTCTACTCCACCCACCTCAAGGTTCATGCATTTGGAGTACATCTCAAAAGGAGAACCTACCATAGCTGTCAACTTACAGATTTGAAAATAAGGGGCCAGCAGCCTCGAAAATAAGGGATCAGCAGCCAAAATAAGGGATTTTCCGAGCACAGGTATATTCAACTTCTGAGCCCCTCTGAGCCAAAGGCAGAAAACCCAGCCAGCAGCCAAACGAAGCCTCAAGCGGTGGTTCCCACAGTGCAGCAACCCGGCAAAGGGGACGCAGCAAGGAAAACCACCGTCACCTCTCCGCTGGGAAGCGCTGAGCAAAGGCGAGTCCCCAGGCAACGAGGCTTTGATTGGCACAAGGCATGCAAGCTCCACCCCTCAGTCGTTCTTAGACTCCTTATTGGGTGAGCAACGCAACCAAGCAACACAGTTGGAGCCTCCCTCCTCCCTGGCTGGCAGGGAGGGACGGAGAGGAGATGCTTCCTTTGAAACCTGGGAAATTTAAGGGGCATCATCAATAAGGGACAGCAGCGGGACACAGCACTGGGATAAGGGACTTTCCCGCCAAATAAGGGACAGATGACACCTATGGAACCTACATCTTGTGTTTGTAGGCTGTCCATAAAACCTGCACTTCTGGGGTTCCCAGTTGCATGGGCATCCTCCGTACGTATAGAGCCAGTGTGGTGTAGTGGTTAAGAGTGGTAGACCCGTAATCTGGGGAACTGGGTTCGCGTCTCCGCTCCTCCACATGCAGCTGCTGAGTGACCTGGGGCTAGTCACACTTCTCTGAAGTCTCTCAGCCCCACTCACCTCACAGAGTGTTTGTTGTGGGGGATAGGTAGCCGTGTTAGTCTGCCATAGTCAAAACAAAAAAAAAATCCTTCCAGTAGCACCTTAAAGACCAACTAAGTTAGTTCTTGGTATGAGCTTTCATGTGCATGCACACTTCTTCAGGTATCTGAAGAAGTGTGCATGCACATGAAAGCTCATACCAAGAACTAACTTAGTTGGTCTTTAAGGTGCTACTGGAAGGAATTTTTTTTGTTTTGTTGTGGGGGAGGAAGGGAAAGGAGAATGTTAGCCACTTTGAGACTCCTTCAGGTAGTGATAAAGCGGGATATCAAATCCAAACTCCTCCTCCTCCTCCTCCTCCTCCTCTTCTTCTTCTTCTTCTTCCTGAATTTCATATTTCCTCAACATCCCGAGCTCATTTGAATATATTTTACCTTATGAATGATCAAGGTAACACATTTTCACATTTCAAAGCTGCCTTGTAGCTCCAAGGAACCATGTAAGCATCCCAATAATTCTGAGGTTAACAAAAGATATAAGATAATGCTGAACCCTAGATGATGATGATGATGGTGATGATGACTTCTCAGTGCTGGAATTCTGCATCAAAGATAGCACTGCTCTTGAAGCAGTAATGAGTTTACGGAAGATGGGAATGGACAAACTGAGTTTTCTATCTACAGGATGCAAGCGGCAAAATGAAAGCAATTGATTCAAACAAAATCTACATGTGCTAATCTGTTGCACATGACAGAACATCAGATGGGTGCCTGAGCTACTGACTGCTGGAGCCTGAGCAAATGCTGCCAAAAAAAACCTGAGCCATGTTCCAACAAGTGGCAACAACCAACCAGCAAGGAAATTAGTTGGCTATAAATTTCTTCTTGTCTTGCTATGGTCGTTCATAGAAATGGGGAAGAAATTTGATCCAGGGCACATTCAAAGGCAAACTTAACAAATTCACATTTTCTGAACCAATATGCAAACTGAAAAACAGCTATGAATAAAAATTTACACTTGCCCAAATTTTGCAATGCACTTTTGCAGACTAGTAATGTGTACAAAAATGTGCACTATGGTGAAGTCTGCACGTGAATGGATGTTAGTGAAAATAACATACAAAATGCATTCTGCTAGGGAAAATCGCTTCAGAAAAATCCGTATAAAAATGTGTAGTGTAGGATGAATTTGCACCAGAAAGCTGATGAATTTTCATGAAGACTTTTTAAAAATAATTGCAAACAGATGTGGAAATGTAGAGAACTGAACTGAAGACTGGAAAAGTGATAAAGGGATTCTAAGCCTCAGGTTCTCATGTGATTTCAGCTCCCAGGACTCATCAGCCCTGACATTCAGTTGCTCTGAGTAAGGATGTGACAAGAGGGGGAGCAAAGCTATAGCATATCCCTAACTTGCAGCTTCCTGGGCCAGTGTTGAAATGTTCCTTGCAAATAAGGGGGGGAGGAGAATCTGGCTTCCCAGAATCTGGCTTCTAGGAGTTTGGTTTCATAGGAATGTATGAAAGAGATGAGTGGGGTGAACATTTCCCCACCATGATCAGTTAAAAATTCCCCTGAAGCTCCAGATTTGAGATTGCTATAATGTTTCGGGCAGAGTGTTTATATGCTGGTCCATGGTTTCCCAGGAGGTGTTGTGGGGTTTGTTTGTTTTTTTGTCTTATTAGCCCAAGTATGTCCACCTTGACTGCATTATAGGTTTATCCTGTCTTTGGCAATAGGAAATTCCACTTCTTGGGGTTGAATGGATATACATTCCATGGGAGACTGTGTAAACCTTTTGTTTCTCCAATTCTGTCAATTCCTGCACCTCTGTGACATACCAAAGTGGATAGCAAGGCCTCCTGGCTCTAGAATCCATGTCAATATGTAACGGGGTGATTCCCAGAATGCTTTCCTGGTGTCTCCATTTCCCACTCCAGTGCTGAAACTAAGAGTGAGTTGTCATGTTACAATTAACACTAGTAACAGCAGTAACAGAAGTGTCTTGAGCAACATGTTAAAAACCTCAGTTTTCACAGTATAGCATGCACATCCCCACCCAGAGACCCACCCATCTGATGATGTCCCCATGCTAGATTGTGATCTGAAATGTAGGCGGTCCCACCTCTCCATCACTTGAGTTGATAAATGGAATAAATGAATGCAACACTTTCATGAATTTATCTCATTCCATTTCCCCACTCTTACATTTTTATATTGAGCAGGTAATCAGCCACCTTCCTTCACTTGGTGGGAACATCCAGAGCAGGATCTCTGAAGAACTCAAGCCATGGACAGGTATATGTGCAAGATAATGATCTCTCAAGTATCCTGGTGCCAAGCCATTACAGACTGTAAAGGTTAAGTCCACCATTTTGAATGGACTAGGAACCAATGAAGCTGATTAAGCATTGACATAATATGACTGAATCTCCCAGTTTAAATTAATCATCTTGCACCCCTGTTTTGGACCAACCCTAATGTGTAAAAAGATAATCAATTTAAAGGCAATGGTGGACTTTAATTATATGCAGAAAGCAGGGAGCTTGTGTAAGGCCTGTTTGACTTGAGACCATAATCAAAATGTCATCAGACTGCCTCTTGTACTTTCTACCTTGCAGGAAATTGACTCTGCTCATGTTGCAATATAAGATTAATTTGAATGCCTCTATCAAAAGCATGGCATTTGGTTAATGTCAGATATCACCTCCACTGTCATCTGATATTTTCCCCTGGGGACTCACTTTACTAATGACTTAACCAGAGGAGCGATTGGAATGGAATGCCTAAATGGGGGGGCAAGAAGTTGCCATAGAATTGTGAGCACATAGGAGCAATTTTTTTTTTACAGCATGTTTGTTTGTTTTTTACAAAAAAATTAAATTGAATTTTAATAACAAAAAGAAAGTTACAGAGGAAAAAGAAATGAAATAAAAATTAGGGTTTGGGGGTGTTTTTTAAAAAAAATATAGAGAGAAATGTTGCCACAATTGCAAATAAAGAAGCCTAGGATACAAGCAGTGCTATTTTTCTGGAAAAAAGAGGTGCCATCAGTCTCTTAGAATGGCAATGGCATCCACCTGAAAGGTGCCAGAACTGAGTTCGGGTGAT